>NC_051176.1:220696740-221350386 GCF_013339695.2 Rhipicephalus sanguineus | reverse complement strand
ATGACTGATTGAGCGCGTCGGACCCGATCCCGATCAAATTTCTTGATCATGATTGGCTATATACGCAAGCTGCAGACGGGATCAATTCACTTTTGATAAGTCTGATCCCGATTGCGCTTATCGTACACCGTGAGACACCGTGTGCAGTTAGCAACTCACGCGACTAAAAGAGTTATATAAAAAGGCTGCGTGTCGACCACGGCGGTACGGTGTCTCCGTACATGCCGTGCGGTAAACGGGCACTATAGTAAACACGCTAAAGAGAATTGCGAAGGAATCGACAACACAGACACCACAGAATATAATAAAGAAACCGCCATGAGATCACAGCCCGGCATAGAACCAGCCCAGTTGACGAACAAAAAAAAAAAAGTGAGACGGTGCGCGGCGTGGCGACGCTGCAGGTGTGACATTTTTTTTACACGTTCCTTGTTAAGCAGGCTAAGCAATGTGCTAAGCTTTAAGATAAGCTTTGGATAATATGTAAGTTTATAATATTTATGCTAAGCAATATAAGAGTGCTGTAAGATACAGGAGAAGAATTGTGGATCTGCAAACGCGACCGACCGTGCGTTTGGCGCGCCATCCGCGCTCGCCGATACGAAGACAAGCCCAGCCTGCGGCCAAGCTAAGCCAAAACGTTGTGTCTGTCGCCATAGCGCGCGCTTTGTGTGTCTGATCTCGATGCTTCACGTAAAGCCTGCTTACACGATGTTTGCTTTAGTGTGCTTCCGCGACGATAACGTGAAGGCTGTGTTCAGCGTGCACCGGGAGACGTTCTGAGCCATAAATGTCTTGGATTTCGACCGATTCGACCGATTTCGACTCTACAAAGTGGCACCAAGAATATGGCAAACGAGCAACAAGGCCATGTGCTCCGATTGTTTGGTGAGTTGAGTGGGCATGGTAGTTACTCCTATTTGGTATTTATTTGATATCACCTTTTTTTTGTATTCAACTTGGGACGAAGCTGAAAGGTCGGGAAAGAAGTCCCTCGTCCTTTGTCTCCGGTATTTGATGACAGCGCGACCAGCAACGCCTCGATTGCAAGTCCACACGCTTCAGAAGTTGAATGATTGAGCGCATATATTATTGCAGTTGTTTTGGTGTTGTCAGTATGCACGAAAAAACGTAGCATAGATTAGAGGTAAAGGACAGGCGCCCTGCTCGTGAGTGTAGTTGGAGTCTCGCAAGCCCTTTGTAAGTATTTACAACGTGCGTGTTAAGCCGAAAACGCGTTTATCGCCTCATAGTAAAACGCTCTAGTCGATGCTGTTTGTCTGTTGTAGTGCGCGCCAATCGGCTTATCATACTTGTTCGACATATGTCACAAGAACCACAGAAGGCCACATGATAATTCATTATACAAAATGTGCATAGCATATGTACTTGCACTGGTGCGATTTTTTATTTCATATTTTTATTTTTTACATACTGCAGCCCAATTAAGGCTATCGCAGGAGTGGTTTTATTAATGTTGGCTTAATTGCATAAGCACGTAACATGCAGCACGTGTGTTATATCAGCTCATTGCAGCCTGACTGCTGTGTTGGCTTGCAACGATATGGAATCTAGGCTGCCTTTACTACTGTCTACATATTACCGTGCCTCATCGTGAATTACCCTAGCTAATTTATTTCATGCCATCTTAAGTGAGATTTAGTGGCATGCTTAGTATGATAGTCGCACCCATCGTGAAAAAGAGCACGCCACAGATAGTAAGTGATTATTGAGTTTGCTGTAATTTAAGGACGAGTTTGCAGTTCATTCTTGGGTACAGCTCAAAAAACACAGGACGCAAAAGTGTAAACGGGATAAGGTGCTGCTTAATTTTAAAAAAAATTTTGCCCTTTCTTTCCTTCCTTTTTGCCGCAAAATTTTGCCCGATATACTGTTTTCTTCCACGCAATAAGCCACAGTGGGGTGTGAAATATTTCACTCAGTTTTTGCTATAGTTCAGCTCCAACATTGTGAACATGTGCAGTGAATTAAGGTCTAGATAATTTCTCACTGTGCCGTCTACTTTCTATACATTGCTTTGAAGGTAACCTTTAATAAACATGTGTTATGTTTTTCTGATTTCATGGCTCTTTTATTTACAGAATCTTTCAGGCACTTCCTCGAGCGGATGAGGCCCGCAAGATCGCCAACATCATCAAGGGCCAGAAGAAGCACTTGTAGTTTTGATTATGAGAATATATTTGAACATATGTCTCATTCATCCACTGTGATATATCATTGCAGGGGCGCTGCCACAGTGTGGGCCTTCTGCATGACGACAAGACACCCTAAAACACTTGCGCAAGACTAATTCTAATGGGGCTGAGAAGTGGGCAAATACAAAGTAATACAATGCCAGCAGGCAAATACAGAACCAATAGGCCAATATAATTCCAATGGCTAATAGAGACCCAAACACCAATATAGGTCCAGTAGGCTGATATAGAACCAATAGACCCATAGCAAATACAGTTCCAATAGACCTATAGAACCATAGACCAATAGGTGTCAATAACCAATAGGCTATGTGTTTTTATTGGGAATTTTGCTAGGGATAGGACCCTTATGAAAGCCATGTTGTGCACATGGAAAAAGTATTGCTGGTCAAAACAATATAACATGTGGAAAATATGATGTGTTCCATGATTTGCAAACGACACCAGGAGGATGGGACATGTTGCAATAGTTTAAGGGCGATGGCACTTACCTGATTTGTAGACTGGAACTACCTTGCTTTTTTCCACTCGTTGGAAGAGTGCCTGGTAGCGATGGTCGTGAGAACAGCAGGTTAGATTCATGGCAGAGATCTGTACTTGACATTTCTTAAAACCTTTGAGGTGATTTGCATCAGCACGCTGATGATGGATAACTTAATTATGAATGTCACTTAGTGCAGATATTCTGACTGGTGAAAAAATAACATCAGGCATTGAAGCTGACAGGAGCTTTAGTCTAGCAAGAAAATGCATGAGAGGTTCTGTTGTAAAAAACCTATGAACAAACAGAATTAAACATATTGCAAAGTCTAGGTCGGAAAAATTTCACAGTCCTTAGAAATCCGATGCCAAGGGATGAGTTAGGGGGGTTATCTGCCAGAACTTGTGGGGTTATTACTAAGCATTCAGGTCAGACTGACCCCGAATGTTTGTTTTGTATATAAATTTTGAAAAGTTTATAATATACCCATTGTTTTCTATATATCAACTAGAAATAATGTACTGAAGCCAATCTAACAACTTATAAATATATGAACCTGGAAACTTCTGTATGCTTGGATCCCTGATCTCGAGATAGAGCCACCATTGGCATCTGAGAATTTCTGCCTATTTACAATATCAAGATAGAAAACCTTTTTTCCTTCAATATGTAAACAGCATCTGTGCTTGTGAGGTGGTTATTAGACGGCAGTCGGCGACGATGCTCAGTGGCGACAGTCAAGCAAGAACACAGCTCAGAGCGCGAGCGGAAGAGCCCAAGGACGACCCCTAGAAGGCTAAGAGCGCGCAACCCCTTATCACTCAAAGGCTTCGCTAGACCTTTATTTTTTATAAGTCCAGATTCAGATATTAATGTTTAATTTTTCCCGAAGCGATTTGCTGCACATATAGCTTCTCCATATAATCTAATGTACCTGAGACTCATAAGTCCAAATTGTCGTGATCACACTTGTTTCCCAATTCTACAAAAATTAGTTTTATGACTGAAGACTTCAATTTCCCCTTCTGGCATCAAGCATATGCAGCTGCACTCCATTCGAAATCTCCCTTGATATTTAAATTATATGAATGTTTTAAATGCCAGTCCGCACCTGCATATGAAATCACGCACATGAGGGCTTGCGCGCATATGCTTCGAATAATAACCAATGAGCAGGTTCATCAATCTGCCATGGATACATGCTGCATGCTCGCATATTTGTTTTGTACATCACCGTCATAACTGTTGCTACCTGCTCTACCTTACCGTTTTGTAAAGTAAACATATATAGCGTTAATGTGTAGCCCAGATCCACATGCATAATAATAGCTTTCTGTAGCCTAGGTTGTCTTGACAAGTTTCTGAGCTTCATGGAGGATGAAAATTTTATGCGGTGAATCACACAAAATGCGTTGAGGTGAAGCATTTTTGCTTGGCAGTGAAGTATACTAAGAAGGGCACTGTCACGGCCGAGGAAGTACACCAGAGGTCTTTATGCAACTTGGAAGATACGAAGGAACTCAAAAAGAAGTTGTGACCCACGCAGTGTGTGCTGGAACGGAAGATGAGAGGTGTAACATTATAATATTAGAAAGAGAGCAGAGTGGACTTGGGAACAATAACAGGGGCAGCTGCCGACATTCTAGGAAATTCAGCGAAAAAATGTCAGAAGGTTGGATGGTATGATACGAATTAAGAAATTTGCAGGCGTAAAATGGCTTCTCGCAGCTAACTGGAGCTAAATAAAAGAAGCCCTGCAGGGGACATAAAATAGGCTGACTATGATGAAAAACCTTACATGCGTTGCTCTAGTCATAGTACAACCAGTGGTAACTGTACGTTACTCATCAGGCATTCAGAACTGCTATTGATTGGTTATCTAAGCTTTCAATACCGTCTCTGTCTGAATTTCTCCCTTCGATGACTCATTCACTCGCACCTTCTCTACACATCCGAGTGAAAACAACATGTAATTATGCAATGAACTACACTATTATAAATTATAATTGTGTGACATAATTGTCAAGTGGCTTTATAGTAACATAGTAATATGCAGTGAAGCATGTTGGTGTGCTTGTAAGCACATTAAATACTTTGCATTACGTGTTTAATTTGCAGTGTGTAATCTATGTCTTGCGTGAGATCTGTATAGATGTAAAGAAGTAACGTACTCAAGGTGGCTGTGGTAGTTTCTGCAGCCGCAAGCAACATTTACAGAGAACTTGGCCGGCTTCACTGCATCAACTTTGTTGTGCATTTTGTCTGGAATGTGCTTGGTAGCACACGCTGCAGGTGTACTACGTATACACCTTTTTAGGAGGAATCAAACAGCACTGTTGATGAAATAGAGAGAAGGCAAAGACACATGTGTCTGTCATTTTCACCCATTTTTTCTTTATGATGCTGTTCGATTTCTTCCTCATAAAGAAACTGCACGGAGTAATTCAGTCCATGTAAATGCAGGACAGCCCCATCTTGAAACAGGATACTGTATATTTTTTTTTTTGTAAATCAGGCAGGGCTGCAAAAAGCTAGAGCTGACTGAAGCCAAAGACACAGGAGTGTTAGCCCTATTGTGTATCCGAAGATTGGATAGAACCATGCTAAAAAATGATTGGAAGGATTAGTATAACATAGGAAATAACTACTCAGCAGGGCATCAATGCATGCAGTATTGCTCCTAACGGTTGCTGGTTTATCTGTTTCTCTGTTTGATGCAACAACATAATTCTGTTACGTAGAAAAAACCCCACTAGCAATTTGTCACTTAGGCCATACTCCCTCCAGGGATTGTTTCATTGTACTTTTACCGTACAGAAGAAAGTTTGTTTTTCTGTGCTGTTTCATAAAACATGGCTAGACAGACTACACATGCATCCCTGGCATCAACAAAACCATAGAGGAAATTAAGCAGAATAGCAGTTTATTTTATGGCACACAAGATGTCACATTCTATTTTGAAGCTGACAGGTATGAGATCGAGGAAACCAACTTTTTTCGTACATAATGTGAACGAATCACAAATTTGTTTTTACGAGCTCGTTCTGCAAGAAGGCAAGAGTGTAGGTGTGTCAGTGATTTGTGTAGCATGGAAAACAAATAATGGAATAAGACACATTGAAGGCAGGCTTTTACGAGCCACTTGTGGTTGTTTTCCAGGAACACATGCTTTCTTAGCACCTTTGCCATACCAAGAATGTAGACAAGGCACTCAGTATGTAAGGCTTCAAAAGTATGGGTGCTTTTTAGGTACTGTGGGGACCTCTTCACGAGAGGACAACAAAAAATCTAGCTGCGACAAGATACAGTGTCTGCCATATTTTAAATGACAATGAACCTTCTCCTGCTACCTGCAGCGATATGTGAAGCACGGGTACAATTAAAGCACAGCACTATCTTTTACTTTCAGTTCAATACATGTGGCAAGCCAGCTTTCAGAATTGAGTCATTGTAAGACATTGATTTCATATATAAGCACTCTCGTGCAAAGCAAATAGAAGTAGAAATGGGCCAAGCATGCAGCACTGAGACTCTCCAGCCACTCATCAGGAGGCACGCATGTGGAACAAAAAATAATATGTGCATTTTAAAGACACCCTTCTTTGTGCTGGAATTTCATGCATGTAACTATCAGCCCTTTTTTTGTTGGTGAGCTAATACTCTTCGTAGGAATCTGGCGGGCAGAGGTAAGGTGGAGCTAACGTTCCTATTTTGCGTGCAACTTTAGTACTCTGTGGGATTCCTCCTCAAAGGTGGTTGAATACGAGGCTGAGCCAACGCTCGTGCACTTTGGCTGACATAATTTTTCTTAAAGGAAGAATCTAGCTTGTCATCTTGCTTTTTCCTCATGGTGTTGACACACTCTGTCTTTCTCACAATTTCTTTTACAGGATGATACCTATAACGTGAACTCAAGGAAACGACACAAGGCACACAAAGAGGAGCGTCCTTGTTCTGAATTCGCGCTACATCATGACATACTAACTAGCCCATACCTCCACCTTTCTTTTACAGCTCACAAAATTGCCCACATTACATCATGCCATCATCTTCATGCATGTCACAGCACACCAGACATTTCTGGTGTGCACCAGACATTTCGAGACACAGAAGTTTCTCGGTGAGGTAGCATTCGAATCCACATACCAATGATTTGAAGATGTGTGTCGTAACCACTCAGCTATCCAGGCATGCTAGTAGAGCATACCATAGCCTTTTATAGTACAGTGTAGGAAGAGGGCGGGAAAGGGAAGTGAGGAACAGGGAAAGAAGGAGGGGAGAGGGTAAAGCATAGCATAGAAAGAATTATAGAGAAGTGCTGAAACAGAAAGATTCAAAAGAGAGAGAGAAAGGCGAAGAGAAAAAATTTATGAAAAAAAGACAGGAAAAACAGAGAGAAGAGAGAAAAAGAAATAAAGAAAGGAAGGAAAAAAAGTGAAAACTGAAGAGAAACAAAGAAGGCCGCCCAGTTCCGCACTTCCTTCTGGCTTGGCACTACTAGTGCAAATATGCCTTAATTTTTTGTAACCTTGTTTTGATCTTTGAGGGTGCACAATTCTGCTGTGGATGATGTGAAAACAACACATGGGCACTGGTCACAGGGGTCTCAAACACGTGTCCCATGGACGTTTCTTGAGCGACTCAGCCCGCACATGACTGTCTTCATCCTCATCATAAAACAGCTCACACACAAAAGAAGAAGGAAGAACTGTAGAAACAGCGCTAAAAGACGGGACGAAGAAAGGACACAAACCAAGTCGCTGACTAACAACCAAAAAAATTTTTGGTTGTTTTTTTTTTGTTGTTGTTAGTCAGCACCGTGGTTTGTGTCCTTTCTTCGTCCCGTCTTTTAGCGCTGTTTCTACAGTTAATCTTGAACGAACCAGGCCAAATGCGTACCTCATTGAAGGAAGAACTCATGACACGAGTGCTTCCTTCTTTTGTATTTGTGTGTGTGTGCACTGTTTTATGATGAAGTTCGACCAACTCGCCCAGATAGCTACCTTGCTCTAGTCTTCATCTGATATTTACCCTAATTAAAAGTCAGCTCTCTGATTGAGGATAACTTGATGAGCACCTGTGATTGACCACGAGGATCGTCTCTACACGAGAACATGAAACAAGGTGCTGCGCGAAGTAAACATGGACAAGGAAGTGAACGAAGACGGGCGCAGACTCGCGACTGATTTTATTGAACAACGAAACGCACATTTATACGACACAAACCGCAAAATCATCTATGCGCATGCGAGGAGCCTGCTTTCATTATCGTACAATGTTATGGAGGTATCACTGACGCAAATGTCTCTTTTTTTCTTGATGAAGAAAGCCTCGGCAAGCTCACGTGCCAACTGGTTCTGACTACGCTTCAAAATTTTTGTTATTGCCAGCAAAGGCTGGCACGGTTTGCCACAGGCAGCCGACGGGCATGCGCTGCAGTGAATAGGCAAATTAGAACCTTGTCCGTTCCTTATCGAAAGCTGGTGTTCCCTTAGTCGTTCATTTATACACCGGCCCGTTTGGCCGATGTATACTTTCCCGCACGTCAGAGGGATTTCATATACCACCCCCGTCGAGCACTCGACGAACTGAGTGGCGTGGCTTTTAGTGCAAGCTTGCACGCTCCTATTTCCAGAGGCGATGCGGAGGCATAGTGACGCCAGTTTGCATGGGGCAGAAAACACCACCGGCACACCATAACGATTGGCAACATTCTTCAGGTTATGCGACACCCTATGGATATAGGGGACAACTGCCGGTCGCATTTTTTCACGACTTTGACACCCCTGAGTCGCACTAGCCTTGTACCTCTGGAGGAGCTTCTCCGCCACAGCAACCACGACTGCCGTAGGTTAACCAGCATTCATCAACCTGGCAATCTGAATGTTCAGGCTGTCATGTACCAGGTGAACACATGACTTTTCCAAGGCTCCCTTCAAACAAAACATGCCAATGGCCCGTTTAACTGTCTTGGAATGCGCAGAATCGTACAATAACAAGTCTTTTCGGCTCGCGGTGAGTACATCCAGCACGTGTGATCTGGTGTCAAAGAAAGGTTAATATCTAAAAACTGAATTCTATTCTCGTCCGGTAGTTCGAGGGTGAAGGTTAAATCTCTCCCGTGTCGTTCAAAGATCGCTAAAAGATCTTGCACTGAATTAGTGTGAGTCAAACCAGGTTGTTCTTTAAAAGTATCAGGTAGTCATCTACATATCTAAAAACTTTTAGCACTATATCCTGGTCAAAGAGCACACCAAATCACGATCAACACTGGCCAAGAAAATATCAGCTAGTACAGGCGCTACGTATGACCCAATACATATGCCCCCCCGTTGAACAAAACCTGGTTGCCAAAAGTAACATATGTTGAATCAAGGTAAAATTCCAGAAGTAACAAAAAATTATCCAGGGTCAGACCGCTAGTGAGAGACTGTCACATGCTGTTAAGAACTGCAAGAGTAATAGCCTAGAACTGTTCTTTTCTGTTAAAACGCATAAGTTGACAAGCCCTAAGGTGCATAGTTAGCGAAAGGGGTACCTGGCAACGGGAAATCAGCACGTTCCTTATGAAATGCCTGAAGTCATTAAGGATTGAAGATCCTTTCATGATTAAGAACTCGGGAGAAGTGGTCACGTTCTTAAAGATTCGTCTTCTGTTGGTTACGCTGTCTCATTTGACATTGAGAACTTGTTCTTTTCTATTCCCCATCAAGCCCTTTTGTGCCGTTAGATCATGTATCGAAAGCAATGGTGTCGTACAGTTTCCAGACCTAGCGGTCTGACCCTGGATAATTTTTTGTTACTTCTGGAAGTTTTACCTTGATTCAACATATGTTACTTTTGGCAACCAGGTTTTGTTCACGGGAGGGCATATGTATGGGTCATGCGTAGCGCCTGTACTAGCTGATATTTTCTTGGCCATTGTTGATCGTGATTTGGTGTGCTCTTTGGACCAGGATATAGTGCTAAAAGTTTTTAGATATGTAGATGACTACCTGATACTTTTTAAGAACAACCTGGTTTGACTCACACTAATTCAGTGCAAGATCTTTAGCGATCTTTGAACGACACGGGAGAGATTTAACCTTCACCCTCGAACTACCGGACGAGAATAGAATTCAGTTTTTAGATATTAACCTTCTTTGACACCAGATCACACGTGCTGGATGTACTCACCGCGAGCCGGAAAAGACTTGTTATTGTACGATTCTGCGCATTCCAAGACAGTTAAACGGGCCATTGGCATGTTTTGTTTGAAGGGAGCCCTTGGAAAAGTCATGTGTTCACCTGGTACATGACAGCCTGACATTCAGATTGCCAGGTTGATGAATGCTGGTTAACCTACGGCAGTCGTGGTTGCTGTGGCGGAGAAGCTCCTCCAGAGGTACAAGGCTAGTGCGACTCAGGGGTGTCAAAGTCGTGAAAAAATGCGACCGGCAGTTGTCCCCTATATCCATAGGGTGTCGCATAACCTGAAGAATGTTGCCAATCGTTATGGTGTGCCGGTGGTGTTTTCTGCCCCATGCAAACTGGCGTCACTATGCCCCCGCATCGCCTCTGGAAATAGGAGCGTGCAAGCTTGCAATAAAAGCCACGCCACTCAGTTCGTCGAGTGCTCGACGGGGGTGGTATATGAATCCCTCTGACGTGCGGGAAAGTATACATCGGCCAAACGGGCCGGCGTATCAATGAACGACTAAGGGAACACCAGCTTTCGATAAGGAACGGACAAGGTTCTAATTTGCCTATTCACTACAGCGCATGCCCGTCGGCTGCCTGTGGCAAACCGTGCCAGTCTTTGCTGGCAATAACAAAAATTTTGAAGCGTAGTCAGAACCAGTTGGCACGTGAGCTTGCCGAGGCTTTCTTCATCAAGAAAAAAAGAGACATTTGCGTCAGTGATACCTCCATAACATTGTACGATAATGAAAGCAGGCTCCTCGCATGCGCATAGATGATTTGCGGTTTGTGTCGTATAAATGTGCGTTTCGTTGTTCAATAAAATTAAGTCGCGAGTCTGCGCCCGTCTTCGTTCACTTCCTTGTCCGTGTTTACTTCGCGCAGCACCTTGTTTCATGATGTACGACCGACTCGCCCAGCAACGTGCATTATTCTACACGAGAAGTTAATGTGGACATTTCTTCTCGCATCACAGCTAAGCTTTGCAAGGTATCAAGCCAGCGTGTTTTAGAACTTCAGCAGTTATTTTGTATTTCGCAGGACGAAAGTTGTGTGACCTTGCTAAATGGTACTCATACAATTTTCTCGCCTGTTGCACCTAATAACGCTTTGTTTGGGTAAGCTACACAGACGTGACTGGTCTCAAGCATTTGTTCCTGGAGCACTCCATGCAGACAAAACAACAACGTGGAGTAAAGCTTTTTATTTTGTAGTTTTAGCCATTCTGAAAGTCGATATCGTCATCTTTCTCGAATCTTGATGACAAATCTCCTTCAGAGATGACCCATATATGAGATATGGGAAAAGGCTTGCTACTACTACTAGTTGTTCTTGGGGGAGAAAGGAAAAGGGCGCTAATTTCTGTCTGCCCATTGGCGACACGGCTAAGCGCCCTGTAGGGTAGGGGTAAGGTGGGAATAAAAGAAAAGCAGAAAAAAAAATGCCAGGCCTGCGCGGAAAGCGCAGCACAGTCACAGCGAAAGCTGGAAGAGCGGCATTTCTAGAGCCCGTTCTAAACTCTCTTGGGGCTACTAATACAAGTACACTAGCAAGGTCCCCACTACGCCATAAATCACAATATTTGTGAAGATGGGAAGCACCTACAACGCGATTATTCGTCATTGTGCGCAGAAGCGAGGTTCCAGCTACACATATGTAAGGCATTATGTGCACTTTGTTTACGTGACGACTGATGGCGATGAAGAATTGTGGCTCAGCCCTTCGTAATGGGTTGGAAGGTTTAAACGGCTCACCAGTTACGTAATTCGCATTGTGTGACGCCCGGTTGCTATTTAACTCTCCCGCCATGCAATATAACATACATTGACGTGAGAAAGAGAGACGAGAGAGAAGGGGGAAGAACTTTATTGAGACCCTGAGGAAATGGATGATGGGCTGATGGGCTTCCTTGGCAACCAATGCAAGTGCACATGCGAGGAACCCACTACGCTATAAATCATCATAAGTTCTGTGAAATTGAAATGCTTACGTGACCGACTGATGACGATGAAGAATTGTGGCTCAGCTCTTTGTAATGGGCTGGAAGCTTTAAACGGCTCACCAGTTACGTAATTCGCATTGTGTGACGCCCGGTTCGCTATTTAACTCTCCCACCATGCAATATAACATACATTGACGTGAGAAAGAGAGACAGAGAGAGGGGGGAAGAACTTTGTTGAGACCCTGAGGAAATGGATGATGGGCTCATGGGCTTCCTTGGCAACCAATGCAAGTGCACTTGCGAGGAACCCACTACGCTATAATCATAATTTCTTGTGAAGTAGGGCAGCAGCCACTATGCCATTTTTCGTCATTCAACGGAGAGCCGTGGTACCCGCTAAAACATGTAAGGCATCATGCGCACTTTGTTGGTGTTGTGCCTGATGACGATGAAGAATTATTGCAGAGCCCCTTGTAGTGGGTTGGAAGCATCCAACAGCCCACTCGTTGCGCAATTCGCATTGTGTGACGCCTGGTTACAGAATTCACGCTGTGTGGTGCGCGGTTTTTATTTCCACTCTTCTACCACACTAAATTACATATGCTAATGTGGTTCCGTTCTAGACAGTAGCATGTATAGCGTCATTTTGCAAGGCAGTTCCAGCACCGGCATGGCTCTGAGGTACAACACTGGGGCTCCACGCAGAGGACCCAGGTTCGAAACCCCGTTCCATCCTGGAAATTTTTTCTTATTTCGTTTTTTTTTCTTATTTCGAGCGATAGTGGTTACGGACACCGGCGGCGGCGGCGGCGGCGGCCGGCGGCAGCGGCGGGGCGGCGGCGGACAACTACGCCACCAAAAACGGCCGTTGAAATGATCTCATAACAGCTTTCGCTGTAAAAAAAATAGGAAAGGTAGTAATCAGAAGTCGACAGGGCGCGACGAAGAGAGGAGAGGACAGGAAGATTGGGGAGCAGGTCCACAGATTTCACGGACGGGTCCACGATTCAGCCAGTGGCACAATGCACGTCGGTGACGAGGCGGCGAAGGCCCCGCCGATGAGAGGCGCACGGCATGGCAGTCGGGTAGCCGTCACGGTGCGCCGACGGGCGAGAGGCACGAGCGGCGTCCTGTAGGGCGAGCGGGGCATCACGGGCGACACGTCCGTCTCTCGTGAAAGTCCTCCGAGCAACTTAAGGCTTGCTTTAAGTGACAATACTTGACATTTTGCCTCCCCCCCCTCCAAATGAAGTGTTGAAGTTTATACAGATGAAGCAAATACAGATCGATTGCAAACCTGCTGGTCCCTTAGCCGAAGGCTAGTATTGGGGCCATTGACAGACATGTATTACCGAAATGTAAATTTACAGACATGTAATTGATAGTTTCGATCGTCAATGACAATACAAAAAATTAGCAATAGCAGCAAAAAAAAGGGGAAAGAACAAAAAAATATAACAGACAGAATATATAGTAGACAAAGAGACAGGTCATTTTTAACTTAAGTGTGGTAAGCATAACAGTGAGAGAGAGAAAAAGCAAGAAAAAAATCATATGTATGTATCTACAGGTTGTGCCCGTGACATAAGTGTCTATACATGCCCGGATGACATCTGCTGTAAACTGAATTTTTTTAACCAGAGTGAAACGTTCTTGCTTTGTTTTCTCTCAAGTGGTACGTCGTTCCGTATTTTTATACCAACAATAACATCCACTAGTCTCTAGCCATATAAATTTCTAGCCAATGGTATATTAAAGTTACCAATTTTTTTGTTTCTTGTTGGACGATTGGGCACATGCAATATTGGTATGTTCAAGAGATAGTTGTCCTTAATTATACTACTAATGCACTTCGCCATACTTATTTTGCGTAAGAAATAGAATGGTATGATTTGTAGTTTAGCAAAGATTGGTTTACTTGCTTCACTTCCCCGCGAGAAATTATTAGATCGGATGGCTCGTTTCTGTAGACGTTGAATAGGTTCTAGGTACGCATTGAATGTCCATGCCCATGACTCAATACAGTACGTTAGGTGAGATTGGAAAAATGAAAAATACAAGGTGCGGAGAATGTTCCTTGGAAAATGTTCCCGTGCCTGAAAGAGCAAAACAACCAGATGCCAACTTTGAACACAGCGCTTTCATGTGACGTTGCCAATTTAGATGGTCATCGAGAATAACGCCAAGATAGGTATATCAGTAAGTGAGTTCGAGTGGGCATTGATTTATATGCAGTGGGACAGAGCCATTACAGATAATTTTTGAACGTGAGTGGAAAGCGGTATATTTAGTTTTTGTAGTATTAATGGTTAGTTTATTGACAACGAACCATTCGGAAACAATAGCAAGCTCGATTTGGGCTTCTTCCTCTAGTTCCTTCATGTTGTCACCTGTAATTATCAAAGCGGTGTCATCAGCGTACATTGATATATCAGCGAATTGTAAAGTTTGGGCAAGTCATTTGTATAAACTGTGAAAAACAGGGGACCAAGTACTGAACCCTGCGGTACTCTTGTACTAAGATGCTGAGGGCATGACATTATGTTATATGTACGATTTGATTTCGATTACCAAAATAACTGGGAAAAAAATCAAGTTCACTGTTGCAAAACCCATAAGCACAACTTATTTAGTGAGATGCCATGATAGACAGCGTGGAAAGCCTTTTTTTAAATCAAGAAAAATAACTGCCACTAGTTGGTTATTATGAAGAGCAGTGTTTATTGTCTGTGTTAATGAATGTCTGCACTAGCCCGGCCTTTGCAGGACTAAATTTTGTAACTGCGGCCCGCTAGCTCAGACGAGTTTGAGACTTCTGGTTTGCTTCTAATGGTGAGCTTTCTTATAAAGTTGGTTGCAAGATGGTGCTGTGGTGTGTATTTCTTCTTGTGTTCTCGTTTTTTCGTGCTGTCCAATTTTACATGTATAAAGCATCCATGTTGCAGACTTACAAACTGCTCAGCATGACAGTTGATAAGCAACACAGGTGACACGAGGACAAGCGCAGACTTCCAACTGAAATTTAACACAACACAATATATAGCCTACACCCAAGATAAGAACAACATGCTTATGCTAGAAACAAATAACATGAAGTGAAGGATGATAGTGCAGTGTAAATATAAAAAAACAACTAAGGCAGAATACCACATGACGATGAATCCAGGTAAGCGAGTTCTTCATCAGATAGGAATATTGAAGCTTTACTGACACAGCTTCCTTTTAGCTATTCTTACAACATCAATGCCATCATGAAGGTGAGCTGCAAAAGCTTGTTTTCTTAAACAGAGACTGGCAACTACATTCTGAACAATGAGAAGCCAAAAAACCATCCCTATCCACGTTTTTTACTTTTTGAAAATGTTTCTGTAATGGTATATTTAGGCATCTACCTCTTTGACCAATGTAGCTGTGTTCACAGGACAAAGACACGCTGTAAACGACGCCTATTACGCAGTCAACAAACTTTTTACAGTGCATAACTTGGCAATGGCTCGAAGGTCCTTCTACGGCTCTAGTTCGAACACATAACTGAGATTGCTTATTCGGTGCTTTGGTCAAACAGGCAGCTTCCTAAGCATATGATTACAGTGGCAAAAAGTAAAAAATATGGGTAGCAATGTTATGGATAGAGAAGTTTTTATGGCTTTCATTATTACAAATACGGTTGCCAGCCTCTGTTCGAGAAAACACGAGTTCTTGTGGCTCACCCTCATGATGGGCACAGCAACCTTCATTATTCCTTAGCTGATAAAGAACTGGCTTATCTGATTCATTAGCATGTGCTGTACCGCCTTTGTTGTTTTTTTATACGGTCTCACTGTGCGTTGATGCTTGACCTCTTTTTTTTTTTAGCATAAGCCATGTTGTTTTAATCTTGGGTGTAGGCAATATAGGTGAGAGTTGTGATAAATTTCAGTTGGATGTCAGCGCTAGTCTCGCCTCCCAGCGTTGCTGGTCTACTTTCGCGTTGACCAGTTTTAAGTAGGAATACCAACTAGCCCGCTACCACACGTTGCTCCATGCGTAGAACCCGTGGGGTGCGAGCCGCATGCTCTTACGAGCACGTGATGGTGACGAAGTCGAACGTTTTGACACATAGAACTATCGATCGTGTAGCCGTGGATGTGAATAGTGAGGCTTGGCGCTGCAGTGACCAATACGGGTGTCACATAGGCACTTTCTATTGAAATCGAAATTCTGGACCGTGACTGACTCGCCCTCCGCATCTAGCGCAAATAAGTAAATCGCGATTAGGAAAACTTGGACTGGATCGACATCGAAATTACATCGTGTGATGCCCGTACTATGAATCGAGGCTGGTCAGTGGCTTTTCTGAACGACGAAGTGGTTCAAGTACCGTGCATTTAACAGCTAACCACGGCGAGTTCGATGCCATTACGCCTATAAAATTAAGCTTTCGACGAATATGCGCAAAAGCACAACGCGAAGCAGGTTCCGAGCGAGTAAGAACGGCCGTGCAACGCACAAACAAACTTCCCTAGAAATGTGCACAACTACGGACTACCACAATGCTACCCACCGTCCACGTACCGCACGAAAACAGATCAAATATGAATCGCAAAGACCACCGAAACAGGTTCATGAGAGCCCTAGACATCGTAGTGACCACGCAAGCTCAGGCGAACCACAGTACCGGTTCCAAACACACTGATGCGAACACAATCCAACTATTCACGTTCAAAAAGCACCTGGCAAACGACAAGCACAATCACAGCGTCCGCGCCACCACACAAACACCGCGCCGATCACAAATACGCAAGAAAACATCCCCAAGACCCCAAGCGCCCACAGGTTGCCCTGAACCGGCGATGTAACTTTCAACCAAAAGCCACAATCTTTCACAAATCCAAGCCAAGTTATGCGTGAAAATAGCGTTTCCTTATTCTGACCCGCGTCAGAATAACGAAGCGCTATTTTCACGAGGGTCCAGTAGGGCCGGCCCTCAAGGAGCCGCTCGGTTTCAATCAGAACGCTCCTCGGCCTTTCCTTCGCCAAGGGACACTGCTCCCTTGACTCGAGTGGCGTCTGATAACGAGAATATTCCTAATGTGGTTAGGAAATAGCTGTTTCTGCTCAATATTGTAGTGCTTTTCTTAGTTAGTCTCTTTATCATCGACGTTACGGCAAAATACACGCCTTTAAATCTGTAGTGTAGCTTCCGTAAGCTTGAGCCGATAGAGTAAGCGAAACCCCCGCTTGAAATCTGGCAACAGTTCGCATCCCGGCTGCTGAAAGAACAGCTGATTCCGATGTGTCTGCTGCTGATCGTTTCCACGCGCTTCTTTTATGCCGCATGCGTCTGTTAATCGCTGTATATGATTACGGCAGTGTCTACTTGTGTATTGTTCGTGACCCAGCTTTGGCCATGGTGACTGACGAACTACTTGAGTGATAGCGAAAAGCAGGGCCCATCGCACGGGACGATTTGTCGTTTGTTTAGCTTTCCTGCTGCTTGAGAGCCTTCTGTTCATTGATGCAGCTGCAGAACGGATAATGCGGGGTGAGTCATTTTTACATACGATCACATTATACTGATGTGCTTGGGGAATTCGCCACCGCACTGTGTGCAGGAATTACTTATCGTAGGTAAATTCGCTCTCGATGCGGAGTGCTAGCATAGGTCATAAATACAGGAGCCTGTGCAATTGTTATTTTCTCATTTCATTTCCTGAGACATTTAACGCGACACTGGTAGTGGTTTCGCTTCGTTTATTTTACAAATGCGGTAGAGACTGCTCGCAGCTGCTACTCATAGTTATCACAGTGTCGCGTTTAGGAGTACGTATGCTATGCATGTGGTAGTGCGTTCAAATTAGACTGTAACGCAGGTTGAGGAAAGCATTCGCTTGTGTTTTCTCCACTATCGACGGAAGCAGTGTTTTAAAGTCGTTTTTTTTTTTTAATTGGCAGCGTATATTGTCGGTTAACTTGGACTGATGTGTGTTTGGTTTCTTCTTAACAGCGTTTCTTGACATCAGGTATACTTTATGCAAAGTTTTAATATTCGGATCATGCATAAGTTAGCAGTTCATTACTTCCATAAACGTTTTTCTATTCGCCGTGCATTTTGTCGATGTACCTAAACGTCACTAATTCTAATGGACTCAACGGCCATATTTTAAAATGTTTGTCCTGTCTTTTTATTTTGGAAGCGCAGGCAGCTTGTAATTAGTGCACGAGTGCCCTGTGTACTGATGTTTTGGCATTCATGACCCCTGGGAATACCTGCTGAGGAGGGCATCGGCGTCTGTGCTGTATAGGGACGCTTTGGCATTCCAGAGCATCTTTTGTTATTCTGCACATCACGAGGACTGAAGCCGTTCTCTGCCTTTTACTGCTGTTCTGGCCTTAACGACGACCGTGTGGACGCACTCAACCTGGGCGGATGTGTGCAAAGAAGCAGATTAAACTACTCTGCTGATTCAACGAAGACGACAGCACCGAAATGGTGAAAGATTCTCAAGGGCATGCAGTCATCGCAGCTACTTCTGGTCACAAGAACCGTGTAAATATTTGTAAATATACGCTATCAAGTAAAATCAGCTTGCCTACCTGTTGGAACCGCGCCACCTCCCTTCCATGGAAGAGGAACAGTGCTGCATTCTATAGAACGTGTTTGATTGTTGTAGAACTGCTTTTTCTATATAATCAGAGCAGATGAGGTTTTTGCGATCCTGTCTGAACACGAAAGCACAGAGAAAACTCTAAATCATTTGCAAAGGGTAAATGAATTTCTATTATATGTGCTTGATGAAGAATAACGTAGGGTGACAAAATACAAGTGTGTAAAGCTGCAAGGTGTCCGTCAATAAAGCATATGCAGCCTACATACTGTCATGAAATTCGAGCTTGTAGGACATCATAAAGAAGATACAGGTGGTAGCCACACTAGTGTGACTAATCCATGCAGCGCAGCTATTAACTGCAGCTTTTCTTCCTCTGTATACAGTCATGCAAACGCTGCAAATACTGCACATTTGTAAAGAGTGTTGGTGTATCTTCTAGTCTCAGCAGCCAGGTTCCTGCACAAAAGAAAGGGGTTGTAAATAATGAACATAGTGGTACATCAAAGCTGCATTTTTCTTTACTTCTCGTTCTACACACATTCTTCAGTACTTCTCGCCTTGAAGAACAGGCATGTCTTTTGTTGACTTAATGAGCTTTCACTATTTTGATACATGTTTGGGCCAGGCACTTGTGCATCTGAACAGACGTATGGCTATCCAACGCCCATTAGCTTCATTATATAATGGCTCAAACGTCTACAATTACACTGCGTGTGCTATTGTTTTCTTAAAATTTGCCGTCATTGCTTAATTAGAAGCAGTGTTATTAAGCTTGAAAATAAAACATTCATTTATTTCTCTGCTGTATCTTTTGTGTTTTGATACGTTTCACGCATTTTTGCATACATGCGGGTTTCATACTGCACCACCACCTGGTTAATTTCATATAGCTAGGCTTGGACGTCCATAGACATTGTGGGCTAGAGGTGTGCACGGGCTCCGGGTAGCCCGAAAGCCCGAGCCCGACCCGGCCCGCGGGCCGGGCTCGGGCGGGCCGACGTATTTTCACCTCGGGCCCGGGCCGGGCTCGGGCTACTTGGAGTTTTATCGGGCCGGGCTCGGACCCGGCGCAAAGCCCGACTCAAGCCCGAAATATAGAGAATGAGCGGGAATTGTGTTTTCCAGCACGCATACAGCGCCTTTTCCTCGACCGCCCTTTACCGCTTTTCCTTTCCATTCGCTGCTCTAAACAAAAGGGGAGCAGGTAAAGCACTGCCTCTGTTGCACTCCGACAAACAGACACCACCTGAGCTAGTGACGGCGCCACCCGACTGTTCGCGATAGATTTAAGGCCAAATGCGATATGAGTGAAAATGCACGCGACAGCGACGAGCGACCCCATGTAGGTCGCCTTCGTGCAAGCTGACGCTTGTATGGGCATACCCCATACTCGTGACGGCTTTGGCAAGCGAACTCCATTGTTGCTGGCATGAGGCCGTCTACTTGTATAGCAAAAGTGCCGCGCTGTCGCAGGTATGCAATGCAAATAAAATATTTGTTGCATGTTGGTACGTAAAACGTTTACCGTTGTCTCGCAGTACTTTTTATATGCACGTGGATAATTATTACGTTATTTGTTGGTGTACAGCTGATGTGCTTAGTACATTGCTTAGTACGTCGCTGATGTACATCCGGTTCGGGTGTTTTGTGACTTCAGGGTGATGAGCGATGGTTTCCAAATGTGAAAAAACCGAGCGATCGCGCGATTTCGAGCACGCGATAAATCGCGCGAACGGCCCGTTTCGTCGCTCGTCGCTGTCGCGTGCATTTTGGCGCATATGGGGTTTGGCCTTTACTCGTAACTGCTCTACGCGAACTCTGGCAGCACGCAAAGAAGAGTGGATGTGACTCGCCGGCTGTCTCGCGGTCCGTTTTTCCTGCCAAGCCCGGTAAAAAGGACAATAAAAAAATTGCCTTCATTCTGTGAAAAATCGCTCGATATAGAAATGCATTACCTGCTCGTTCAAACGTCGTTCAAAAAGCCGGGCCGGGCCAGGCCGGGCCGGGCCGGGGCCCGGGATTGTGTTTTCGTACGTCGGGCCGGGCCGGGCGGGCTCGCAGCCCTTTGCCGTCGGGCTCGGGCGGGCCTTCGACAAAGTCAGCGGGCCCGGGCGGGGCTCGGGCTCGGAAATACGGCCCGTGCACAGCTCTATTGTGGGCTACATAAATACTGTATCACGAAGCTACGAATTACGTAGTTATAACTTTCAATACTAGCAACTGCACACTCGTTGTACCCCGTTACATTGTCTTTTGTTTTCCATAAACCATCCCAAATATGGATCTGATCAAACACAGGGAAAATGTGAAAAACAAAATAGAAGAACGCACCTTCACGCTGATACAGAAGATCTCCTTGCAGAGGTATGCTTCTTCGTATTTCGGTTAGGGTAGTGAAGATTTACATGAGCGAAAGCCGCTCAGGTGTGCGGTGAATGCCGGCGCATGAATAGTCAGGTACGCACCCATGAAGCTAGCATGAATAATTCACGCATTAATTGGAGAAAAGTTCGCTCTTTCACTTTCCTTTCGCTGTCGCGCAGTCTTTCGCACCGGGCTTGAACTGATTCGGCGTAAGGTCTTCAACGAAATACACATGAAAGCACTGGCGACCATAGTAAGACTTGGAACACTCGCACGATGATTATCCGAAAGCAGGTAATCCATTGGCTCATGCACGGAATGCAACACATCACGGCACAAGAGCGCGGTCCTCTTGACATCATGCCCGCCGCTCTCGGAGCCACAGCAGCCACAGTATACCTGAGCCGTTGCCGAACCACTCGAAGACAGCGCCACAGTAAATGCGCACCTTCACTGTCGAAAGCAAAAAGGCAGCGGCAGGGCGGCAGCTTGATCCATCGGGAAATGCAGAACAAGTGAGCGACGCACCGCATGGATGCCACGCTGACCATGGCCTCCGAAATCGCGAGCGCGCGGCCCGCTATCTCGGAGGCCACGCGCTGACGCCGAAACTTCACTCAAGGAACGATTCAAGGTAGCTCCCGCGCTACCTTGACAATCTCAAGTGAAACACTCGAGATTTCCTCAAGTCGAGGTGCGTTTCGAGTGAAGGGCGATTTGTGAATCGGAAAACGGCCCTCAAGGAGCGTTTCGAGTGAAGGGTCGAGTCGAGGAGCGTTTGTGAATACGGGGGTAAAGAAGCTTTGGCCAGTGCAACGAACCAAAACTAATGATATCAGATGAATATTAAAAACATAGTGATAAAATAACCAAAAATTTATGCACTAACACTAGGGGCACCTTCGTATAACAGGCAGCCATAATAAATCATGTGGAACGATTTTGCTTTTTGAGGTTCATTACATACCCACTAATGTGACAAGTTTTAAGAAAAATCTTTATTAGCAAAAAAGTTATGATTGTGCGCGTACGAAAAAATACCAAAAACATAAGTTCTGAGAAAATGAAAAAAAAAGTCAGTTTCGCCTCAAGGGCGAAGCAATGAATGCGATAGCAAGAAATTGGAATGCCACGGGAAGAACGGCAAGCAGCTAGAAACTTGCTGCGCACTGCTCAAACACAAAAGACGCAGGAAAATAAAACACACAAGTCGAGTGCGAACTAACAACTGTCACAGCTCGACGCTTGCAGCGCGCTGCTGAGACACATAGAAGAACTCATGAAAATAACACGCAGGTATACATAGGATGAGCGCGAACTGTCACTTCAACTAACCCCTACTTTAGCTGTTCAAGCTAGCATATCACTCCTTCCGCAAACGCGGCCGCTGCAGCGAGCAAAGTGACCTTCGTGTGGTCTATAGCTTCAACGCAGACTTTGCTGAAAGCACAAGACGTACAAAACTCCCCCTCAAGAGATAATCGTGCGAGCATGGTCGACCACACCCTGTATGCCAAAGTAGAAGTCGAAGGCGCACATCCCAACTCTGGCGAAACACTATACAGTTTTAGAATTGGGGACCCAAAAAATTTGCGAGCGGCCAGGAATCATGCGCAGAACGCCACTCTCGGACTCTTGCGTTCATGTCCCAAGAACCTGCAGCGCCTTCGTTTGGGCGGCAAACAAAACCGCAGAGCACGCCACCTCAAGAGAAGAAATAAAGAAGGCGCTTGGCAGTCGATTGAAGCGTCGATTCTGGTCACTAAGAAACAACGTCATTTGGCTCTAGTTGGTACATATTCCTGAGGCTAAAATTACAGCGCAAACGCACTTCTTTGTCCTTTTTACTTGTTCTTTTCTTCTATCCGCGACCATGGAGAACTCCCTCGCCGGCCCACAGTTGTGGAGAACAGAGATCATCCGACCACGTACAACGAAATTACGCAGCACTTCTATCTCTGCAGAAGAGACTTTCCCCTTCCTAACAAGAAATTAAATCGAGCGCAGGCATTGACTCTCAGGTTACTGCGGCGGGTTCGTATCCCAGCCCGGCTTTATTACATAACATTTATCCCGACATTTATCCCAATAGCTCCTGCAGGTACTGCAACGAATTCGCTAGCCTAGACCACATGCTCTGGCGTTGCCCCTCGTTACGGGGCACGGACCAATTCAATGAAGACAAGTGGCTATCCGCTATCAAGAGCCCCGATGTCGGGGCTCAACTATGGGCTGTCCAGAGGGCCCACGATGCGGCGGTTGGGCTTGGCCTGACTGTCCCAACGTGGGAGCGGGCCGCTGCGCGTTGAGTCGTGCACCTCAGGACTTACAATAAAGTTTCGCATCCATCCATCCATCCATCAAACTAGAGCACGCGCCGTAGTGGAGCAAGCGCCGCATGCTACTGTTAGCTATGCTATATGTGGTTTTGCCTGCGTTACTATCACCATCAAGGCGCTAGAAGAGCAAGAGGAAGAAGACTTCTCTTTCGCGCGAGCGTGCGCTGAGATGGTTATACTTTACCTGCGTAACGTGGGCTTGTATCGCTTGTATTCTGCCGCTAGTATCAAAGAGACCGAATGAGGCGTGGCGTAATTGTTGGGAAGGGGTTTATTAAAGACGATAGTCTTTCTTGGGGAACTTAAACGCAGAAATTTCGGTCTGTCTTTCTGTCTGTCTGTTTGTCGGCACGTCACCCGATTCAGCCAACCGGCCAAAGTTGAACCACTTGCTTACCGCCCACCCATCTTGAACTGGTACGGCTGTTCTTACTTGTGAACGTTGTCGATCAAAAAGCAAATATTACGCATATCTGAGGCGTAACATCATTAGGTAAGTATTAGGTGGTGTGTTCCTTTAATAGAAAATACATAGATACGCAACTTTAAAGACCTTGATGGTATGCGTTGAACGTTGAGACAGTAACGCGTTTATTAAAAGATTGCCACAGCTGAAGCCACTGAAGCGATCAGCGGTCCAAGCCGAGCAAGCGCGAGCGCCAACAACAACCGTCTTCGTCTTCTTCTTTCGCAGGCGTTCTTGTCTGCGCCCTACCATGTTACAAATCACTCCCCCGCGGAAAAGGAGCCATCCTGGCGACCTAAGGAACAGGTACAACTGGCGGGTCATAATGCGGCTTCAGTCGATCGACGTGAACAGTCTCGCGGCCGCGACGACGGCGGTCCGTAGATGATTGAACAGGCTCAATAATATAGTTAACTGGGGATGCTTGACGTAGGACGCGGTAGGCGCCTTCGTACTTAGGCAGTAGCTTTGTGGAAAGGCCAGGAGCGGAGGAGGGAACGCGAAGCCACACCAACGTTCCAGGCGAATACGACTGAGGAGGCAGGTTTTCGTCGTGACGGTCCTTCTGGCCCTACTCGCCCTACCATGTTACAACCCTAGTTTCTTAAGGTGCGCTGAAAATGCGACTGCGTTGAAACTTGTTTTCCTCCGTGCCCCCTGCACAAGCTCATGTTGTGTTTCGGTTTCGGTTCAGTATTGCATTGTACGAATGACAGGGGGCGCCGCTCTGGCATTCCTGTTTTACCCAGGCGACGTGTAAATAAGAGAGGTTGTGGAGAGTACTCGTTGAGTGCGGACGTTTCTTCATCTTCGGCGCATCGCGCCAAACAGCGTGTTCGGGCTGGCCGGCGTCCCCACCGGTCGCGTTGGTCACCGCCGGTCTTCGCCTGCCGCTGCGGCGGGACTACCAGCCCGCAACACAGCACTCATGTTTCCCGACGTATTGCCAGATGTCGCCCATATCTCACGCAGCGCCTCTTCTATCGTCTTTAGACGACGTTTGCAGCGAAGCACGCAGATACGCGGCCAATTTTTTCTGGGACGTTTTACAGAGAACGCTCAAAAAAGAACTTCCCTTGCACTCACTTGGAATAAGATTTTTACCAATAGAAAATGAGGATGGACTGCCTTTCGATCTAATAATGCTTCTTGGCCTCCATTGTCTATGGCGGGCTAGAATGGCCGGTTTCCACTGCGACCCTGACAGGAGACCTGCACGCGTGCTTTTTCGCGAAAGCATTTGTCAGTATGTTGATGTACTCAAACAACAAGACTTTGTTCCTGACTGACTTTCCAGGGTTGAGCCCCTGGCTTACCTAAAGGAATTTTAGGAATGTAACTAATCATAGGTGTGTACTGCTTTGACATCGCTTCAGTTATGTCTATTATTGTATTACGTGTCTGCTGTTATTCCTGTGATGTGTTATGAAACCGGCAATAAAGAAAAAAAAGGCATGGCGTAATTGTCCAAGGCAGCAAGCTGCGGAGCGAGGGGTCGCAGGTTCGAAACCCCGCTCGAGCGCTTCGGGATTTTTTTCTTCTGAATTATTTTTATTTCTTGCCTTTATTTATATATACATACATATACATATCCGGGGCATGACGGCGACGGCAAAAATCCGCCGAGAGTGTCCATATAATTGCTATCGCAATAAAAGATTTGAAACAGGTGCGGCGCTTGCACAATGTGATCAGGAGCGCTAAAATCCTCCATATTTGTAGCTAGTTCCATCCTGGACCTTACTCTTGTGTGCCTTTGCTCGAGCGGCAATTCGCCATTATTTTTTAAAAGTAAGTGTTTTATGCCGGGGTCCACCAGGACTTCACTGACGTATTTCCGTAACGGATATGACGCTGAAAAATGTACACTGACAGATGACAAAGAAAAAAACTAGTAGAAAATGTTTCGTCGTTGGCAGTCAAACCCACGACCTCTCGCTCCACAGCGTGCAGCGCTAAACGACTCCGCCACAAAGCTACGGTCTTCAACAAATAACGGCGAGCTATTTATATACATACACCATTGACCGCTGGTACCCGGAGCTCTGTGGCACTTCAGCGTGCTCTCGTTATCACCAGCGAGATGGTGCGGCGGACGAGGGACTTTAGAAGGGCGCGCTTTAAAGAGGTTGTAGCGGGAGAGAGACGTGAAGGCGGCCGACGTGGCCGTGCCGAAGTCTCGCCACTTTATTCGAGGGCCCTAGTAAAAGCAGAGCGGCAGCGGCTGCCGGCGTCCAGCCTCCAGGAGCGTGAGCTCGTTCCTAACTGCTCGCGCCCCGAGCGCTAGGCATGAGCTGCGCGGGAGGCGCGGCGCCTAGGTGGTAAAACGATGATGATGATGATGAGGGATGATGATGCCGCTACAGATTACTCCCCCCCGCAGAAATGAAGCCGAAATGAAGAAAAAAAAAACGATGGGGGCGTATATACAAGGCTGGTAACGCGAGACAAAACGTCCGTGGGCAGTCTACGTCGTCAACGGTAAAGGACTATCGGGAACCATTGGGTCTCTGGCGGGCGGCTCTGAGAGAAGCGCAGTGGGCGGAGAACTGGGAGAAAGTACGCTGGGGTCGTGCCCAGGCGGGTCCCACGACGACTTGATTGGGCCTTTCGGTAGCGCACCGGGTGGCGCGAGTGGGCGCGGCTGGCAGAGGTGCCTGCACATGGAGTTGAGGGCGGGTGCACAAGGGCCGGTGCGGGCGATGTGCGTGAAACAATGCGAAATGGCACAGTGAAACCACGACGAGCAACCATCGACGAGTAGCTGCTGCGATGCGTCTTTCCTGTGCGGGCACAGCGCTGACGCGGATGTCGGTACGTGGACCTTGTGACCTGAGCGGTGTCCAACTGGTCGACTTGGCCGCTTACGTGGGTAGTGGGGGGGTAGTGATGAAGACGTCGGTGGCGGCGCAACGCCGACCTCAGCTTGGTATTGCGGCGGGCGTGTTGGCACGGGTATACAAGTCGACGGACGCGGGCACGTCGTGGTTGCAGAACCATGCCATGCGCAATGCGAGTAGTGATTAGGCGTACGGCACGTGGTAGGTAAGCGCGTCGGGCAGCGGTAGAAGACGCTTGCGCCGTGTCGAAGAGCATGCCTGCACTCAAGGTGCACCGCTGCTGGTTCGCGTCCCCCGTTAAGAACTCCGGAAGAGGGATGTCGTGGAAAACCGCAGGCGTGGGCTCTGCCGGAGGGTCTGACACCGCGCCTGTGCCCGTTGAAGCACCTTGGTTTGGCGGCACACGAGGGCTGCTGCGTAGGTCAGCGTGTAGGATGCCTGCCTTTGCGACAGGCGCGGCATGTGCAGGCTGCTCTGCCATCGGCGAACCACGCAATTCGTCCTCAGACGCTTCCGTTATTGTAGCAGCGTCTCGCAAGTTCGGTAGGTGTTGGTTCGGTGCTCGAACTTCAGCTGCGGTGGACTGCGAGGTCAATGCTGGTCGCTCCTGGCAAGACGCACATAGTGTCGAGGTTGTTGAAACGTGGTGATGATCGATGGACGAGGATGGCGAATCCTCCACAGTTGAGGAGCGAATAGCGGACGGTGCCATGTCCGTGTCCGACTTCAGGGCGTGCTGCAAGGTAGCGGTCGTGGAGTCGGATGGCTCCGAGGTGTCACGAGCCGTCGAGGTTGGAGCAGACGGGCAGATGGCGGGCATGCCTGATGGACCGTCGGCCGAGGGTGGCGAAGGAACGCACCTTGTGGCGGACTGGTCCAAGGCAGCAGCAACGTTCGGAACCTCGTCGGGCGGGTGGTCGGGCGCAGGAACTGCTGCGCTAGTGGCTGGGCGAGAGCTAGAAAGAGACATGGCCGGGGAAAGTAGGTCACGGTCATGGGAGGGCTGCGGGCCGGGTGTTACCGCTCGCGTTGGCGGAGGGGAAACCCGGAACTCATGGGTCCCCGGTAGCGGGTGGTACGTCTCGCCGTAGCGGGCCAGCACCGCAGCGCAGAGGTCGTCGTATGGCTGCGGGCTGGATGACGACGCGGCGGACAGATGACGCAGCTCAGCCGGGAGGGCGTCAAGCAGGATGTCGTGCATGAGCGGCTGCGCTGTGACGCCATTCACCGCGAGGCAGGCGTCGAGCTGCATGAACCACGCTCGGGGGTAGGCCGGGTGAAACGGCGGAACTGGAGGGCAGAGTCGCTGAAGCATGGCAGCGGGCCGCTCGGCGAAGGGCGTGTTCTCCGGGTCACCAATTGTAGCGGGAGAGAGACGTGAAGGCGGCCGACGTGGCCGTGCCGAAGTCTCGCCACTTTATTCGAGGGCCCTAGTAAAAGCAGAGCGGCAGCGGCCCATTGGCGAACCAGCTAGAGTCACTGTATATGCTACCTTTAGGTAGCAGAGTAGCGCATAGGTCCGGCTAGCAACCACAGCCATGCGGTGAAGTCGCACTCCATTTTTGCAGGCGACATGCCTACCACGTCGCCGATAAACATGTCTGGAGTGTCGAAGGCCGTCGATAAACATTGGCTGTCGATGACTAGTGTTAATTGAGTGAGCTGCAGCGGCGGCGTCGAGAAATACAAAAATTGGCCCGAGCGTCAGCTTCTCCGCAATGCATGGTTGCTAGCGGCGTTTGGAAAACAGATGCGCAACTCTGCTACCTAAAGGTAGCATATACAGTAACTCTAGTCGTCGCCCCGCTCGTTGCGATGCGCGCGCGCCAGGGCGTGGTGGCCCGTGCGCGCGCGCTTATCTCATGATGGGGGCGGTTTGTACGTCTTGTGCGTTCACCGCAAAGGTTGCGGTGAAGTTACAGAGCGTACGAAGGTCACTTCGCTCGCTGCAGCGGCCGCGTTTGCGAAAGGAGCGCGCTGCTCAAACACGAGCAAGTAACAACTGTGACAGTCAATTGTTACTTCGCGCTCGCCTCAGTATACTTATGCGTTCGTTTCGGACGTCCTTCTTTTTGTTTAACGGTGCTATATAGCTGCCAAACACCAATAGCCATTGTACGCTCTCATATATCAATGCACAATAAACGCTCAACTACCTCTGTGAAGAGACGATTCACTTTCGTGTTATACCGATTCCTATGAAGCAGGGATCAACCATGTTTTTTTTTCTAGCTTGATATGCAGCATAATTGCCGTGACAGGATGCTTTCACGATGCAGTGCCGATCATTTGTGAGGCAAGCTTTTGCACTGTAGAGGCCAGGCTCGATTGCCAATAACTTGCTTCAAAATATCAAATATGCTTCTGTTGCCATTATCAAATGTGCTTCTGTTGCCACACAGCGTCATACAAAGCAAATTTGATGATTGGCAGGCTCACATACGTGTCCTTGAGCGTATACGACACATGTACGACGTTGCGTTTCCACCTGATGAGAAGTTTATGACTTTTATGATTAAAAATGATGTGTTGACAATGCTGTTAGAGCATTATTACATGTTCGCACTTGGTATGATAAAACTCAGTGCAAACAGTGCTGGGCAGTATCGAAGATACATGTATCTTAGATACTATCTTAGATACTGTATGAGTATCTTGTATCTGTATCGCGATACGTCTCGAAAAATGAGTATCTGTATCTGTATTTCCGATACATTCGATAATGCATCGTGTATCTTAAGATACAAGATACTTCTATCGCAACACAACCGTGCGAAACAATAATCACTGGCCAAGTTCCGCTTCTCAAGCTGATACTGGTGCCACTAAGCCACCTGAACAAGTCTAAGGGCTGTGACGCAATTTTATTTTTCCGCCAGAGTCCTCCAGTGAGGGCAGAAGATGAGGAAGACAAGCACGCGGACGTCTACGCCCGGCCCACGTACCTTTTCTTTTCTCGATTTTTTTTTGCTTTTTAGTTGCGCCAGTGCCGCGACACTTGCTCTTAGCCACTGCCTACGCCGCGTACTCGACTGCGTGCAGCGTCTATCGGGCAAGTTCTGATGTTGCTACAGCGTCGTTATTGAAGATTCTCTTGCGTCTTGCTCCGTGCAAGAATGGGGTTGCTTTGTGTCTGGTGGATTTTACATATCAGCGATTTGAAGGTTCTCGTGGATGTAAAGCTGGACTTGCATGCAATGAATTAACTTATATGCAAATAAGATACGCAAACAACTATAGCACCACTGGTACTGATGCTAGATCTAATAGAGCAAGCGTTTACCTAACAGAAAATATCTTGGCGTACCGTATTTTTCACTTCCTGCTACATTTATTCAAAGAATTTATGAAATCATAGCTTGATTATTAGCATAAATGCTTTTTTGCATCCCATAGATTTCCTAGGTCTCTGTTCTGTTTTTCTGGTCTCTGCTTTATTCTTCTAACTGTCTGCTTTATATTTCTACTACTGTTTACCCATTTACACCTTGCCAAGGCGATTTTGAAAACAAATATATAATTATGTGGGCGTACCTTGAGTTACAGTACAAAGCATTCTGCTTATCGCTTAGGAAAACAGCGAAACTGAGTTTGCATTATAATAATAGAAATCATTAGGAGCCATCTTAAAGATGTTAGGAAGAGGATTCGAGAAACGTTGTTTTACTTAATGCTCCGTTTTACTCATGAGCGTCCCAACGAGCCGTTTCAGGCAATTTCGCATAGGCACTGAATTTTCTATTGTCTTAATAGGTAAGGTGACGATACTTCATGCTCATAGCTATTAAGGGCGCCGTTTGTATTGTGTTTCTGCACTCATTCAATGTGAATGCTTGATACAGAAACACCTCTATATTTTACTTATATTAGTTTTCCTGTTTTAGGCCTTCTTAAATATTTTTCGTATTGGTAATCGCCACCTAATGGGAGCCATAAGCGGCGATAGCGCGAATAACGGCGGTGTCCTCCCACGCTTTGTGCAACTATACAATACGTCTGAGACGTCTCTGTGTTGCACATGTTTTCTCGTTGAAGAAATATTGCTAAAAGATTACACGTTAGTAAGTATATCAACAAAGAATCCTTTACGCCAGCAGATAAGTAGAATATGAAAATTCATTGCTGTTTTACACCATCTACGTATACACCAGGGGTCTCAACAGTGAAGATGGTGGGAGAGAGTTTGAACAAGTGACGTTGCCATTCGAAAGGAAGCCTTTCCCATGTCTCATATATAGGTCATTTTTGAAGGGGATTTGGAGTCGGGATTCGAGAAACGTCGATACCGATGTGCACAACGAGTGAATTCTGGACGCGGATTCTGAAATATAGTTTTTGTTCCACGGTTATGTTTCAGGACATCGCGACCACATGTTCCTCACGAAAGGAAAGCTTGAGACCTGTCATGTCTGTGTAGCTCACGAACATACCTATCTAGAAAATAAAAACAAATGGGACGAAGATGGTCATGTGTGCGGGCGGGGCCGCTAGCGAAAAGTCTCAAACCCCTAGTATACACCATGCGTCCCGCACCCCCCCCCCCCCCAAAAAAAAAAAAAGTCGCCACCAGCGTTGTTGCTGCTGTACACCTGTCCGGATATACGGTATTGTGCATGCTGTATTTTACGGACAAGGTAAAAGTCCACACCGGTATTTGCGCCGTCGTGCGAAGGCATCTCATAAAAGTTATTGTGATTATATGGCAACCCGCTAGCTGGTCGGCAAGCTGAGCAGCGACTCCCATTAATTGCAAAAATGACAAGCGAGAACCTTGTCAGCGAACTGTACAAAGAGTTGTCCTGTGAAGAAGCTAAAACAAACCCCAATAAATTGTTTTGGAAAGAAACTAATGTACTTTGAGCAAGAAGGGCAAAACTTTTAGATACGAACAGACATTTCATAAAGTGAAACAAAATAGGTCGCAGTTAGGAAATTTTCAAGAAGACATTTTCATGCATAGGCGTTCGCTGCTACATTATATGGATCTATAATAACAAATTAGAGAATGCATCGAAGTATCTTAAGATACAATTGCCAAGTACCGTATCGGATACAATTATTGCGGCAGTATCTTGTATCTGTATCTCCAATACTTCTTGCATGAGTATCTCGTATCGTATCGCGATACAATTTCAAAGTATCTTTGCCCAGCCCTGAGTGCAAACCAGGACGGACGGCAAAAAAGAGATGAGACAAGCACTGAAAGTTATGTACCAACTAGGCGCAACGGAAGTTTTTTTTGTCTTTTTAACGGCGATAAAACTTCGTGAGCCGTGCAACTTTGGTTTTGATTGAAGCTTTCGGGTGACGTCTCACTCACATTCGTCGCTGCATGCTGCAATCTACATTTTTCTGCTTTATGGCTCTCTGCGCTGAAGTACGGCAGCAATGAGGTGAAAGAATGTGGATACAGGTGTCTCGTCATTGCAAGTCGAAGCACCGCGCGACCACGGCCTACGCTGTTTGCTTCGAGCTGCGAATCCGTCGAGTGACCCTTGTGCCAGCGAACGGAGAAACTCAATTCGTTATGCATTATTGGTGGGGCGTACCTACTAAAAACCATGCACAAACAAGTGGAAATTTTAACTGTTATCAATCGGGCCAGCTGCACAGACAACGCTACACTAACAGACGGCTTCACGCATCAAAGCACAGCAGATGTTCCCTGACATAGCGCCAACAGCGCCAGAGAACACCCAGCGCTTAGCTGGCTTATGTTGATAGATTAAAACTGATTGCTACCGTCAAATATAGCGAGCGTCTCAGGATCTGGCAAAGTTCGTTTTGTTCCATCATGGCGGAACCCATGCGGTTATATATTTGAACTTTCAGTGCATGGGCCCTCTGGGGAGCTTTATCTCTAGAGTCGGTATATTAACTCTATGGTTGATGTTAATATGGTGGCGTCATCTAGTAAAACGGCCTGCAAACGCTCCTTTCTGTGCACAGTAAATTGCATGAATAGCCATTGTTTATTTCCTAAAAGTATTCGAAATAAACATTTTTTAAAGTTTCATTCAATTTTAGTAAAACTGACTGTGGGTGCATTTTAGACCGATTTCACGTGACGTCATATCCGGCGTGCGGGACTTTTGTTGGGCAGTCGCCGCCATCACCGGGCGCCTACGAGCACACGCCGTAGCCGCAAAGCCAGCGTGCGGTTGCATCAGCGCACGTTCCGGCGGCATTTTCGCAGGCGACACTTGTGCACGAAATGGAATTTTTGTCCCGGTTACTTCGACGAGCTCGTAGGACCCACCAGAGTGCGTTATGAAGCGGAAATTGCCATGTGCAGCGTTGTGGACCCGTATACGCTGCGCATAGGAAGAGACGCGACCACGGATGCCGAGGTACTGCGGTACTGCCACCAACGACGCACGTAACTACCTGGTACTGTCAACCAGCTACATTAATTTGCAGCAAATGAAGTCTTACAAGTCCTTAGATGCGCACAATTATTTTACGAGTGGGAAGTTGCCGTCACAACGTGTCGTCGTGTTTGCCGAGGTGAGTGTGTAAACAACTTCTTTCCCAGGCCGCTTGCGAGTGTGCGCGCTTCAGGCCCGTCGCAGTCTGTTGAAGGCTCTCCGTCCCCAGATACTTCACAGGATGCGACACTCGCTGCAGTGGCTGCCGCTTTTTTCGCGGCACGTACCTTGCGTCGGGCGTACCGCGCAGACAATGTTGAAGCCGCACCTCATTCACTTAGGTATCCTAGGTGAAGTGTGGGCGCCCAGTCCGGATTCGTTTCATCCATCAGTTGAGATGGTTTGCCTGCAAATTCGCGAACAGGCTAGTAGCTTATCAAGTGGCATTGCGCGTACGGAAAGATGTAAACTGCCCCGTAATCTTAGGAGCTTGAGAAATCGGCGGCGCGCGACTCGCAGCGGTAAGTAGCGATAGCTTTATCAAAGTAATTGAAAAGAAAAAAGAAGTCCGTTTAAACTACTGCAATTAAAGTTTTACCTGTAATAAAGTGGCGACCACAGATGCGAATGTTGTCCAAGTTCTTCAAGTCTTTCCGATTTATGCGGGCCAGACAAACGTTCCGGCGCCTTTCTGAGAGAGCCCGCGTTCTCTCGCACTGCTTGGTGATAACCTTCGGCAAACAAAACATGCCGGTGCCTGACTCTCTGTGGGTCGGTTTCGCAGAAGACTTGCCTCTGCTACGACAGCCGAACATCGCACAAGTCGTCATGGCTGTGGCGCTAAGTACAACACTGGAAAATGTGCGCGCCAGCTGCTGCAACACGGTAGCCGGGTTAGCCGCGTCTCGAAAGGTTCCCGAACATGGCGGCTGAGCAAAGCGGAAGTGGCTGTGGTGACGTCGCGTGACGTCCGTGAAAACTATGTATACAGCCTTTGTAAATCTTGCATTTCTCGATTTTTTGAAGTTTCATCCAATTTTAGTAAAACTGACTGTGGGCGCACTTTAGACCGAAAAGGTCAACCTATAGCCTTTGTAAATCTTGCATGACATGACAACAACTTTATTGGAGTCCTGAGGAACTGATATTTAGGGGAGCCGGAGGCCCACCCAGAGCAAGGGTAAATAGACAGCTAAGTGGACAGCGGCCATCTTAAGTCCCATTCCAATTCTCACGTAGCCGGCAAAAAAGACAGCTTTGAGAAAGACAAAAACGATGCAGGCTACTTTGCTGTCCAAACAAGAGCGCAATGCTCGCGTAGCTCGGATAGGGCACCCTAGCTCGGATCTCGCCGGTATTATGGTGGCTACCGGTATGGTCGTCTGTACACCAGTAGGCGCTTTTCCAGGCGCTCAATGTAAGCTACGTTATTTTTTTCATAGGTTTGAACACGAAAGAGGCTAAAGAAAGAACATTTACGTTTGTTTTTCTTAGTTTTCTCTTCTCGAGGCGAGGTGGCATCACGTCGCGTAGACGTCTGGTGTGTTCCAATACTCACCGTAGACGGCTAAATTAAATAGACAGCTAAGTTATGGTCACAGCTAAGTGGACAGTGGGCATCTTAAGTCCCATTCCAATTCTCACGTAGCCGGCAAAATAGACAGCTTCGAGAAAGACAAAAACGATGCAGGCTACTTTGCTGTCCAAACAAGATGGCGGCTCAGCGCAATGCTCGCGTAGCTCGGATCTCGCCGGTATGGTCGTCTGTACACCAGTAGGCGCTTTTCCAGGCGCTCAATGTAAGCTACGTTATTTTTTTCATAGGTTTGAACACGAAAGAGGCTAAAGAAAGAACATTTACGTTTGTTTTTCTTAGCTTTCTCTTCTCTACGCTAGGTGGCATCACGTCGCGTAGACGTCTTCTAGACGCGTTCCATTTGTCGGACAACATGACCTCGATGCTGTCTTCTAAGGTGTCAGCGTAGACTGTCTACGATGCTGTCCAGAATTGGAACACAGCCAAGTCGGTGGCTCTGCCCACGACGGGACCGGAAGTCAAAGTTGCGTCGCGATATAGTGATGTTTTAAAGTTTCATCCAAATTTAGGAATACTGACTGTGGGTGCATTTTAGACCGAAAAAGTTTTCGCGCCAATCCCCCCCCCCCCCCCCCCCCCCCGTGTATACCACGCATCACGTTCGAGTCACGTTCACTTTTATTCGGGACCGGGCCCGATTTGACTGCTTATGCTCGCCAGGCTGTGGATTCTGGCGCTGTTGTCGCGTTTCGAAAACTCCATTGCACTGTGCCTCTGCGCCGACACGTGGGCTCAGAGCTTCATTCAACATCGCTACGGATACAACTAGGCTTTAGTTTATGTTCGTAGAAAGTTCTAAGTATCTGAAAGACTACAAGCTTCGGAATGGATGCAAAAATGAAAATGAAGCGATGACGTGCTGCTCACAACGGCCTGCGTTCGGTTCCCGGCTTTCCGGGCGTAACGGTGGGAAGTAAACCGTTCTTGGAATGTAACATGAGGGCTCCTCGGCCGCCGTTATCGTCAAAGACCTGCATGGACGTTACCGCGCGTATTAAACTATGAGAGGACCGGTCTGACTGAGTTAATGTACGGTACAGACTTGGCGCCCCACTTCTTTGATTGGAAGGGGGGGGGGGGTGTCGCCCGCCCTATCCCCCTCCCTCTGTGCGCACGCCTATGGGTAGAGGGTTTCATGAAGCACATGACAGGCATGTAATGTCATTGATGTCATGACCTGTCGTTCATGTTTGTCATACATTCATGCCATCCTATGACAATTTTGGTTGACTCTTCAGTCACGAAAATCTGTGAATGTAGCTGGTCCTCTTGCCTGGCGCAGGACTAAATCAGGTTGTTGTACACGATAGATAGATAGATAGATAGATAGATAGATAGATAGATAGATAGATATATAGATAGACAGACAGACAGACAGACAGACAGACAGACAGACAGACAGATAGATAGATAGATAGATAGATAGATAGATAGATAGATAGATAGATAGATAGATAGATAGAGTGAAAGTTCCTTTGATTCGCCAAAAATGCCTATGATTTAAAACAGTGCCGTTTTTGAGGCAAAGGCGAGTGGAAACGCGTATGCTATGTTTGATAAATGTTTTATTGTTGTAATACCAGATTAAACTCTGAAAAGAAAGAAAGGGGCTTACATGGGGCCTTCTCTCATATACCTTTTGTTGTGTTATTGCTGACGCCCGTAGAAAGCCATGCCCCTATGTCTGATGTCATGTGGCTTTTACTAAATTGTGTGGAAAGCGGCGGGAAATTGAAGTGTTTGAAGTATCCACTTAAAGGGGTACAGACACCTTTTTTTCGAAGGCGAGTTTACTCTGCCATACAAATCTCCTGTATGCAGAGACGGCTCTGAGCAAGTGTGAAGCTCAGCAAATGCTGATGAGATATTTTATTTTGATATTAAAGTCAATTTTTCTATGGCGCACCTACTGACATCGACACTAGCTTGACGTCAGGCTACAGTACAAATTCTGGTGAATTCACGCAGCCGTCTGGCTAGTTGTGATGACGTTAAGTACCAAAACTTCCAAGATGACCGCTTGTGCGTCATAAAAACTTCCAAAATGGCCGCTTGTGCGTCACCAACGGAGCCGCGGTGCGGAGCGGCCGTGGAAACGTCACTATATATTGTGCGAGCACGCGACGAGAAGCTCATACCGTGTTGTGACGTCAGGGTACAGTAGGAACTGAAACTAGCTTTCAAAAACATACTGCAATTACTTTTTCAGGGCGCACTCGCGCTTAGCACTACCTCTTTTAGGCTCTTGAGGGCTTGGCCTGTCATTTGATGCAAAAAAAAAAAAAAAAACGACAACTGAAAATATTCGTGCCAGTACTCCTTTAACACTTACAACGCTACAGCTGCAGTTATAGGGACCGAGAATCATTCTTTAGCAGAAAATAACATAATTTCCCCCTTACCGTGTTTGTGAGCAGTTTTAGCTTCCTCTTGAAGATTTCACTTTCTCTTTCCTGTATGTCCCGAAATACGCGTACTATTCATCGTGTGAGTGGTCAGTATACAGAAGACATACACAGTAGTGAAATACGATGAGAGAAAAATATTTAATGTACGATGCTCAACAGGTTCATACTACGGGATGGTAAAGCGGTTCTCTGAAGATAAATATATATGTATATAGTTTTCCTGATTCTTCTGACACTATACGCGATTCTCAGCCCACAATATTAACAACTCGGGCAGCCATTAAACAACAAAGACTTCGGAATCCTTAGTTTGATTATAGATTTCACTCGTGTGTCTGGAGTGCAGTGAGGAGGCGTTGGACATCCATGGCTCCGGTGATCGAGTGCTGGATTTACTCGATGTGTGCGTGAGCTAGAATTAATTTCCGGTGTTCCGAGTCGATTCATGGGATTCGCCTTGGGATGTTTGCACTGTTGGGATGTATGCACCATGAAGGTCACCTCAAACGAGCTCAGGCTATTGAAGAAGATAATCTCGCTCGGCGACACGAAAGCGCAGTGACTGATTTGGATGGCTTGACGTGCGCCGAGTAGAGTTAGCTATTCGGGCGCGGCAGCATTGCTGCTCAATACCTATATTCAGTCTGTGCTGGTTGTCTAAAGGACAGCCCTTCTGCCCGCTGTGGCTATGTCATGCGCGTGCAGACACAGAATGAGTCTATGTACCTCCTGGAAGGTGTGCGCAGGCGAGTTACTTCCACCCTACCAGCGCGCGTGTGCTCCTAAGCACCGCTGAAAGGCGCCGTGCTGCAGAGGAATCGGACATTCGATTGCCGGACTCTCATATTCCACTCGGCAGTCTGTGAATGCCGAAGCAGGAACAATGGGTAGGCCAGCTGGAATGGCTGCGTAACTGGCACGCAGACGGCGCACGCGGGGAAAGGTCGCTCATGAGTCGCTTCTGTCGAACTGCGTCTTCACGAAGTACGTGGTCAGGGTGCCTTTCCCCTTGACGTAAGTGGATCCTCTGCACTCACACTCGTAACCGCACTCCTGGAGTTTCTTGGCCGTGTCTTCGGTGACCTGCGAGGAGGGGAAAGAAAAAAAAAATGACTTGCGATCGCGAAAATTACCAGTACTATAGAAAAGCGAAGTTCCGCAATGACGTTCAGAGTTGACTATATTTCCGGGACTTCTCTAGCGCGCTAATGCCAAGGCGTCGCTAAACGCCACACAGGTATGAACACGTCTTTTAAATCCGCGGTCAGCAGGGGCCCACGCGCTGTTCGTCAACATCAGCGGAGCGTCTTGATTCAGCCTTTGTAGTTCAGAATTCTGCACTCTGTATACGCAGCGATGAGTCGCTATCAATTACTTCGACTCAAACAAATAGGTGCCATGATGAGAACCATGAAAAATCATTCATGCCATTGCGGAGCAGCATAAAATGGCAGATTCAGCAGCCAAGTTTTACATGTCGGTATGGTTAAGCACCGTTCCTGCTAAGTTAGCTTGCATCCACGATTGCTGCGTGACCCAAGTGTGCCTAGCTGTGAGCTACTTCTGCTGACACGTCGCTAATTTGTGACCTCTTAGCTCCCAATATAAGCCTGCTACGCTGATATGTATGCGTACCGCCACTAAGAGGGAGTGTACTAAACACGCAATGCTGAAAAAACTAGCTACGTGTCGTTACTTGTTGTTGTTGAGCCAGTGCCCAACAACAACACATACCATTTCGTCCAAGCATGCAGCCGTTATCGAAGCTGCATTCAGTCAACAAGTGAAGGTGAAGATACTTTCTTCAAGTCTTAGAACACAGCTGTAAAAGAAACATCGCGAAAAATTTGAAAAGGAAGCCTTCGTTCCTGCCTGAAATACTATTGCTAATTAACCCAATCACCTCACGCACTTGGTAAGTTATGTCAGTGTGACCAGCTTGATGAGGCACAAATAATTTCGGTCAGATCGGATCGGTGATTTGTGGCTAGCAGCCACGTGGCTGCACTTTTCTAAGGCTCTCTTGTCGCGTCCGTCCTGACGTAAGTTGGGAAAAACTGCCGGGTGGGCTAGTTCGATATGGATTCATTGAAACATGGTAGCTAGACGGAATGCAACACGCGGAATAGAAAGCACACGAGACGAGTAGCGGTATAGCGTTTTCTCTTCGAACACTGCTTTCCGTCGCATTATACTAACAATGACTGGCCCGAAACCTCAGCCTAACAGTATGAATTCATTCAATCCACCCATCCTTATCTCCTCTGCTCTTTCCCCTTCCTTAGTGCTGAGTAGCCAGCAGGACAGCTGCTCTTTCTAGTTTACCTATTTTCTCTCGTTGTCGGTCTCTGGAGAGAGAGAGAGAGAGAGAGAGAGAGAGAGAGAGAGAGAGAGAGAGAGAGAGAGAGAGAGAGAGCAAGAGGAAAGCTCAACACAATATTAAGGACACCAAACTAAACGGGAAACTCTTTTTCTCCCTCCTTTTTGCTTTCCTTTTTTTTTTTGAGCTTAACTTACGCAATGAATCCCCACAAACAGTTAATCAGTGAACTTCTTTTGAGCTCATGTAAACGCTGTCGAATCGACCGAGCTATCCTCATCCGAACTTCTCACTTGATGCGTTCGCGGTGGACTTCATGTGGCCGAATATATTGCACATGTTACACGAGTTTCGTTTCAGCGCTAGAGGGACAGAGGAAGAAAGGAAATACAAGGACGTAAGCAGTAGCGGAGCAGCAACTATCGACCGAGAAGGCTTGTTGCGCGAACGCTGTATATGTGTCCAACTTCTGCGAAAGAGGTAAGGAGAGACAAATATATGGAAATTATAGCACTGTCCCAGTGTAGAGTAGCAAGCCGCGTGTTTCTCGTCCGGCTGATCTGCTTTCCTTCGGCACCTCATTTCACTCTTTTTATCCTCTTAGTGTTTGCCAAACGACTGTTTTATTGTTGCTATGTGCGGTTTACTTATAGCATATGTTCACAATACTCAAGAGGTGGATAAGTTGTGCACGTACAGTGCGCGAAGGAATATGAAGATGGCCCGTCCATTTGTTGTCTGAAAACGACATTTTTTTAACCAACTAACATAGGCTATATGCATATTTTTCGTTTGTGATAGCGTTGTCGTGTAGTATAGTGGCTGCATGCAAACAGAATATATAGCCATCATTTATTTGAGAAGCTGAAAAAAAAAACGATTTATTATTCTTTAGAAGAATGACATTATCGATTATTGGTGACGGCACCCCGCAGGTGGACGTCACACCGCCCGTTTTCTTGTACGTGCAACATTTACATTCGGAATAATCCCCTTGTACGCAACATAAGAGCTAACACGCGAAACTAGCTTCAGTAAGTTCTTTTTTTTTTTTTCAGTCGCCACGGTGGTCTGGTGGTTATGGTACTCGACTGCTGACCCGAAGGTCGCGGGATAAAATCCCGGCCGCGGCGGCCGCATTTTCGATGGAGGCGAAAATGCTTGAGACCTATGTACTTAGATTTAGGTGAGCGTTGAAGAACCCAAGGTGGTCAATATTTCCTGAGCCCTCGACTACAGCGACCCTCATAATCATATTGTGTTTTTCGGACCTTAAATCCCAACAATTATTATTATTAGTAAGTTCTTTTTTTTTTAATTCGTAAAATGTTTTTGGGGTCCAATACGCCAGCCGTCGCTTTATTTCTTTATTTTCTTAATGGTTTTACAAGACGTTTCAAGTTAGCTACTTTGGCATGTTTTGTTCTGGAAAAAGTTGAAGGAGGTGGAGATATCACGTACTTGGATCCGGCCGATGACGCCGCAACTGTCCATACGACTGGCCACGTTCACAGTGTTGCCCCAGATATCGTATTGGGGCTTCTGTGCACCCACGACACCGGCTATCACTGGTCCATGGTTGATACCTGAAAGGTTGTGCACAGAATAGTCTCTGTTATTTCCAATGTGCCACAGACTCGCGCAGCTCGTTCAGGCAGCCCTGGTGAGAATCAGATAAGAGGGGAAAAAAGAGCAGTTAAAAAAAAAAACAAAAAAAAAAAAACATGGCTGATCCCTCTGTCATAGGAATCGGTATAACACGAAAGTAAAACGTGTCTTCACAGACGTATTTGAGCGTTTGTTGTGCATTGTTTCGCCCCGAGGCCGAAGGAATGACTGCTGTAGCAGAAACAAGTTGGTAAGTTGCACGCGAGAGCACTGTCAAGTCAGCTCGAAACTTGCAACACTGCGCTGCTAAAGCAGAAAGTACGCACGGAACGAAACGATACACAAGATGAGCGCGAACTTCACAACTGTCACAGCTCGGCAGTTAAAGCGCGGCTGCCAAATACAAAGGGGAGGCCGCACGAAACGAACGGCCAAGTATACTACAGGATGACGCGAACTGTCACCGTTGTAACTGATTATGTTGGTGAGCAGCGCGCTCCTTCGCAAAAGGCGGACCGCTGCAGGTGTGGAGCGAAGTGACCTTCGTGCACTATCCTGGAAACTTCAACGCAAACTTGCGGTCAGAGCGCAAGACGTACAGAAGATCAGCGCGCGCGCAGGAGCCGACCACGCCCTGTCAGGAGGCACACGCTCTCATCTCAACGCGTGGAGAGGACGACCCTTTAGAGCGCGACTCTTCGAGCCCTTTGCGCCATCTCGCTAGTGATAACGAAAACACGCTGATTAACCCCGATCTCCGAGTACCGCCACCGGCAAATGATGTATATAAATAGCACGCCGTTAGTATACCGAAGAACGTGCCGTCTGTGGCGGAGTCGTTTCGCGCTGCGCGCTGGGAATCGAGGGGTCGTAAGTTCGACTCCCGGTGACGGAACTTTTTCTTGTAGTTGTTTCTTTGCCATATGTTAGTCTTTATATTTGACAACATCATATCCGTGACGGAAATGCGTCAGTGGAGCCGTGGTGGACCCCGGCATAAAACACTTTCGTGTTAAAAAAAAAAAAAGATGTTATGCGTTGCGAACAGATGCGTTATTCGGGTTCATGCACGGTTCGAGACTCTGATAATCAAACATCTAAATACGCAAAAAGAATGCACGTTTTATTTTGTGTCCCAAGACGAGCACAAATGAAAAAAAAAAAAGAAAGCGAGGTTTAAACTTCGGAAAAGGCACAGGGAGTGAGACACCTCAGTGGAAAGCTCCAGATTGGTTTATATCAACTCGTGTTTTTATATTGTGCGCCCGAGGCACGGTACACGAGCATTTTTGCATTCCGCTTCTCTTGAAATGTTGCCGCCGCGGCTGAGATCGAACCCCAAACCTCTGTAGCGCGACGCCATAGACACTGATCCACCGTAGAGGGTGATAAAAGTAGAAACAAATATAGCTGTGGGAAATCGCGCAGCAGCACAGGTGCACTAAATGGCAATTGTTTGGATGAGTTAGAGCGCCGCCATCCATTAACGTTAGCGAGGAGTTTCAGACAGGTGGATTCATTTCACATCCACCAGCTTTGATGCGAACAATATGGTGTTGTCGGCCGGTGCTGCCACAGAGAAAGCGATGCTGCAGTATATAGGACGAGAACTGTTCACTCCTGCGGCTAAAGAATTAATCACAGGATCTTCTCGCGCTTCTTGCGAGAAGTCGTTAAAAAATGTTCTGGGTGGAAAGAGTTCTATCTAGTGCGTCGGGTGACTGCTCCAACTTGACGATACACTAAAAAATTGCGGGGGCAACAGGGTACAATTAATAATAAGTAACAAAGTATGCGTCATGTTCAACATCTGATCTAGCATTAGAAGGAAAGACACAGCTGCGGTCGATATCACGTACCGATTCTGAGCTTGAAGCGTTGGAATGATTCTCTGTTTATTTGCTCGAGAAGCGCCGTGAGGGCGATGGCGAACTCCACCAGGCTGACAACGTTGTGATCATCACGTGGCTTGTCCTACGCGAACAAATGGCGTGTAAAATGAGACAAGAATCAATATACCGAAGGATGCATGGTGGCACACAAACAACCCGTTCGCGATGTTAATTTAGCTTCACCGTCATCGGCCTATATTATTTCCACTGTAGCGATTTTCAGTTGGCGCCTCTGTTGCGTCAACCGACTTTATTCTATACTCGCAAATGTTATTGCCTCGTCACCGGTGGTCCAACAAAGATGTGTCGCTAGAGCCAGCGTTTCAGCAAGGCGACCTATCTTTGTCCTGACGAGGCGTGCCCTTGTCGAAGCGTTTGACTCCATCGAAATTCGACTATACTGTTGGGCAATTTAAGCTTCCAGCTTCTTTAAATTTCTGTTTTATTTGCATTATCTCATCGCACCACTTTATCCCGTGGGAATACGTTTTTCTCCCCTTGGGGGACACCAATTCTAACAGAATGCTGAACATGTAACAAGTTTTAATTTGCATGAGTACAAACTCATTTTTAGATAAAATTGACTTTGCCATTTACGAAGCGACGTAAAAATCTAGCAAGACACCCCTTCACTCCATTTTGCTTCTGATCCTCTTCAATGTATTAAATTGCTGCTTCAACTGGTCTCTTAATGCAGGTTATACAGCGATTCGAGAGACACAGTCAACTGCAACCAAAGTGGTGCTAGAACGGGTGTAACTTGAATGTGCATAGCGGTATTGCAAAAGTGATTAATTTAATTAATTAATATCTGGGGTTTAACGTCCCAAAACCACGATATGATTATGAGAGACGCCGTAGTGGAGGGCTCCGGAAATTTCGACCACCTGGGGTTCTTTAACGTGCACCTAAATCTAAGTAATTGCAAGACTGAGCTGAGATCGAAGTATCAGAGGGCGACGGGACTGGCAGTATACCTGCGGGACTCTTTTTTCTTTTCAAGAATATATGCATAATAGCGGCCAGTTAGCGAGATGAAATGGTCCGTTTGACGGCTTATACACTATAGTACAGCGCTTCTGAGAAAGCTTAGGTAGAATTGCGAAGCTGTCTTAGGAAGGGGTGAAACATAGGCGATGGAAATGCTGGAAGGATAGCGCTCATCGGGTCTCCTTTGTGTGCTCTTTCTTAGCGAATGTAATTTTCTTGATTTCTTCACACTTGACCTTAGTTGCGCTAAAACAATGCTAGGCAACCACAACCGCTATTTTCTCTCACCGCCACTGTGATTAGCGTCCCAGTGAGCAAATACTACTATTAATAATAATAATCTTGATAATGAACAGCAACCAATCACTGACGAGTGTGTGTAAGCTTCGCGTACTCGATGTGTCTGGACTTTTGTTTGCAAGTATTTGTCTCCGCCTTCTCAGCGATTCGCCTTTCTTTCGGCAATGCGTGGGTCTAGGCAATAGCCGGTATCTCGAGCAAGCTCATATATTATGGGATTAGATATGTATTTGTTGCCAGAATCCAATAAAGCTTCCGTGTCCTTGCGAGCATCTACATTTCCCGCGTGTTTCGTACGTGGGGAAGGGTGTTTGAAAGGTGACCGTGCTTTTGTATGTTACTGTCGTAGATAGAATATTTTCAAGGGAGTGGTACGGTGGCAACAGTTATAGTGCGCATATGTCGCGTTTTTCTGCAGACAAGAAAAAAAAAAGAAATACCTAGAAGAAAATTTCTGCGGCTGTGTCCTCACCATTCTCCTTGATGTTATTGGCTCCTGCATCGTCGCTGCCGCGTATACCCACGGTTGCAGCACCCCATGGATCCGCCTTTATCAAGAATCTAATAAAACTCTTTGGTGGGTGGTTGGTTCGGAGGCGCTGAGACCTTTTGAAAGCCATAAAACAGCCCTTCTCGTCGCAGCGTTTAAGGCAAGTCATGATATACACAACATTATACGATGCATGTTGCAATACATCAACGGAGTATATGTATACGCACACGTCTACATGTATGAAATGTCTATAAATCTTATGCCAGATTTTGTGAAACGGCCTTCGTGATAGCTTAAGTCAGAGTAATAACGTTGCAAACTTAACGGTGCGAACAGCAATGGTTTGGGTTTTATATATGCATCTTTTTTAGGTGAAGTTGACTTTTATTCACGTGTAACGGTGTACACCTGAACAAAAGTCAACTTCAACATTTTTTTCGTTTTGGACAGTGGATAGGGCGCTTGGCTTAAATATTACGCATGGTTTTTGTCCAGACGTACCCCGTTTTCTTCCCGACCGGGTTGAAGGCCAGCAGCAGCCATGTAAGTGCTGCCGATAGTCTTGATTTTCTCAATAACGCTGAACTTCGGCTTCAACAGGAGCTGAAACACAAACGAGTTTAAGAGGGTTACACAAACCCTGGCGCCTGTTATTATTGTAAAAATAAACAATTCAATTTACTCAGAAAATTTCAGACCTTGTCGAAGTCGCAGATGATTTCATTGAGAAGTCGCAAGCACTCCAGCCCTTGTTTGTTGACGTCAGTCTCGTCGTAGAACTCGATGTAGTTTGGTATGGAAGCGAACATTACCGCCACGTTGCTGTAGCGTTCATGGTAGAGCTCCTGCCGTGAAAAGGCAGAAAGATACAACCGACAACAAGCGTTACATCAGCGGCGCTTAGCGTGCACAAAATTATGCTTCAGTCATGCGGGTTCGTTTTATGCTTCAGTTGAAAAATGCCCGTGAACGACTTCCCCCCAATCACAATTTCTGCGCTTGCATGGAAGAACGTTACCTTGCCAGATGTGCTAGTGTAAATTTTATTAATCAGGCAGCAGCAAATTCAAGCGCTAGCTGTGGCTATGTCTAGTGTACCATTGTGGAAGGGGCGAGGGGGGGGGGTACAGCACGAGCAGGGCTGGGCAAAGATACTTTGAAATTGTATCGCGATACGATACGAGATACTCATGCAAGAAGTATTGGAGATACAGATACAAGATACTGCCGCAATAATTGTATCCGATACGATACTTGGCAATTGTATCTTAAGATACTTCGATACATTCTCTAATTTGTTATTATAGATCCATATAATGTAGCAGCGAACGCCTATGCATGAAAATGTCTTCTTGAAAATTTCCTAACTGCGACCTATTTTGTTTCACTTTAATGAAATGTCTGTTCGTATCTAAGTTTTGCCCTTCTTGCTCAAAGTGCATTAGTTTCTTTAAAAAACAACTTATTGGGGTTTGTTTTAGCTTCTTCACAGGACAACTCTTTGTACAGTTCGCTGACAAGGTTCTCGCTTGTCATTTTTGCAATTAATGGGAGTCGCTGCTCAGCTTGCCGACCAGCTAGCGAGTTGCCATATAATCACAATAACTTTTATGAGAGGCCTTCGCACGACGGCGCAAATACCGGTGTGGACTTTTACCTTGTCCGTAAAATACAGCATGCACAATACCGTATATCCGGACAGGTGTACAGCAGCAACAACGCTGGTGGCGACTTTTTTTTTTTTTTGGGGGGGGGGGGGGTGCGGGACGCATGGTGTATACTAGGGGGTTTGAGACTTTTCGCTAGCGGCCCCCGCCCGCACACATGACCATCTTCGTCCCATTTGTTTTATTTCTAGATAGGTATGTTCGTGAGCTACACAGACATGACAGGTCTCAAGCTTTCCTTTCGTGAGGAACATGTGGTCACGATGTCCTGAAACATAACCGTGGAACAAAAACTATATTCAGAATCCGCGTCCAGAATGCACTCGTTGTGCACATCGGTATCGACGTTTCTCGAATCTTGACTCCAAATCCCCTTCAAAAATGACCTATATATGAGACATGGGAAAGGCTTCCTTTCGAATGGCAACGTCACTTGTTCAAACTCTCTCCCACCATCTTCACTGTCCCGGCGCTTCGAATTAAATTTCGCGACTGTGGCCCGCTCTTATAAGCTGAGTTTGAGACCCTGGTGTATACGTAGATGGTGTAAACAGCAATGAATTTTCATATTACTTATCTGCTGGCCGTAAAGGATTCTTTGTGATATACTTACTAACGTGTAATCTTTTAGCAATATTTCTTCAACGAGAAAACATGTGCAACACAGAGACGTCTCAGACGTATTGTATAGTTGCACAAAGCGTGGGAGGACACCGCCGTTATTCGCGCTGTCGCCGCTTATGGCTCCCATTAGGTGGCGATTACCAATACGAAAAATATTTAAGAAGGCCTAAAACAGGAAAACTAATATAAGTAAAACTTATAGAGGTGTTTCTGTATCAAACATTCCACCTGAATGAGTGCAGAAACACAATACAAACGGCGCCCTTAATAGCTATGAGCATGAAGTATCGTCACCTTACCTATTACACAATAGAAAATTCGGTGCCTATGCGAATTGCCTGAAACGGCTCGTTGGGACGCTCATGAGTAAAACGGAGCTTAAGTAAACAACGTTTCTCGAATCCTCTTCCTAACATCTTTAAGATGGCTCCTAATGATTTCTCTTATTAATGCAAACTCAGTTTCGCTGTATTTCTAAGCGATAAGCAGAAGCTTTGTACTGTAACTCAGGTACGCCCACATAATTATATATTTGTTTTCCAAAATCGCCTTGGCAAGGTGTAAATGGGTAAACAGCAGTAGAATATAAAGCAGACAGTTAGAAGAATAAAAGCAGAGACCAGAAAAACAGAACAGAGACCTAGGAAATCTATGGGATGCAAAAAGCATTTATGCTAATAATCAAGCTATGATTTCATAATTCTTTGAATAAATGTAGCCGGAAGTGAAAATACGGTTACGCCAAGATATTTTCTGTTAGGTGTAAACGCTTGCTCTATTAGATCTAGCATCAGTACCAGTGGTGCTATAGTTGTTTTGCGTATCTTATTTGCATATAAGTTAATTCATTGCATGCAAAGTCCAGCTTTACATCCACGAGAACCTTCAAATCGCTGATATGTAAAATCCACCAGACACAAAGCAACCCCATTCTTGCACGGAGCAAGACGCAAGAGAATCTTCAATACGACGCTGTAGCACATCAGAACTGCCCGATAGACGCTGCACGCCAGTCGAGTACGCGGCGTAGGCAGTGGCTAAGAGCAAGTGTCGCGGCACTGGCGCAACTAAAAAGCAAAAAAAAAATCGAGAAAGAGAAAGGTACGTGGGGCCGGGCGTAGACGTCCGCGTGCTTGTCTTCCTCATCTTCTGCCCCTCACTGGAGGACTCTGGCGGAAACATAAAATTGCGTCACAGCCCTTAGACTTGTTCAGGGGCTTAGTGGCACCAGGTATCAGCTTGAGAAGCGGAACTTGGCCAGTGATTATTGTTTCGCTACGGTTTGTGTTGCGATAGAAGATCTTGTATCTTAAGATACACGATGCATTATCGAATGTAGTGGAAATACAGGATACAGATACTCATTTTCGAGGACGTATCGCGATACAGATACAAGATACTCATACAGTATCTAAGATAGTATCTAAGATACATGTATCTTCGATACTGCCCAGCACTGAGCACGAGGGATACAAGAGCACTTGCAGTCGACTCCTGTTTACACAGTGAAATTCCAATGGCCTACAAGTGCGCCTTTTAGAAGATGGAGAACGACGAGAAGGTTAGTCGAGATGTTTCCGATATAATATATATATATATATATATAACTTTCGCTTTATCAATGCTCCGCGTTCGCGTGCTTTACGACTTATACAATGTCTCTCTTTAAAACATGCTCAGTGGATGTGTGAGCGCGGCTAATGGAGCGCCCATAAACAAACAGTCTAAGAGGGCGACGCCTCACGCGTTAATGCTGTGGGATTACAGTGATGCAGCTTTGTGTAAGCCTGCTCCGATATTCATGCGCGGAGCAGTAGAAGAACGGGCACACTATCAGCTACGAGAGGGAAATTGGGAAGGTTCGCACTTGTGAGACCCTGCTGCTGTTTAGGAAGTGCGCTGCGACGTGGGCCGGCAGGATGTTTTCCAAGAGGATCTTGTTGATGCTTCCCATGGTCTCCATCTCATCGTGCTCGACGCGTAGTTTGGCTCGGGACAGGAAGTCTACGCGTGCCATGTACTCCACCTGCGTGGGACCGCACGCTGCTCTTGCTACCCGCACAACGAAACGTAGTTCACCAAAGCAGCTAAATAGACGCCGCCAAACGAACGCAGCGCGTCTGACACTTTACTATCGTACGCGTTAAAGTAAGGAGCAGAATAACAAAGTTAGTAGAGGGAGGAGGCAAGCTGGCGTCACTGAAATTTTGCTAAAATATGCATACGAGTATCGTCATCTGACGAATTTATGCCCATGCTTGTCCTTTCGGGGTTTAATGTGCACCGTGGCTTACCAGTGGCTTATATTAGAGCCACCGTTGTTAAAAGTTCGGAATGGGGTTTGCTGTGTCCTTCCTTTCGTTAATTAAGCTGTAGATAACTGCAGCCGTCGTAGTTAGGCCACCTCCTCAGCTTTTTCGTCATTATAGGGCAAACAACCAAATAAGAAAAATAAAGCGTTACGCACTACCAGCCTCCAAGGGGAAAATAATCGCAGTCTATCTTTTCTTGACTCAACACCTTTTATGGCTTTATAGGTAAATAATAACAATCCAATGCACAGTAGAAAACACTCAGTAGTGGTCACGTACCTGCCTATCCAAAATGTGAAGAACAACCACGTAGAACACGAGAAAGAGAGCTGCGTAAGCGCTGTACGGTACGTTTGACAACCTGCAAAAATACAATAAAAAAGCTAGTCACCACTACTGAAATAATTAGTCTGAGAAGGTGTCGCAGACTACATTGTTGTATCAACATACTTTCTATCATATAGTATTATTTGTGCTTCGCGCTTGGACGTGTTCACTTAATGCACCTGGAAATGTGTAAGCGACGTTAATACTCAGTTCATGTATTTCCGTACAGGAAAAAAATACTGCATGGGAATTGTTTAAGTCGAGTAGGAATGCGGCTCCGTGCGTATTCTGTGTCTTTTACAGAGCATACAAGAAAATCTGGAAGACCAGTGGGAGGCGTTGCCGACGTCACTAAACCCTGAGGACCAGCTCCGGCTGGTGGACAGGCCTCGGGCATCAGCTGCAAGCCATGGCTACCTGGAATAAGGAAATCACCCGCCTCTGGGCGAAGAGAACGCGCGCCTGGTCGGACAATAAAGTTTAATTCTCTTTCTTTCTCAAAACTGGTACTGGGCTTATAGTTTCTAGAAAAAACATTATGCTTTGAGGAATGGATTACATCAATTCTGTAGTTAAGTGAAACGTTAATTAGTGTAATTATCTTAATAACTGTAGATGAAGTCGCTTTTTATGAGCGGCTAGTGCATGCTCAATAAACATTTAGTACAAATATTTGCAGACGTGTAGCAGTAGGGGACGGCACTTCGAACTCGAGTAGTATTAAGAAAACTCACAGGGTCCCTTACGCATTCACCTAAGACGAGTCGAAGGGGGAAAGCCATCTCCTTTTTATTGCGATAGCAATTATATGGACAGTCTCGGCTGGTTTTTGCCGTCGCCGTCACCGCCGTGATGCACCGTATAAGTACGCATATATATATATATATATATATATATATATATATATATATATATACATATAAAAGTCCCAAAGAAAAATAATTCAGAAAAATGCTTCCGAAGCGCGGAATCGAACCAGTGACCTCTCGGTCCGCAGCGCGTGGCGCTGACCACTACGCCACAACGCGCAGATCCTTCAGGTAGCTAACGGCGAGCGTTATATACACACCCTTTACCGCTGGCAGGACTCAGAGACGGCAGGCGCTTATAAGCGTTTCTTCATTACCAGCGAGATGGCGCGAGGAGCGCAACGGGCGTAGGGTGCCTTGATGCGCGTTTTGTTGTGCGTTTTGTCCAGGGTGAGGACATCTGCGGCGTCTACTGCGGCGCGGCTGCCATATTTTAGCCCACGGCTTCTTACCGGCGTCTCACCCCTCTACGGCAGCTGCGCTGAGAGGCACGAGACGCGGGGCAAAAAATGGCGTCGTGGCGGCATCAGCCCCTTCAAAGAATGGCAACACCCTAAGGGGGGCGCACACATCGAGGCACACTAAACGGGCGCATTTAAAAGTCGTCGGCCAGCTCGCTCGCTTCTAATATTTGCGCAGGGAGAACCTTGCCCTTCCGCCGTCTGCTCACGCGGTAGTCGCTGCCGGGGGGCAGATGTTAGTGCAGCGTAGCAGCGCGTCCATCACGGGCCGCTTTTCTTGCTATCGCATTCATTGCTTCGCCCTTTGCGGCGAAACTGCGACTTTTTTTTTCTCAGTTGATGTACTGATCCTGCACCGCCACCCTCCGAGAGTTTTCTGCACCTAACGTGGTTCTGCACTGCCTCCGTGATCGGCTCACCTCTGACCAAGGTACGAGGTCATGTGATGACGTCATCACGTAATGATTTTGCATAACTCGTGTTGTCTCCGACGCCGCGGGATGCCGAAGGTCAATTTTCGTGTTTGATGAGGCATCTAAGGCTTTCGTCTTAAATATATAGATTGTACAACGTTCTACGAACTGGCTTCCCTAGAAATTCCGGTGCCGAATTCACTAGCTTTGTTGTTCGTAAGTGCTCTTTGCCATTCTTGTGCTTAATGCGATAATGTTTCCATCGTGTCTTGTCTAGCATGCACGTAACGTGTTCGGTGCAAAACGTTGTGAAGAATATGATAAACTGTGTACCAGTTATCAAGCCAGTGCACGAAAGCTACGTTCATAACAGATTCCAACACGTGCGTTGGATTTTCGTTATTTGCTTCTCGCAAATTAGCGCGCACGACACACAAACGCGCGCGTGTGTGCGCGCAGACATCTGGGACTGTTTTATATATATATATATAAGTTCTGAACTAGCCCATTGCGCCAGTGCACAAAAATATTTTGCTCGAAGCGAGATCATTTCATTGTTTCGCACACGCACTATGTAGATATTGAGAAAGACGAAAAAAAAAGTTCTGCTTAGCACTTTAACAACTCGGTGTTTCACTTTGCTTAACGTTATTATATATGACGGCTGCTTCTTCCGTTACTTTACAATATGCGTTAAAAGAATGGAAAAGGAAACCGCGTTAAAGTGTAGATACAGTAAGGCATAATTCGCACGTGATGGCCGAGCCAGCACATCTCAGAACTCGCTGTCTTTGTGGCGGGTTTGATTAGAACAAGAAAAAACAAAACTTAGTGAAGCGCTCCGAGGCGCAGCTAAAAATTAAATTGCATTGTTAAAATTGACCGCCACCACGTGCGAATAGAATTAATCACAACCACGACAAGAACGGCGTAGTTAAAGAAATAATAAAGAGCCCCACGTACCCAGGTTCAGGTTCCAAAGGATCGCCGTAGAGGTCCGACCGGAAGAAAATGAATGCCAGCGAAAATGATGCCAATCCATTTATCATCGCCAGCAGCTTCAAGAGGAAATTTATCCTCAGGTAGACCGACACAGCGGTCAGCGCTAGCATTGAGCATGGTAGTTGGTACTGTTCAAGATGGAATAAAGAGAGGAAGAGAAGAAAAATAGCATAATCTCATTGAATTCATTGCCTGTTGCGTTCAGTTACTTTAAAAAAATTGGCTTTTTCTCTGTTCTCCTTTACACACTAGAAGAAACAAGAACAACTGGAGGGGCCATCCTAGACGAAAGCAAAAAAGCACGTGGCTAAAGTCGACAAAAGAAGTGACAATCCGCAAAAGCAGCAGAAGGGAAACGCACAGACAAAAAAAAGAATTGTGGCGCCGCTGTATTGAAAACTGAATAAAATGAGAAAATCGAAACTCCAAGCACCGAGTGTTTGTAATTGGGACATACGTAAGGGACCTGGCTATTATGGCTATTATGGCCATTATGGCTATTTCAAACGAAGATTTGCGGTTACATCAATACATTGTTTACGGTCAACTTTTGTAACAAAACCGCTTTTTTTTTTTCAAACAGGGGACTGGTTTCGCAGAGTCGAGAACAACTAAATGTACTAGGAAATCGTGTAAAGTAGAAATGCCAAATTGAACGGTGCATATTAGGAAAATTCTACTACGTTGCTAAACTTGAGCGACAAAAGAAAGCGACAAGTACAACGTTTTGCTTTAAACTTGTGAGGATAAGAACGCAGGTCACTCTATGCACTAGAATCCTTATAAGATTCGACTGAAACAAGGACCGGAAGTGACCGTGAAATAGATGCATTTTCAAAAATATAACAGACAATGCCTCGGCGAAAGAGTGCCGGAATAGAGGCGAAGTTAAACAGCGCCGATTTCAAGAGTAGTTTTTTACTTCAATGATGTTTCTGACGCCGCTTGAACATCTCAAATTTCACGTGAGAAATCTGTTTTCTTTCTATTGGCGTCATAACCGGTTTTAACTCGTTTATATCTGCCGCTGTTTTGGTACTTGCGGATGATCATTTGTCTGGACATGTTGCACAGTTTGAGAGCGAAGAGGGAACAGAAAAAGGAAAACAAAGAGTAAACAGTTTAAAACACGTAGTGCTCATAGGTGCATAGTATATCTGTGTGTTTTTTAATGCTCACAAACCTTGCCAGGGTTAGAGAAAGTCAGCTGGTCACCATATTTTACTTGATGCCACTCGAGCGATTGAAATTAAAAAAAAAATTGCACAGATGACTTGTGCAACATTGGAGACAACATCGATACAATTTGTCTTAAGGCCTGTGAAGAGTAAAGTTACCTGCTCATTCAGTTTGGATTTAGAAAAGAAATTACTTACGCGGACGAGCCCACAATCGTACGGAATTTCCTCAATGATTGCAGTCGTAAAGTTTCCGTTGCTGTCATTATTGGCTATGATGATGTGCTCTCCGCCTGTGCTCCCGCATGTAATCTGAAAAACAAACAAGTATTGTGCACATACATACGATGCACGCCAATCCTAGGAAGTGGCTGTTATCTCGCCAGGAATACGAAGGCAGCACATTGATTATATACAGTGTCTTCGAGCAGAGACAGGAACAACTCGCGAAAGCAAACACAAGAAATACCTCGTAGAAATTGCGAAATCTCGATGAAAATGACCCAGAATTTCCAGCTACTTTGAAGCACATTACGCCACAGTAAAAATAAAATACTGGTAAAATCAGGACCTGCAACTCGTCTAGGCAAGTCCTTATAGTTTATGCGAACTGTCGCCTGCATTATTATGCAACGCTCATTGGTGCTCTTATAGGTGCAGTATTGTTCTTTTGCGTCTGCTTGGAACGCAGCCGCAAGTAGCGTTCGTTTTCAGCTGAGGGTCCGTGGCGCTCTGAATTAGCGATGCCAGTCGTAGTGTGGCAGTCCTTATGAATACAGCTTTCGTCTTTGACCCGAGTCGACTCATACTGGAAATTACATTGCTTTGAACCTGTTGCCTACACACCGGCTAAGCAATTCACGAGTCGTCAGCTCGTTGCGTTGACGTAACCTTCACACTTCCGTCATTTTCGTCAACGTCGATTTCGCGACTGAGTTTTTACATCTGAGCTATTATGCCCGCCGTTTTTCCGGTTCGCGATGTAGAGAAGAAACTTGTCATCATCATGCCGGCGCGGCCACGTCAAGCCAAGATAAGCACAGCTGTGCCTAGTTAAGACACGTTAATCATAGTCAAGCTTAATTAAGCCTTGCTGAGCATGGTAATACCTATTTATATAACCATAATTAAGCGAATTAAGTGAAAGCGTTATTAGTACTAATTCTGGTGTGCCTAGTCATGCCGAGCTTGCTCGGCAAGATGTGCCGAACTAAATCTAATTAAGGCTGATTAATACTGAGGCTAATTAGCGCTAATTAAGCAAAAGATGGCTTGGGATGCAAGCTAATTACAAATTAGGCCAATTGGCCTCGTTGAGCTAATAATCTAATTAAAGTAATTAAACTACTTGATGCTGTGATTGTCAAGCGATTTCTAACCGAGCCCGATCGATACGTAGCCAATACTCGTAATTTACATTGTGATCACGTGAACACTTCGTGCATCAGCGTGTGAATGCCCGTGTGCCTAGTCAAGCCAGGACCAGCCGACCAGCTCTACTTTGGCCCAGGCTTTCGGGACTCAGTGCAAGCAGCGCAAATTTTGTAACTAATTTTTTTTTCTTCCTGAATGCAATTTGTAGTTCACTCATTTTCTACTGCGAGCAGATTCTCTATATTTTTTATACTTCGAAGCATAACTCTGACTTTTGTTGTCAAGTTACGATTTTATCTAGATCTCGGAGACCCCAACATAAATCCAGTTATTTAAAATTAAAGGCACACAGTAAAATTGATCAGCACCAGAAGCATACGGAAAACAAAGACGCTTCGCTAATTTAAACTGCTCAGCAAAAAAAAAATATATGGAAACGACCAACATTTTCCTCCTAAGTTTTTGAGAACAGTAAATTGTAAAAAGACGGTTAAGGCACGCTCTGCAATTTACGTCAGACACCACTGCATTGCAAGGTACCATTCACACTACCTTTCCTAAATCGCTATTGAACTTAAGCGTAATCGGTGGTGCTACGGCCCAGCTTCTTACTGAAGATTAACCTTTCTTTCTTTTCATTTTTTAATGTGATAAGATTTCAAGTTTGTTAACCACCTACTAGTGAATTGCACTAAAACATGATAGGTATTGCTTATTTATTTGGCCCTCCTTGGACAGAATGGTGCTCGCTCTAAGAAATGGCAGCCCTCGGGGCTATGCATTTGTGTTTTGATTGATTGGTCTTATTCATGCAAATATCAGAAAATGTACACAGCTCTATTCTTAGGCGGTGTTATGAAAGATGCTGAGGAGAATGGTAATTATGCTGTTTTGTAGTGCTCTTTCGTAAGGGTATGCGTCTACTTATGTTGTTGTATTTCTATTGCTTTAACACAGAAGAAGAAATAATGCTGTGACGCATACTGAACAAGGGTGCCAATGCAGGCTAGTTGGTATTTCATTGCAGGTTTCATTGCGCCTCTTTCCTGATATTATTAGCGTTTTTACGCGGCGCTACACCCAAACCTGTTACGCATATTTTCTACATTTTAATTATTTTATTGATATCCGAGTGTAGACGCGATGAGCAGCACACGTACCATGTTTATGAAAGTCGCCGACATAATGAAGAGGACTGTGGTAATGAAGAACAGGATGCGAAGCAGCAGACTTCCCGCAAGTCCAGGAATGCACGCGGGATGGATTGCTGTGGTGTGCGCTGAAGTCTCGCCGTCCATACTCTTACAAAGAAAAAAAAAAAGACGGAAACAGTTTTTTTAGCTAAGAGGTCACAAGAAGGAATACGTCGTTATTTATTGATGTCACAGTAGCATTGCTCATGCATACAAATATATATTTTAGACAGGTATGATGACCTACAAAGCACTTCTGTTCTGACCAACAAAACAGTTTCGTTCTGGGTGATCACTCAGTGTAAAACTACACGCCAGAAACACGCCGCGGTGGTCTAGTGGCGATAGTACTTGATTGCTTACTCTAAACGTTCACGGGGTCGAATCCCGGCCGTGGCCGCTGCATATCGATGGATGCAAAATGCTAGAGGCCCGTGTGCTTAGATTTAGGTGCACGTTAAAGAACCCCAGGTGGTCGAAATTTCCGGAGCCCTCCACTACGGCGTCTCACATAATCATATCGTGGTTTTGGGACCTAAAACCCTAACAAATATTATTAAAACTACACGCCAGATCGCGCATTGCGCAGAATTGACGGGGCACGCAGGACAATGTGTTTCTCTCTTTTGTTGCGTCAGTGTTGTGCAGTCCACCATGTAATATGCTGTACCAACACCCTCCGTCCTCAAACCCTAGTAAAAGTGCGTAAAACTGAAAAACAACAACAACAACAACAACTACAAAAAATCACTTGTCGCATTTAGTCTGGATGCGTTTCGTTACCCGATTATTGAAACTTTAGCCTCTCGTGGAGGAGAAAAGACAGATAGAAGCAAGGATAAGGCAGGGAGGTTCTCCAGACGCAGTTTGCTACCCTGCTTTGGGGGAATGGGCGAAACGGGGTAAAGAGATAGAAAGGGAGCGAGAGAGAGAGAGAGAACACTCATCACCAGCACACTTGAAGATGCCCATCAAGTGTAGGAGCAGTCTCAGAGACCTGTCCGCAATATCTACATTAGCAACGCCTTCATTGTTTTCTGCGCCATCGACTTCAATGCCACTTACAGAAAAACAAGCGATGCACCTTAAGAGGAACCTTGTAGCCAATGATTTGTAATGGATAGTCATGCGCGGTAATCTCTTTCCTGTCATTTCACTGCGCATTCTGTTTCTTCTGTGTAACCCTTTCTTTCGAGCATCTGTTGGAGCATTTGGTTGTGTATACGTTAGCCTCTTCGCATGTTTAGTGAAAAAAAAAAGTCAGTTGAAGTCTAGCGCTCTGTCTTGCCCAAAATTATTCTCGTTGGGTTTCTCGTGTTAGTAAATGCGCCACACCAAGTGCATTAGCACCAACTAGCTCAATCTCGTTCGTAAGTTGGCTAAAACGGCCAATGATCAAAGGGCCTTGGCTTATGAACACAGAGCTTCAGATAGGTTCCAGCATGTCATTTAGATCGGACTAACATTTAGTTTCTCAGGTGTTTAAGCAGCTAGAAAAAGCGTTTCATCACAGCTCGTTGTTCACCATTTTTATGAACCACTTCGCACCTTGTTGGCGATCCTTTTTTTATGTGTCTGGCATTTCGTTTTTGCTTAGGCGAATCAACTAACCAAAATAAATAAATGTTTCATTCATTAATCAAATGTAACTGTAGTTTATGTTGCAAGCATTAATGATCTTGAAAGTATAATAATTAAGACACTCCGTCATTTAGGATTATCCTAGCACTCCATTATGGCTAGCATGCACATAAGAAAGCGAAGTACCAGACCCACTTTTAACCCTGTATTCAACAGACTTACATCGGAATTTTCTTCCTAAATATAGCAGATGTGCCCAAATTATATATGTAAAAAAGGGACCATATCTAAGAAAACAATACTTCAATTTCTGACTTCATCAGTAAAACCTGAGCAATTGTGGTAGCGTATGATGCATGGCTAAAGGTTACACGTAGTAACTTGACAGAAAAGTGTGGATGGTTTGTGCTTAAGAGCAGAATTTAAAAGGGAAATGAGCCAGAATGACGAAGTAGTGTTAAAAGTGCTCCTGCCGCAATTTTTTTCACTTCCCGACGGCTTCGCTAGAAAAACATGTTTTCTTATATATCTTAATGATAAGCACAACTTCTGTGATAAAGGAAGAAGGCAGCGCGAAACAACAAGCGCTTCTTTGTCATCACTGCATCGCGCTACCTGCTCGTTATCGTGAAAATCGTACCGAACAGCTTATACATCACTCTTGCTAAATGCTCTGTTGTGTTTGTCTGTATCGCTGGCTGCTCTCGCCATCGACACGAAGAGACGCAAATGTAAATCGCAACTGTAAATGTAAATTATGCCGATGTATGACGGTGCTTGCATTTTTAGTTCCGTGTTGCCACACACGAAAAAGAAAGTGAGAAGATACGAAGTAAAATAAACCGCAGCTAGTGCGCCGCTTAACATTCTCGGGCGCTCGGTATTTTTTTCGTTACGTTGACGACTACGTTGCATTAGTTTGCGGAATAACCTTTACTGCATCTCCGATCCACCTTTTAGTACATTCCGGAGAGCGATGTCTCAGCAGTGCCAAAGCTGTGTTCGGTAATGATTTTCGATTTCGCCATTCCTCGAGGAAGAAAACTAACTTGCAAGCTTGACGCGCTCCCACTCCACAGAGGCTCAACATGCGATAACATCTGTGAACTGTCTACTAAATGTGAAGTCAGCAATGACAAAGTGCAATTACTTGCAAGCAGCAAAAAGAAAGGCTCGTCCAGTGCAATCTATGAGATATTTTGCAACAAGGAAACCGCGCACGCATGGAAGACGTTGTATAAGTGAGATCTTGATGGAAGCTGGGCATTTCAACCCTGCTCTATGCAAGACTTGCCACTTCAGATGAGGCATTTGAATTAATATAAGGAAAATATACGCATGAGCTGTGCTCAAGAACGCAGTAGAACATAAGGTGTGTGTCTGTGCATACAATTTAACAGACTACAGACGAAGAACGTATTGGAATTTTGGAAACATGTTTTTAACGCGTTTGTGCTGAGTTATGTATATGATCGAAGAGAGAAATTGTGGGGCTCCATCATTATTAAGCCAACATACAGTAACAACCAATGAAAACATAGAAAAAGTAGTCGTTTTTTTTGTTAACAAAAATAAAGAAATGCTAAAGAAAGGAAATTATGTACGTCAATAACGATAAAAATATTTCTGGTTTATGTTCAAAGTCTGACAAAAAGAAAAGAAAGAGAAAACTGCACGAAAAATTTGTCGCTGATATGTAATCGCCGGTCCATCAGCTAGCTCGGCCACTGGAACCAGTTGCCAGGACTTCCCTGCAATGGATACTACCGCCACGAGTAGAAAATCCAGTCGCACCGCCTGCGTGCGTTCATGCAAGGGATATTTAAAGCCGTGACTTTTTGCAGCTGTTAACGTTAGTTGGTTTGTTGGTTTATGGGATTTAACGTCCCGGAGCAAGTCAGGCTATGAGAGACGCCGTAGTGGAGAACTCCGAATAATTTCGACCACGCGCAGTGTACACTGCAGGGACCTCCAGCGTGCCGCCTCCATCGAGCTGCGACCGCCGCGGCCGGGACCGAATCCTCGACTTTCGGGTCAGCAGCTGAGCACCGTAACCACTAAGCCGCCGCGACGACTCAACAGCTGTTGACGCAGCGAGTTATTAGCAGCACACAATTACCCCAAAATCGCTCTTAAAAAAAGAACAGAGACATAGAGAGGCGGACAGATCAAGACAGAATGTATAAAATAGTTGCTAGAAAGCCGCATCGATAGGCAATTTGTTTTGGTAAAAAGCGATGTAAAGAATATGAGCAGGTATGCGATGTTGTTCGTAAGTTTCTTCGCTTTCGTAATTTGTTAAGGGAACTGTACGCGATAAAGCGTAGTAAACAGCGCGCTCTCTGAGCGCGCCGCGCACACGAGCCGTGTAGGTCGCCATAATTTATGTAGTCTCTACCACTGTCCGCTATAGTTAGTCCCCAGACAATTTTCGACAAAGTACAGAGGCATTCAAGGCTTCGCCGATGTTGGCGCGCGTGCCATAAAACCTTTCTGAGCTTTAATTTCTTCGCGACGCGAGGACACAAGGCGCAGAGAGAAGCTTCATAAAATTAATCGCTCGGAAAATGGTGATACCAGCCGTACTTGCCGTTTATTTCACTTACGACTGCTGTTACCCGGACATTGTGGGCGAGCTCGGCATTTGCGAAAGAACGCGCCTGCCCATGCATCGTAAAACTTCCAACCGAAATCCTCCCGGCGACCATACACGAATGCGAGCATCGGAGTGGATAACTTTAACAACGCAAGCACGTGGTTGGTTCTGCCATTTTCAATTTTTATGCCTTCCACAGCGGACAATAGTCGAAATGGGAGTTCATATCCTGGCAGTTAAGTACATATTTATCGCCACTGCTCACAGCCTTTGCTGCAGCGGTGGTGCAGCGGACGGTAGGCTTCTTCCGTTTTTTTTTTACTTAATGCCGAAGTTGGAATCGGAAAGGTGTACTTTCATTCATTCATTCATAATTTAAGATGTGTCCGTACAGCGTGCTTGAGAAAATGAAAGAAAAAAAGCGATGATATTGCCACAGATGTAATACTAACGCATTAATTACGACAAAAATTAGGTGAAACACAATATAACGAGTGCTTTTTTCTGTCATACACATGTAGTTAATCACATTTGCGTATAAATTGGAATAACGAGGTTAGAGCCATCTACTGCTAAAAGCAACACCCGTTTTTCGTAAGATTTGAAAGGCAAAATACAAGGTAATCCGGTGGAGAAATGGCGCCGCGAGATACAGCGGCGGCCTGAGTGTTATTTTCTCTAGTGGACTTTCTCCGGCGCTAAGAGGCACGGCCGCGCGATACGCCAACGTATTTGCTTAGCACGGTTTGGGAACGAATATTTCGCTACTGATGCTCTTCCGATGCCTAATGAACGGGCATTCATTGGGTTTGAACTCTGCAATTACAACGCGCCGACATGAGTTTCTAATTTCCGCCGTGTTTCGTCCGTCAGATAGCGACGCGTGTGCCTTCATTTCAGAGGCCACAGCAGGACGAATATGTGGCGTGTGTTGCAAAGAGGCCGCCTTTCAGGCTATGGCGATGTCTGCTGTCAGGGAATGCTGCAAACATGTTCATAGCCGGAAGAATCGCTGAACTCGGCTGATTTCTGCTGGTTCAGCGCGTGCCCCGCACATCGCGTCTCTGTGTTTGCATCTTCTTGCTGGCTGCTACTGTGAATAAGTCCAAATTCGCCAGTTTTGCTATTCATGTGCTATTCAGTGAAACGTGTGTAACTGAAAACAGTTTTGAACAGCCTTTTGAGCGTAGAAGGAAAAAGGTCATTTACCTAATAACCAGCTCACGTCAGACGTTCGCGCGACGGGAGGAGCCGTCTAGACAGTTACATTCTCAGGAAGTGCCAGCCGCGAAATGCGTGTGAAATCGTCTATTCTTTTTGTTTTTTGATGGTTTATCCGTTCTTTTTCCCGTAGTCCTTCTTGTACTAACTTGCGATGTATATTGTATATTATATCGTTTCATTCAACATTGTATCTTGTCGCATTTCAGCTACAGATTAAAGTACAGATCAGACACAACTAAGTGTCGTTTAGCCAACAAATTGTGCACATCGCACCTTGCGAGCGTAATAAGAAATGATGCCTTTACGGCCAACGAAAAGCGACAGAAATGAAAGCAAGGTAATTGCCGCAGTAGGTAAGCAGTAGCGCGCGACCAGAAAATAGCTCGCAGCATGAGAGGCTCTGAAGTGGTTACCTGACACTGGCGCGTGCATGCGGCCAAGGTGAGCACGCCCAGGACAATGGAGGCCGAGGCGAGCACGCACAGGAGCATCAGGTGCCTGGGATGCGGGAGAACCGTAGTGTCGATTAGTGGCCCCGGCCACCCGTCCATTTTCGCGGCACGCGTACATTGTTTCAGGGCAGCGCAATGTTTTCGTTCGCTTCAGCGGAGACCGCGAACCCTGCCTTCATGAAGCGTAGGTCCCCGGATGAAAGCCACTTTTTTCTTCTTTACACGACTTTCCACTCGACAGATTGTATTGCCACAGTCTCGCGAACATCGACAGAAGGGGTGTACATTGTTGCATTAGTATTACACCAACTTCCTGTGAGAGTAAATGAACGAACTTATGTCACTTTTGCCAAACAATTCAATTACTGGTAAATAAATTAATAAATGTTCACGACTCATGGTTATCTTTAAAACGAGGATGCCAGTTTCTTTGCTATCTAGCGGCTCAAAAAAAGTTTTCGGGCCTCCAAGATCATTTTTTTTTTGTTTTTTCCTATTCCTTTTTCGGCGTCTGTTCATCCGCTATCGTCTTTTGATTTCGTGGTTAGTATCGCGCATTGCATATTTTATTTATAGCGCGTAAGCTTTGGTTGTATGCATAGTTCTGTCGAAACGCATGAGCGAGTTTACTAAGGAACGCCGGCATTAATACAGTGCCCGAGCACTACCATTTAATGAGTGTGGCGCTAAATGTGCGACAGTGACATAAGTGGCGCACAATGACTGCGTGGCACCAAAGCAGTCACACCGAACGATACAGTGCACATAAGCTAAAGACAGTGTAGTGCGTTCTATATGCATAGTAAAAAAAAAATTATACACGCACGCACGAGCGCTAAAATTCAGGCTAGGTGCAGCGGCTGTTTACCTTTTTTAAATTCATGAAACAGGTACACTGACAACATAATTGCGAACGAAGTTGAGTTTTTTCGTTCTTCTTTCCCGCACCATTACCTTGGATATTTTACATTCGCTACAATTTACGCCAAGAGTGTAGAACTTCGTTTGAACGACATACGTGCTCTTGCAAAGTTCTAACTATAAGCACAAGAAAATGGTCAAAAGTGCAGGTTGAAGGCATGAAGGGGTTTCAAGCCGTATTTCTTCTGAAATTGCAAAAAAAAAAAGAAGTACGGCGTAAGCACAAATGCGTTAAAAATCGAAATTTGAGCAACGGAGTAACAGCGCGAACGCACACCCACAAGAGAGACGACACGGACACAAAAGCGCTTGTGTATCCGTGTCGTCTCTCTTGTGGGTGTGCGTTCGCGCTGTTACTCCCTTGCTCTGCAATACACCAATTCGCCCAAAAGGGAGTACTGATGAATCGAATGTTGTTCCGTTCTAATGGTTATGGATAAGCTTAGTCCAAAGCTTTATGCGCTTAGCTTCAATACAGCAATTATCGAAAGGATACTGCTTAGCACACCGATACTACTTTTTTTGTGCCTCTTACACTGCATTAATCTGCATTAGTAATGTATCCAATTGCGTCATTGCTTCACGAAACTGTAAACTAGTGCGTTATATCTTCTTTGTGACCACTGTTACAGCAAGATACCGTCGAAAAGCCGGCACTAGACAAATAAGATTTTCCGGCAAGCGCTCTCAGCCGCCCTTCGTAGCAAATGTGCAAACAATGAGTGCGCCTATGGGATTCGACGCGCCCGTGTTCTTTCCGACAGCGAGGAAAAAATAAAAGTAGAACAAAAATCTGACAACTAACTTTCCCGGAGCGAAGTGGGTCTGAGTGGAGGAACTCTCCTCGCCAATTAGTGAATAAATGACTTAAGTGTTCTCTCTCGCTCTTATTCATGGTCCATAAACGAAAGTCAAGTTTTGCCGTTTCTCTTTTTTTTTACTTTCCGCTTCCGCATTTGCGAAATCTTGTCCATTATCGGCCATGCAAAAGAACTGCGCGAGCAAGCCTTAATGCGCAAGGCTTGTGGATGAAGGTGTGCTGCGGAATGAGGGAAGAACTCGCAGTTCTATTAAGCGAGTTATCTAAAGAGGCATGTCCTCGTGGCAATGAAAATCTGTTTCTCCTTCGTTTAAGAACATCAGAAACACGTTTGGAGCACGTGAAGGAGAGGAAAAGACGTCTCTGTGCTGGTTGCAGGTGCTCCATTATTACCCAAATAAAGGAAGACAACTGAGTTACCCTTTGTTTAGTGACCTCGAATGTTCAGGACTGGCAGTCTGCTCCAATTATTTTTTGACACGCTGTCCTTTGCTGTGGCTCTTTGTGTGCACTGTTGTCAAAACTAAGAGCTTAACAATCGCACTCCAAGAATAAATATGTAGCTTTTCATATATAAAAGATGCCGCGACAAACTTGTATTTCTTTTGTTTGTCTTCATACGATTCCACAATTACTTGATGTTCTGAAGAAAGCTAAAGCAGGGGGCCAAGGTCTGCAGACATTGAAATCTGCGATCTATGGCTTCATTTAGTATCTCATAGTAAAGATAAAAAGTAGTACCTGTTAGTTTTGTACATAGACGCTTTTTATTTTAATGGCAGTTCTTCGTGAACGTATCGTTGTACTTTAAATCTAAGCTTTGCAAGAACGCACGCTTATTACTCTTGGCGCAAATTTGCTCCAGAACCAGGGGGGCAATCGGAGATCTCTTCGTTCCGCTTGTTCGTTCTCCTGGGGAAGAACAAGCGCGCTGATTGGCTGAAGCGGGAGATTCCACTCAAGGCCGGGGGGTGTCGCCATTTCTTTTTTTTTTGCTTGATCTTTTCTTTTTTGGTGACGTCATATCGCGTCATAACGACTAGGGTGATCGGAGATCTCTGTTCTGCGCCGTTCGTTCTGCACCCATTCTGGCGGCGCACGCGATTAGCCGAAGCCGGAAAAACCACGTCTCTGAGGGGCGTAGCCATTTTTCTTTTTGCTTGATCTTTTATTTTTTGGTGACGTCATACCGCGTCATAACGAGCATGTCGTCTGCTACAAACGAGCGGATCGCGAGGCCGTTCGCACGCATTCTCTCGAGCAAACAAACGGCTTCGCACGGCATGATGCGGCGGTTGCGGCTGCCGCAACAGCTGATTTTCAGAAAATGGCGCTTGCGACGTGTGCTTCTTTTGCGGTTGGAGGTGCGAGATGCGTTTGAAGCCATGAGCGAGTGCGGCGTCGCTTTCAGTTCTCGAAACGAACAGTGCGAACGAAATGAACGGGCCTGCCACTGGGCTGTGGTCTTACGCGCAGGGACTTCTTAGTTCAAAAGCGCTACCAGCTCTTGCCAGGTGTCGTCCCGGTCCTCACTCGTGAACGACGGCCCCAGCGGGCGCGACGGCGTAGCCATCTGTGGGTGCTATTTTATAAAAGCCAGCAGAAACTCCCTTTGACGATCCGACACCCGGGAGCCAAACCAGACATTCCGGTGGGACGACATTTTGAAAAACTGCGCCAACCGCTACTTTTCTTTTTTTTTTCGCGCGCGCCTTAACATAGCAAGCACGTTAGAAAAACTAACACCAATAAATATCAGCACTCAAAGCTATTGCTGTTTCAGAAAAAGCTTGAGCTTGAAAAGAAAAACAATATCTTTTCGTATAACAACTGTATTTATTAGAAGGCGAGAAACACTTCGTTTTGAAATATTCGGTCCCTTTGCCGAGGACAAACGATGCGCGTCTACTTCCGGAAAGCTCGCCGCTCACCGCTTGACGATTGGCTGTCCTCTTCCTCTCGGCGGAAGAGAGCTGCGGACCGCCCACTTTTGTGACGTAACACCACCAGAACGAACGCGGAACGAACAGAGATCTCCGACCCCCCCCCCCCCCCCAGCTTGCTCGCTCCTGTAAAGCGTGCTTTGTCTGTAAGGTACAGCAGTTGTGAAAGAAAGCAGTACTTCGCCAGAAAATTGGTAGGAGGCGAAAGTGCGCTGACGAGACCAAGTTAAAACAGTGTTTCAGCGCAGACACGATCACACAAGGTCAAGCGGGCAGATGGCTAGGTGAAAGTTAGAATAAAAAGCAGGAAAAATGCAGAGAACGCTTGAGGTAAAAGAGGAAGCGCACGCCAAGATATATACAGATATCCTCGTTAATGACAAAGAAAGAAAGAAAGAAAGAAAGAAAGAAAGAAAGAAAGAAAGAAAGAAAGAAAGAAAGAAAGAAAGAAAGGAAGGAAGGAAGAAAGAAAGAAAGAAAGAAAGAAAGAAAGAAAGAAAGAAAGAAAGAAGTTTCGGCTAGTATTTTTGAACGACTCGGTAGAATACCCGCCAGTGAGAGCGTTGCTGTTTGACAATCGCACTAGGAAAACTAACAAAATGAAATAACGTGGGAGGTCTTCTGCGTGCTATAGTGATATAAAGTGACAAATGTCTACGTCCAAACAGGATAAGTCGTAACGAACAAGGCTGTGCACTCATGCGCGCGTGGCTCCCAAAAAATGTTTGTAAATAATCGTAGCCTTACACTTGGAGCGTGAGAAGCTGTACGATGACAATGGTGGTGAATAGCAGCGCCGAGCCGACGACGCACTGTGGGAATTGGGGGTCCGGTTGGTTCTGAAACTGGGACTCCAAGTTTGTATCTTCGAAGCGCAGCAGCACAGGATTCAGGCCATCAGGAGAGCAGCGCCTGCGGTTCGCCACTCGGTTTATAAGGCGAGTAAAAAGAAACATGTGGGCTACCTAAAGAACTGTCGCCGAATTCACAGATCTTTCCACTAGTAAGCACACTTTGCCATAGGACAGTCGGCATCGTTAATGATAGTGCAACGTCAAGATTGGCAGAAATTTTCTTATACGAATAATTCTAGAGTAAGACGTTTTTCGTGAACATGAGCTATGGGGCCGAATTTACGGAACTTTTACGTTCTTAGGATCTGTCCTGCTTAACGATATAATAATTGCTGGGGCTTTACGTCCCAAAACAACGAGATGATTATGAGAGACGTCGTAGTAGGGGGCTGTGGAAATTTCGACTACCTGGGGTTCTTTAGCGTGCACCTAAATCTAAGTACACGGGCCTCTAGCATTTCGCTTCCATCGCAATGCGGCCACCGCGGCTGGGATTCGATCCCACGACCTTCGGGTCAGCAGTCGAGTGTCCTGCTTAACGATTGGCTGTTCATTAGGTCTATGACGAAACAGTGACATAATACACAGGAGTACTGCCTTGGAGTCGGAGAAGATTGACCATGCCTGTGAAGGTTCTAGAATTACGAACACTAGTGCAGCACGAAAGGCGGTGAGTTGTGCAGCCGTCGATGATGCGAAATGCGATGTCTTCAATTTTATGGTGACGGATTCGCTGACATAAGGCTTCTGCAAAACCACGTAATATAGAAAAAACATGACATAACGTATCAGCGCACACCGGGCCATTGCGATATCTAAGAAAACGACCGTGCAGACGAGGCCGCCCAATGTGCTTACAATGATCTCCAATGTGTAGCTATACCGTTATCCAGAACTGACGCAGCTACAAGGTTTCTTTCACTGACACGTGAACTTACATTTGCAGAGTGGAACTCGACGGAATCTACGTACGCTCGTCTCCACAACTTGGATACGAATCTATAGCTTCGTCTTTCGTCAGGAATATCTCGAGCTGAGGAGACAGTTCTGTGCCACTTGTGAACTCGCGTCACGTTCACAAATATCGACTCCTTTCGGATCGGAACGGCTAACAAACCTGCGTGCGATAATTGTAGCTGCGAGGAAACGATTGTCCATTTTCTCTGTGAGTGTCCTCGCCTCAGTGTACCGAAAGCAGAACTTTCAAACGCGTTAGATAGACTTGACAAGCGCCCTTTGTCGCAGAAAAAGCTCCTGGGACACCGGCCGATGCCGTCCTCAGCACAGATTGCTTCGAAAGCGCTGACGCGCTTCTTATGAGCAATGGCCTTGGATACAGAATTTAAGTGTCGTACTCTCCCTTACCTTTTTCTTTCTTTTTTCTGTTCCCTTCCCTTTCTTTTTTTGTAACATCTCTTTTATTTGTCTTTCATTCCTCTTACCCCCATTTTCAACACAATGTAGCCAGCCGGTCTGACAATTGGCCAGCCTTCCTGCCTTTCCTACTATTTTTGCCTTCCTGCTTAACGATTGGCTGAAACATAGCGTAAGAGCTTTTTGTAAATAAGGGACATGGGGCCGGAGTCATAAGGATTTGTGTTCTCCAGTGGCTTCACTAATGGTATGTCTAACATTAGGGTTGGCTGAAAATTTCTCTTTCGAAAAATTCTAGCGTAAGCACTATTGCTTCAGTAACGTATCTGTTCGTTGTTACTCTTCACATCTAGGCCTTGTGATATGTGTACTCTCATTATGCAGTGCCAGTGTAATGTAAACGTTTGCTCAATGTTAGCTAAAGCACCCCATTAGTATTAAAGTGCTCTTGGCAACCTAAATTTGGAATATAAACTATGCAGACTTATCTTTTACGAATCCGTATCTACATTAGAGTATAGGGCGAATTAATGAAAACGTTACGCCGGTTTGAATTGTCTGAGATGAAAGATGAAAGAGTACTGCTGATGAGATGAAAGGGCCAGAGGCAGACGTAACTCGTACATCGGTCAGGAGCGGAAAGTAATGCGCATACAAATGATGTGTTCCCCTTTTATTGAACAACCGTGTATGTACAGTCGCGAGCAAAGGTTTGAGGACCAATTGGTGCTTCAAAAAATTATTTCTTTGCAGCCCGAGTATGGTGGTTGAAATCGAATGGTCCATCTTCTCTGTGAGTTTGGGGTACGCATGTTATACTGATGCAATGCACTGAAGCAACTCCACGTTGTTGAGCTGTGCTAGTAGAACTTTTGATTTTTTGCTGGTAGCATCATCCCGAAACTTTCGCTCGTGACTGTACGAAAATTCGGCAGGTGTTACACTCTTGTAACACACGAAGGCGGAAGCCTGGCCGCACTCATGTAGGACAAATGAGCCGCAACGAGCATGTACAGTCGAGCTTAATGACTTGCAACATGGGCGCGCGTAGCCTGACGAGTTCTAGGATAACCCACGGCTTTCACTAGCCCTTACTTCTACGACTAAGCGTGGTTCTCTCACTCGGAGATTATGCCAAGTAAGAAAATATCATTTAGTTGTGATAATGAGGGCAAGTTCAGGCCATGCGCGACACTTGAACTCCTGAGGCCCCGCGCTGTCATGTTGCAAGTCATATTGAGGGCGCGACTATACATATGTTTGGCATTAGATTGACCCTTTGAACGCCTCATGCGAGCACTTCAGTTTTTGTGTGCCTCCATCGCTCACATATGCTTGGCCACATCTCCATGGACCATTTGGGGATACTTGCCCATATTGTTCAAATGAAGCGTCAGCGGCTACGATCAAACACCTCTTATGGACATTCCCTGGCCTGAACCAGATACGACGGCCCTACCTGAAAACCGTGGGCCTTCAACCCACGAGACCACCGGACTATGATTCGTGGCTCTATGGGCCCAACCATAGAGTACTGCTGATGTAACATCACGGAAACCGGCATAGATTTATATATTTATTTGCGCATGCCATTGGGCAAACATCTGAATAATAAAACAATTACTTCTTCAAAGGTATGCAGACTTTAGCGAAGTACTCACTACGCGTCTCTCAGGCAATACGCGAACCTACGCAGCTACACACATTTTTAATGCTGTGGCTGCCGATGACTATGAACGATGTAACGAGCCCTTTGTAATGAGTGGAAGGCTTTCCATCACTCAGTCGTTAGGCAACTCATATGGTGTGGCACCTGGTGCGATTCTAGGCTTCTGCACCGCAATATTGCGTCCGCTAACGTGACTCCTTGCCCGACAGTACGCCTGTATAGGGTATTTTTGCCAAAGCAATTTTAAGCACTAGCGTGGCTCTGTGGTAGAACACTTGACTGCCAAGCAGAATGCCTGGCCCGAACCTTGTTCTTTGCTCGGAGCAGCACCGAGGGTTTTTTTTTTTTGGCCCAGCCTGGCTCTCGCTGGCCTTTGCACAAGATCACCGCCAATACAGACATATAAGACTTTTGCCTTAATATGTGCTGTGCTTGCTGCACTAAATTACGAAGTGGATGATACAAACGAAGCTTACCTGAAGTTCCATGGAACTCCTGAATCGGGAAGGAGGTTTGCCTCAATTAAAGCCAGGCTCTGTAAACAAAAGATTGTGGCACGTGGGTTTAGGCGCCATAATAGCGATAGTCACGAAATATAAACAAAATAAGTAAATAAACACACACACATTATATATATATATATATATATATATATATATATATATATATATATATATATATATATATATATATATATATATATATATATATGCAGCACTGATTAGCGACAAGTAAGGTTCACATCAAAATAAACACTCCTGGTCACAGCTTGCGGCCCCTTAATACGAGCTTTGATATTGAGTCACTAGGGCTTGCAGTTCAAGTCTCTGTGTTTAAAAAATCTGATGTCTTATTACTTATGTGCACACAAAACTAAAGCACTTGCCCCGAAATAACATTTGCAGACGTGCTGATTCACCGTTCGTATTTCCTTATGGCTTTTCTGCAAGTATTTTTTAGCGCAAGGAAGCCTACTTACTTTCTGTTAATGCGGAACGCTTCACCGTGACACGTTTAATATTCTGAGCCTGCAGAGCACCAGTAATAACAACCTCATATGCTTCCATGCTTTCTTGCGAGCAATATTGGACGACGTGAAACGCTTCAAGAAACCTAATTTGCAGATGTCAGTGAAGCATACCAAGTGGGTGCCACATTTTTTTTTTTTTTACAGGAGCATAGAAGTTCGGGTGTCTTCTAAGGTGTGCCTTATCACCAAGAAGTGAGAAAAAAAAGACACTCATTTCACGATGGTTTGCTCTTGTGAGTACTTCAACGACGACAGAGCTGACACTGTGTCAAGGGTGCAGCTCTTGTGCTGTGTTTACGGAATGCGAATTACACGCATACACACACAAAAGCCATTATTTGACTGTGTGATGAAAAACGCAGATAGGCAGAATGCACACCGTATACGGCGGTGCTGAACAACGCATGCACTCGTCGCGTGAGATGTTCACACAAGCATAAACAGAAGTAAGAGGCGCATTTGATAAGAAGTAGACGCACAAAAAATAGATTCGGCGTGGAAGTCTGTTGGGCTGCGAGAACCCCAGCTGCCTAAAGATTTCGCTTGCACTGATGGCATCTGACAGGCAAGCATAATAAGAACGCGAGGCTCTCGTTGTTCGGTGCCAAGCCTCTCGGGCTAGTTGCATCACTCAGCAAACATCTGCGCTCGAAGGACGCAGTCACCATCGCTTCGTGAAGGAAACAAAATATACATATATATAAAGAAATAAAGAAAAGCGCGATTTGATTTGACGGGACACGCTCACTTCGCGCTTTCAGCTGCTCTGTTTCTTTGTTCGGAAATTGGTTTACTCGGCGAAATTGGGAGATGTGAGGGGCCGTTATTGCAAATAGAGCCGTCAGCTAAACACGCGCAAAAAAGCAATAAAATTGCTGCTCCTGCTGAAAGGCGCCCGATATCTACGCGTACTCGAGTCTAGAGAGTAGACAACTCATTTAGGTCGCGTGCAGAGTATTGAAGTTATGTTTATGAATGACGTTTAATAAAGGAAAGTTGTGCAATCTGACAGAAAAAAAAAAACAGAACCATTATTTCTTTCTAACGCAGCGTGAAGTGCGCAGTGAAGAGAAGAGAACGTCGCCCTGTGTCGCACCGTCGGTGCCTTCCGCAGTGCTTGAACGACGGCAAAGAAAATAAGAGAAGTGTCGAGCGTTGCTTGCACGTGGCGTAAGTCTGCGGATTTTAAGTATTTTTTTTTCTTTTACGCGTGGTCTCATATTACGGCGGACATGATGAAAACAGAGATGTGACGCGTTTGTTTGCCTTTTAATGAACTTGGCTGCAGCCAAAGGTTAAATATGTGAATCAGCTCCTTTATTATGTTTTTTTACACTACGTTACATTGGGAACAGTAATATTGCCTTCTCCACCTTGTTTGGCGAGTTGTCAATGCATTGAGTCCGGCGTTTGTACAGTTTATCCTCAAACGACAGAGGTAAAAAGACAGAGAAAAAGAGAGGTCATGAGGGCGAGGCTGAGCCCGGTTGGCTGCCGCGCACATCGCAAGAGCAAAAGGGGTTGAAAGTCGAGGAAGAAAGGCAAAGTTCGCAGTTTACGCAGACGCACGTACACGATAATCTTTACGAAAGCTCCAGTATTGCGACGCATTTCAATTATACTTTAGGTTGCCTTACTGCAACCTAAACTAAGCTCGATGGCGAATAACTCGTTTTCTAGAATTATGTGTCTTTCTACCGATTTCTCGTGGAAGTACTATCCGCTTGTTCGAGTAATAAAACTCGAGTATTACAACTGTCCTATTTAACGCGAGTAAATAAAAAAATAACTGCATGCTTTATAGGAAAGGAAAAAAAAAAAAACAGATTCGCACTATTGGTGCCAAGCATGAAGGAAGTGCGGAGCTGGACGGCCTTCTTTGTTTCTCGTTCTTTCTTCCTCTCTCTTCTCTCACTTTCCTCCGTGTCTTTCTTGTGTGTGTTTATTTCCATTCCTTTCTCTGTCTCACTGTATCTATCGCTTGCTTCCTCTTTCTTTCTATCTATTTCACTCTCCGTCTATTTCTTTCTTTGATTCTGTCTGTCCGCTTCCCTCTTTCTTTCTCCTTCTGCCTTTCTTTCGCATTCTTTCCACGCTACGCTTTACTCTCTCCCCTCCCCGTTTCTCTTCTCCTCACCCCCACTTCCATTTCCAACCCCCTTGCTATACTATACTACGCAAGGCTGTGCTACGCTCTGCTAGCGCGCCTCGATAGCCGAGTGGTCACGACGCTCGCCTTCTGATCGCTGGTACGCGGGTTCGAATCCCGCCTCGCCAAGAATTTATGTTTGTCTTTCTTTCTATCTCTTTCTTTATTTCGTTCTCTCTCTTCTTTTCTCTCTCTGTACTCGTTCTCTCGCCCACCATAGTTATTGCATCCAACGCCGGACAAATCGGCGCACGTGTTCTATGAGCGAAGATGGAAAGAACGCTTGTCGTTTCATGATGATGATCATTTCTGTTCGCGCGTCACGGAGCAATGCCCGGGTTCAACAGCTGCGCTGTTAAAAGAAAAAAAAAGCGCACGTTTGTGCATCCCAACGGGGCTGTACAATATATTACGCGCAATGCTCGTTGTACTCAACATTCGATAACATTGCTAGTACGATCCAAAATAAGATGCATTTCGATCATTGTTCCTCTTAACTGCCGTCTTGACCCATAAATGATGTAATCGATCTCTTATATTCACGCTATTATTGCCCTTCGTCATCTGCTCATGGTGATAAATTAATAATATTAGGCGAAAATAACTCTTAGACATTACGGTTCATATTCGCGTAGGCTACGTAGTACGGCTCATTGTCCTATAGCACATTTTATAATGGAAGTCCTTTGTCATTTTTGACTTTTTGGTATGTTAAGAAAATTTGTGACTTGATTTGGGTGGTTTTAGAGTGGAGGAGCTCATAGAAAACAGGTAAACTGTTCAGCATAACTCGTGAATAAAGAAAAAAAAGTCACAGTTTCGCCGCAAGGGCGAAGCAATGAATGCGATAGCAAGGAACTAATGCTATACGAAGTGAGGCTCGCCAATGGATACTCTCAGTTTGAACAGCGCTTCTGTTGCAAAGGGGGCCGAAGCAGCGAAGGAAACTAGCGTGCTTCAAGTGTGGAGCTGTGACACTTGATAGTTCGCGCTCATCTTCTGTTTGTTCGTTTGGCGGCGTCCCTGAGCTCGAGTGACATTCGTACGCGCTGTAACATGAGCGCGGACATCGCGGTGAAAGCGTGAAACATTCCTCTACCCCTCGCCACGAGAAAACCGCGCGAGCAGACAGCGGAAGGGCAAGCTTCTCCCATGCGCAAATATAAGAAGAAGCGAGCGAGCTCGCCGACGACTTTTAAATGCGCCCGTCGGGCTCCTAGCGCCACCTCGCTGGTAATGAAGAAACGCTTATTATCGCCTCCTGTCTCTGAGTCCGTCCAGCGCTAAATGGTGTGTATATAACGCTCGCCGTTAGCTACGTGGAGGATCTGCGTTTCGTGGCGTAGTGGATAGCGCCGCTCGCTGCGGAACAAAAGGTCCCTGGTTCGATTCCGCGCTTCGGAAGCATTTTTCTGAGTTACTTTTCTTTGGGGCCTTTATATATATATACATACGTATACATATACGGTGCATGACGACGGCGACGGCAAAATCCAGCCGAGACTGTCCATATAATTGCTATCGCAATAAAAGAAAGTTGCAGAGGATCCCTAAACATATTATGATGACACAAGAACACGAAAGCGTTTGCTTTGGCTAGGTTGTTGTTACGGAGGGGTGCTGCAAAATGGCTCTGCCAAGTTGCGTTGAAGGCCAACTGGTACAGCGGACAAGGGCGCGCTCAATTTGTAGATGGTACGTCGGTGTCCATGTGTTGCACGCTTATGCGGCACGCCGACTATTCTTATTCGCCTTCCTTTTACCCTTCGAGTCGGGACTTCCCCCTCTTGGTGCGGGTATTACTTTCTGCAACGCCGCATCGGCTGCAGATGGTTGCTGCGGTTTTTGGTGCCGGAGTTAGTTCCGGTGGAAGAGGCCACGTGTTTGCCGGGCACAGCTCTTGCGGTACGCGCTTTCGCCAACCATACAAAGAAACGCTTTCGCGTAAAAAAAAAAAAAAATGGTTTGGTGGCTAGTGGGACACTTCTAGCTCGAACAACAAGACGTAGGTGCAGCTCCAACAGTCGGGTGCTGGCACGTAGCGCAATTGCCCATACGTGGACAGTGGGTGCTGAAAAAAAAAAGAAAACGCGTGGTGTGAGTCATGCACGCGATTCAATCAGATACCAACGTAGGATATTTGTGCACCTCTAGTTGGCAATAGTAAATAAGCGTTATTTACTGTTGAACACCACTCGTCGATGACGTAAGATGATATAATTAATGTTATTGAGGAAAACGAACTAGAAGAAAGAAGGTGAGAGGAACGCGAAGAAAAGTCTGAAAAGCAAACGTCTAAATTATCGAGTATAACCTCTCGATTACTGTATAAACTGCGATGGCAATTACTTCTTTGGTGAATGAACTTCACACACCGAGTACTTATGAAATAAATGTAATTCAAGAAATGTGTGCTTCTTGGAGTAATCCGGCTCAAGAAATAGAATTAAGCTCTCTGCTTCAAGGGAATGCTGACTATTTTTATTATGACAAAAATGGAACACCCGATATAACATAAGCGCATAGCCATGTTTTTACGTTCCGGGGTTCCTAAGGTTGATAACGGTAACAGTATTTGATGTTCAGAAGCTTGCTTGACTTCTTTATTAACTCAGCATTGTAACACTTAGATTACAATTTAATATTTATGTGTCTCCTCTGAAATGATCACATCGCAACGCGTGCTGATTTACGATCCAGCCATGCTTTTTAACGCTTAGTGGCCAAGGTGGCACAGACTCTAGATTTCTTATGCACATAAGCTACTGACCAGGCTAAATGCGTTCACCGTTTCCTTTACATCTTCGTAAGACACTAAATGTCTTTAGACTATTATTCCTTTTTTTTCTTTTTTTCGTGCGAACATTTCTTGCTCTAGGCATACCTCGCCTTGCCACATGATACAATTTGTGCTATCAGTGTGTACTTTATGCAAGCCATAACTTTTTCATTGCTAACAAATCGGTAGTAAAGCAAAATAAAAAGTTTGTGCGAGGAATAAAAGACAGAAGCTTTATTTCGCACTACCTTAGCCTTCGAACACGTGGTATGTTCTACTTCGGACGCGTTGTAACGCTCGCGAGGTGCTTAGTCTATCTTTGTTAGAAAACGCCCACTCTAGCAAGAGCGTACAGTGTCCGTCTAGTTGCTCTGCGTAATGAAAGGGGTTTCACTTGTGGGGAACGCACGTCTTACGTAGTGCGCCAGGTATGTGGGCGGTTTCCTTGCTGCACTCTATGCACGTTTTCCGCGTATTACTAAAGAAATGTCGTTATTTTTAGTCTGGAACACAACGGCGGATGATAGATGAGTTCACGAATAAACTTAGCGATGAGCTAATTGTTTTACCTTGCAAGGAAACCAAAGAAAAGGAACGGTCTTTATAATAAAGGCAGCTCCCTCCCACAAGTTGGCGCCGACAAAGAGTGATACAGTGATCCGCATGGCGACTGAGTTTCTTCTTTAAACCGAGCTGGTCTGCGAGAGGCGACCGAAGGGAATTGCGCAAACCAAGCGGGAAATTCCCAGGCAAGACAGACGCTTGTCAAGCTTAGCCGACCGAACAAACGAGACCGGTAAGAAAGAGCTCGGCTTCCGCTGGCTGCCTCCGCGCCGTAGACACATGGCAAAAAAAGATGACGAAATACACCCCGCTGGGGTGCGCTGTGGTGAGGATGAAAGAAGGCGCGGAGAAGCTACGAATGCCGTCCGAGCTGCGCGGCCGAGTTTTTTTCGCGAAAGCTGCTCACGCGTCGTATTTCCCGCGAGAGGCGGAAATGAGGAACCTCTTGATTCTGGGGCGGACATTCTCTCGGCGGCGTTCTTCCCGCCCTCCTTGCAGACGGACCGTGTCTCCGCGATTTCCTTCGCGCCTGTCCCCAGGTCCCCGCAGAGGGCACGTGCAGATACAGCGGCTCTCGCGCCGGCAGGGCTCCAAAGGCGAGACGAGGCGACGGAAATTGCGGACGTGAGCTGCGGCCGATGCCCCTCGAGACCAAACGGCTCGGTGGCACAACACCTGGCTGAAGGAAACTCAGGAGGAGGGAAAGGCCGCGCCACTGTAACCTGGTCGCCACTCTATATCGTCCAGTGTTTGAGTGCCAACGATCCTGGGACACTATGTCAATTACTGCCTGCCCATTGGGAAGCATCGAACTTCAGAATAAGAAAAGGACTAAAATAATATACTTCCCCAGAATAAACGTTGAATACTATTTCATTAATAAAGTGCTGGTACTAAACCAATGAGTGCCGATTATGCGTAGCTCTGGAAGAAATACTTTACGCACACGGCCTTTTAAACATAGCTTTTAATGGATCGTGTTAGGTAGGTATACGATTTAGTGAAGATGTGACTGGAGAGGATGGAAGCAGTGCGTCTACAGGTACTGCATTACTCTTCTATGAAATATGTCACAATGGGTCGCGGGATCGAATCCCGGCCGCGGCGGCTGCATTTTCGATGGAGGCGAAAATGATTGAGGCCCGTGTGCTTAGCTTTAGGTGCACGTTAAAGAACCCCAGGTGGTCGAAATTTCCGGAGCCCTCCACTACGGCGTCTCTCATAATCAAATCGTGGTTTTGGGACGTTAAACCCCAGATATTATATATTAATATGTCACAATGGCCTTAATATAAACAATGATAACAAAAAGGACACTTTAGCACGTGCAAACAGTAATACATACAAGAGGGGGAAAAAGAAAAAGAGAGAGGGAACGTAAAAGCGAATGCGAGTTACTGAACGAAATCGCCCTAATAGTATTTCTAGTACATGTCCGTACTTATCAACAAGCTTTTCACTTCTCCGAAAGCTGTTCTTTGAAGGCCAGGTATGAAAGGGCCATCGTTAAAGTATTGTCTCAAACGAAAGTGGACAATCGCCTAGATCCCTAAGACTGTAGTGCAACTGTTATACGGGGCAGTCAGACAAGACATGGCCTGTACGTTTGTCCGCAACTTCACGCTGTATATTACACATAAAGCCATGAAACTACGATGCCACAAAATCTATCGGAAGTGTTGGCGCTGAAATAACGTATTTTACATTTCCAAGTCAACAGTTCGGTTAGTACGAATCAGTGGTTCCCGTTTTTCTTCGTCTTTTTTTTTTTTTAAACCGCGTTGCTAGAAGTATTGCCGTGATCGACCGCACGAAACTCCGCGAGCAGATAGTCCAGTTGCGGAGGCGGATGATGAAGATAACTTTATTTTCCGCCAGATAAGGAGGCCCCCACTCCCCGTCCCCGGCACACAGGCCTAGGCGACGGGGGCCGGCACCTACGCGATTAGAAGCAGGCAATGAGGTCTTGACTCTTCGCGGCTTCTTCCGCCAGGCGGATGGCCTGCGGAGGCGGATCCTGGCCATGATGTCACCTGCAAAGCACGCGCCACGCCCAGCGAGAAGCGAGCAGAGCCGGAGAAGCGGCGCTTAGCCATGACGTCACTGCGGTATGCCTGCGAGGTGCGCGCTATGCTCGGGAAGGAGCTACTCCGAGCAGGTGCTCTGCCCAGTCAGGTGACGGGGAGCGCCGCGCGTATATAAGCGTGCGCCGAGGTGGCGCCCAGAGATTTTGCGTTCTACCGATATGAATAGACCAAAGAAACAGTAGCCGTGTGTCATCCGCGCAAAACTCGGCGGGTATGCGCCACAGAAAGCGGGTATGTGCCAAGCATCTACTAGCGTAGCATAGCCCTTCATAGTACAGTAGTGGTGCTAGTTGTGCAGTCTACTTGCTGTATTCTAAATGGAGAAAGGGATTTCTTGTGCGGCCACTCGAAGTAGGCTAGCAGTATCGGTCCTTGATAAGGGTATTGTCTCGAGCCTGTCATCTTGAAGACCTGATCGAGCAGCATTGTCGGCGTGTTCGTTGCCTATTATGCGGCAGCGACTTGGCGTCTTCAGACACCTACTCGACTACGCCGAAATGATGCCACTCTGCTTTGCCGTTTGTAGCTAAGAGTGGCTTTCATGAAGTCATTCTCCTTGCGAATCAAAATGGCTGACAACCCCTTTTGTGACAACTGTGGTAGCGAGGGGACATTACAACATATCTTCTGCGACTGTCCTCGCTACAATGCGCAGAGAAAATCACTCGCATTCGTTCTAGCTCGCATAGATCACAGACCGATGACGGCAGAAACCATTCTGGAATGTCGTCCTGCGGGGTCATCGAGGGTGGAGGCGACGAAGGCAGTGCTCAATTTCTTGAAGACATCAGACTTGCACCGGCGGTTACAGACTAATGGCGTTACCATGACTGACTTTGTGCGTGCGTGCTCCCCCTCTCTCTCTTCTATACCTTTAAAACTCCCCCATCCCTTTCTCCAGTGTAGGGTAGCATTCTCGACTGGTTAAGATCCCTGCCTTTCCTTTCTCTCCTGTTCCTTCCATCGTACAGTAGAGCAAGGGGGTGGGAAATGGAGGTGGGGGTGAGGAGAAAGGGTAAAGCCTAGAATAGCCATGTATAGCACAGTATAGCAAGAGGGTGAGGAGGAGAGCAACGCCACCAGCTCCACCGTTTCTTCAGTCTTCACATCACTAGTGCGTAGCTGCCACAATTTTTTTTTTCATTTCAACACAGTGATGAACTACAGCGCCGTGGATATATATAGTTGCGAGTTTTTAACAGCGCAGCTGTTTAAGCTCGGCGTAATTTGTCTGTCGGAAACAGAAGTGGTCTTCATCATGAACCGGCACGCGCTCTCTTCGTCTTCTTCATCTTCTGCTTCGCTCCCAGAACACGTGCGGCGATGTCTCCGGCGCGAGATTCAATAATTTGATGAGAGAGAGAACGAGTACAGAGAGAGGGAAAGAAAGAAAGAAAGAAAGATAGGAAGAAAAAGAAACAGAAAAATTCTTGGCGAGGCGGAATTCGAACACGCGTTTCCACTATTCGAAGGTGAGCATCGGTAACCACTTGGCTATCCAGACACGCTAGCAGAGCATAGCATCGCCTTGTATACGGGGGCGTAGGCAGAAATTTTAATCGGGGGGGGGGGGGGGGGGGGGGGGGGGCACCTGCTTGATTTGAAGTAGGGGCCGGGCAGGGATATGTGGTCGAGTGTCATTTTGTGCTCTCTATGCCGTGGCAAAAAAAAAAGAAAATTTGGGGGGGGGGGGAGTACGGGCCCGGTGTGCCCCCCCCCTGGGTACGCCACTGCTTGTATAGTACAGTATAGTATAGCAAGAGCGTGGGAAAGGGAAGTGAGGGTGATTTGCAGAGATGTGTGGGTGAAGAGGAGGGAAAGGAGTAAGGCATAACATAGAAAGAATGAGAAAGAGAGAAAGTATCAAAGAAAGAGAGAGAAGAATAGAAAAAGAGGAAAAGATAGAAATAAAGAGGATGCAAGCGAGAAATAGAGACAGAGAGATAAGGGAAGAAATGTGAAGAACATTAGACAGAGCAAGAAATAAATAGATTGAGACGAAAGTAAATAAATAGAAATAAAGAGAAAAAAAGACAGAAAAAAGGGAAAGAGAAAAAAAAGGAAGAAAGAGAAAACTAAAGAGAAACAAAGAAGGCCGCCCAGCTCCGCACTTCCTTCAGGCTTGGTGCCACTAATGCGAAGCTGCCTAAATTTTGTTGCAAACATCGATAGACGAGTAACGAGACAGGAGTTTCACTCATTGTTTCGATGCAGTTATGCTGTTTCGAATGTACTACATGCAGCATGCCGGCGCAAGCGAGTGGATACACATACGGCGCATCGCGTCGCCGTCGTGTTATCACACCAACGGCGACAGAACTGTAAGCAATTTGGAAAGCGTCAATGTTTGCCACGGCAGGTCAGCCTCCAAATAAATGAATGGGTAGTTGTCGCAGAGTCGCACTCTGCATTCGAACTTCTATTCAATATTCAGGTGAAAAGCGCGCCCACGAAGATAATCCAGAAATCTAATGAACTAACACGCGTTTCGTCAACTCACTGCAAAAAAAGTTCATTTCACTGGATTCCAAGTCATGACGGCAAACGGGTAAAAGAAAACGAAAGCGAATTACCAAATAGTGCACTCGAACATGGAGAAGAGCACACTACTCCACCGCTCGGCAACTAGGTTAATAATCGAACCATCAATAATTGGGGTTAATAACTAACAATGGTTCGATGAACAGCATCAAAGTCCTGGGCCTGAACTTTGGTGTATAAGGGATTGTGGATCGTGCAGCATATCCCTTTCAGTCACGGTGTGTACATTTGTACACATCAAATTCAAAGTCGCATCACGCACCTCGTGTTTCTTTAAATGACCTGAAACTTAGTGTGCACATTCGTGCAGGCTTCCTGAGTGGACAACTAGCGCTTATTTACCTTCAGTATGTTGTATATTGCTGCAGATGGTCACTTTGCTAGAGACACTACCATGTTCGACGATCGTTCGACGTGCGACGTTCCAGGACCAACGTCAAGAGTATTTTTTTTCTTCGCTCGAAAAGTATACAACCGAAAAACAAACTGTGCATGCATTTTGAGCCTAATAGTTGATTTCTTTTACGCAAGGATTGAAGCTGACTGATTTCAGAATAATTAGATATTTAATTACACGCTAATTATCATTAATTACTGTAACTCGCACAAAACAACACATTCCTTCATTTTATTTCTTGGAATGTGATACTGAGTGCCTTGAAATCATGCCATGGAAATTTGATGCATTTGCAGACAGTGCATCATAATTCGTGACTGAAAGGGATATAACAGCGCGAGAAGGCTAAGCATGCACGCACGCAGAGCCGTATAGGAAAGAGGATAGAACTAATTGGGTGCACAGTGCGCACGCGCACGAGCTCTTCGCGGCCTTTTTTGCGTTGTATCTTATGTACCACTCGCTAAATTATGACAGCCTCCTTGCAGAGAGACAACGTCGTCGTGATTGCATATTCGCAGAACTGTTATACTGGGGATAATTGCAGGAGAAATCTACAAATTACACATGCACAGGCGTGCTTTTAGAAGTGCTATGTTCAAGACCCTCGCCCCAAATCAGCATGCCTACAGCTTTCCGCTGGAGGCTAATGGAACCTGACAGTTACTAACGCAACCGTGTTCAATCGCAGAGAATTAAAGAACCATTTTTCTTCCACCGCTGCCGACAATGAGTGACGACACATTGTTCTTGAACTGTAGTAACAAAACGAGAGATGATCGCTCTTTTCCTGTTATAGTGAATGTGATTCTGCTAAGCCGCGTTATATGAGGTACCTTGGAAGAACCGAGATTTGTGAACTTATCAGGCCTCGTTTTGTTAGAGGTTTCCGGTCTCGGGGTATTCCGCGCTCCGCAAAAGACACTTTTTGAACGTCACACCCACGCAGTGGCAACGGTGGATCTACTCATAGCTTGCGCGCATTAAGAGAACTGTCCAATAAAATTAGGAGAGAGCTCACCGCACACAAGGACACTAGAATCTCAGATATACGCTTAGAAGGACCCCAGAACACGGAAAATTGCGCTGTTGCACTTATTTTATACCTCTCTACAGAAAAAACAAAACTGCGCAAGTCTGTTCCCGAAATCTCCTGCGACAGTTTCCAGACCGACTGCCTGCGTGTAATCTCCCGCTCTGTTCATTTAGTCTTGTATTCCAACTGTGTTCCTTTTTCTACTTGAATTTTTAATTTAGTTTATAGCGTGCGATCGCTCTTACTGTCTGGTTCTTCATCGTCTCAACAACGTCTTGCAACACGGTAGCGCGTGGCTTCACGAGTTCAAAGACGGCCCATGGCTTCCACTAGCCCTTGTTTCCATAACTAAACGCTGTTCTCGCACTCGAGGATGATTCCAAATCATAAATTATCATTTAGTTGCTGAAATGAAAACAAGTTGAAGCCATGCGTAATCTATGAACTCATGAGGCCACGCGCTCCCGTGTTGCAAGTCATATTGAGCGCCGCTGTACATACGGTGGCTATGGAACAAGCCAATGTCGTGTGCTTTCGTGAACGCTAGCAGCAGTCCCTTCAGCGCGTTTCTCTTAACGATTGCAAAGCTTCAGATGATGAAAGCAACTACCAGGAGAAACCAGAAAAACATTAGGACTAAAATTTCACTTGCCCGGAAACGAATGATTCTTTGAGGTGGCGGTCTCGCCCCACCGATGGAGAGCGCGGTGCTGGATATATCGTTTAGTTATTGCTCTCTTGTGCATGTAGCGCCGCTCATGTAGTTTGCTACACAACATTAACAGATAACAAAGGCGCGGAGATGTCACTTTGCGAAAATGTCATATGTATTAGCGGTGCGCACATTTATAAATATGATAGTTGTGGGCAAGTGTTTGTTTATTACGAACTTAACAAAGCTTTAAAACATGAGTTCGAAAAGTACGGACTCACGTCACAAGCGCGTCGTCGTTTTTCCTAGTATCAGGGACAACAATAGATTTGTTGCTGTGCTGTGTAACCCACAGGCCGCAACCTAATACGCGCGCCCACGATCGAGAGCTAGGTTTAGTCTTCGAATATGTACCATACGGCGCTATATGTTGCGGCTATATATGTCGGCGCCCCAGCTAATTTTAGTGTTACAATCTATACCATACGGCGCTATATGCTGCGGCTGCAGACGATGGGAAAAAATCTTTATGAGCCAAAGTTCTCTGGCATGGTAATGGTCAGCTCCAGAATTAGCGTGTGTGCGTTTGCGTTACAGAGTGTTCGCAGCTACACCTTGAGCAACAATATAACGCCTGTACCGATCGCGCAAACAACTTGCAGCTGTAAAAGTCACAATGCTGTCTCACTTAGAATATTTTTCCATTTTTTTTCACACTGAGTTAGGCAAGTGCAGTACTATGAGCCGTTTCAAATAAAGGTATAGTAATTTATTCGTGAAAATAATTGCTCTGGCTTACATATGTGAAAACTAATTAAGTATGCGTCATCAGTCCGAGAGCGTTATTGCGAAACACGAGTGAAAGAAAAGGGATGCCTCTTCTGGAGGCAAGATTCGCCTCAAGCCCCCTAGTCACCTAAGAAGAGGGGGGTGCAAAGTCTGCCCCATACATTGACTTAAAAGGGAGGGTGGGGGGCGCCGCGATGACTCCCCCCCCCTGAAAGGGAACCCTGCGTACGCCTATGTTTACGACCATACAAGAGGCGTCCCCAAGACTCCCACAGTGAGATTCAAACCAAATTGAATGTTTCATTTCGTCTGATCGTGAACCCTGGTTTCGCTTACTTTTACTGACACTCATAAGAACGTCTTCGAGCGTAGGACCTCAGTGCATTTCATTTGCCCTTCATTCACCTACCAACCACACTTTGCTGCTGCATCGAATTACAAGATGGCGACAGCTCACTAGTACGCTGAATTGGCTACTAATATGTAGAAAAAAGAAACAAAATATAATTAAGAGCATGCTTACGAACAGTTACGTAGAATTGCTTGCTCGCATTTAAAATACCCAGAATATAGGTATACAATGCACGTAGTGAGGGGTGGTCGTACCGCCTGTAAAGTTGTTATAACCACATGCGCCCACGTGTCCAGCGGGGCGCTGGCCATGGCGTGGTCGCCGCCGTGCGCCGCCTTGCGCTCGGTCGCGGGCGGTGGACTCCCGTGAGCTCCGTGGGGGCGATTCCGCGGATCATCCCCACGGACTCCTTCCCGTAGTGGGACGAACATCGTCGACACCGCATCGTGTTGCTTTGTGTGTGCCACATTGGTATTGGTCGTAGAATTAGGCTAGCGGGATCACTAGGTAAACGTTGGCATGTTATGATTTGTATAATCCGGCAGGCGGGCTTGCTCTGTAAAAGGTACAGATAAATGCCCATTTGTTCGTTTGCACCATGGTGCACTGTGTCCGTTGTTCCTTGAGCGAGAGAGAGATCCCACAGCATTTATGTGACCAGGCTGTAGATTTTAGGAGTAGACAAAATAGCTACGTAGAGGCCGAGAAGTGTACGGCTTCGGTGATGCATGTACGTCGCTTTTCTTCCGAGTAAACAGTGTCTCGAACGTCCTTTATGAGCGTAAGTTACGACCCTGCCACTGCTTAAACGATGCTATTTCTCATTCCAGCTTGCGCTCTAGCCGCTGTGTCTGGATTAAAATATGGCTTGTCTCTCCTTTCCGTACCTTTGGTATATATGTAAGTGCCTCGTGTGCACGCGACTGCCTATTTAAAAAAGAAAGAGAACTGTTTGGAAGCGTACCGAGCTCTTAGTTCGCTTTCGCTTTTTGTTTGTACAGTGGGATGTCATTCAACCAAATCCACATGTCCGGGATGCACTATACCAACAACATTTATTGGCCAACTCCAAAATACCATCAGGAATTGATGAGGGGTGCCAGAGAAAATTATGAGGCGCTTGCGAAATATATTGGAAGCATGGAGACTGTGCGAAAGTCCGCACTCTTTGGCACTCGGCTTATTGCTTAAAGTACTAATACCAAGCGCGTAGACAAAAATAAAAGAAAGGGGTACGACTTTCGCTGTTGCGTTTCACCACGACGGCTTACTACGTATTACTCTTTGTGGTCATTCTTAGCTGCATTTATATGCGTCCAACGAGCAATGAGCGAAAAAGACAGAAATCCAACCAGAGGGAGCGGAAGTCACCAACTACTATAGCATGACAAGATTGGGAAGAGGCAGCCGACACCGTAACGGAAAGTTTCCAACTGTCTTCAAATGTCCCTAATAGTTAAGTACCATCCAAAGCTTCACTGCACAGACGGTCTTTCATTTCACCTAAGTGGAAGTCGCTATACGTATAATACATTTTCTGATCTTTCTGGAAGTGCTGTGACAATTAAAGAAAAGGTAAGACGAATTAAAAAAAAAGAATTTAGCACTCGACTGGGCATTTACTCTTTTAGAAATATTGGTATTCATCAGTCAATGACGTAGCTAAATTACTCATCGTATTATTAATCCAAGATTATAATCTTGGCGTCCTCAAGTCATTTATTGTGCAAAGCAGTAACAATGTCACAACGTCAAAACCACAAAGGCGTGACGACGACTTTTCGTCGCCTGACACCGAAGAGAGTTAAAACCTACTTTGTAACAGAAAGGACGAGAATAAATGTTTCTCTAAAGGTCACGCTGTCAACTATCGCTCTTTAACTGCCCAAAAGTGTCCACGTTTCCGTTAGTAATAAATTATGACCGTGCCAATCAGCCCGCGCTAACAAGGACATTAAAATCTCTTGTTCAGTTTACTAACTTCATCTACACCCCTTTTCAGCTTCGTTAAGGGTGCAATTTGAGTGGCTTCACATTCATATTGGTTCCATAGAACATTACTTCTTCGCGCAGTGTAATAACCAGTTTAGGTAGCGAAGTTGCCAAAAAAAGCTAGCTCTACGTGAAGATCTCAACGGTAATGTACATTAACAATATACACAAGACGACGGAAGAAAGCTGACGCAGATATTTTCTTGCTGCAAGCAATTGCTTCGCGAGTAGTTGCAGAGGCAGTGCATAGCGGCCTCTGTAACATGCTTGGTGTGCTTACCGTCAGACCGACGTTCTTGGCCAGGGTGGTTTCGGATATGTTGGCAAACGGCTTGTCGGCGCCCCAGCATTCGACGTGCTTGTACATCTTGGAGGTGGACCGATGCCGGTTGCTGTTCTCATGAACCGTATGCGGGCTCTCTTCGGAGGTATCTTTCTGCGAGAGACCGAGAGGAAAGAGAAAGTTGGCGGAAACAGCAACGACGAAGTTCTCTGCTTGGTGCACCCTACGAAGGTGTTTACCTTCAGCGTACGACTGAATCAAGCCACGTATATATAAGACACTCAGCTTAGACAGAAACCTTCCATGAACAGGAGGTAGCGTTCGGGAGGTATAAGGGGCCCGATCCTAGGTCATGTAGTAAGCGGCACGGAGGCGTTTTATTAAGGTAGGCACAATTCAAGAAGGGTTCGGGGTTCGGAACACGGCTCTGGTTTGCCACTCCTAGCTGCACCCATGAGTGGTGAATCGGCCACTCATGGGTGTACCGGCCGGCGTTCCGCTCTGCGGAGCTTTCGGGAGAAAAGATTAGGCGTGGGTTGAAAAAGGCTTAGGGTAGCTTAAGTATGGAAGCGGATTAAATCCTGCGCAGGCAGCACTCTAAGACTTCATAGCGGTTTTACTCGAGTTTCCCACTGCCTACTTTGATAGCTTAAGCTGACTCAACATCAAACCTTGATCTGTCTAGAAGGCTCAGAAACCATACATTCTGATCCCTACGATGCGATATATTCAGTTACAGCGACCAACAGTTGTGAAGTCCTCGTTACATTTAGAGACTCAGACCTCACCTTGAGAAGAACCTCGTGGTACTTTAACAAACTTTGAGAGAACTTTGGTGCTATCTCGATGGCTTTTGGAAAGAAGAAGAGAGAAGAAAAACGGGAGAGAGGAAAGACAGGGATGTTAACCAGTTTGGCATAACCGGTATGCTACCCTGTACAGGGGGAAGGGATGGGGGAGATCGAAAGAAGAGTAAAGAAAGAGAGAAAGAGAGGGGAACACACACGCACACACATAACGTCACAGCTGCTGTACAAGGTTGGGAGACAACCAGGATGTTTCGAAAGACTACCGTTAGGACTCTCACCTTCTGTGGGGCGATGAGGAATGTCTCAATTTGGTGCTCAGCGAGGTACTGATCCCGCTGGTGGCCATTTCCGGGTTCGGTCTCGAACTTCCCGTCCAGTTGGTGGTACGTGGCCTTTGTGATGTGCACGCGTCTGCAATAGTGGTTGAGAAATAAATATAGAATAACATCTCAGCTCGAATTCACAATTGTATTAGTTAGTATAATCGCTATTTGTTTTCGCAGCATCTCTATGGACAGGCTGCTGCTCTTAAATGCGGATATAGCGTAAAAACTTTTTTTTGTAGATGTGGGTACTGGAGTGCAAAATTTTCTTAGAACATCTTAATTGAGTTTGGCTGTCTTGCCTTGCGGAAGTCTGAGGTATCTCAGACTGCAAGAAAGCTCGTCATGTATGCCTTTCACTGCAGCCATAGAAGTGCTTGAACGTGGTTGCGAGGGGATTCGGAGGCGGGAGAAGAGTGACTGCTGCGGATGAGGAAATATTTTGCGACAGACACCGACGCTGTCTCGTCGTAGAAATTAATTATAAATTAATTAGTAAGGGGAGAACCTTATATGCCTCATGAGAAGGGTTCAAATAAACACATGAATCACAAGAAACCAACCAGGCGCCTCGTGTATCGTGCGCTCGAGCTGCGCGTTCACTACGACTTCGCGGAGTACGCGTGATTAAAAAAAAAAAAAAAAAATCGACGTTCACGTGACTCTCACTTCGTCTTTGTGAAAGCGTGAAACTGAGGCGATAAACAAGAAGATAAAGGAAGACGATCCCCTGGCGCAGCAGACGTCGTGGAAAGCGTTCCGCGGTGAGGCGACGCCCGCTTGGAGAGTATATAAAAAGCGGCGTTCGCGTAAATCGGCTTACTGACGTCTAGGGTAGCCAAAGCCATTCAAAAGCGAGTGAAAACTAGCTCTATACGTGTAGATTATCATGAAAGCAAATCAAGCAAGAAGTTAATCAGCGAGAGTTAATCGTTGAAAGTTAATTATACGGTGATCAAAGCGAGTGAATACCGAGGTAATTAGTGAAAATTAGTCTGTGAAGGTTACATCAGTGACAGTTAATTAGTGAACGTTGGATGTTGATATAAAGTGCACGGTGCACGCTATGTATGGGTGCACGGTATAAAACGCACGGTAAAGCTCCGCCGTATGGCGTTCGATCGCCTTCGAGTCGTCTTAGACGAATGTATAAAGGACCCCGCGATTTTTATTTAATTTTTTAAATATTAGTTTGGTCATTCATAGCTACTTGAAAGATTACGAACAAGGTTACGAACGAGAAGAAAAAAAATTAAGGCAGGTTTGCACTGTGGTGGTGCCAAGCCTGAAGGAAGAGCGCAGCCGGGTGGCCTTCCTTGTGTTTCTCTTTATTCATTTCTTCCTTTCTTCTCTCTTTCTGTCTGCTTCTTGTGTCCCTTTTCTGTATCTCTTTGTTTCTATTTCTTTCTTCCTCTTTCTATTTCTTTCTCTCTCTCTCTTTATTTCTCTTACTTCCCTTTCTTTCTCTCTCCCTCCTTCTTTGTTTCTTTTTATTCATCTCTTTATCTTTTCGTGTGTGTTTTTTTTTGCTATGTCTTTCTCTGTCTTTCTATCTTTTTATGTCTTAATTCCCTTTATTTCTCACTATTTTTCTCTTTCTTTTCTATTGCTTTCTTTCTCTCTCTCTTTCGCGTGTTTCACGTGCTCCACATCGCCGAGCAGAGTTTTCGTTCAACGCTCGCACCTGTTGTACTCGGTAGCGGGGCTTGTCCAATTCCTGTGGCACATACCCCCCTGTGGAGTTCTTTGCAACACCAGAAAAACTACGGCTGGCTACGACAGCTTCGCTGTTAAAAAGAAGGAACAGAAAGAACGCCCACCAGCTATGCACTGTAGGCACCAACTGGCCCAACATAGCGTGTAGTCATTCATAGTAAATGTATGCCATTGAAATTAGTGTTAAACGTTCCAAAATATGGAGCTATGAGAGATGCCAGCGGGGTGTGGAGGGAGGGAATAAGGTGGCGGAAGATATTCATTGCAGCCACCTGGCATTCTGTATTATGCCCTCAAGGCACTGTACACAGTCGTTTACGAATTCCGCATGTTTCTAGAAATGCGGACGCCGCGCTCATCATTTAAAGGGACACTAAAGCGACGCAATAAATTAGCTTAGACTGATCAGTTATACTGTGAGAACTGCAGTGTCGTTAATTTCACCACCATAGGCGTATTAAAAGATCAGAAAATCAACGTCAATATAGTCTCACTTTTAAAATTACCGCCGGAGTTTCCGATGGCAGTGTCACGGATTTCAAAGTGTTTTTTCGTATTTTGGCCACATTGGCTCAACTAAATCATCCTGAAACTTGGCATGTTAAGTCTCTGGCTGACTAATGTTCCCTGACTAATAAGTGCAGTTGTGTATTCGAGGGTGCTGCCTTTGTCAATAAAGGCGGCTAGTGCTTTATAGCTTAGGCGAACATGGTGCGGTGCAATGCTTTTCAAGAGGTTTGTATTCAAAACCGAGACCTAGCTGAGTCATGATAACACACATTTCTTTTTTCAGCTAGTCCGCGGCCCATCTTTGCACGTAAATCTAAAATGGAACGTGGTTCGTCGCGTGGCGTGAACTCTTTTGAGTGCAATGCTTGAGCGCATCCTATATGTGAAAGCAGCTGTCAGAAGCAGCTGGCCAAGTCAGTAGTCAGAAAACACACGCTGGCGAGGGGGACATGGTGCCGTACGGATGTTCTTGCTTGCATTTTTGGCAAAAAAAAAAAAAAAACATTCCATTAAAGAATTGAAGTCACTGCTATCTGACGTACGGAACTATTTCAAACTCTTGTTTACACCCGTGTATATACTATAAAGAGGAATTCCCATTCTGCTGTATACGTAAATACAATTTCTACTTTCTTTCAAACGATACCTTTAAATTTGTTTTTCAAGTTTTAAACCCTAAGGAAGTGCCTGGCTTTGTTTTTTTTATTATGAGATGTTTAGAAGATGTTGGCGTTTTTATACGAGACCGGCAACTTTTTTTTCATAGGATATTGAAAAAAGCAACAGACAAAAAATAAGAGATAAAATCGCATTTAAGATCATATTGTATAAATCAAACGCCCAGTGTTAAAGTCAGGCCAAACACACACGCACACGCACACGCACACGCACACACACACACACACACACACACACACACACACACACACACACACACACACACACACACACACACACACACACACAAACACACACACGCGCGCGCGCGCGCGCGCGCGCGAGTGCGAAGTCCAGTCATATAACAACACTAAAGTTCACCAAAGTCCAGTCATACGGATACAAAATATACTGACAACACAAAAGGTCTCGTGAAGGTAAATTACAGACAGTCAGCTTTCATGAGATAAAAATGTTCCCAATAATTGCCGAAGATATCGCTTGCTTCAAAAAATCCGTTCACCCGCCACGGTGGTATAGTGATTGCGGTGCTCGACTGCTGACCCGCAGGTCGCGGGATTGAATCCCGGCCGCGGCGGCGGCATTTTCGATGGAGGCGAAAATGCTCGAGGCCCGTGTGCTTAGATTTAGGTGCACGTTAAAGAACCCCAGGTGGTCGAAATTTCCGGAGACCTCAACTACGGCGTCTCTCATAATCATATCGTGGTTTTGGGACGTTAAACCCCAACAGTTATTATTACATAAAAAATCCGTTGAGAATCATTAATGCTCGCTATTGCAATCTGTGTGTTAGTCACGCACCTATAGGATCTTTCAGAGACTGTAGGGCAAGCGATATAATGCCATTAAATGACGTCATGAATGTTGTACTTGTGTGTCGTGTTGTGGACATTTTAGCAGAAGATGTATATCCTAATCCACGTGCCCGCAAACGCATCCTGGACTCAAGTCGCAAAATCTTGTGGATAAATTTTTTTTGTACACGATACCGAGCCGCAGACATAGTAACTTACTTAAAAGATCTAAGAAAGTGCAAATCACAGACAAGAAACTGATAGGCGCTGCCTATTTCGTTTGCCATAATTTCTGTTCGGGTTACAAGGACCTCGACCTAAATGTACCGACTTTGAAAATAAGTCAAATGTAGTCTTGTGTCCGCTGAAGCTTGATAAGCTGATAAATATTTAATCAAGTTTGCCAGTGGCTGCAGCTCGCGAAATGTACCACACGACAGTTATCACCGACTAAATCGAGAAGATTCGTCATAAGATATAAAACTCGTCATAAAACTCGTTAATTTCGTAATGCAGAAACAGAGAACCACGAGGTTTGTGCCATTCCTCGTGATACGCATAACACTGGATAGAAGTCGCGCTGGCACGTCGGTTCGGCCAGTATACGTATCAACTTATGAAAGTTTTTCTAGAGTATTGTAATTAACTAAACAATTGATTGATTAATTAATTAACGTGTCTGTGTGTGGAACATTAGGAAAAGCAATCAGCCTTCCCGACAACATTGCACGCAAGTAAACCCCTACCTTCAAACTCGGGCAGAAACGAGCACAGACACCCCCTTCGAAATGCCACCAAATTGGTCGGGAATCGAAGTCGCGTCCTTGTTCTTAGCAGTGTTACACCATAGCCGCTAGACCACTACGGCCGGTCAAACATGGTTCCCGTATCTAGCTGAAAAATATATGAGGGGAAATATATGAGGGAAAAGATACATGCATCAACGGTTGCCTCAAGAAACATGACACATTATTAAATGCTTCAACAGATTCACACATTGCGAATGATTACGGAAATTGTTGTTTTGTGCTGTTCACAAATATGCAGAGGTCCGTATTCACAAAAGCTTCTTACGCGAGAATTGTTCGTAAGAGGAACTTTCATCCAGTCCTGACACTGGACATATCATTAGCGAAGTCGACTGGCCATTCGAAATGAGCAGTTACGAACGAAAAGCTTTGCGAATTCGGCCCCATAATTTTTTCGGACACAGAAGGCTCAGGTAGCTCGCGAGTCACCCGAATCATGCTGTATGTGGCAACTAAGTGTGCATTAGCCAAGTCGCAGTCACTTTATATGATAGAGAGTCCGCTTCCATCGGTAATTAACAGCTGCCTGGGATTTTTGACAGTTTTAATGCGAAAGCGCTAAAGAGTTCGTTTCGCAGAAATTGCGGTCTCGGCGTCGCTGGCTGTGAGCGAAAAATCAGCGTTGTCCGTGAGCGAAACTCCGAGATAGATGCAAATAAAGAAATAATAAAAAAAAACATTTAGTTCGAGTGGCAATCGAACCGAGCACATCTGCGCGGCAAGCAGGTGTTCTGCCCCAGAGCCAGCCCCTTGCACGAAATTTCTTCGGAAAACCACTATATGAATGCTATGTAGTGTGAGGAGTGTCATTTACACGTGTAATATTGCGTGGCAGAAGCGTAGAATCACTCTAGGCGTCAAAACATGTGAATTACGCAACGAGTGGTTGGTTTAAAGGCCCACTAATTACAAAGCACACAGCCATAACTAATTGTCACTATCAACAATTGTGTCGTAGTGGGCACCTCCGAACTGTAGTTGCAGTAGGCATTCTAGGATAGTTTAGAAGGGCCAATTTACAGGCGCACAGGCGTTCCATTCCTTGCGGCACGGTTTAGGTGTTCACCGAGACGCGAAGCCAGACTAGCGATTGAGAAGGCGATGCGAAAAGGGCCAGATTACGCTATCGCGTTCTACTCTTGAAGGCGAAGCTCAAGCGTCCTCCAAGATTTTGGTAGTAACACGGCTGTCGAAAGTGTGAAGCGGTTTCTCTTGACGTAATTAGCTTGTCTCGTGTCTGCTGCGCGTACTTAATGACTTCGTAGCTACACCTATATCGTTTGTGTGTCCAATAAAATTTCATTGGTGTTTCATTAGTGGTGTAGCGACGTGCCGTCTTCTACGGCTGTTTCTTGTTATATTTACGTGCTTCATTGGCTGCTCTCCAAAATATTATAATATGATTAACACCGAGTAAAAGAACAAAAACACATACTGTAGACCATCTCAGAAGTTCCCTTCAGCGCTGTAGAGGCTACAGGGCCCCTTAGCCAATAGGAAGGGCGAAAATCCCTCGCGATGTATTCATCCGAGCCGCGTCGTCCGCTCAGCGTCCCCGTGGCGTCTGCGCGCCCGCGTTGTGCGTGTAAAGCGAACAGACGGCAAAAAAAAAAAAAAAAAAGGAGAACATGGATGCACCAATCGACGCTGTGCCGTCAGCCTGGAATTAATCACGTCGTCGTCGTGCGCTTTTCGGCCCGTAAGTTCCAAACTGACGCTTGTATTTGCTTTAGATTCATGTCCTGACGCTTCGACAGCAATGCATTCGTGACTGTGTCGCGCTATTTTCATGAACCGATATCAAATGCTCGGCCCGTTAGGCTTAGCGGGCGTGGCTAAACAAAAGTCTGATCTCGCCAATAACGACAAAACGTACCTGCTGCTTTGTCGTCGTCATCGGATGGCGCAAAGCGATGGCTCATTTCGCCATTTATTTCTTGCTGTCAGCGCTGTGGGCAAGTAACAAGCGCAACTTCGGATCGAAGCGGGCGGTCGCGTCTGCATGGGCGCTGCCATGTTGACTTGTAACCACAGTTACCGGCGGTTACTGATACAACAATTAAAGATATGCGACGTAAATGCGATGAAGAATAAACATATCACTCATTGATGCGATTTAACACGTGCTAAACAAGCGCAAATGTCTCAACCCTGCGAATTGTAAGGTAATTATATCTAGAACTATATTTTGCAGCGCAAGCATGTGGTATGCTTACACCCCGTAGCTTTGGTAGTGAACGGTAGTGGTGAGATGGAGTATAGACTCGCCAGTTGACGAGCAGGAGCGCTCGTAACACCCCTCCCCCCTCCGCCGCTCCTCTCAAGCACACAGGAACTATCATTATTGCACTAGCGCTAGCACACTGTACAAACCGTCGTTGCAGAAATATGGGAATCATTACCCAATATGCATCTCCGCCCTGAAACTTCTTATAGTAATATGTAGATGGCAGCAGCAATAGAATACACAGCAAGAGAGAATAAGAAGCGAAAATGGAAAGACTCACGATCACAATGACATATCAAGAGTGTTTAAAATCTTCGAATTTTGAACTACACTGACTGCAACACGTTGACTTGACATAGCGGGGCTCGAATGCGGCAGCACAAACAATTTCAAGCTTGGTCTAAAGGCTCGACAACTAAACCTCCTCACCGCAGTCCACTAAATCGCTTGGGGACAGTGCTTTGGCCAGCTCCAACCTCGAAGGGCCAGAATGCGGCCGGAGGTCAAGGCATCCTGGAATAAAGGCGCCCCTTCAAACCATCTTTCGGGCAATGAAAATGCGTATTCTCTCTCGGCAAAGATTGGCGCATATAACACTGAGACGAGAGATGAGGCATAGACGGGCCTCTCATCTATTTAAGTGTTCCATTTTCTTCGCAGTCCTTGCGGATCGTGACAATGGCGTGATAAATGAAAGCTGCAGCGTCATCTATCTGGTGCGGGCCTATAGGGACGTTACCCGTCACTGGCAAAATGCATCGGCGAGGGACGTCTTTTCTGGTTGTGCCAGTTGCGCCTTTGTTCATTCAGATTCGATTTTAACAATCTGTCACACGTGCGTCCTCAACGGCCATTGAAAGCTATGATCATTAAAAGTTCACAGGCATCGAAAAGTAGCGCTGGAACAGGGTGCACTTGAACGACATTGAAATATTGGAATGCGTTCGAAGGAAGGGCGCGTGGTTCATGGTCAATGTAGAAAAAAAAAAGACTACTTTAATAAAAGCAATATCTCACGAAGCGGAAAAAATACCGCTGAACCACTGCGAAATAAGGCGCAAACCTTTTTGAGCAGCTGAACAGACTATTGATCCTCTCTTGTGCCGCTGTCCCCAATTTGAACAACATCGCCGGACTCTCCTGTTTACCTTGAGGAGACTCGATCATCGGCCCTTTACTGAAGGAAAGATCTTAGCATATCAGCCCAGAAAGCCGCACGAGCTCTCCTGCAGTACTTGAAGGCAACAGCATTGAGCGACCGCCTGTGAAACCCTGCACTGTGTGTGTGTTGTGAAATGTGTGTCGCTCTCTCTCTCGCTCTTTTACTCTCTTATTCCCCTCCCCATGTGTAGGGTAGCAAACTGGACGTAGTCTAATTAACTTCCCTATACCCTTCCTATATTCCTTTTCTCTCTCTCTCTCTGAACTGGCGGCCTAGTTAATGAATTTGTCGGCATAATTAATGAATTTTCCTACGCATAGACGGGGGTAATAGGGCAGCACACTGGGGCTATTAGCACGCTATGCGACATCTAATTGTCCAACAAAAACACGTTTTCATAAATTGACACGCCTACACCTGTTGTTCTCTCATATCGCACAGGGATGATTAGTGCCTCAAGTGCTCGAAAAAATAATGTGGTCTTTCAGAAATGGCAGGTTCAGTGAGATATACAATACAGTACAGCTAGTGGTTTCGCAAAATGCACAGTCGTTTGACCAGGTTTGGCGGCCAACAGGAAGAGGCATCGTATCTCTAGCAACTACAACATCAATGGTTAGTTTATCGGGTTTAACGCCTCAACGCGACTCAGTGTATGAAAGACGCCGTAGTGGAGTGCTCCGAATAATTTCGGCCACCTGGGGTCCTTCAATGTGCACTGACGCCGCACACTATACACGGGCCTCTAGCGTTTTTCCTTCATCGAAATGCGACCGCCGGGGTTGGGATCGAACCCGCGTCTATGGGGTCAGCAGCCGAGCACCGTAACCGCTGAGCCAGTGCGACGGCCACACAACACGAATCTGTATATTGGAAGCAATGAAAGCGCACTATAGAGGGCCTCGATAAGCGCAGCTTGTCAGATTTGAACAACAGGTGAAACCACAGCCACTTTTCCGGCGCAGAGAGCATCAAAATTGTTTTCTGCATCAGTGCTTGCTCATGCTTTGTAACCGTGCTACACGCTTTTAAATGGCGTATCAGAGCCCGTGAGCAGCAGGAAAGCATAGTGAAACACACAGCGCGAAATTACGACGGGGACACAGGAAGGAAACACGCACAGCGCTTCCTGTGTCCCCGTCGTAATTTCGCTCTGCGTGTTTCACTATGCTACACCAACATGCTCAAGTTCATTTAAGCAGGAAAGCCGCTGTTTTCCTCAACTAACTCTCAGCCAACTGTCTGCGTCAGCATAGTTTATCGCTTGCGTGCGGCAGCTCAACCGCTTGCATGAAGATGTTCATGAGACTGCTAGTCCGCTATCGTAAAATTCTCTGCTTACGTTGGCAGCTCCCTACGGCAGTTAGTGAATAGACATCGCTTTTTTTTTGCGTTGCTGTGGCAGTTCGCACCTGTGCTACGATCGCATGCACGCTTATTGTCGGATATATACTGCTCTCGTCTTTTTCCGTGACACATCGGAAGCTTGCTAGTCTTACAACCGTTTTTAGCTTTGTGAATACTCTCTTCCATAAAGTATTTCTCTCGGCGAATTTTGTGCGCATGTTGGCTGTTTACGGAATAACGTCCCAAGTTTCACATGTCCTAACGAAATTTTAAATCTCCACTTAATAAATATATTCATGAAGCTGAGATTGCAATGACTGAACAAGGATCGGCTAAAGAGTCAAGTTCAATGATCGTTAAAAATGACCGTGGGTCAGCGATCGAAAAAAAAATAAAGAAAGAGTTTGATAACAAGCGGTGAAAAGACCATCAAAATCGTATGTGTTCTGACAGCACTTGGTTATAAGTAGAGCTCCGTGTTTCCGAATAAATCCGAAAAAATCCGATAAACACTCGCCGGTAAGATTTTTGACAATTCGGATTTATACGATAAACTCCGATTTTAACGGCTAATATGACCCACCTCCCCCTCCCATTTTTTTTCGTGCTTCACTGTCTTTTATAAGGCATGCTATTCTGCCAATAAATCCAGCTGGCGGTCAGCGCTGGTTAGTACGTGTCGTTGTTCTTGTGAGTGCGTCCTCGCGCTGGTACTTCCTATATATATATATATATATATATATATATATATATATATATATATATATATATATATATATATATATATATATATATATATATATAAATAGAATGAGCGAGAGAGAGAGAGAGAGAGAGAGAGAGAGAGAGAGAGAGAGAGAGAGAGAGAGAGAGAGAGAGAGAGAGAGAGAGAGAGGTTTATTTACAGATAGGGAGAGATATCGGCCTGAGCGATAGTAGGCTCTAGCCTGCTGCTCTACACAGGGGGAGGGGAAAGGGGAGGAAAAAGAGTACTGGATGACGATGGTAGGTTATAAGTGAGTATATACAGTCCCGTTAAGTTGGCGCACTGCTATAGCCGCACACCCAGTCCAGTGGCCTGTAGGAAAGCTGTGACCGCTCTTACGACGCCAACAGTGCCGATTTAAACTTTGCCTCACGTCAACAGTATCTCGTAGACCACATCCATCGCAAGTTTATCAAAGGGCTTGTCGCGCACGGAGGAAGAAACGTCAACGTACGTAGGGCTCCCGGGAGAGCGACACGGCATCTTGTTATACGGTCCCCTGGCGGCATACGGTCCCCTGACGACATCGAATATACGGACCTCGTAAAGTATGCTTGCGTCTATTAGAACTCACTTCAAGGTTGTAATACGCACAAACGTAGGTGCACTGTATTCAAGTATTTGTGCTTGTGTGCATATGTGTTTGTGCGTTCAAACCTTCTAGACAACTAAAATACGCTTCGTGTGTTCTGATGTTTTCGTGTTCAGATATCATTTCATCTAAGATATTGGAGTATTGAGAATAATGCATAATTGAACTCCGAATTTCGGAGAATTGGGGATTTACGAGAAATTAGTTCCGACAAACGCCGAATTTCCGTCAAAAATTTAAACTCCCCAAAACACCCTCCGAATTTCAAGAAAAATAAATTCCGAAAACACGGAGCCCTAGTTATGAGTTACTAAGCGTCACGTGTGCTTGCACTCGCTTCTTTAGACGACTTAATACGGTTCGGAACTGCACTCAGTAGGGGCCATAACCTGAAAGTGGAATACACATGCTAAATATGTTCGTAAAGAACAACTGGCGTACATGATTCATGCGACTAGATAATGCGCCGGTGCGTTTCTATAAAGGTGACTACTGTCGTAAGATAACTGTTGTGATGAAACCCCTTATACATAACCCGCATGTCCAACCTACAGCCATTTTCAAATCTCTCTGCGTAGGTGCGTGCATGCACAAAAATTGGCTCTCGTAACGTGCATACGAACTTTACAATGCTACCGTCCCGTCACGTACTTCATCCTATAATGCACACCTTCCGGCATAGCTTTACGGCACGTCAGCCGAGCAGCCGGGTTTCGCTATCGCTTACTCCGGCGCTCTCATCGAGTCGCGCCCGTCACAAATTCACAGACGACTTTCGACATGTTGCTTTCTATTTTTCTCCCACCCTGTCCGAACCGAAGAACTAGAGCATGGAATGGATTAAGGCCCCATCACTACTCCTCTACGACGCCGTCGTGTTCAGCAGAAACGTCATTCAAGTGTCCTGTTAAATATACTTCGCTCTGCAGCACCACTTTTGAACACCGGAGAGAGCGCAGAAGAAACAGGGGCAGAATACATGCAGGATCAGCCGGGAAAAGCGCGCGCGGCTTCCTGCGCTGGAACGCGATAACACGCCAGGAGGCGTTCGGCGCCTCTTCGCGGAGAGCTATGCGCTATACAAACGGGAACGAGGCGCGTCGAAGGCCACGCGCCAGCGCGGAAGCGAACGGGTGGTACGCGACAGGGAGAAGCTCTCATCCCGCGACCGCCACGACCGATACGAGGGGATTCCGAGCGGCGACATTCCTCTCTCGGCGGCAGGCGGGGCTGTTCTCAGGGCAGGATGCGAGCGCTACCGCTGCGGGGAAGAGCGCGAACCGGCCAAAATATTCCCCGCAGATCCAGCGCGAGAGATTTGATCCCAGCCCTTAGACGACAGCGAGATGAGGCCCGGGGGAAGCGACACATGCCGAGCGAGGAACGTCGTTGTGCCTCTGAGGCTTTGTACTTAGATTATGGCGCCCGCGTGTCTTTGTTCCTTCCCGGAGCTCTCCGTGAGCTCCGCAATAACGCGGCTCGAACGTGTTTTGCGCGAGCACTTCTGAGCGTGCGGCGCGAGCTTGCATTGCGACCCGAGTCCTCTCTGGACAGGTTTATACAAGGAGGGCGTAGAACAATCGCACTGCCGAAATGCCAGATGCCAGGAGCTTTAGGGTTCACGCTTACGCACTTGCCTATAAGGGCTTGCCTTCATCTTATTTCAGCACGTTCGTTTTATATGCACTCAAGAAAAGACGAGAGTATGGATACTTACAAAGAGTAAATAGGCTGACGAAGGTAACGCTATAGAGTGCACTATAAGGCACGAACGCTTACCGTTCTATAGCAGAATCGGCGCTTCATATATATATATATATATATATATATATATATATATATATATATATATATATATATATATGAACGGGATACCTGGGAGGGAAAACCAAGGCGACTTCAGTCTATATGCAAATGAGGCGGAAAATGGTTTTCTGTTGAGGCATATTCTTATAATATAAATATGAAGGAGAACGCTCGGATACTTCAGTACACGCAATGATGTAATTGTATAGGACGTTATTTTTTACGTATGTGCGATACAGTTTGGCAGTGTTAACGAATACCTGGAGAACTAACATCCGAACACTCGAAAAAGTCGCCATTATTCCTCACCGCATCGGTTAATAAAGTTGTTACTCATTCGACAGAGCTCAGGCCCAGGCGCTTAGGGTTTGCGTGGCATTTCCGCGATGAACGTCAAACGATGAACGCCGCAAAGACGCCAAAGCAAGTGCATACGACTACTCAGCTATTGCTCATGCATATTATCACGGAAGCGCTCAGGGCATACGTCCAGCCCCCCACAATGCTCGTGCCTGTACGCCCTATCTCGCCTCACTGCCAGAAGACCAACCACGCGTCTCCTTTTGCAGCGAAGCTGTGTGGATGTCGCATGTTGCGAACCGGAGAATGAGGCAAAAAGACGCACGCTGCTCAAATGCAAAAAACTTTAAAGGGGCATACGCCACATTCAAAAGGGACCTTCAAGACAGACATTTCAGACTTAACTACAGGGTGCATGTCATCGGCTATGGTTCGTCATTCTGTGTCGCCTCTGTGTCGTGTGCTAAACAAACATCTTCACTGGTCATCCACATTCACCCAGAGCGGAATGACTTACAAAATTATTTTTTCAGGCATACACGATTTCTTATCGTGTCTGTCTTTTATCAGAGTATGCACCTTTAGAGAAAGTTCCGGCTCTTCCTTGGCGCTTGACTTACCCACAAGGTCGACAAACAGTAGTTGGAATATACGGACAAAAACATAATTATCATCACCAGCTGTCAAGTAAACTTTCTCTGCTTTTATTGTACGAGGCACACAACAATCATACCCATCTGTATACTGATGCCACAACCACTGTTTCCCCAATTCTGCGGGGTAAGTGATCTTTCGTGGAACATCACCGGAGTAAGGTTCAAGATATCCCAGCATACGACGTGGACGGCCACGGAGCTTGCTGCTCTTTGTAGCGCACTTCATGTTAACCTTAAAGAAGCATCTATCGAATGGAGTGTGTTCAGTCACTTCAATGTCGCTCTTTGTTTAATTTATGGCTTACACTGCAGACTCTACGAACAACTAGTCCTCAAAATTCGAGTCCACCTTTATCACCTCGTCCTGCAAAAACAAGGGTCGAGTTTCAGAGGCTCCCCAAGCCACTGTGTCATAATGGGCAATAAGTAAGTCGATACAGCTGCTCGATATGTTCATAAAGAGGGCGCGTAGAAATCCATCCCACTATCAAGAACAGATGCAGCAGCTAAAGTTCGTGTGCTTGCACATTATACCATAGTATCCTTCTGGAACCCAAGTTTTCAGCACCAACGCCTGCATCGTCTTCCCCCCCCCCCCCCCCTCTGTTCGACTTCGTCCTTTATGTGGCCTCTCTCGACCGGGAACAGTAACTTTGCCGAATGTGGCTTGGTGTGACTTAGCAAAATCTATTGCCTTCCGCCTCGAGAAGCGGTGCCGCTTATGATCACTACGCCAGTGAAACAGCTACTAATGATAGCTATTGATGATCTTAATCTCTGCCCTAGCTACAGCCCACACAGGCACTCGCTCGCAGCCAATGCGAGCGGCGATGGGCCACTTTCAGATCATTCGATGGAATGCCAGTCTAATAGGTGGTCGCACCAGAAGTCGATCAAGGCGCTGCTGAAGTTTTTACGTCCGAGTGGCCCATTAGACAGACTGTCATTCTTCCGTTTCTCAGTTTCTCAAAAATTTTTTTTTCGCATGCCTAGTTTGTTTTTACGCTATTATTACCTTTATTTCCCGCTTTTTCATCCCCATAATGTAGGGGAGAAAACATAAAGGTTCCCTTCAGCACCCTGCATCCATAATTTGTCTCTCTCTCCTCCAACTCTCTCGCCAGATGTGTCAAGTGGTTTCCAGATGTCGAGACACACGGGAGTGACCACCTACCTTAGCATCAAAGGCTTGTCTAGATCTGGTCCACGGAAGACCATTCGAGCGACTCAATGGACCACCTTCAAATCTGACATGGAAGAAGCTTGCAGCAAGGGCCTACGATGTGGGTTACAGCAAACAATTAAGAGTACAATGCGAAACGCCACTCGCACGTTGACATTCTCTTCCACGCGAAACGATCTCGACATAGAGTTGGAATGACTTCGAGCACTGCGACGCCGGGCGGAGCGTCGATATCGGCGCACGAAATCAATTCACGACCTTAGGGCAGCCAGGAGGATGCAAAAGAAGATTCAGCGTCGCATGGATAGCTTAGCGTCGGAACGTTGGACAAGGTTTTGCCAGACGCTAGACTTCCGCAAGCCACTTTCTCACATCTGGAAAACTGTGCAAGGTCTGCGTTGCTCTCCGGAACAACGTTTTCCATTCAAAGCGCTCGCACTCTTTGAAGGGCGGCAAGACATCGATGTCGCAGAAGATTTTTGTGCGCGGATCGCCAACCAAACGACTCGTCCAGATTCTCCAGCCCGAGGTGACGTCCCCCATTCCCGTGACTGCCGCATGGACCTCCCTTTTACGATGGAGGAGCTCAAGGCGGCACTAGCTCTCTGCAGGCGTTCTACCTCTCCGGGTCCAGATGGTATACCATATCGAGCTTTGTGCAACCTGGGAGAAGCCACAAGGAGAGAATTGTTGAGCCTCTACAACTCCTCATGGCAGGATGGCAATGTTCCCGACGACTGGAAAGTAAGCCGCTTGGTGCCCCTCTTGAAGCAGGGCAAATCGCCACTCGAACTCGCCTCGTACCGCCCAATCGCACTAGCCAGTTGCGTAGGAAAGATGATGGAAAGAATGATCCTTGGCCGCCTGGAGTGGTACCTTGAACACTACACGATTTATCCGAACTCCATGGCTGGTTTGCGACGTGACCGCTCTTTCATCGACAACGTAGTTGATCTCGTTTCGTATGTTCAGCACGAAAAGTCCCGTAAGCGACTATCTGCAGCTTTGTTCTTAGATGTGAAAGGTGCATACGATAACGTATTACATGAGGCCATTCTCGATGCACTTGCGGCGGTGGGCCTCGGTGGTCGAATTTTTTCGCGGATTGCAAGTTACCTGGCTGCAAGGTCATTCTTTGTGTTAACAGACGATGGCCCAACTACGCCACGCTATACCCCCAGGGGCGTTCCTCAAGGCGGAGTTCTCAGCCCGACGCTATTCAACCTCGCACTTATTGGGCTTGCTGACTACTTGCCAACTACCATCAAGGTTTCAATATACGCTGACGACATCTGTGTCTGGTCTTCGGCAGTCACACGTCCTCAGATACGTGCGCGGCTTCAAAGAGCAGCAACATTGACAGCTAGCTACTTGTGTAAACAAGGTCTTACCATATCACCAGAAAAATGCGCACTGGTGGCATTCACTCGGAAACTAATGAAACCTTATGTCATCTCAATCAACGGGCGGCCCATTCCTTATGCCAGAACTCACAGGTTTCTTGGCGTCATCATTGACAGGGACCTCTGTTGGAGCCCGCACGTGGCCTACCTGAAGCAGCGCCTGACAGCAATTTCACAGTTATTCAAGTTCTTGGCTGGAAAGACGTGGGGGATGTCAGTAGACGCAATGCTGGAACTCTACAGAGCGTTCTTTCTCGGTTTTCTTAGATATAGCCTGGCCGTGCTGAGCAATACTCGTAAGACTAATATTCGTGTTCTGCAGGCAGTACAAGCTCAAGCACTCAGAGCGTGCCTTGGTTTGCCCAGATGTACGTCAACAGAGGCAACTATTGCGATTGCTCGGGACCATCCAATACAAACTCACATTACAGTGGAAGTCCTGAGAACGCACGTCAGACATTTTGCACGTGCTCCCTGTCATCACCTTGCAACACTGCCTTCAGAGAGGCGCCAAGCATCATTCTCTAAAACTATCGTCAAGTACAAGGACAAACTTCCCTCGGGCTTCACCACTGCATCTAAACCACCGATGCCCCCTTGGTGTTTTATTCGACCCACAGTTCAACTAAGTGTACCAGGGATCCGGAAAAAGTCCGAGCTGTCGTCACCTGTGCTGAAACAACTGGCTCTGCTTCTTTTGCACGAGAAGTATGCGGACAGTGTACATATATATACAGATGGTTCCACAAACATCCAGTGTTCGTCCGGTGCGGTGGTTGTCCCAGCAAGAGCTATTACCATCAGCTTTAGGACTGACCACTCCACGACGTCGACAGCTGCGGAACTAGCTGCTCTGCGCGCTGCACTTTGTTTGGTCAATCGGGAACCACCTCAACGATGGTCTATCTTCAGCGACTCAAAGGCAGCTCTACAATCTGTGCTATCTGCTCTGCGTCGCGGGCCATACGAACAGCTCGTATTTGAAATTCGATGTCTTCTCCATACTTCACATGAGAAAGGGCACCACGTGACGTTTCAGTGGCTGCGAAGTCACTGCGGCGTCATAGGGAACGAACGCGCCGATAATGCCGCTCGGGCAGCTCATGAAAGCACACAGGAAGATACCATCCCACTTTCAAGGTCTGACGCTGCCAGCAGTCTTCGAGGGCTTGCACATGAGATAACGCTCGCTCTATGGTGCCTACCAAGCAGCCGAACCAACCGGACCAATCGTCAACGCCACCTGTCCTCTTCGATGCATCTCTGTATGCCAACTGGACTTTGCCGAAGAGAGGCCACACTGCTTTATCGCTTATGGCTAGGCGTGGTATTTACGAAGTCCTATTCCTTTCGGATTAGAATGGCCGACAAGGCTCTTTGCGATGCCTGTCGTTGCGAGGAGACGCTACACCATGTCCTGTGCGACTGTCCGGCATATAACGTTCAGAGACAGTCACTGGCGTCCGTTCTAGCGCGCCTTGACAGTAGGCAAATGTCCGTTGAAACAGTTCTTGCATGCCGTCAACAGAAGACATCACAGCTGAAGGCGACGAAGGCACTGCTGAGGTTTTTAAGAGAGACGAACTTGGACAAGCGGCTGTGACAAAAATGTCGCGTACCACGCAAGAGTGACCGACTGACTCTGTGTGTGCAATGTCATGTGCTATCTTTCTCTCTCTCTCTTTCCTCTCCATTTTTAAATCTCTCCCACCCTGTCCCCATGTGTAGGGTAGCAAACCGGTTGTCCTATACTGGTTAACCTCCCTGCCTTTCCTTCTCTATTATTTCTTCTCTCTGTTTTTTCTCTCCAAAAGTTAACTTGCTCGTTTAAAAACACGGGCTGCACAAAACAAAATTAAGTATGAGTGCACCGAAGCCGTTAAATGCGAGCAGAATGAAAGGAACGAGAGAGAGAGAGAGAAAAAAAAAATAAGGAGAAAAAGAACCAGGTCTTTGGCGAAGCCTAAGGCTCGGAAGTGATACGGCTGAAAACTTTCACGGCCGTGGCACATTTTGCTCGAGGACAAGCGCAAAAGAAAACAGAACCGGGCCGGTGAATGAAAAAAAAAAAAGAGTGCGAAGTGCGCTTTACAAAGCGATAACAGACGGCGGTGAGCCGACAGAAAGGAGAAAACGCACGGCATAAGGGGCGCGGATCACATCAGGTGCAGCGCCGCAGGGCTTGTTCCTGTGGTGACGAAAAAAAAAAAAAAAAACGGCAGAAAGGTGCGAAACAAAAGCGAAAAGGCTGCCGTGCCATCTTTCAGGCCGTTTACGAGCTACACGGCGCAAGAAGGAGCGCGGCCGGGCATCGATCACGCTCGCGCGCTGGGCCGAAAGAGGGAATGGCCGACGAAAGCAGAAACGGGGTGAGGCGCAAACCACGCGGTGCCGCGCACACCTCTCCATACCTACCTGCCGGACAACGACACGAGGGGCAGCATAAAAGACGTCCGGCCACTATTGGTCCTCCGAAAATTGTGCACGTAGACACGTAACCGAGGGGTGCACGTACACGCGTAACAGCGCGGGGCAAGCACACGTCTGAGCCAGCAGACAAAGCGGCTCTCGTACCTCCGCGCTCTTGCTCTCGGGACAAGTCTCGTTTAGCGTGTCCGGGCGGCAGATCGACGTTAAACCACGTTCCTGAAAGGTTCGCGTGTTCTTCCTGCCTGGCGACGGATTTCTTCGGCAGCTACATTTGCCCCGTGGCGTCAGCGATAAACACGAGGCTGCTGCTGCTACTATTGACGCCGCCGACATTTATGGCGGCCGGCTCCTGACGCTACCATTGTTGCTCCGGCTTCCGGTGCTTACAAACAGCGGGCGACGTATTATAGCCCGGAGAGGGAAAAAAAAGTGCTTCGTTCCAGGATACATGGCGGTAGAAGGACGCTGGCCTCAAAGTATCATGTACGCAGTAGCTGAGGTGTCATTCTGCAGAGCAGGAACGAGGAGAGCTACTTGGAAGAAATTTATTGCGTTCCTAACAGTTGGACGAAGAAAAGCAGAATCACCTGACTTCGCAATGTGAGTGAACTACAAGTCGGTGCCGAGTTGATCTCTTGAGAAAAAAGAAATCTGAAGACTGCCGTTTATCTCGAAGTAGCGCTGTGCGGACATCTGACAGCAACAGAGATCCAATAGTTACTGCCGAACCTTTGATGAGGCTAATAAATCCCGCTTTAAGTGTTTTTTAGCAAAGCTGACGTCCTAATTATTAAGTTCAAAGACATATAATGCGCGACACATGATTGAAACGAGTGTATTAAGCAAACACTCATAATAAATTGAAATTTCTGGATTGATAACCACACTTTACGCTTATGTCGAAGAAGTGGAAACCCGTCGATATGCAATGAAGAAAATAAAACTAATAAAGCCATGGGATACGAAGTCCTAAGTTTTCGATGAACGCGAGTTCCCAATTCGTATAGCAAGTCGCAAGGTATTTCACAAACGTCCAAGGTCTTAAGCATAGACGTGTTACATCTATATACTCAATGCCACGACACATTGCGCAATCGAAGCCTGCCTGGTATGTGTACGTGACTGATATCGTAGCCGTTGAGGTGCTACGCAAGAAGAAAATACGAAAGTAAAAGCTTCTAACAGCTTATCTTTGCTGCTGTGCAATGAGGTGATCCTGGACATCAAAAGAACTTTCGATGGTGTGGTACATGAGGCTCGTCTAGAGGCTTTGAGCGCCAGTGGCGTCTGTGAATCTATAATGTGGTTTACTTCTGTACAGCCCCTCATTCTCCACAGTCTGCCTGTCTTACAGGTCCTTTAGCTGACAAATGTGATTAGCTCAGTATACGCTCGCGAGCCAAAGTATAGAAGACACAGTGCTTTCAGCAGACTTGTGGAAAGCGTTCGACATTAAAGACGTCATTCATGAATATTTTATAGCGAAAAAGTATTTCAATGAATTCTGCGAGACCGGAGCTGTGGAAAGGAGAAAAATAAAGGGGTTTTAACTGTGCATGTTTGAGGCAACACTGGAAAGGCGCGTGGGCTGCAACGTTGCGCTCACTTGCTGCTCCCCAAGATCGCAGGTCTTCGCTCTAATTGCAGTTCACTTACTACAAGCACGTTGTGTACCTGCAGGCTGAGAACCTTGCAACTCTCTAAGTGTGCAGTACACGTTTTAATGTGGAGCTTTCTTGCAGAGTTCATCGAAGATTTCTCTAACGACTATCTGTAACAACTATTCGGATATTATATATAGCCGTTTATATATATGGATCCAAAACACAGTGCGGTCTAAGTGTGAGGGCCGATGCCAAATGTAGTGTCCTGAAATGTGGACCTGCCCCGTGGAAATTGGCCACCGGTTATGTGCCGCTCTTCAAAGAACCTCTTTTATGTCGATTTCAATCACTGGGTATCCCAGCAGCAAACAGCACTATGCTCTGAACTCCGCATCAATTCATAACACGCCTCATAATCATTAACCATTTGCTACAGTACAATTATATGATTTATCGCATCAATACTACTACTACTACTACTACTACTACTACTACTACTACTACTAATAATAATAATAATAATAACAATAATAATGTAAACATATACGAATATGACAAAGAGAGAAGTAAAAGAAGTTGGCTAGCACTGGTCTCCTAAAGCGACAGCACATCCACCAATCACCATCAAACTAACCACTGCGTAGATGTCTACTAGAGCTGGTATCGAATATTTTCAAAGAATAAACTTTTTCTTGCTTACCGTGCAAAACCGCCCTATGAGGTGTACCGTAGTAGGGAACTTCGGATTAATCATGACCACCTGAGGTTCTCTAACGCGCCTCTAAATCGAAGTACACGGACGCATTTAGATATCGCCTTTATCGAGATGGGGCTTACGTTACCGGGAATCTAACCCTCGCCTTTTTGCTTAGCACTTCAACGCGATAGCCGATAAGCCACCGCGGTTGATTAAACGTAAAACACAGACTAATAAAAAAAAAAAACTTTTGGCGAGTGTTCGAATGATTCCTGGCGTTGCAAATCGGACATTGGAAAGCTCATACGCATCTCAGAGGTCACAAAGACAGTGTTAGCGAGGCTTAGAATGAACTGAAGTTCACAGATGACACTACCTTGTAGTATGGAGCAGGCGGCAGAACTCGAGCAGATGACAGCCACTGAAGATGGGAAGTGCGATATTAAATCCAGTTAACGAGCTTTTTGATTTAATGGTGTTTGTTAAGCTTGCAAATCAGAGTAATCAGTCTTAGTGCGGTTTATTTACCACGCTCAAAAGATCTAGCCGTGTACCCACCTTTTAAGCGACAGTCCGGGTCTTGCTCGCAGCGCGTTAACTCTGAAACACGTCCAGGCGTTGCAAGGTTCTACTGACACCGACAGCTTTACTGACGCCCTGAGCATCAGCAGACGCCGGAATCGCGGTATGAACATTTGAAAATTAAGTATTGCGGTTTTACTACTCGAAGCCTCAATCCAATTGCGAGGAACGTTTGTGATGGCTGTCTCAGGAATAACTTTGACCACCCAGGGTTCATCAAAGGGCACCTATAAGTACAAGCATGTTTTATCAAAGCTTGGCCTCCATCATACTATGACTGCCATGGCTGGGACCGACCTCGCGATCACAGCAGCAACACTATAATAAAGCCAGCGTCATTATGCCCACCGTATGCCACTGCAAGACTCGCATATTTTTATCTTTACAGAGAGTCGTGAGCCTTCATGAGCCTAATGTAGACCTAATGTGCTTGCGTCGCATCCCGTGCGAATACTGCTCCTTTGTGAGCCCGTCCACGGTTCGTAGTGCCTTTATTCTACTTTGGCCGACTCAGCTGCCTTCGTTTTCGGTAGCTTCAACGTGGCGAGGAGTGAAACTTCCTTTTGCTTCTTTTTGTATTTATTTTTGTCCCCATATAAACAACCGCTTACGCCCAGCCGCTATAGCGTTGCTCATGAAGCTAGCCCCGACGCGAGTGTCGCCGAAGCAAAAGAAAGCCCTGCGACGCGCTGTGCCAATTCTGCCTCTGAGCGCCTCCATTTCCCAGCAATGCCGGCGCGAAGACCGTCTGCAGCTGAGCATGCAAGTGGAAGCGCGTCCGCGGTGTGCCGCGTGGATAATTGACCTGGCCCGGTGCGCGTTCCATTTCGCAGCAGGGGCACGCATCGCCGACTCAGCGCCCGATCGCCTGGGCCGCCCCAAGAGTCGGCGTCACCGGCGCCTTCTTCATCGATCTGAGCGATGCCACGGGCGAGCGTGGCAGGCGGCAGCTGTCAGCAGCCGGGATGGTGGTGGTGGTGGTGGTGGGGCTTCCGTGTCAGGGCAGCCGGTTAATTTCGAACCACTCATCGCAGCCGTGTCCGGCGAGACCTGCCCCTCACGATTGGTTTCACGCCGGGATGTCAAGCGGCGCGCGTGGAGTCGCCCGCGCCAGCACAGCGAGCAGGGAGCGCGCGCTGCACGTCAAAAAGTCCGCTACTTTAGCGCGTATAGTCGTAAAAATTGTCTAGGCTGTCAGTAAAAGCGCCATTTATTTTGCCCTTTGTTTCGTTTTTTTTTCTCGCAGCCAGGAGGGGATCGTGGTCTCGGCATCCCTTTGTGCAAACGTGTCGTTACTTGACAACGGTGGAGCACGTTTTCTTCTGTCGAAGTTGATGCTGTATATAGGCGTATATATTCTTGCGTCTTTTATTCACCTGAGCGTTGCGTTTGACAAGACTAAACTAAACAATACGAAGAAGCAACAGCGAATTGAAAATGTTCTATTGTCAAAGCTAAGACTTGTTTGCCTGCTTGAATCACACGATATAATGCTCGTGTTCAGCTGTATCTGTATAATCTTAGTGTATTATGCATGCGGATAGCTATTAGTGAAGTTAGTTTTTTTTCCTAGTGTCATCATACAAGGGTACCGTTAGGAGCCATATAATACTTGAAATACGAGCGCGTTACTACAGAGGGACGCAAGAAGACAGAGACAAGTTTGTGGTTAGATTCTTCTTGAACAGTATCAGGCATATATGAGGCAATAATTTATGCTACGCCAATTTGCTTCCGACAACATTTTCCGACCACGAAATAAAGCGTGCGAGAATGGCTTCATAGTCAAATTCAAGTGCGACAACGACAGAGCGGGCTGAAGCGTCAAAGGCAACCGCCGACGAAAAAACGAGAAGGAAGTGTTGTCTGCCCATTCAGCTCGCCACGCAGGGACGCTTCGACGTTGAGCCGCTAGGAACAGACATATCCTAGTTTGACCTGACGCGCGCACCAGAGAACACGCATGCAATCGTCAAATGAAATACATGTAATGATCGTCATAAGACTGGTGTTCACTGCTCCACCAAAGCGAGAACGCGGCAAAATATTGAAGAAACTTTTGGAATGACTGCGTAAATTCTGCCAGGGTTGCGGCCACATTGTTTACGCACTACTGGAGAATTCCTCCTAAAAGTGTTTTTTCTTTGTATCAATGGACAGATAGTTACTTCTCCATAAAGAAGGTCCTAAAACTACCAATTTATGTTAAACTTACAGGAGAGCATGGCCATGATCATATAGTGATATAACTACGATCACTGAATAACGATGAGCCTTTTTCATTGTGTGCATATTGTAAGTAGATCGGGCCAGAGACATATTCTAGTGTGCGGCTAAGAACCTGACCATTTGACAGCTTTTCAAGGAAGTATAGCGGCAAATAGAAAAAAAGCCCCCAAGACCGTTGTAAGCATGATTAAGTAAATGTGTCTTAGTAGCTACAGTTTTACGCTACATTGGGGGAGGTTCAGGCTTAGGTTTAACTCCATTGTGCGAATACTCATCGGCTGCCGATGAAGTCGGGTTTTACTTGGCGAGTAACAGCTTCTTTGGTTCATAGTTTCGTTTTTACATCAGCAGACCTTGCTCCTAGTTTGAGCTGGCTTCAGTACTCGTAATCCCGCATATTTCGTACACGATTTACAAGTGACGGAAGCACCGGAAATCAGGAAAGGCAGAGACAACGTTGCCAGCTACAAGAAGTAAGCGAACGGGGAAAACATAGCTGCCGAATAGGCGCGAGCTCGAGCCGTAAATTACTGCGGCTCTGCGCTTCCGTTATACAAGAACTCCTCTTACAAGCACTCGACACGTCGGTATATACTTTGCTGCTTCACGTGCAATGGAGGGAAATTGATCAGCCGTCCCTTCCACACACTTATAAGGACGAGAGTGACCCGTGAATAAAACAGCGACACGTTATCGCCCCGCAAACGGAAAAACGCAAACTCAACTCGCGCTTCCACGTCCTCGCATGCAACAGATGATTTTTTTTAGTCTGGAAACATTGCCGCGAGAGCGGATATATACTGTCAAATGTTTAAAACCCTACATACACACCAACTCTGAAGAAATGGCTAGCACACAAATGAAGCTCATTAAGAGCTTTGGGCTGAGCAAGGATTTTAGCTATTGTCAACGTGGCTCGTTTGTGACGGGAGCGAGAAAAAAAAAAAGGAAGCGATTATTCTCTGGCGAGCGTTTTGAGCAAACGATGCTCTTAAGGCGGCGCAGGTAAGGCGGACGATCAAACTAATCCCGCTAGAGAAAATTAGCGCTAATACGGGGATTATATAGAGCCTCTGCTTCATCGAGATATGGAGAAATAGGGAGTGGCGCGATGTGTTCACTTAATCATGTGTCTTCCTTTCTATTCGTTTCAATCAGATTTGAAGCGGGAGCGAAAAACGAAATTGCGCAGTCCGTAAATCCGTAAGCTGATGCCAAATATCGAAGTTCGTTTTATTTTCAGCGGCATGCGTAAGGAAATATAAGTGATGCTCCGAGCTAATCTGGTGATTGTCCAGCGTCGACGAAACGCGAATGCGTGATATGAAAGAAAGCGGGCGACGCAGAGCTGCGAGACATGCACTGAAGATTCAGCGCCTGACTCACACCTGCTCACGAAGGAAGGAAAGAAGCAACATGACAGAAAGGAAAGGCAAAGGTGTTAACCAGTCTAGAAGGACCTGGTCACGAGGCGAGCAGTCAACGTAGCAGGTACCTATGAACATCCTTTTACAGTTTTTCATTGACTTGCACAAAAGCCCTAGACATATTTGAGCATGACATGTACGCAGCATTAAACTGTTTAAGCAAGGCTGTCACATTCTTACTGGTTTGCTAAGTTCAAAAATAAGTCAACAACCACCAGGTCACAATACCACGCGATGACGCCTGCGCAGTCCTAAGAGGAATTGTGAAACTGAAAGAGCCGAGGAGAAAATAGTATTCAAGAGCTTGGAACGTTGTAAAAGTTCCAAAATTAAAGTATGGAACGGCTACAATTTTATGCTTGTTGAAACCAAGTGCCACATGTTTTAGTAGCATTAGGTGCCCCAATGACACTCGTGACTGGACATCGCGGCAATTATTAGAAACAAAAAGCACCAACAAATTTGACTGATCATCTGACATCTAAGTCTGGGCTATTGGCCTAGAATCCATGGATCGCATGCCAATATTCAAGTTGACGTTGTCCGAGCGCACTTCAAACAGAATACAAGAGATAGGAATTCTATGTGGAGCTATTCGGACGTGACACCCCATTGCTACGTATTTTAACCTCTGCCTTTGATGTTTATATCTTCGCGCAGTGTTACTCAGCACTCTAGTTGGAACAAAATAAAAGGGTACATACGCTCATAAATAATGAGCGTATGTACCCTTTTATTTAGTAGGACGTTGTTTGATTTAACTTTCAAGAGTTCGATTCACCTCACGATTTTGCGAGCTACGTGATTGCCATTCGGTGATCAACGATGTCACCGAACACCGCGCAGTTCAAGACATCAGTACGAGTTTGAAAGTAAGATTGCCGTGAAGAATGACCCGACCGAGGACGTTCTGAAAGTACAGCGCCATGAATACTGGAAGAGAGAACGTCATCGAGTTCACGTGAGTTTGCACATTCTATATCGTCAATAGAATTACGAAAACGAAGGAAGAACCAGGGCGAACTAAGAAATGTCAAAGGTGTCCACAAGAGTAAGTATCCTGTGTTGAGTAAGAGATAGCAAATGAGTGCGGACTGGAGTTGCAGGCTTCTTTGGAGGCATCTGAGAAAGCTTTGAGTAAGGTTGATAGAAGTGAGAGGCAAAAGAAAGAGGGAAAAGAAAGAGGGAAGCGAATGCAGCGAGTCCAGCGGTGAGGTTCGTCATTCAGTTCTAACACGCGCTCGCTCCTCCAGCGGAAGTAAGGGGGGGGGGGGGCACAGAAACAAAAGCGAGCAGACGGCCGTCGCCTCGGGCAGCCGGCGAGAAAGTCTGGGCTAAGAGGATTAGGGCGTCAGAAATCCTGCCAGATCCCCGATGAGCCCGGCGGCGGGCTTGACCAATCAAGCGGGCCTCCAGATGCGCGATGGACTGTCGGAGTACGCCGCCCAGGCGCCCGTATACCCTCCCGTGGGGACAGCAGCTCGGTCGGTGTAGCGCTCTCGCAACGCCCACGGCACCTGCTACGTCTGGCGGCGCCTCGGCCACGGTTTCACCGGTCGTTGGTGCGATCGAGATGGCCGAGATATCCGCGGCATTCATGATTTGGAAACGGGGCAAGAAACTTGGGGACAAAAAGGAAACTAGTTCGCCGCAACGTGAATACTCGTAGCTCGACCCCCGGTGCTGGTGTTTTTTTTTTTACTTTTCTTGTCTTTAAGTCTGTCCGTGTTTACGTTTAATCACTAATTCTCCCGCTCGTTGAACTTTCTGTTCTATTTCCGTGCAACTCCAGCAAAAGAAACCGAACATTGTACGCGGAAATTTATGATCTGCGGCGTCTTATTTGCGTGCATTTAATTGTATGGAGGAATGCGTGTCGCAAGCGGATCGTTCCCTCCCCGTATTCGTGGTTTTGGATGGCCTCGTCGTGACAGAGCCCTCCTATACAAGCTAACAGTTGGCTCTGTATAAGTGAGCGAACGATTATATCGTCAAGCACGTGTGGACAGTCCATTACGTACGTCTTGTGGCTCCTGCGAGACATTTGAACACCTAATCTTAGGGTGTCCCGAATTTGTTAGGCAGCGGGCACTGCTCATCAAGGAATATGGACTTATTGGACTTAAGTGCACGACCCTAGACGATTGCCCGTTCCCGGGAGGATGCGCTGCTCGGCGTGAGGCCCATCGAGTCCTGCTAACTTTCATGAACAAAACCAATTTGGCCTCGCGTTTATAGACATTTTTCCATGTGAGTACTTATTTGTGTCCCCGTCTGAGTTATTTGTTTTTCCCCTCTTTTGTTTGCATTTTCTTTCCTCCTACTTCCTTTCCCCTACGTTTCCCCCTTCCCGAAGGAACAGGCAGGCGTCGTGCCCCTTTACGTGGCAGTTGTCAGCCTGTTCCCTCTCTGTTTCCTCTGTGTCTTCGTGTATACAAACCAAATAATAATAATAATAATAATAATAATAATAATAATAATAATAATAATAATAATAATAATAATAATAATAATAATAATAATAATAATAATAATAATAATAATAATAATAATAATAATAATGACTTGCAGCTCGCCTCAAAGAGGATACTGAGGAGGACGAGTAACAGCTTTAACGTCAGAACAGAGCCTCAACGAGCTAAAAAGACGGCAACGCGCCTCACGTACGCACACGTTTCCTTGACTTACGAATATTTAATGCAACAGTCTTGTTAGCCTAAATGTGGCGTACTGTTAAATCAATACGTTTTTATCGCATTTAGTAGTTCGATTTACTTGTTTTTACTAAATACTCCATTGTAAACAAAGCATTTCGGAAGCTGGGTGTGTCGCAGAGTAACAACGTAATAGCGCGACTTCGAAATGCATATTTGGAGCGTTCCAATAACGCGCGAATTATTAACTGTATATATATATATATATATATATATATATATATATAAATGAATTCACCGGCCGGGAAAGCGCCACATGCTGTACAGACGATCAACGTATCTTTGAAAAAGTCTATAAAATGAGCGTCTGAGAGTTTTATGAATTCGGGACGATGCTTATAGCACAATGAGCCTGTGGGAATGGTAATCGATGTATTGCATTTAAAATTACGTAGGTGCAGGTAAACATTTTGCTGTACTCATGTACTTAACGTAATAAATTATGCGGTATTATGTTCCGAAGAAAGCACACGGCTGTGCATCCGATGCATCGTACAGTGGAGGGCATTAAATAATTCTGAATTTGGAGTTCCAGCTTGTGGAGATGCAGTATAGCTTTACTTATCAGCGTTCGTTATACTTCGTTTTCCGGCTGAGAGTCCCTACACCTAGTGGGAAAATATTGTGGCGTGTAATTATTTTAGCGCTTAGCAATTTCTAGAGGCTTCAGCAACGTCGTCGCTGCAAAGAGCATATTGTGGCAAGGTCTGTTGCTATACGGTAACTGAGAAAATGCGTGCGAGCCGCAGATTTATTTCAAAATCAAAACAATACTTTGAGGTTTTGCGAACCATACCCATGACCTGATTACGAGGTATGTCGCAATGAGGTACTCCGAATTACCTTTGAGCACCCGAGGCATTTGCAGAGAAAGCTGTTATGAGGTAACAACAACGGCCGTTTTTGGCGCCGTAGTTGTTCGCCGCCGGTGTCAGTAACCACTATAGCGCGAAATGAGAAAAAGTGAAATCCGGGATCGTATGGGATTTGTACCCAGGCCCTCTGCGTTGCAGTCGAGTATTCTACCGCAGAGCCACGCCGGCGCTTGAAATTCCTTTGCAAAAAACGCCAGGCCTGCGCAAAAAGCGTAGCACAGTCACAGCAAAAGCTGGAAGAGCGGCATTTCACTGTAACTGTACTGCGTGTTCCGCGCAGGCCTGGCGTTTTTCAGCATGCACCAAATTCACGGTACACGGTCGCTTTTTCGTTTTGCCCTTATTGAAATGCGGCCACACGCCATGGCCAGAATTTCGTACTCAGCGGTGCAACGCCGTAGGTGCGAAGCCACCAAGGCGAATGCTAAAAAACAGGAAATATCTCCATCCAAACTTAACCCGGAAAACAGTAGAGAGGCTATGATAGTGATCGGCGCGCACATCAAATGCGAGAACTTGTCGTAGCAATGCCTTTGTAGTCTTAAATACGCATTAGCTCGAGAGAAGAGTGACATAAAACTAAGAGGAGACTATTGGCCGCGAGATCGACCTATAGCTGGCAGCAGCATCGCCGCGTTAGTGTGGAGAGGCGGTCGGAGGCGCGTATACAAATGCACACAGCGGCGCTTCGTTGTGAGCAGTTTTAGCTGATTGTCGGCGAATAAAATGCGTTGATTGCTGCTTACTGGTAATATATACACTATATACACTCCTCATTGTTGAATTGATGCACGAAGATCATCCAACGTTCCTATTACTAGTGAGAGAAGCGCAATCTGCAGATGAAAGAGGGATGCTCGCCCTGGATGACAGTCTGCGCTTACGCACTATATATATATATATATATATATATATATATATATATATATATATATATATATATATATATATATATATATATATATATATATATATTGTTGTTTTCTCTGTACGTGTTTAGCTTGTGTTTTGTGTACTACGCACTGCTGTAGCACGACTGAACTACTTAAGTGTTTACTTCTTGTTCATTTGTATACCAGTCCATATTCCTGTGCAATGAGTTCAACAGCACTCTTCACGCGAATACGCATACGCAGGTAAGAGTTTAGCACAGAGCTTTCATCGATTGATTACGTGCACGACAGTGATGCAACAAAGGTCCGGTTATTTCGTGGAATAAGTGTCTTTTTTTCAAAATAATAATGTCCGCTGCCTTTCATCAATTTATAACAACTCCACACAAACGCTCAAGATAATGTGAAAAAAAAAAGGATGAGGTCTTGCGTGAAATTATTCGACATAAATGTAAGGCACGCTGTCGGGCTAAGAATACGGGTGGTTCTGCATAAACTTCGCCGCAAGTTCAAATTGCGCGCGGCAACACCGTTTTATCACTGCCGTGTCATTCCATTGTCTGTTTTTTTTTAGGGACAGTTTGAGCACCGAAGTCTTAGACTTGACTCGATAGAAATATTTCGCTGTAGCGGGACCACGACCGCATCTTAAGTGCAACTAAAGCTCATAGTGAACTACAGTGCCGCAGTTATACACCTAACAACAACAACAACGCGAAAGTGCATGAGCCTCGTTTTTGTTTACCACGGAGTCGCTAAAGCGCTGCATTCACACACAATTTAATGCTCCTCATGTTTGGGACTATGCCAAGCGCACTTTACGATGTGCTTGAACCAAAGCGGCATCAGCACTGAAATGATTCTGGCGAACGAAGGGTATGACACCAATACACAGGCCTCTCGAAAATCGCACTCACTGATCTTATTACAATGCGCATGCAGCCGAGCAAGCCCATTTGCTTCTGTACATAATGTTAGGTATAGGTACGAGCAGTTGAAATCGCGCTAACTTAACAGAACAAACCGCCCTTTGAGAATGTGCAGCACGTACGCGCACATGCAAACACGACGTGGCTAGCAGACGACGCAGGGAGCAATCCACACTAGGCGCGCTTCAGCCAGTAGCCGCCAGGCGGCGACTCCGCTCGATCTCGCGGCCAATAGATTATTATTTTTTTTTAATTCGAAAGGCCCTAAATGTATAACCTAAAATCATAAATGTTGACAAACAAAGACTGCTAACGTATAGAGACCCACAGAAGACTCACCCCGGTACACCCCCGGATTCCATGTGGTTGGCCAAGGTGACGTCGTCGGACCACACGTCGTATTGCCATTTGCGCAGGCCCAGGACACCGCACAGCACGTTTCCCGTGTGCACCCCGATGCGCATGTCCACGTTCACCTCGGTGGCCTCGCGGACCACACTGCACAGGAGACAAACGGCAGCCGTTCAGGCAATGCACACACACACCTTCTGAGCAACATCTCAGTCAGCATCCCTACTAGCAGCGAAAACAATTCGCAGAAGCAGAAGTATTTTTCTTCCTTAAAAATAAATCTGCTACTCGAGAGAATCATTTCATAGACCTTAGCACAGGAACGTTTACGCCATCGACAGGGACGGAGGCGGCGTGTTTCTTGTGGAAAGCGCCAGCGGTAGCCTGGGTGAATGCAACGTGCCGGCTAAAGGAAAGCTTTAAAGGGAGCTCAGCACGACGCGACCAATAAAAAGACGATGGTGGCAGCCATGACCACCGTCCAGCGCGATGTGATATGAAGAATCGCTTCATTACAAGAAAGGTTACCACAAATGTTGGGAATATTCTTTAGCGTAACGGACACCACATGCACATGTAAACGTCTCTACGAACTCATGGTATGTGTATACAACGGGGACTACACAGTGGTTGTCGCAGATCAAATCTTTTAATGCGTTAAAGTAGCTATACTTGCTCCTTTTGGGCGGCGTACCGTTCACGTTCGACGATCCTGTTTTCATTTTATTGAGGCAACGCGGGCCTCGGGCCTCTGAGCGCTTAGCGAATACTTCAGTACGCTTTCGTTCCTCGTAATCAGTCGGGGTGACAAGCTTCTTGGGGCGGAACATTTTCCCAGAGAACGGTCCTGTAACGGTACTGAAGTGGAAAGGAACGAGCTGCTCTTTTATAGAGAGCTCTGACGTCACTTACAAGCACATAAAGTGTTTGGTGTCAATCGTCGCTTAGTCTGCTATAGAAATCTAGGGCTAACATAAACGTTAACAGTCTCCACTTGTATAATGAACCCCGCTGCAATTTTGCGGGAAGCAAAAAGAGAATATGTCAAGCGGTAAGTCATCATATGCTCTTTCACCGTCACTTCCGGCACTGTCTTGGGATTAGCCCACAATACTGCCCACCATAAAACCGGCTCATATTTTAGACTGCACTGCCTTCGAGATCGTCCAACATCTTCTGACTGGACTACTGTCAAGATATGCGTAGAAATATGATTGGCAGTCTGGAGAAAAAAAAATAAAACAACGAGATGCACTAAAAAAGAATGCTTCGCACAAAAAATAATATAAAAGTGATGCACGTAAGGAAACGGGGCAGCAGTTGGGCTGCTGAACATATGAGATTAGGGAGGATTCTGTAACCCCTTTTGTTACTGTCACTTGTATAACACATGTTAGTGTCACGCACAATGTATGCTCTGCACGTGTCCATTTCTTTCTCCTACTACGGCGCAGATTCACAGGGACACAAGAATGGGAGCGGTATCTCTCGATAGCTAAGCCGAATACGCGCCGATTGCGTTACGAAATATCGGGACAATGGACAGGTAGGACGTTTTTATGAGAATGTAGTTAAGCAGACCCGAACATTTTGTCTCCGCAATGACATACGAAAAAAAAAAAAAAAACCCGTCGTGGCAAGTGCCTAACTCGTTTTGAGTAAGAAATTTGCGTCTAACGCTACAACGACAGATATGGCCAGCGCACTTTGCAATACACTAGTTGATTCGGTGCGGCAGCCGCGTAGACCGTAATAAAGGCGGAAAGCAGCCACGCACTCATGCAATTGATTTACTGAAAGAACCATTCCTTTGCTCAGTTTATAGCCAGCGTTTACTGTTTCTCTGGCAGATTACTTGTTCGTTTCGGAAAACCCTGTTTCACCAATGTACTGTCTAGGAAAGTTCTCCATAAAAGTATGCGTACTACATAATGCTTTTCTCCGAAGAATTGCCTGTGTTGTGGATTACTACATATATATTGGACAGTGCCTTCAATACTGGTGCCCGTGGATACATTCAATGTACGCTTGCGTTCGTGTGTGTGTAGTGCTTTTGGATATTGTATTTTCTTTTCATATTTTAATTCTTTGTCAAATAGCGAGTGCACGATATTATGATACTCTGACGTAATCTACACCTTCCCAAGTCTCTACGCCCAAAGTGAAAAAAAGTTAACACATGATTCAAAAAACGAGGTGGGTTTTAGGAATCTTGGCAAATTTATATACAAGAAATACCGCATCCGGAGAAAAAAAGAAACATGCATTTATATAGCTGTTCTGTTTTGCTTTAATTAACCATCGTCATCGTGAACATCGTCATTTTCAGCCTTTTTTATGTCCATTACAGGACGGAGGCCCCTCCCAATGACCTTCAATTCACCCTGTCTTGTGCGAGGTGGTTCCACTTTATGCCTGCGAGCTTCCTAATTTCTTCACTCAATATAACCTTCTGTCGTCCTCGGCTACGTTTCCCGTCCCTGGGTATGGATTGCATCGCTCTAATTGACCATCAGATATCTGTCCTTCGCGTTACGTGACCTGCGCAGGTCCACTTTTTCCTCTACCCCTGTTCGTTCTCTAAATCCACGCTTCTCTCTTCCTGTCTTTTCATGTCCTGCCTGTCATTTTTCGTTCCATCGAACGTTGCGGGGTTCTTAACGCCTTCTCCAGTTTGTTATCCTCTAATTTTCCGCCCCATATGCTTGTTCTGGTTGAGTAAAATGATCGTACACTTGAGTCCTTATAGGCCAGCGGTAGATTGCCTGTCGTTATTTGGGAATGTCTGCCGTAAGTGCTCCAGTCCACCCTTATGCTTCGGCAGAATTCCTTCTCCGGGCGATTTCCCTCGAGGCATATCGCGTGTGGCCTTTCGAAACTCGTCGGTAGTTACATATGGGACTTCTGTGCCTCGTTCAACTTTGCATTTAGCGGAGCTGTACAGTTCAGAGTAGAAGCCTTCTGTCTCCTTCACTGCGTCTTTGAAATTGCTCATGACATTACCCTGCTTACCTTCTAGTGCGTGTATTTCTAGTGCGTGTAGACAGCTAAAACGGCACTCTAAACAGTGCCCTTTTAGCTGTTTTGATGCTGCCGGCCATTTTTACTGCTTCCGTCCTTATGTCACCAACTTTATTCTTGTTGATTAGCTCAGTGAATTCTATTTTAGAACTCGAGTTACTTAACTTCTTGTGCTGTCGTATCTTTAGTTAATCTTTCGTGGTTTCGGAGAGTTTTCTTACTTCTTGCCTGGGTGCTTTACCTCTAACTTCAATTGCTGCTTCAGAAATCAGTCTAGTTACAGTTTCTTTCAATCCTTCTATGTCGGTGTTTTCTTCTTCTACGGCATCGTATTTGTTCCTGAATCTCGAATTCCTTCGTTTCCAGCCCGATTTCATCTAGGTTGGCCTGTTTCGTAGTGGTTAATTTCGCTCCTGCTCTTCCTAGATTGAAGAATATCTTCACCCTCACTAACCTGCGATCACTTCGTTTCACCTCGCCCATTACTTCTCTGGGTCGCCAGATACTACAAAATCTACTTCGTGCTTTGTTTCACCGTTAGGGCATTTCCATGTCCACTTCCTATTTCTATGTTTTCCGAAGGTGTTCATTATTGCAGAGCCGATTTCGTTCTGAGAATTCCACTAACGTCTCGCCTCTGTTATTCCTTGAGTCAATACCATAGTTACCGATTGCTTCTTCCCGTTTCTATTTTTTCCCTACTTTCGCATTGACGTCTTCAATGACTATGGTGCAGCAAGTACACGACTTTTGCATTGCTAATTCAATATCCTCGTAGAGCTGTTCTACTTCGTCGTCATGGCTGGACGTTGGAGGATACACTTGTGCTGCTTTGAGTTTATACCTTTTATATATCTTCATCACGAGATTTCCTATCTTTCATTGACGGTATACAATTCTTCGATGCTTCCCGCAATGTCTTTGCAGATCACGAACCCCACGCCGGATACCTTCTTATCAGAGAGCCGTCTGTAGCAGAGGACGTGCCCGTTAGTCAGTACCGTGTATGGTTCCCCAGCTCTAACCTCACTAGGGCAATTATATCCCACTTTAGGTTTTCTAACTCGTCGGGTAACTCTGTTAGTCTTGCTTAGCACGAGAGGGTTCTTGTGTTGAACGTTTGTTCGGATCTAGAGATTATTAGCGCCCTCAGTTGCGTCGCAAATCCAACCCCCGCCGTGGTCAGATGTGCCGCAACTGTCGTAATCTGAAGGCGTGGTTAGGGTGGTGCGCGTCATTTGGCAGGTGGTAGCCAGATACCGCTCGAGGGATGCCACTTTCTTTCCAGTGAGGGAGTGAGTCGTAGAGAGTGTAGCGCAAGGATTATAAACCTTCAGGTACGCCGGTCTAAAAGCCACCCACAAGAGAAAGCATTAAAAAAAGAAGAAAGAAAAGTTCGACAGATCCCACTTCTGTGGGAATCGGTTTCATGCGAAGCAGTCATCGAGTATTTCTATGCTGCATTTTTTTTGGCTTTGAGCCAAGCGTTACGAGGTCGATCGACGTGTTTTTGTAAATGGAGCAGCTGTGTGCATATCGTGGGCTTACCAGACACGTCGACTACACTGGCATTAAAAGGGTAATTTTTGATCTGAAGTAACGTCAGCACTCATGTTAGAGCACAGACACCAGTATTATCGAAACGAAGTGCACTTTACAGTGCGCCGATGTGGATATCACACGTAACTTTCATTAGCGTATTTCTTCGGGGTCGAGCTACGCTTGAATATAGCTTGCTGAATCATAGGAATACATTGATAAAATATTTGCGGCGCAATTGAGACAAGCAAGAAAACAAGAGAAGACAGGATAGGGTGCCAGACTTTCAACTAGTTTATTTTTCTCACATCACCCAAATATATATGCTTCCTTCCAGATATGCGCACGAGGGGGGGCGCACAAGCGACTATTACATAGCACAATGAGCAAAAATAAAATATAAAAAAATAAAAAATAAAACTGATCTCATTTTTTTTGGGGTGATGTGAAGAAAATGAACTAGTTGAAAGTCTGGCGCCCTATCATGTCTTCTTTTGTTTTCGTAATTGTCTCAGTTGCGCCACAAATATTTAGTTAAGCTATGCACCAACACGCCCAACATCAAACTCTGCTAAAGCATAGGAATATAAATATTGTGTTTATTAGACTTTTATATAAGAGCAGCCAACATTGGAACCGCAATTTACGTTGACCCGAAATGAAGCCTGTGTCATAGCAGTACACATGTATTGTTTATTGCTTTGTTATAAAATTAGATAGCCAGCACAGCAACCACAACTGACGTTGCACCGACATTACACCTGCATAGGGTCTTTTTCCAAAGCAGTTTCTAGACCTGGCGTGGCTCTGTGGTAGAATACATGACTGCCACGCAGAATGCTTGGGTCCTAATTTTTATTCTTTGCGATCGTCGGGCCAACGCTGCCGAAGTCGGTTTTTCTTAACGCTCTCGCATTTTAATTACCAGTCTGTCGTCGCCGTTCCTGAGTAGATATAAGCTGTCAATCACCTGTAGCACATACCCGTATACTACGGGCCGCGGTACACGGGTATGCGCCACACGTGTTTGGAGGGAAGGGTTTGACGACGTACGCGACAGGATTTTTCAAGTTATTCATGTCATGACCAGGCAGTCACATTCGTCAAACCCTCTTACCCTCCCAGGCCAATTTTGGTCTACACCAAGTTAAGGAGGTGATGATGAGAGCGCCCAGACGTAGTCGGATAGATAGATAGATAGATAGATAGATAGATAGATAGATAGATAGATAGATAGATAGATAGATAGATAGATAGATAGATAGATAGATAGATAGATAGATAGATAGATAGATAGATAGATAGATAGATAGATAGATAGATAGATAGATAGATAGAAACGCTCAAAGTTCACTGGGTTCGCTAAGAAATGCTTCGCATTTGAAGAACGCCAGGCCTGCGCGGAACACACAGCACAGTCAAAGCCAAAGCTAGAGTAGTGGCCTTTCTAGAGCCCTTTGTAAGCTCTCCAGGTGCCACTACGGCAAGTTTGTAATGTAACCGTTTGTAATGGGTGGGAAGCTTTAAACCACCCACTCGTTACGCAATTTGCGTTGTGTGACTCCTGGATGTTATTTTACTCTTCTACCACGCTATATTACATCTGTTAACGCGATTCCTTGCCCGGCATGACATCTGTATAGTGTCTTTTTTCGTGGGATTTTCACGCACCGGCGTGGCTCTTAGGTAGAATACTCGACTGCCATGCAGGGGGCCTGGATTCAAATCCCGCTCGATCCTGGATATTTTTTTCTCACTGCACGCGATAGCGGTTACGGACTCCGGCGTCATAGGACAACTACGCCGCTAAAATAGGCTGCTGTTGTGATCTCATAACAGCTTTCACTGAAAAGAAAGCCCGGATTTGAACATGTGACTCTTAAATCTGAAATGTGGCCGAGTTCGCTATATGTGCTCGCCTCGCATGCGTTTGACCTCCGATATCTTTGAAATGCTTCAACCATCCGCATAGCTTTCGGTTTCAAAATATTCGCGATGTTGAGGGATTGAAGGATGGGGATACTAGCTTATAAAAGCTGCGCATGTGCATCTTCACGCGAGGCCACATCGCGCCAGAACGCATCGAGGCCAGAACGAAAGCTAGAGCTCGTAGAATTGATATTAAGGGAGAAAGAGAAACAAAAGAAAGAAAGAAAGAAGAAAAGATGAAGGACAGGCAGGGAGGTTAACCGGAAGAGAAACTGTTTGCTACCCTACACTAAGGGAAAGGGAAAGAGAGAAATAAACCCCCAGCTCCCACGGCACATCGACATCCTTACGCACCATCTATGACTTACAACTGCTTACACAAAGCACGTTTTATCCAGAATTCAGCGTGCGCCGTCTACTAGTTTATCACCTGTTGCTCGACTGTTCTAAGCACAACACACATAGGCAGCAACCCGCACAGGAGCTCAATTTACTGGGACTCAGACGGAACGTTTCCACTAGCCAAAATAGAAGACCCAAGGCCATCAAAGGTCCGTCACAAAGCGATGAAAGTCCTTTAACGCTTCTTTGACGACACGGCTATTTGTGATGAGCACGGACTTAAATACATCGCGTGTGTGCATCGTGCTGGCGTGCACCAAATATTAGCGGGATGTGTTTAAACTAGAACATCTGACCTCACAGAAGGCAAGTATTTTTTACAGCGGAGGTGTTTAAGGCGACCTTTAGTCCGTGCATAGCGAACAGAAAAATATTATCATCACGCCCCGTCGCGCGCTCTCCGTAATATTCTTCCTGTTCGTCTTCTTCATCTTCTGCTTCGCTCCCAGAACACGTGCGCCGATTTTTCCGGCGTGGGATGCAATAACTCTGATGGGCGAGAGAACGACTACAGAGAGAGAGAAAGAAAGAGCGAAAGAGAGAGAGAGAAGGAAGTAGATAGAAATTCTTGGCTAAAAAAAATTCTTGGCGAGGTGGGTTTCGAACCCGCGATCCAAAGGCAAGCGTCGTAACCACTCGGCTATCCAAGCACGCGAGCAGAGCATAGCATAGCCTTGTATAATATACTATAGCAAGGAGGTGGGAGAAGGAAGTGAGGATTAGGAAAAGGGAAAGGCAGAGGGGAGAGAGTAAAGCTTAGCATAGAAAGAATAAGAGGAAATAGAGAGAAGAAAAGAAAGACAAAAAGAGATAGAAAGTCAAAGAAAGAGAGAAAGCAATAAAGAGACAGAGAGAGAGAAATAACGACAGGCGAGAAAAGAAATACACGAAGGCAGAAATAAATAAATAAAGATAAACAGATACAAAAAGACTAGAAAAACAGGAGATGACAGAAAAAGAAAGAAAGAGCAAAATAAAAAGAAACCAAGGAGGCCGCCCAGCTCCACACTTACGTCAGACTTGGCACGAATAGTGCGAAGTTGCCTCAATATTTTCTTCAGTTTTATTTTATTCCCAATAATTAAGTAAAAAGGAGTAGCAGTCGGCAAGAAATGGCGACAACAACTTCTTCATTTATTTTTTATTTCAATAAAAAATTAAAAGGAGAGCGAAGACAGAAAGCAGGCCAGCAAGCAACGGAAACAAAAAAGTTACACAGTCTCACTAAGAAATGCTGCGGCGGTATAGAATACTGGGCTACGCATTAAATATTCTACGACATCGTCCTTTGCACGCCTTGCCGGCTGACGTCAGTTCACTCTGCCACTCGAGTCAACTACCGATTCCATCTTGCTGATGTGTAAAACCCACGCGGCGAAGAACGGCAGTTGCTCGCAGTCATTGCTGTGTCACAGTTAAGTAGGATCGATGTACTTTGACCCTTCCTATATATGGCGAAAAACGATTGAAGAAGCAGGTTGTACCTCAGCAACGTTAGTATATGAGGCGCCTGGCCTGCGAAGCACTGTCGCTAAGCCGGCTCTACGAGTGACCGAAGAGCTTGGGCCATTCCATTTTCCGAACTGTTTATAGAAGCAATAAAACTGAACTGCGCTACTTGCGCAACTAAAACGGCATGCCCCTGCGGAGTCTACGGGCCGCGCCGGAGAGCAATAAGCGTGATGCTCGATCACTTTCTTCAAGCATCGCTGACACAGCGAGTGCTACGATGAGCCGAACACGCTGTCGGCCGATGCCCCCGAGTTCGATTCGGCGAAAAGATTCCGGACGTGGTGTGAACGCACCGTAAGAAGATTAGAATATTCGGCTTACTCCGCGGAAGCGGTAGAAAAATAAAGGGGGCGGGGGGACGGGAAAGAACTTTGCTAGGTGAGCGGTTTGCCGAGTCCGTAAAGAAGGAGGAGGGGGTGCGGTAGATGAAACAAACGACAGAAAAGAGGCGCAGCGATGCAGAAATGACGGAAATCCGCTTACATACATGAGAAGACGTCGTCTGTAACGGTCAGCGCGACGTAGAACCACTAATATATATATATATATTAAATATATATATATATATATATATTTAATATAGTCAAACATCGCTACAATTAACGAACGCTTCTCCTACGAAATGGCCTGTACAACAAAACATGCCACATGGCCTGGCCAGATTCCTACCTTCTCTATGTACTGTGAACGCCACTACAACGAAAACCACGTCAGCGAACTTGCCTGTTCAACGAAGCGATTCATATGCTCCCAATCACAGACCTGTTGCTTTACAACGAGTATACGCTTAGCCGCACACATAACGCGCGGTAACCAAATGAAATTGATCTATGGATCTGCGAAGTAATTCCACGATAACTTTTAAAAAACAGCGAAAAAAAAAGGCGATAGTGCAGCGGGCTGCCCTCCAGCCTAGACCAAGCCGGATCGGTAGGCAAGCGCGGGGGCACGCCGCAAGGCGCATGTGAGTTTGAACATCCGGGCTAGCCTTGCGGGGGCGGCGTCCAGCTACAGAAGAACATCGTTATGACTAGCCACGAAGCGGCAGCGGCATTTGACGAGCTGTAGTTCGATGTCTTCTTACTCCCCGACCTCGCGCCGCAGCCCGCCGTGAACCACGACGGCATCAGGCCAGTGGTGGTTGAGCATTAAGTCATACCGCTGTGCAGCAGAAAAATGCACTTTTTTTGCCAAGGGCCGTTTGAATCTGCTGTGAACAAACATTTTTATCTCTCAGTATGTTTTCCTGTTTTATTAGGGTCCTTATTATTATTAGGGTCATTATTTTATTAGGTCAACGAAGTGACTTGTATAACGAAAAATTATTGCGGTCCCACACGCTTCGTTATAAAGGCGTTTCACTGTATTACAAAACTTTGTCTCAGCGAAGTGTAGAAAACGTGATTGAAACTTGTCCAGCAGTATTCTTAGAACTGTTCACGCGGCTGTCAGAACTATACCGAACGTTCGATATAGTTCGGTATAGAAGAACTATACCGAACTTTAGGTATAGTCCTAGAGAGTATTCTACGAAGTTTTATAAAAAAGTACTGAGTATCCGCCCCATTCCTCACGGCTGTTGATACTGCATTACCCACAGCAGGGGCGTAGGCAGAAATTTTTTCGAGGGGGGGAGGGGGCTTCCTTTATCTGTAGTGGGGACGAGCAGGCAGATGTGGTCGAGTGTCATTTTCTGCTCTGTATGCTATGGCAAAAAAAAATTTCGGGGGGGGGGGGGGGGAGCAAGGGCCCGGTGTGCCCTAACGTGGCTACGCCCCTGACCCACAGTAGGTGAGACTTTGGCGAATAATTTACGTAAGCTTACGGCACAAGAAATTAAAACAATAAATTAAATTCTGGAACTTTAAGTGCTGAAAACACAATATGATTATGAGGCAGGCATTGGTGGAGGGCTGCGGATTAATTTGAGAACCTCGGGTTACTTAACGTGGTCTTAAATCTACAAGTACGGGTGTTTTAAATGCGTAAGCGTTTTATGCCGACTCAACGAGAAAACTGTGCAAACTTGTCCCTCCGTCCGTCGGTCTGTCCCTGTCACGTGACTAAACGCTATATAAAGGAATAACTATATGTAAAACAAAACAAGTTCCCTCTCTAGGATAAGATGCAAAGCCGACAAGGAATATTGTACACATCGGGAAAATTCCGAATTTCGGAAAATTTAATGCCGGGCACGCGTTTCGGTGGTCGCGGGATGCACCTTCCGTAAGTGTGTTCGAGACGCTGACAAACGCTGGAATGAAGCTGGAAGACGCCGTGCCGATGCCGCCCGGCATAGAGCACTGCGCGGGCTCGGGCCTACCCGAAAACCCGGGTCCGGCCCGGCCCGTGAGCCGGGCCGGGCCGGCCGGGTAAAGTAGTTTTCACGGCGGGACCGGGCCGGGCCCGGGTTTGAGGTGGCGGGATCGTGTCGGGCCGGACTTGGACTCTGCTCAGTTCTTAAAGGGAAACTAAAGTGATACAGTGAATCGGTTAAAACTGATAAAGTGTACTCTGAACACTCGAATGTAATTAGTTTCACCATCATAAGGAGAAAATCAAGGGCAAGGTTCCATTTTTTAATCTGGCGCCGAAATCTCCGCGCGTGATGTCACGGATTTCAAACTGTATTTGTCGTATATTGGGGACATTGGTTCAACGAAACTTCTTGAAACTTGGTATGTTAAGTCTATGGCCCTCTCAGAGGTCAATGTACTTAATTTTTACGGATTAAGACCCGTACGTAGATCCCAGTATGGAAGGAAGGAAACAGAAAAAAGGAGAAGGCAGGGAGGTTAACCAGAAACACTTCCGGTTGGCTACCCTACACTGGGGGGTCGGGGAAGGGGAATAGGAAGACGAGAAATAGAGAGGAGGAAAGAGAAAAAAAAAGGAGAGAGAAGAGATGCAGTGCATTCACTACAGCGTGCGGGATTGCACCACAAGTCAGAGGCGTTCGCATAAGCCCGTCGTTCTCAAAAAACACAAGAGTGCTTTCACTGCTTTGTGGGCCGTCGAGAGATGTGGACGGTGCTGTAGTAGCACCTGCACGGAAATTGGCCGATCATCCAGTCGCCGCATTGCGTTGGACAGTACTTGTCTCTCCGAGGAAAAACGAGGGCAGTGGCACAGCAGGTGTTCAATGTCTTCTTCGGTGCCGCAAACATCACACGCCGCGCTGTCCGTCATTCCGATTAACGTTGCATATGCCTTCGTAAAAGCAACTCCCGACCAAAGGCGATAGAGAAGCGAAGCTTCGCGTCGATGAAGGCCGGATGGATGGGCCGGATGGAGGGATGGAGGGAAGGCCGGATGGAGATGGAGGGCAGTGAAGGGTTCAGTTGATGTAGTCTGGTATGTCTGATGCTTGGTGCGTTCCACTCCGTAAGTGTGAGACTGCGGGCCAGTTGTCGAATCTGCCTTGCAGCGTCTGTCCTTGAAAGCGGAATTGGGACAATGTTTGCTTCCTGATGTGATGCGCGAGCAGCGTGATCGGCGGAATCATTTCCACTGATTCCACAGTGGCCAGGTAACCACGGGAAGTCAATATCGTGGCCTTTTTGAATTACGTGGTGGTGAAGTTTTACGGTTTCATACGTCAACTGTTCGTGGCATCCTCGTCGGAGAACTGAGCGCAGGCACTGTAACGCCGGTTTTGAATCAGAAAACACAGCCCATTTACTTGGTCTTTCAGTATCAATAAATTCTAGTGCGCTGCGCACAGCCGCGAGTTCTGCCGCCGTAGACGTCGTCGCATGTGAAGTTTTAAGACGCAGAGTTATCCCTTGTGATGGTATAACCACCGCACCACCAGAACTGGACGAAGTAGTCGAGCCATACGTATAGATGTGGACGTGGTTACCGTAGTATTCGTAGAGTAGGAGTAGGCTCAATTGTTTCAGTGCATGTGTCGGTAGGTCTGACTTCTTCCGCACTCCCGGAACCGTTAGGTGAACTCGTGGGCGGCTCAAGCACCACGGAGGGAACACTGGCTTTGACGCAGGTGCGTACCCCGCAGTAAATGACGAGCGATGTTTGCCGACAGTGGCACTATATGTCGTGCGGGGCCTTTCAGCAGCGAGGCTCGCCAGATGGTGGGAAGGGGTCCTGGCATAATGCCTGAGGTACGTACGCATTGTCTCGGTGATCATGTGTGTCGTGATTGAGTAGTCTTGCGCGATGGCAATGGTTTCAGCCGTTGACGCGCTGCGGGGTAACCCAAGGCATATCTTAAGAGCTTGGGCTTGAATGCTCTGAATCGCGCGCAGGTTAGTCTTGCCGGTGTTCGATATTGCAGGCAAACTGTACCGTAGGAATCCAATAAACAGAACCCTGTACAGTTGTAGCATAGATGGTATCGGCACTCCCCATTTTTTTCCTGCAAGGAATCTGAACATGTGACATATAGCAGTCAGCCGCTTCTTCAAGTAGTTCACGTGTGGAGTCCAAGACAGGTTTCTGTCAATTATGAATCCCAAGAACCTGTGGCTTCTGCTGAATGATATAAGGTCTCCGTTAATTGATATACCATAGGCAGACATTGGCTTCCTCGTGAATGCTACCACTGCACATTTCCCGCAAGACAATTCCAGGCCTTGTTTACGAAGGTAGCAGGACGTCATTGTGGCTGCCTTCTGAAGGCGTGCGCGAAGTTGAAGCCGTGTCACACCTGAAGTCCAAATGCAGATGTCGTCAGCGTAGATAGGAAGCTTTACGGTGCTTGGTAGGCTTTCGACCAGTCCAATGAGGGTTAGATTGAAAAGCGTAGGGCTTAGAACTCCTCCTTCAGGGACTCCTCGGCTACTGTAATACTCAGTTGTCGGGTCATTCTCCGTGATCACGTAGAACGACATTCTCTGCAAGTAGCTGCACACCCACATATATACCTTTCCACCAAGACCTGCTGTTTCTAATGCACTCAGGATGGCTTCATGGGAGACATTATCATAAGCACCCTTGACGTCTAGAAACAGAGCAGCACACAGTCTCTTACAGGCCTTATGGTGTTCGACATATGTCACCAGATCAACAACGTTGTCTGTTGCCGATCGGCCGCGTCTGAATCCGGCCATGGCATCTGGATAGATTTCATAGTGCTCCAAGTACCATTCCAGTCGTGTTAGAATCATTCTTTCCATTGTTTTTCCCACGCAACTGGCAAGCGCGATAGGACGGTATGAGGAAATGTCCAGCGGCGACTTGCCAGCTTTGAGAAGCGGAATGAGGCGACTTGACTTCCATGCTTGGGGAACTGTACCAGTCTGCCAGGAGTCGTTGTATAGGTGCAGGAGTGCCTTCCGAGCTTCGTCTCCAAGGTTACAAAGAGCACGATATGTAATGCCGTCAGGTCCTGGCGCCGAAGAACGTCTGCACAATGCCAGTGCAGCTTCTAGCTCATCCATAGAAAACGGGCACTCCATGCGGGATCACGTGAGAGAAATGGGTGGTCGAGCTCCACCGTCCTTGTATCTGTGAAATTTGAGTCGCCGGCAATCCTTCTACAGAAGGATTCTGCGACGTCAATCTCGTTACACTGCAAGTGAAGTGCCAGAGATTTAAACGGGTGTCGCTGGCCAAAGATTGTGCGAAGACCACGGACAGTTCTCCATATAAGCGATAAAGGCTTTCGCGGATCCAACGACTCGCAGAAGGATGCCCATCGTCGCGAAGCCAGTTTATCCATGTGACGCTGTATTTTCTTCTGAGTGCGTCGAGCCAGCCTCAAATCATCCTTGCACTTTGTGCGTCTATATCTTCGTTCCGCGCGACGGTGCATTGCACGAAGCTTCTCAAGTTCGATGTCGAAATCGGTGCGTGTGTAACTCGTCAAAAGCGAATGCGTGGTGTTCTGCAGGGCATCCTTTATCGCGGCCTCTAGGTTATAGGATGAGCCGTCGCTACAACAATCTTCCATTATCGTCTTGAATTTCGGCCAATCGGTGCATTGGAGGGCTCTGGAGGACTTGGAGCTGGTCAAACCTTCTATCCTCAGATAAGTTGGAATGTGGTCACTACCCCGCGTTTCCAAATCTGAAAACCAGTGCACTTTTCTCGTGAACGAGCGTGAAACAAGAGTGAGGTCCAGGCAGCTGCTGTAGGCTGATCCACGTAGATATGTAAGGCTTCCATCATTAGAAACACTGAGTTCGTGTTCCGAGGCAAATGACACCAACTTTCTTCCTCTAGAGTTGACCTTTGAGCTTCCCCATAGAATATGGTGGGTATTAAAATCACCAGTGATCACCCACGGGTGTGGAGTCGATGTCAAAATATCGCGTAAGCGCTCGCAATCTAGGCGGCTTGATGGGGATACGTAAGCTCCGAGAATTGTGAAAGTGACCTTATTCTTCTTCACAGTAAGGCAAACATATTGATTCTCTTCGTCAGGTGGGACAGGGTGATGAATATAAGTCAGGTCACGGCGCATGAACACAACAACCTTGCTGCACTCTCCGTGGGTGGAGGACATAAAGCACTCGTAGCCTGACAATCTGACGGAAGCAGACAGATTGGGCTCACATATCACAATGATGGGGAATCGGTTCGTAAATACAAACTGTCTAAAGTCGGACATGCGCGACTTAAGACCTCTGGTGTTCCACTGAAAGACAGATGCATTCTTGACTTCCTCTCGAAACGATGGTACCTCGAGGGCCGCGGTTTTACCCTAAAGCTGCAAGCACCGGACTCAGGGTGTCCAGCACCTGCAGTGCGCTCTGCGCAGACGGGGTCTTCATGTTGCTCAGTAGAACGCGCATGGCGCTAATCAGCGACTGCAGCAAGTTTACGACCTGTCGATCTTCAGTCGCCGCATCAGTGGTTCGTTGGGTCGTTGAGGGCGGTGGGATACGATGTGACGCCGTAGCAGGTTGAGCTTGTGGAAGCGAGGGCCACTCTTCGGAAGATGCGACTGCTGTCTCTGCCTTTGATTTCGCACTTTCCGTCTTCGAGGGGTTCGGTGTTCATAGATCCCAGTATAATTCTGACGGCGTCTACCAGGTTCTACCAGATGTCAGCTAACGTTGCCATTTTAAAGACCTTTTTAAGGTTTCATATATGGGTCATTTCTGAAGGGCATTTGGCGGCAAGTTTCCATCAATATATCGATACCTATCTCTAAAATGACTGAACTCTGGACGCCAATTCTGCAATACAGAGTTTTGTTTCACGGTTATGTATCAACGCATGGTGGCTGTAGGTGGTGCCTCACGAAAAAAATGCTTTAGACCTGTCATGCCTGTGTAGCTCAAGAACGTACTTATAAAAAAGTATTAAAAAATGGGACGAAGACAGTCACGTGCAGGCCGCAGGCCGCTAGCGAAATGTCCGCGGGCCGCGTGTTTGAGACCCCTGCATTTATTGTGCGAAAGCTACATGATGCTGCCACAACAGCGTTGGAATGTGCAGGAATAGCATAGGTCCAATAAACATATATATTCATGTTTAAAGGCAAAGTATATTAGCTTGACGAAATATCTGGCTTGAAATAAGAATCACAAATTCCATGCCGGGGGATGTCCCCTTACCTCGAATCATATGCATCCAATGAGTAAGCGTTGAGAAGCTTATTCGCACCTTTATTACGAAACTGGAATGAACCCCGAAAATAGATCGCAATCCTTTCGTCCACCTATTGCCAGTCCTACCAGTGTAGTCTTACCAGCGTAGGCCACCTTCTACCGGTACAACATCGTTGTAACGGTAGAAGGTGGCTTACGTGAACATCATTGTACCCAAAAACTGTAGGTGAACATCGTTGTAGGTGAACATCGTTTTACCACAAAAACTTATAGACTGTATATAATAGCAGCGGTGTGATATATGAAAAAGAAGCTATGACAAATACTTGCTTTTTTTTTCATTCGGCTTCTTATACGTATTTCCAAAGTGCATGTGCTGCGCGCGGTTCATTATAACTTTTATCTAGGTTAGTGTATCTACAACAAATGTAATCAATTTGACTTTTTTCCTCTACTTCTCTTGATGTGGCAAGGTGCTACTATGATGAAGATTATGTGCTACACATCCAGAAGGGTGCACTTCGTCGTTACTGCATGCTTTAGAGGGACACTAAAGGGAGAAACGATTTTTGTCGTATTAGCCAATTACTCTTTCACAATTCCAAAATCACCACGCCTGCCGCGAGAAGACGCATGGGAAGCGCGAAAACACGCAAAAAGAAATTACGGCTGATAACGCCACCTTGAAATCCCCGCATCAAACGGGTCATAGATTTTGACGGCGTCTGCTAGATCATACGCAGTTACTAATCGGTAAAAATGAAGTGCATTGTCTTCCGAGGGGGGCCATAGACTTAACATACGAAGCTTCAGCAAATTTCGACAAGCCAAAGTCGCTCAAATACGAAAAACACGCTTTGAAATCTGTGTTGTCACGCGTGGATATTTTGGCGCGAAATTTAAAAATGAAACATGGACCTTGATTTTATCCTTTTTTAATGAATTTCTGTTCGTGAAACAAACGACATTACATTTCTCAGAGTACAATTTATCAATCTAAGCCGATTCGTTGTTTCACTTTCTTGACCATTTAAATTTCAATAGAGAGCGCAATAAAAACAAAGTGAGAGCGTTCTGTTCTCTGTCCCCTCTGTTTTTATTGCGCTCCTTATCAAAACCAGACTTATGCTGCAAATCACTTTTCTTTCTACAATATCTGCTACAAAACGCTCTTGATGATCCCAATTGCATTCCTAGAAAATTGGGTACAGTATACCGCTGTCGAATAAACGTTCATCGTATCCAGTATGCCAGCTCAACTGTTTCCACGCTGAGCCAGCCCCTTTTTACAAGAAAGTACCATAGGTTAAAGTATACTTGCTAGCGAAGCATGCGCCAAGCATGCGTAGATATTTGCCGCTCGAAACATCCTTGCGGTCGATTCTATCTTCGGGCAACACCACCTAGATTATTGGCTCGGGCCGGGCCGGGTAGGCAAAATCTTTTTCTCGGGTTCGGGCCGGGCCCGGGCGGGCAAACTTGAACGAGCCCCGGGCCCGGGCCGGGCCCGGGCCGACAGTCACGGCCCGTGCAGTGCTCTAGCCCGGCAACAACACGGAGTTTCCGACAGTGAAACTCTGCGCTTACGCATCACTCAGGCAACTCCCAAAGGGGATTCTGCGTGGATTTGTCTGAACTTCGCCTACATGGAAACGCAGTCACCGTGGCCTGGAATCGAACCCGTGTCCTTGAAATTAGCAGAGGAATACATTTGTCGCTAAGTTACTGCGGCGGATGTAAGCACTTATCACTTGACAGGGGTTAGCGCGCAGTCGATGTTAAGTATAGTACAGCTTGGCTATCGTAAAGCAAAAGGGCTTGATAAAAAATTGGGGCGGCTCTGCACTAGTGGTGCGAAGACTGAGGCAGCTCGCGAAGCTATCTAGCATTAGTGGTGCAAAGCTGGAAGCAACAGCGGAACGGATGCTCGGGACTCCCGAGGAAGAAGCTTTCCTCCCAAGCCCGTGTCCCTTCGTCGCTTAAGCGACATGGGTTTGACGGGAACACGTCACGTGACTAGTGTTACGTGATTTTACGTAACGTTCCCCTCCTCGTTCTTTCCTTCTTTCTTTCTCTCTCTATTTCTCGCTTTCTCTTTCTTCGTATCTCTTTATCTCAGCCTCTTTCTTTCCTTTCCTTTCTCTCCTTTCTATGCCTGTCTTTCTCTTTCTATCCCTTCATTTCTGTCTCTCTCTCTCTCTCTCTGTACACGTTCTCTCGGTCATCCGAGTTATTGCATCCCATGCAGGAGAAATCACCGCAGCGGGAGAGCGCGCGCCGGCATGATGATGATAGTTTATTGCAACACCAGGCAAACTACGGGCAGCTACAACGGCTTCGCTGTTAAATGAAGTATTACCTGTAGCTCGGGACTAGTAGATGAGAACAAATTGACGAGCGAACTGCCTTTGATCGATATAAATGTGCACTGGCATCGACCTTTGCAGGAAATTGTTGGACCAACGGAGGAAAGAACTCGCGTATCCCGACAGAAAGGCAAAAAAATAATAATAAAATAAATGCAGCAGCCCATCAATAGTCCCGGTTAATGCTTCACTTCTGCGCCATTGCAGAGCGAAAAAAAAAAAAATGTTCGAGCATCTCCCAGCATCTTTAACGACTATTCACGATTGACTTTAGTTCTTTTTTTTTTAATATTAAAGGCTTCTATGTCTGCATCGTGCGAATATGCCGGTCGAACACTGGCGCCTGTTCTACCGGCCCCTGATGATGCACGTATTACTAGCGATGTCGGCCGTAAAACGAAAAAAAAAAAGCACTCAAGAACGAAATGCTCTGCGGATTCGGCCTTGGAATAGTCATTACCAGCAGCAACAACGAAGATCGAGGCTCGAAGTGATGAAAAATCGTTGAGCACGGGATGCAACTGGAGCCAACGTTTCTACAAGTATAGACCCGCCTTCGTCAAGGCAGCAGGCGCTGCCTCGATGAAAGCGAGTCCACGTGTCGAAACGCTGGCTCCAGCGACACCCACTGTTCAAGGATTTTTCATCACTTCTATTTGTACAGGCTTACAGTACAGACTGGTTGTGTCGCTCGTGGCGTCCAAGTCGGGAATCGCAACATGACGGGAACGGTATATTGCGATATATTAAGCCACGGAGGTAAACATAGCCACAACAGCACGTTACCGAACGGCTGTATAAACGAGACAAGCGCTGTAGAAATGCATTATTTTTCCAAAATCGAAGGAACACAGATTGGAGTAAATATCGGTACAACGGATGTTCGTTTTTCGTGCGATCTCTGTTACACCGGGTTGACAAACGAACGAAAGCTTAGCATCTTGTATTTACTCTCTATATTGCGGTCCTCCCTTTCTGATTGAGTAAGACGTTTGACACCTACTAAAACAAGAGCGAAGTGACCCGAGGGTCCACAGCATATACGTTGCCACTAAGAGCAATGGGTGTTAAGGCGCAAATATTGTCAGCGCTGAATGAAATTTTCAGCGTCTTTCAAAAGGTGACGTTAGAAGCAAGGGTTTGTTGCTTGTGCAAGCCGCTTAGTGCCGGCTGGTACGGCCGCTGCGCAAAGCTTGCCTCCGGTGCGGACGTGCATTACGAGCTTATGCCTTCGCCTTGGACTGGAAGCAAAGGCAGCTTGTCCCAGAGGGAGCGTACAGGTCGTTTTCGACAAACAAGCCAGGGGGATAAAACTCAGCCTAGCAACTGTACGATAGTTCAGCCTAAATCTTTAAAACATGGCCAAATTTTCAATACGAAAGGAGACACAAATGTTCACGCTCGAATACACGTAACGCGCCAGTAACGTTTAATAATAAATTTATTTGTTAATATCTATGGAGTTCAGCGCTAATGATAGAACTTCCGCACGTGCCGACAACGTGTAAATTGTTCAGCCGAAGAAAAATCTTGTTATAACCAAGATAAGCGTTTTTACGACCATCACAAATAAGGCTGAAAAAATTTCCACGTTTTTCTTGACGTTCAAAACTCGTTCTGCTCGTTTGTTTCTGTTGCCAAAAATTTTCCCGCCTGTTTGTGAGAGTCTGTAGTTCTGCGCTGACTGAGCTAAAGGGCATCAAACAACAATTTTTTTCAAAGGGCGTTTATAGGATGCACTCAATAAAATGGTATTTCCGGCAAGCTAATGAAGTGATGTAACTGTAAAAATAATGACTTATTTATGTATATTGATTCTTCGAGGGCTTTTCGCACGAGCAAAATTGAATAAAGTTGCAAAGTTTGATATTTTTTTCCAGGACAAAGGCAAACTCAAAGGGTAGAAATTAATTATATACTGGAAGCCTGTTCGACATTATACAAAAGAAAAATAATTTAGTTGCTGAAGGTGTAGCAAATCGTCTGAAAAAAAAATTGCGAATTTCACTTTTTTTGAGAAAAGCTCTGTATTCATCGTCCAAAATCTTGCCTTGGTGGTCGGACTAAAAATATGCACGATACTTCATTTGAAAGCTCTATGTATTAGCTGAACATAGACAAAGTTACAAAAGGGTATTATTTTTTTAACTTGAGAAATATTTTTTTGAAATTTTGTATCTCCACCAGCTTTTCGCCGACGTAACTCAAGTGGCATGAAGCATTCGCAACGGCAATCTGCAGCCCATGCCACTGACCTGGGATGCAGACGTCAAGCATGGTGCTGTCTATAAAGTAATGGAAAAGGAAATGGGATTGCTTTATAGACAGCACCATGCTTGACGTCTGCATCCCATATATATATATATATATATATATATATATATATATATATATATATATATATATATATATATATATATATATATATGCTATCTTATCTTCTGTCTCGGCTTGCTGAAATTTTATAATAATGCTCTCAGACTAACTCCCGCGACTGTACACCGAATGCTGTGTCTAATATAGTGGCCTAACTCGGATTTTGCACTCGATGCTGACCAAGTATTTTATCGTATTTCTAGAAAAAAAAACAGACAAATGAATGCCGAGGCTAATATGGACCATTTAACTGATATATTGACAATGTATTGGTGCCATGTAGTGGCCGGTTAAAGGACAAAAAATTCGGCAGATCCCACGCCTTGTGAGAATCGGTATCATGCGAAGCAGCCAGCGAGCAGTTCTATGCTGCATTTTTGACTTTGAACCAAGCGTTACGAGGTGGATCGACGTGTTTTTGTAAGTGTAGCAGCTGTGTGCACATCATGGGATTACCAGGCACGTCGACAACACTGGAGTTTAAAGGGTCACTTGTGGTCTGACGTAATGTCAGCAATCACGTTAGAGCACATACGTCAGTATTATCGCAACGAAGTGCACTTTACGGTGCGATGACTCGAATATCATAAGTAGCTTTCGTTAGCGTATTCTTCCTTGGTCCAGGGACGCTTGAATTTAGCTTCCTGAATCACTGGAATGCAAATTCAATGTTTATTAGACTGTTATAAAAGCGGAGCCAACACTGCAACCACTGACGTTAACCCGACATGACGCCTGTATCGTAGGAGTACATATGTAGGGTTCATTGCTTTGTTATGAAATTAGAGAGCCAGCACCACAACCACAATTGACGTTGCACCGACATTACGCCTGCATAGGGTGTTTTTCCAAAGCAGCTTCTAGATCTCGCGTAGCTCGCAATAAATAAAAAAATCTGGCGTAGCTCTGTGGTAGAATACCTGATTGCCACGCAGAATGCTTGGGTTCGATTCCTGCTGGAATCCAAATTTTTAATCTTTGCATTCGTCGGGTCAACGCTGCCGATGTCGTTTTTTTTTTCTTAACGCTCCCTAATTTAACTACCAATGTCTGTTCTTGCCGTTCCTGGGTAGATATAAACTGTGAATCACCTGTGGCGCATACCCGTACACCGCGGACCGTGGTAAACGGGTATGTGCCCCACGTGTCTGGAGGAAAGGGCTTGACGACGTATGCGACAGGATTTTCACGTTATTCATGTCATGACCAGGCCGTCATATTCGTCAAATCCTCTTACCCTCCCGTGACAATTTTGGTCCACACCAAGTTAAGGAGGTGATCACCACAGCACCCAGACGTAGGCGGATGGATGGATAGATAGATAGATAGATAGATAGATAGATAGATAGATAGATAGATAGATAGATAGATAGATAGATAGATAGATAGATAGATAGATAGATAGATAGATAGATAGATAGAAATGCTTAAAGTGCATAGGGTTCACCAAGAACTGCTTTGCATTTAATACTAGATGATTTGATCGTTTTACGACTTACAGGTATTGAACACATTCTTGACGCAAGAACGTCGCAAGGACGACGTGTGACAACGCGACAGGCCACGTGATTACTCATAGAGAAGTAAAGCGGCATTAGAAATTATGACCACATCAATTCCGCGTTATAAATCTTGTTTTTAAAGTTTAATGGAAATTAATTAACTGACCGGCTCGCAGCGATGCCATCATCTTCGCTGGTTTGACGAAGCTGTTTAATTGCTGCCCATTAAGCGACAAATTTCACGATGCAGAGCGTGTACATGGAACACCCTGAATTCTGAATACTGCGCAATTATGGTCCTGCAATACAGTTCATACAACACGTTTTTTTTTATCTAGTTGAGAATTTTAGGAGTCCCAATATTTTATAAGGTTTCGGCGTGTTTGCAAAATACCCCAAACATTACGGAACGTTTTTCTTTTAACAGGAACGCTGACCTGGTAAAACGTTACTGACCTCAAGCAGCGGCTGCGCCTTAACGCACGACATTTCATGGTTTATTGCGAGCCTTGGCAGGCTAATTACCCCCGATGGTAATTTACACGGCCAGCCTGAAAGTTGCCTTCGTTGCACAATCTCCGAGAATCTGATGGCACCCTGGTGACTTACGCGAACAAGCGAATTTGCCAAGAGTGCAAACACAGCACCTCGACACTATTCGGGAACACTTTTGTGGGTTCATTAACTCGGCTGTACAGGCCGGCTCGGCGCAGACACCCATTAATTAATTTTTGGACGTGAAAGGTGAAAGCGATAGTTAATATATTCGCTCGTGTTGACAAAAGCGGCCTACATTAGGGACGAAAATTATTGTGCGGCCACTCGGCTCGGCAAAGCCATGCACTTGACTCTCAATAACAGTTCAGCGCTGCGGCGGCCTTTCTTGGCCCTTCAGACTGCCAGTGATATTAATCCGAGATTACGCTGTTCATGCAGTGCAGTGATTTGAAGGCGTATAAAAGAACAAAGTAAGCCTTAAGACGTCCTCGGATGGTCGTGCGGTACGTTTTCTATTACATATGTGATAATACGAATAATGTTTGTCCTTTCACGCGTGTAACGCGTTTATGGCCCATCATAACGCACACAGGTCCAATTTAAAGAAGTCACAGCGCTTAGCGTACACTCTAAGAAAAGAAAGAGTCAAAAGAGGGTCACGGTCGCGTGACTCTCTTTGGGTGTCCTTTTGACCCATTTTGGAAGGTGGATTAAGAGAAAGAGAGTTAGCATTTCGAGCTGGAGTCACGGGACTCTCCTGAAGGGCGTTTCGATTGGCTTCCCTGATGAAGGCGACGTCGTATACGCCATACGTATCGCGCATTTGCCGTTCGGCGCCGTTCTGGCGCGTCTCGCCGCCTCGCTCGCCGGCGGAATCAGCCGGGCTGGCGCCGTGCATTGGCCTTCCCTCTGTCTGCTCGGTCTTTTGGAATGCGTCGCGTTGGTTGCGCGGGTTGCGTCAGTTGCCTGTCGTGCAGTTTTGTATTCGAACAAAAATGCGCATCTTCGGTGGCGTTGACGCCAGGCTCCGTGCTCTAAGTCACGCTTGGAGGGCGGAATATTCATGGAGCTGCGGATACGGACAACGTGCGCCCGTTAACGGTGAGTGTACTGCTTTCGTAGGTACTAATTATACAGCTTTAGCTGGCCGTCTGCAGCAGATCTGCGGAAGTTATCTGCCAGCCATTTCCAACTGCAGCCTGCGTCCGCGGGGCTGTTGCGGATGCCCAACTAAAGCTGTCAGTTAACGGGTTGACACCGTTATGCGCGTTGCTGTACAAGCTCCCATAAAATGAGCGATGCAAACAATTATCAAGGGTCATTATTTGCTGATCGCACATTGTGTCTGCACTGCTTAAGGTGCAAGATGTCGTTTTGATATGCGCTTTAGTCTACTTCCTGACATTTCCATCAACCTTGAGTGTGCAGCGTGCTTCCGCGCGTGGGAACGTGAAAAAAAAAGCCCGTCTACAGAACGCTTAGACGCACTATATATTATGGTTTTTCTTGGCTTAAAGACGGTAGCTTGAGGTGCAGATATAGTAGGATGTTTCCAGCACGTACGCGTTAGTCACTTAAGTTGGACATGCCTCGCCGGTAAAGTGAAAAAGCTAGACTTTCGACGGCGCGCTTTGTTGCGGCCGCCGCCGTGCACCATTTTCCTTCGTTTCTGTTTGCTGTTTTCGTGGTTTGCCCACTTCTGCGATGACGCTATAACAGAATCAAGTGAGTTTACGTGATTGTGGGAGTTATGTGCGCTAATTCTAGCATATTACATGTGTGATCTCGACGTAGACGGCGTCCGCGCGCGCTGGGTGTCGTTCGGGCGCTCGTACTCGAATGTGTTTGCTGAGTATTTAAGGATGGGTTACGCTTGTAAAACATGCGATCAGTAACCGCTCACGGCGTGCCGCTGACTGCCGAATGATGTGCTTGGGTGCTGGAATATGCTGGCGCAAAGCCGTGCTTATTCTGAAACCAAATTTTGAAGCGATTTCTCAGAAAAGAAGTGCTTTCATTCGTGCATAGCCAGTGCCTATTGCGAAACGATGTTCCCGCTGCCTTTTACGTGAAAATTTGTTTTAGTTGGGAAATTATTTCTAACGAAACACTCGTGTCAGATGTGTGTGCAGTAACGGTGTGTTCAACAAATGGTGGTTTTAAATACAAATAAGCAGTGTGTACGTTTTGGTTATTCCCAGAATCCCGGATCATTCCTCCCGCCTCTTTACTCCAGTTGACAGCCACACTCGGGGAAACGAAGGCATCGCTTGGTCTGGCGCCTCACCGCTCGTGATGGGAAAATCAACAGCGGCGTTCGCCCTGTCAACCGAACGAGGCAGTCGGTACTACATTTCCTTTGGTTGGACAAGACGACGTAAGAAAAGAGGTGAGTGGCACCCACGCAAAGGAGCTTAAACCAATTTCGTTTGTTGTTTAAAAGAGACTCACATGATCTTGTGCTGCAAGTTTGTCGCCAAGTGACGTGTTACAAAAGCTACTATTTGCAAGTTGTGGTTTACACGATAACGAAAAAAAAAAAAACTTGGTTCCTTACCATGCGCGTTTGCATTTGTTGTTTTGCTATGAGCCTTCAGTGTGTCCGTGTGAACTACTTATTGTGTAGATTTTGCAAACTTTTACTGCAATTTCATTTTCTCATCATAATATCACTTTCCGCTTTTCAGATACCGTTTTTATGGTGCTCACGCTGAACAGGAGCGACAGCATAGCAAGCCAAAAGTCTGATGCCTCCAGCCGTCACCACTTTTTGATTTATTCTTAACCATAAGAAATAAAGATTGAAACATGATGCCGATTTCTGCAGTTTATTTTGCACCATGTGACACTATGCACATCAGTCACACATTTTAGTTGGCTATACTCATACAAGCATGTAAATGAGGAATACCTAAACTTCCTAATTGGAAATCACAGACCATCTTTTCGCGCTTTCTATATTACTTTGCTGCGAAAGGTGTGTTGTTTTGACGAGTTTTATTAAAATAATGGTAAAATTGAACTACTCTTTTTTTTCAGTCGCTGGGTAGAACAGCAAGTATTATTGGACTTGCTTAAAATGAATACTGCACTACTTTCAACAGTATTCGCGCAAAAGTAGAGCAAGGGTCAAATGAGTAGTTTAAAATAGTTGTGGAGACTCTTCGGTATGGGTCACTTTACCCCGTGGGAGTGTTACCGGCAAGAGTCGTCCGACTCCCTATAAGTGGTAACGTGATACTTCGGATAAGAGTCCTGCCACTCTGCCTAGAGGGTCAGGGAACTCTCCTAGAGCGCGCCGACACTGACCCACCAAGAGTCACCGTGACTCTTTAAAGAGCGTCGTATACGTGGCAAGTCAGAACTCTCCGAAAAGAGTCACGTATACGCTTTTTTTTCTTAGAGTGTAGAAACTTGAGTACTAGGCTTTCCTCGACGAATTAAAACGCAGAGCGGCTGTTTGCGCTGCTTTAGAGGGCTTAGTCATCAAACTTTCGGGAAGGCGATGTTTGGAAACTACTGACAGCAATTTTTTAAAGGAGTGGTGACCTTTAGCATTAGTTGCGAAACGTTACCAATTACATGATGCAGCGAGAGCGCACAGAGGGTGCAAGGCGGACACGGTACAGTGGAGCCATACCAATTCTGCTGCGTATGGACGTACTGTTTATTTCTTTAATGGTACACGAACTACTGAAACTACATCGAACCATGTGGGCTGTCTACCTAACAAAGGCTAAAAGGGGATGCTATCGACGGCACGAACTCTGAGAGCTAGTGACACCGTGGCCCACTTAAAAAATCCGAAGTTGTGACATTTTGGATATCACTAGGCGCACAAAACACCACGATAAAAAAATACACGAAATAAAACGAATAAAAGAATTGCAACTTTGGGTACACGTGCCGCAACATATCGCTTTCGCAAAGACGGGGAACTACAAATGAAGTGCAACGACATTTAAGATCGGACGACATTTAAGACCGTCGTTAGCGATGCACATTGGCATAGCCACGTTGCAAATATTTCACAATAGGTTGTCGTGAAGTTCAGCAGCGGAGGCATCCGAAAATGGATCACATATACAAAGCTCGCACTTGAAGGAATATCGTTGAAAAACACCGGGAAAGGCGGTTATATATGATAGCCTATTTTAAATAAGAAGCGAACATGCAAATGTGATTCTTAGAATGTTGTGACATACCGAAAAAAAAATAGCATACACGGAGGAGCTTTAGGACGTTTTTCAAACACCGTCCCGCATTTACTTCGCGTGGGCTGTGCCCTAAGCGGACGGCGTTTCTCCAAAGTGCGTTGTCACGGAGAAATGCACATGCACGTACAGAATTCGCGGTCTTGACGTATAAGCCTGACGCTCCCACACTTTTGCGATATTCCACATATCTCTGAATTAAATTGTCTTCTTTTATGAATAAGCTATACATCTATAACTGCGCAATGCCTCGATGCCTGGAGCGAAAAATAAACTGCGGAGGCAGAGATAATCGGAAGGAACACGGGTACTTTATGCTTCATGATTGAACATTTTGCGTTTGAACGTACAAAAGAAATACTTTACATTGTCAAGGGATGCCCTGTGCGCCTTTCCCTTTTGATATGAAACAGTAAAATGTATAGAAAAATGTTTTTGATGCGGCGCGGAAAAAGAGTAATCGGTAACTTTAAGGAAAAAGAAGCCTCCTCCGTCATCACTAGAGACCGGATTTTAGGCAAACGCGTATTTTGTTCCTTGCGCCCCTATCGTGCCACTTTGACATATGAGCATGAATTAGAGGTTAAGAAGGGCTTTTATAATGCCTATAAATGCCTATTTTTGGCCTTTGTGCCTCAATGCTTACAAATACCTGTTTTTAAAATTGGCGCTTATATATGAACACTATTTTGCCTCCAATTTCGCTCCCGGGCGCAGCTTGAAACTGTTATTCATGTTACCGCGCAACATTGACGTTTCGTAACTACGGGGTTCAACCTACTCCTCTAATTCAACCAACTCCCGGAAACAACTGCTAGCAGCAGTGAAGTGGGACACGCCTGCGAGCTTTCGCCACCGCAGTAGCATGGCGCGAGCGGTTAGCGAATGCGAAATATGACGCGATTGTCGGCAGTTCCACCATTGGCTGATGTTATAATCACGATAACACCCTCATTATTACTTTCGTTGTTAATTTTGAGTTCAATAAGTAGATAATATGTATGTTGATATTCTGTTATCGCGTTAAAAACACCGAACAAACATTAATATTAGCACTTCCGGTCTTACCGACAGCTCGTCTGCTCGTAGTTGCGTGGTTCCGTTTTCTTCGCCATGCGCAGTGCCGAAAACGTGAATATTTCTGTGCTTTTGACCATCGCCGGTTGCCGTTGAGAGTGGCAGCCGTTCGAGTGTTGCCTCGTCAGCTGGGAACTGCATCGTCGGCACGTTTTCACGACCGACCGAGGCAGGAGCGCAGCATGTCTCCGATAACAATGCTGGCGTCCGGTAATGGTGGCGCTTCGGGGTCGTCTGCCAGTGCCGTCTTACGAGGCGGTGTATCGGAGTATGGGCCGAAACCGACCTCAGCTGTCATTCGTTCCAAACGAGCGCGCAGGTTTGCTTCCATAGTTGGCAGAGCGATGAAAACACTACGGCGTTCGAGGTGCACACCCAACGTTACCAAACCGACGCGCAGTTTTCAAGCACGCGCGATACACAGTGCGATCGGCTCCGCTCGACGAGAACGACGCAAGCCGACCGGAAGTGACGGCACAGACCACGTGGTTGCGCCCAGACGTCAGAGAGAAAAAAATGAAGAAAAAAATTCCGCCGGCGCTCTTGGTCGGAACCTCGCTCCTCTGCGCTCCCTCCCTCGACTCGCTGCCTAGCTTTCCGCGCGCTCGCGGCGTTGAGTTGAGGGAGAAAGCTGCGGAACGTGATCTCTATAATTTGGTAACACCACTTAGACTTGACGGATTCGAAAAATTTTTGTGGCATATGACTCGTGAAGAGCCATACGTCAAAATGAGACTATTCCAATATAACTTAGAAAGGTGTTGCAGGGCCCCTTTAAGGTGTTCACTGCAGTAACGTAGCCAGAAATATTTCGGGGTGTGGGTTCTACCAATCACAGTGTTCATGTGTGTATATATACTCATATAAAACTGAAAAGTTTCGGGGCGAAAAGGGGGGGGGGGAGGTTGAAGCCCCCCTCCGCGCTTGGTTACGCCAGTGGTTCACTGCCAGAGGAAAAATTGCCGCTACGTGGTTCGACCTGGCCAATAGGAGGAATCCCTCCCTTGTGGTCTTTTAGCGATCTGGCTATCTGTTCCTGCTCTGGTCTTCTCAGTCATGCCAAAAAGACACCCAGGAGTGTGTTGATTCGACAGTGAACACTTCACTCGCCAAGAAGAACACGGGAGAGACCATGTTCTGCAAACCGTGCGGGACAAAGCACAGTTGCACGGCTATGTTCAACTGTTGGCGCCTTTGCGCCATCCTAAAGGGGCCCTTAAACATTTTTTCGGCATGGTCAGAAAACGCTGCCGATCGGTAGTCGAGGCTCCTGAGCCAAGCATTAGAGCGCAGCACGCGGCCTGAAATTTAATTCTCAAAGTCAGCTAAAAATCGCTCCCTCTAATCGCTACAAATGATGCCATATACTCAAAAGACCGAATTCACGGCCATTGTCTGATTTGCGCATCGTTGGCTGCATAGTTTCTGCGCCCACCGCAGAAGGCTGCCACGTGCTCGCGCGCGCGCTCGCGATCTCGCCGAAGCTTAGTCACGCGTTCAAAAAAAGAAAAAAGAGAATAGAAAAAGTGCTCAAGTTCATGACGCGCTGACACAACTTCTTTCCCCTGTGCCATCCCTGCCTGCGTAGCTTCCAGCGCTCGTCGGATTGAGAGAAGAGAGAAAGCAATTACAGCGTGCGACAAATCTCTGTAACTCCGCTCGTACTGAACGGATTATAAACATTTTTGCGGTGGTCGATTCGTGAGGCAATAAACTTCTTTAGTAAAACCATTCGATGGTTACTTGGAGAAGTATTGCATACCCCTTTAAGCAATAATATTTAAGTTTTCCTGTCATAGATAGAGGTCGCGCCCGTCTTGGTGTGAAAGTATTTGCATACGATACTGGAGGCCTAAAACGTTGTTTTTCCTGCCTATTTCTGGCGCCTGAAACGAGCTTTTTTAATGACTAAAAATCCGGCCACTAGTCATCACTAGCTCGCTCTGAGGTGATCACAATTGAGGGCGTCTATAGTTGTCTGGATTGTACTAGATAAAAAAATTAGCAGAGCTTGCACTAAGTCGTGCAAGGCTGGGTCACAACAGAGCCGGTGGTCGCTTAGCTGGTCCTGGCTTGGCTAGGCTTTTGCCCCCTCTCTCTCTATTTCTCTCTTTCTCATTCTTTTTGTGCTACGCTTTACTCTCTCCCCTCTTCCTTTCCCTCCCACTCACCATCACATCTCTCCTCCTCACGCTCACTTCCCTTTCCCACTCCCTTGCTACACTATACTATACGAGACTATGCTGTGCTCTGCTGGCGTGCCTGGATAGCCGAGTGGTTAGGACGCTTCTCTTGGGATCGAGGGTACGCGGGTTCAAATCTCGCCTCGTGAAGAATTCTTCTCTTTGTCTTTCTTTCTGTCTGTCTCTTTCTTTCTTTCGTCCTTTCTTTCTTTTTATCTTTCTTTCTCTCCCTCTCTCTGTACTGGTTCTCTCACCCATCAGGGTTATTACAGGCCAGGCCGTAGAGGAGAGTAGTGGGATTTTCCCAAATTCTGTGGCACATACTGTTGTGCCAGAGCACCTGACCAAACGGGGAAGCAGGGATTAACCCCTGCATGCTTTGTCTGCAATCCCGGGAAAACTGCGTCTTCGCCCAGCCGGCCCCGTCAACTGACGCCAGTCGTTCTTCCAAGCTACCCAGCTATGGAAAGGCTGCTCAACAACCTAAAGGAGCGTCAGCATCCTAAAAGAGCGTCAACACCTGCTACCTAAAGGGACGTCAACATCCTAAAAGTAGTGTCAACACCTGCGGCCTAAAGGAGGGTCACATCACAATGGACTGAGACCTTATTTAAGACCGGCCTGGTCCGTTGTTAGAAGAGACGCCCCAGCCGACTTGGTCGAGCTGGCAGGCTCTGTACTGCTATAAGCTGCTATAACCTGCTATACCTGCTATAAACGTTTTTACTGTTTTGTAAACGCTTGGTCTCCTTGCTCTGCTCCTCAGCGATAAGTCCGATCTTCGGCATCATCGGCTCGCCAGCCTCCCGGCTTTCCTCATCACGCAACCCCCATTCGTAACAGTCACATACCCGTTCATGATGGTGATAGTTTTCGTGCACGGCTACACATTTTACGCCGAGCTAGAACAGCTTCGCTGTTAAAAAAAAGTACCTTAAGAAGCTTCGATGAGATCAACATGCAATCCTTTGCAACCCGCTGGAAGCTCACAGCTTCTCACCGAGCTCACGTAGGATCCTAGCCGTTCGTTACATGGAAATCCCGAAAATCGATACAAATCGGCCGGCACCAGCAATAGGTGGTGAAGCAAGATTCTGAGCACGGAGCACCCATCAGCCCAGATACTAGAGGAATGAAACTTGAGTTCTAGCACCACAAATCCCGACCCATGCAAGACTACGATAATGTCTGGTGCACTGCGGTACGTAGGCCCTCGTGTTTCCACCGTTAGAGGCATACGCATTCCGCTAGCGCTGCGGTAATTTCTACCTAATGTATAGTGCCCACAGAAGGGCGAACATCCTCTCGAAATTGGCATCTACCTTGCGATCCCCAAGAGCTCGTCTGCTCCACGGTTCAGCGAACACCGATAGCCATCACCTGCATAAAGCAGTTCAACAAGCCTTTTCCAGGCCCCGAGCACCATCAGACGTCGCTCGCACAGCTTTTGAGCAAATGAGAATCGCGATTACCTGGCAGCTCTTCCGAATATCTCGAACATAAGAGCGGTTCAGTAAATAAGGGCGTAAACCGCAGAAAATCACACAATCAGTGCTTTAAATAACAAAAGTGCAGACAGGTTTGTCTTTTATCAGTGTGTTGGCCAGAACAGAAATCCCTACTGCAGGATACCATTTCTTAAGCCCGTGGACCATTGCGCAGCACAAACAAGAAGTCGTGTTTTCACATAAATCAAATAGTGTTTCTTTTGTAACACCAGCTTCTAACTTGATATGGACTTTTTTTTACTGACAAAAGCCGTTGTCAGCAACACAGCAGGTGCCAACAGTAGTCGTCTATGCGTTACACGAAACAACGTGGAGGACTTGCACCGTGCTGGGGAAAGGGAGTAAGGGCAATAAAACGTAACAGAAAAGAGCTGTTACAAAAGAAAGGAAAGAAGAGGAATAAAAAAAATGGAAAGATAAAGGGAAAGGAGACTACTACACTGCTTAAGATCTGTCTCTCAGAACAGTTGTCCGCAAAAAACGCAAGAACGGTTTCAAAGCCTTCTGGGCTGAGGACGGTCTAGGCCAATATCCTAAGACCAATAATTTGACAAAAGTATTGGCATGACACTTCGCATCGATAATTATCACAGTGCATGTCTCCTAAGATACACATGCTGACCATGCAGCATCAAACGCCTTCAGGTGCGTTTCGGAGGCAAACAGCGTCAAAAACCGCGCTCCAAACAAGAGCGCAAAATACACTGCGATATTCCACATTGTTTAATAGGTGTCCCGTTTTGAACGTTATTCGTTTCGAACACATGTTCTGAATAGCTCGCCTAGACGGGCTCCACAGCTGGGTCTAGTTAGTCCCACCTAGTTTGTTGAGATCTTGCATGAAATTCTCACGATGACGCCGAGGACATTGCAGATGCGACAATTCCCTTGCAACTCGAACGTAACATCTGGCAAATCATAGTGTGTTTTCAGCTACGGAACAAACGTTCATTACTGAACCCACAAAGCTTTCAGTTGGCAAGTGCCCTTTGACGTTGGCCAGCCGACGTCGTTAATGATATGCCCGGCTTCATGATTGGTTCAAAATTTCTATTGCGAACAACCTTTTAGCACTACAATTCTAACGTGAGAACGTCCAGGGCCGTAATCACAAAATCTTCTCACGCTAGAATTGTACATTAGAGAATATATAATCCAATCGTAGGGTGCTAGCTATATCAATAGCGAAGATGGTCGTGCGATGGAAAAATCACTTACGATGGAAAGACTTTGAATTCGGTCAAAGGCAAAAAGCATTTTCGCTTGTAAGAGCTCTCGTCCTATGAACCGCTGCCTTCCGTAATGATATATCCGGCATAAAGATTGGCTGATAATTTCTCTAAAGAACTGAGGCTCAAGAGCGTTCTGCAAATACTAGGTGAGAGTCCGTATTCAAATAGCTTTTCTTTCGGTTGTGGCCTTTTTTTGTTATTGACATGATGTAAGGAGATGTTGGCGCGCAAATAAGGCGTCGGCTACTCCTTAGCTCTTAGATGTGCCGAACACAGAGCACATGCCTTTGTTATCGTTCGTACGCCTTCGCTAACAACAGGTCCAGCGTCAGAATGGGCTAGAATTTCAGCTTATGAACAAATATGTGTAAGTGACCCTTGTGAATAAGGGCTAAGAATTTAGTTTTTATAATGTCTCGATTTTCGCAACTTTAGAATATAGCAACCACAAATCAAACATGTCCAAACATAGAATTCTCAATTGAAGCTGCAGCAGTGGAATAATATTTCCGACATCACTTTCGGTAATACAGTATTTGCAATGATATTCGATCGGTTGATGACATTCAACGCATCCCAAAGCAACGTCTAGACTATGCTGCGCCGCAGCAGAGCTCTCCGCATGCATCATTTCTGACCACCTCGTTTCTTTCAACGTGCGCTTTAAGCTAAGTACACGAGTATTTTGCCAACTACCTCCTGTCAGACTGCGCGAACTAAGACCGACCTCTTGCAGAGCGATACAATGCGACTGCCACGTAGTCCCCGCTGAACTAGCCACATATGTAAAGTGTGCGGTATCGTTTATGATAAGAAGATATAGCGAGATGTGAATCTCACAACTGTTTATTTTCTTCGTTGGCTCTTTCTTTGCGTACGCATATGCACGCATTAGTTTATTTTTGCTTTCATTTTAGATCGTTTAATTTTACCCCACTACACAATATCAGTTTAAGGTGCCATACGAAAGCGCAGAGTGAAATTTGTGCCGAAAAAGCAACATTTCAGCTTATCGATAAACCCGTATTCATTTTCTAAGCCCCACCAATCCGGCTTCTCAATCAAGCTGGATTAGAGTTGCTACCTATTTGATCCCCTGCCGCTCCGCGCGTAGTTCGACGTCTTGAAAACGTTTTATCGGACAGGAAAGACACGCCGCCGTCAATCCGGTGCCCCTAATGCCCCTCAGAGGTCCAAACGGATTACGTCTGGGATAATGTCGGGCAGCACATGATGAGAGTCTCAAAACGAGTGCCGATCTCGGGCTTCCTTAGCTAAATATTGGTTGGGCATTATTACTAGGAGGAGGACGCTGTGCGCTGGAGGCGGACCTACCCTCGCGACGCTTGCGGACGATTGCTACGCCACAACGCGCCTTTCAAGAAAGTGTACGCAACGTATATACTATAGCTACGTTGTTCGGAGTGTCATTCAGAAGCTTCGTGCGAGACAAACAAAATGACACGAGCAGCGAGGCGGAACACGACGCAACCTTGTTAGCCGGCTTCCAGTGAACAAGGAGATGCAGTCATACGCCTTTGCGACACGGATTACGATAGACTGCCTATAAGTGCATGAAGTTTACATAATTTGATTCCGAATTTCTGTAGACCAAAGTTAAAGCAAGTGGAAGTGTTAGAACAAATTATAATGTGTTTTACAGCAATTAATTGTAATTACAACGTAAATAGTTATGTAATCGTTATACAGTCAGTCATGCTACATTTCTTCATAAACCGAATTCAACGACTCACTGAAATTACTACATGCGATAGTTAGCTGCTCGCAGTGAGCATTGCTAAAAAGGTAAACAAATATTTTGAAATTCCTGCCGAAACGTTAACCTCCCTGCCTTTCTCTTATCCTCCTCAACCCTATCGCATAGAAAATGAATTATATTAACGCGTTAACGTTAGAAAGCTCGTTTTGCAGAAATTCCGGTGACGGCGTTGGTGTCGGTGCTTGCGAGCGAAAAATCACCGTTGTCCGGGAGCGAAAATTCAAGATAGATGCAACTAAAGAAAATAAAAATGATCATATCGAGCTGGAATCGAATCCAGAACTTCTGCATGGCAAGCAGGTGTTCTACCACAGAGCCACGCCCGTGCTCGAATTTGTTTCGAGAAAAAGAAACACTACGTGAATGGTATGTAGTGCGAAGAGTGTCCTTAGCCCATGTAATATTGCGTGGCAGTGGCGTAGTATCGCCCCAGTCGTCAAAGCATGTGAGTTGCACATCGAGTGAGTGGTTTAAAGGCCCACCATTACGAAGCGCTGCGACATAATTATTCGTAATAACAGCAAAAGCATCAGCAAAGTGAGCAGATGCGTAGGTTCGCGTGTTGCCTTACGGTTGAGTAGTGGGCGCTTGGCAAATTCGCAAAAGGAATAATTATTGCGCAGTGGGCACATCGCAAGTGTACTTGCAGTAGACATTATTGGATAACTTTAAAAGGCCAGTGTAACTCGTACAGACGCTCCTTTGCTTGCGGCGCGGTTGAGGTGTCCACCCAGAAGCAAAGTCAGGCTAGCGGTTGAGAAGGCGATGCGAACTGTGTCAGTATTATTCCCTAGCGCGTTCTACTCTTGCGGCAAAGTTTAAGCGCCCTCCAAACTTTTAAACACAAGAAATATTTGTGGCAGAATAAAAAAGAGCGTCTAATGTACGTATATGTCTCAAAGCAAATCATCGCATGCCAACAAGAATGCAGATTAGAAATTCACCATTTGACACAGATCTATAAGCATAAAAAACGCTATAGAATGAACTGAGAACGCGCCGTTGTTTAACATTAGATACCCGCCCGCTGGCAAGTTGGCCCGCAGATCAGGGTAATTTAACGATTGCGAACGTGCTATGCAAAAATCGCTGATAGTCCAGCCTGCGTTCATCAGATGCAAGTACTTCGAAGTACCGCCATGCCCATTAAATATTGTGAAATTTCGACGAAATACTTGAGTTATTATACAGCAAAAGAAGCACTTATATGATAATAAAGACACGCGACTCCTAGCGCATAAGACGAGAACTGCGTATAACCAGGATGCAAAGTCCAGCCGCAGAAGGATAACGAATATTCTGGTTGTATAACAATATGACAAAACCTGGTGGGATAACGACGGCGCGCACAATGTATCTGTCGGACAAGTACGCGATACATCGCTGTGTAATGGAATCGAGAACTCCGCCAGCGCAATGGCAGATCCTAAATTCTTAAGATAACTTAAGCGAACGACAAACCTATAGGGCTTTAGCCGCACTGCTTAAACAAGCCTTACGCTGTTGTGACGGTTTTACTACTCCTGAACATTACGCTGTAGATATCCCCACTCTGACGCCGTCTTTCAGCAATGACACTGCCTAAATCCGCCGCGCCGGCGCCCCCTTTTCGCTCGCAAGCTTTAGAAGCCGCCACTTCAACAAGAACTGCCGCGGCGTAGACATAGAAACAGAAGGAAACACTTCTTGCAGATGGAAACACTTTTTTCAAGCAGTTTCCATGCCCATTTGCAATGCAGTTTAATAAAAGTAACGAAACCATTTTGCAGAATAGTGAAGGAACTTGTGAGCATACTTCTTTCTAAACTTATTCGCGCTGAGACAGGCTCACGCAAGGGTTGCAGGAAATAGCGCCGTTTCCATCTTCAAGAACCACTTCTACAGGCTTGCAGCAGCGGCTACGGTGGAGATAGTAATGGATGCACAGTTGTACAACTACTTTCATTCGCAAATCTCAAGTGTCATTAAGAGTACAATCGGGGTCGAATTCACAAGGCATTTTGTTCATAAGTGCCTTTCGCTATTGGCCGGCCATGCTTTTACTAATCATCTGGATTAGGTTGTCGTTGATCATGTAAACAAATCTGCAGGTTAAAAAGCTTTTGTGAATAAGAGCCTTAATCTTCTGTATCTCTCAGACATAGATCGGATCGATATTCTGTATCTTCGTGACGTAATAGTGAAACATTTTGACCAACCTCTGAGGTTCATGTGCGCGCAACGCTATGAATAGTCTTACGAAGAATAACTCACAAGGCCCTTGTGGAGCCTGGATGAGAACATTTACAGATAAGTTGCATCCTTATGGGCAGTAGCAACTACCGGCAGTTTCAGAACTGAGTAGGCTCTTTGGGAGCTCATTTTCAACGGTTTAGTCCGTCTGTTTGCGTTCTTGTTATATAAGGAAAAACTTCGCTCGCTTCACCATTTTGAGCCACAGGAACACGGAGCTCAAAAGGAATAACATGTGTTTGATCTTAAGGCAGTAGTCAACAGGTTCTTAAAAACTGTATCATATCATATTCCGCCGAGTCAATTTCTTTTTAAAGAGCGATGCATTAGTTCTCAATCCTAAACAGGTCTTGTACAATGTTAAAACGCGCGCGGCACACACACACACACAGACACACACACACACACACACACAGACACACACACACACACACACACACACACACACACACACACACACACACACACACACACACACACACACACACACACACACACACACAGCTACGGCTGGGTAAAATATCGTTTCTTTCTTAGAAGAGCCGTTTTTGATTACTGGTTTTTCATCAGAAAGCGACGCTCGCTAAATTATATTCGCTCTCACGATTAATTCCACCCCGTTCATAATAACTTCCATGGAATCTTATTTGTGAAAAAAGAATGGTAATGGGTTTCAATGCTAATTGCGGCTGCTAAATTGAATTCGGAATTCTATTTCTAGAGGTCAGAGCTCGCTGAAGCTTGTGTGGGCATGTGGAGAATGGAAGAAGAAAGAATGAAGGGTGGATATAGACCAAGGGTATCAAACTCACTTCAGAGCTAGCGGGCCGCAGTCACGAAACTTTGTCCCGCAGGGGTCAGTACAGTGAAGAAGCGGGGGGAGGGGGGGGGGGGGGGACAAAATGTCATCTAACGCTGCCATTTGAAAAAAAAAAGGTATTTCCCATATATCATATATGGACCATATCAAAAGAGGATTTGGCATCAGGATTCGAGAAAAATATCCACACTGCTCTGCGGAATGATTCAAATTTGGACGCCGCTTGTGCATTATAGAGATTTTGTTGCGCGGTTACGTTTTAACGCAGGGTGACCGCGTGAGGTGTCTCAAGAAAAAAAATGCTTGAGACCTGTTCCGTCTCTGTAGCTTACCTAATAGTGATGCAGAACTATCGGTAAATTGACTATCGATAGTATCGATAGTTTTTTTGAAACTATCGATAGTGTAAACAAACTATCGATAGTGCTACTATCGACAAACTATCGATAGTGCAATCGGTAGTACCATCGTTAATATTACTATAGCGATATTACTACATTACTGCCACGCGTGTTTATTGCTTTGTTTTGACGTATTCGGGTTTCACCCACAAAGACTGTTAGCAACGTTTGACACAGACCGCGCCGTAATGTGTGAGAAGCTTCACAATTGTTTGAGATCATTCCGTTAAGATAGATATACCAGCGCAAAAAAGACAGGACATTTAGGAAGGACACACACACATAGCGCTGCTATGTGTGTGTGTCCCTCCTAAATGTCCTGTCTTTTTTGCGCTGGTATATCTATCTTGATCATGAACCAACTCGCCCAAGCAGCCGTTTTAGCATTCCGTTAAGATTACGCAGCGGTCGCGAATAGTCAAGTTTATTCGAGAACTTACGCGAGCACCAGCGATAACGCTGGAAGATTTGATGACTGATGTATAAAGGACGACGCGTTCCACCGATGATCAGATTACTCAACGGCTGACGATTGCTCCCGCCGCTATCAGTGCGCAGCATGTATCGCTTGTATTTTGAGTTTTGATTTTCTGGACACAAGTTCGCCCAAATAAACAGCTCCGTATTTCCCAGTCTTGCTGCAGCATTCTTCACCGCCACAAACAAGTGACACTATTATCGATAGTGGTGTGAATAATGATGCGGTTGCTGGCCGGCCATATTGCCAAAATATTTGCGATAGCCTACTACCAGCTTCGCTTAATTTATGAGCAATTTTTGCAGAGAAATTAATTATTTCCGCAGTAAAGATGGCGGAATATGTCCATCAATAAATTCGTATCCAAAAGCAACCAGTTACACCTTACAATTAATTTCTTGGTATTCTTTTTATTTTTAAATCGTAAAATGCAATATCACTTTGAAACCGCGCAGTCCTACCACATGTAAAGGCTTCCTTTCCGCTACAGCTGAACAGTGTCTTTATGATCATGTGTCAGCAAAGCACTCTGGTGAAGAACGCAATGATGTGAACTTTCTTGCACTTCAGCCTGCTCCTCCGGCTCCACTATGTACCACGCGCGCGGAAAACCAAGTTTATTCTGCAGTGAGTCCGCGCTGTTGATTTTATACTATCGATAGTACCATCGAATTTTTTACTATCGATAGCGCCATCGATAGTATTTTTCACTATCGATAGTTCGATAGTGGCTCGGCTATCGTTAGTATCGATAGTGCCATCGATAGTTCTGCATCACTATTACCTAAACAAAGCATTAATCGCAATGTGCGAGTCAACAATGCGAGTACCATTTGGCAATGTTACAAACATTTCATTAGGTGAAAGCCGTAGATACCTGCTCAAACGCAAAAATTGACAGAAGTACCACGTCGGCGTCCCACGTCGGCGGCGTCAACACGAATGGTGCGAATAACCATCATCACGTGATGACGTCAACACATGATGTTACAGATCGCCAAAATTTGTGAGTTCCTCATGACGTCACTGTGTCGTCACATAACGTGAAGTCACATGGAAACGTCATCACATGGCATCATTGATTGGTCAAAGGTGGGCCGATCCCGGAGGCAGTGCAAAATAAGGTGATATGCGTAAAGCTTACAGTGCCTCCGATCCTGGAGGCACTGCAAAACCACGTTAGTTGCAGAAAGCTTTCGGAGAGGGGCGCGCGAGGTTCAATACATCGACTTAGAAGAAACAAGAAGATGGCTTTCGCCTTCCAGTCGATTGAGGCGGATGTAGAAGGGATCCTGTGAGTTTTTACGTGCGTAGCACTTTAGGGGCCCGGCTTTTCGTCCACTCGTAGGTCTCATGTGACGTCATCATCATCACCACCATCATCAGCCTGACTACGCCCACTGCAGGGCAAAGGCCTTTCCCATGTTCCGCCAATCAACCCGGTCCTGCGCTTGCTGCGGCCACGTTGTACCCGCCAACTTCTTAATCTCATCTGCCCACGTAACTTTCTGCCTCCCCCTCGCGCGTTTGTCTGCTCTTGGAATCCAGTCGGTTACTCTTAATGACCCCAGCGGTTATCTTGGCTACGCGCTACATGCCTTGCCCACGTCCATTTCTTCTTCTTGATTTCGACTAAGATGTCCTTAAAGGAGTACTGACACGATTTTGAAGTGCAGCAAAACGGACGTTCTTGGTTTCCTTGACATGTAGTGTTAACGCTCTCCCCACACCGCATCCGGGAAACACGTATAGATATTTAAGTTTGATTTTAAAGTTTCCATCTCCCAGCATCTGCAAGGCAGCTTCACCGCATGAAGAGCCCTATGACGTTTCAAGTCAGCTCACTTGGTTTGCGAAATCTGGGTTCTGCATGCAGCCTAAATCACAGAAATCGCTGTCGGAGGCACTGGACGACAGTTCACTCATCATGTACCACGTTCGGCTGACAGCAAAGGACAGCAGGTGCATATTTCGTGGGTTGCAGTCTGCCCGTGACGTCACGAGCAGACTTGACACGTCACTATGAAGCCGCCCTCTCGAAACCGAAACCGAAACTGCTGGTTAAAAGAAGGGGCATTAAAAATATATGCAATGCATCTCCAGGCACCACGACACTCTTTTAGGGTTGTCGACACCCGTGCTTTCATTTAGAGCAACAACCCGATTTTTTTTAAATTCATGTCAGTACTCCTTTAACACCCGTTTCTTCGCTGACTCCCTCTGCTTTCTTCTTGTCCCTTAATGTTACACCTATCATTTTCCTTTCCATTGCTCGCTGCGTCGTCCTCAGTTTAAGTTGAGCCCTCTTTGTAAGCCTCCAGGTTTCTGCTCAGTCGGTAAGTACCGGTAAGATGCAGCTGTTATATACCTTCCTTATGAGTGATAGTGGTAAACTACCATTCATGATTTGAGAATGCTTGCCGAATGTGCTCCATCCCATTCTTATTCTTCTAGTTACTTCAGTCTCATGGCTCGGCTCCGCGGTTACTACCTGTCCGATGTAAACGTATTCCTTTACAAATTCCAGTGCCTCGCTACCTATTGCAAAGCGCTGTTCTCTTCTGAAACAGTTGCACATTACCTTAGTTTTCTGCTTATTAATTTTCAGACTTACCGTTCCGCTTTCCTCGTCCAGTTCAGTATTCATGAGTTGCAATTCATCCCCTGAGTTACTCATCAATGCGATGTCATCAGCGAGTCGCAGGTTACTAAGGTACTCTCAATTAACTCGTATCCCTAACTCTTCCCAATTTAGGGCTCTGCAAACTTCCTGTAAGCACGCGGTGAATAGCATTGGGGAGCTTGTGTCTCCCTGGCTTACACCCTTCTTTATTGGGATTTTGTCGCTTTCTTTATGGAGGACTATGGTGGCTGTGGAGCCGCTGCAGATTTTTCCTAGTATGTTTATACATGATTCATTGACGCCCTGATTTTGCACTGCCTGCATTACTGCCCATATCTCGACCGAATCAAATGCCTTCTCGTAATCTATGAATGCTATATAGGTATAGGGGTTGGCTATATTCCGCGCATTACTCTATCACCTGATTGATAGTGTGAATGTGGTCTACTGTCGAGTAGCCTCTACGAAATCCTGCTTGGTCTTTTGGTTGATGGAATTCTAACGTTGTCTTCATTCTACTAGCTATATCTTTGTTACCAGCTTGTAGACAACGGAATATGATCGGTATGTCATTTTTCAAGTTCTTGACGTCCCCTTTCTTATGGATTAAGATGATATTAGCATTCTTCCAAGATTCTGGTACCCTCACCGTTAAGAGGCATTTCGTATACAGGGTGGCCAGTTTTTCTAGCACAATCTGTCCACCATCTTTCAGCAGATCTGATGTTATCTGATCCTCACCAGCGGCTTTGCCTCTTTGTCTCATGTGGCGTGATCACGCTCAAAATCAAGGAGACAATACAGGTCTAAAACAAGGCAACCGATGCTCCAAACCGTGTTAAAGTAAACGACCAAGGTCTAAAGCAATATAATTAACAGAAATAACCAAGAAGTAATCGCAATAACTGACTAAAATTGCTAAAAACGCTTCAAAAACATGAGGGTGACACCCACGCCGCGCAAGAGAGGGCGCCACCGCCACGCCAAGCGCGCTATTGCTCTTCTGACCGCTGCGTCTCCAGCGTCTTCGCCGCTACACCTGAAGGCGGGAACAACCTGACGGAACTTGCTGCAGACGACACGTATACCTCAACTGCCGTAACAAGCAGGAAGTCGATAAAGCGCAGCAAAAAGTAGCATGAATGTCGCACAGCGAACCTCCCTAACAAAAGTCTACTCGCGCCGGGAAAACCCTACATGCTTGCCTCAAACATTGACGTCATCGACGGTTTGGTAAACGGAGAAGTGGGAACTCTACGAACAGGAATCGCTGGGTGCCCGTGCTAGCACTTCCTCAGGTTTCACAGTAGTGGAGGTGCATTAATCGTCATCGCGGCATGAGGGAAGCAGACACACGCCGCCTCATTCAGGCCTTTTGCCTATGCAGAATCACCTATTCCATCCCCTACCTTTATCTCACACCCACGGAGACCGAGCAACTCAACACTCATCCGCACTGCCTATAAAACTGCTCTCCATCTCCCTAAATCAACAGCCACGGATAAATTACTTCAGTTAGGGGTGCACAACACTCTGGGAGAGCTCGTAGAAGCGCATCTCTTCAGTCAATATCAAAGGCTGTCGCTTACAGAAACTGGTCAAGTACTGCTGCGCCGACTTGGAATCAACGTTCCTGGTCATACCACGGCCACGCACACACTTCCAATCGCTGTTAGCAGCAACCTATGCATTCCGCCACTTCCCAAAAACACTCACCCAGAACATAATCGAGCGAGACGGGAAGCTAGAGCCAAGGCTCTTAACAAGCGCTTCCCTCCTAATTCTCCAGCAGTATACGTAGATGCGGCCGAATATGCAGTTCACCCAGCTTTCGCAATAGCCGTTGTAGACGGATTTCAAAACCTGGTCGCTAGTGCGTCCATTCCAAATTCGACAGAATCCCTGGAAGCAGAGGAGGCGGCAATTGCGTTAGCAATTGTTCACTCCTCCGCTGAGTATATTTTCTCTGATTCTAAAACTGCAATTCGTAATTTCGCCACTTTCAAAATCCACTCTCCGGCCGCTAGAATCCTTGAGTTATCTCCTCCGCCTGATCGCCTCATCACCCTCCTCTGGGTCCCTGCGCACAGTGGACACCCAGGCAACACGGCCGCTCACACCCAAGCCCGAGCACTCGTCAACCAGGCTCAAAGCGACCTGCCTTCGCTTCGCGGTGCCAGGGATCGACTCCTCAGCTACCACGACATCACACTCTTTTACCGAAATTCCCGCCTAACGTATCCCCCACCACATAAATCCCTCTCCAGAAGTGACCAGATTTTGTGGCGCAGACTTCAAACGGCCACAGTCACGACTCCTTTCCTTCTCTCCCTTATTACGCATGGCGAAACTTCTTCTCATTGCAACTTGTGTGCGAGCACCAGAGCCAACTTCAATCACGTCTTTGTGAATTGCCCAAACAAACTCAAGCCCCCGTGGCAAGGGTCAGAACACCAGGAGCGATGGGAGGCTGCTCTGCGCAGCTCACAACCGGAGTTACAGCTCCGGACAGTGGGCTGGGCCAGAGGGGTCGCCGAAGCACAGAAGTGTCCGGCCACCTAGAGCGGCCCGAGGGCTCATCGTCGTCCTGCTTCCGCTTCCGCCCCCCCCCCCCTCACATGATTCTTTCACGAATCAATAAAGTTGTTTACCTACCTACCTAGCGCAGGATTTAGAACTACACCAATCGCTACACAAGTTTTTTAACACGAAAGTGTTTTATGCTGGCGTCCACCACGGCTGCACTGACGTATTTCCGTCACGGATATGAAGTTCCAAAATATATAGACTAACAGATGGCAAAGAAAGAACTAGAAGAAAACGTTCTGTCACCGGGAGTCGAACTTACGATCCCTCGCTCCGCAGCGCGGGGCGCGAAATGATACGGCCACAGACGGCACGTTCCTTGCCATGCTAACTGCGAGCTATTTATATACATCATTTGCCGGTGGCGGTACTCAGAGATCGGTGGTACATCAACGTGTTCTCGTCATCACTAGCGAGATGGCGCGAAGGGCTCGAACAGCGCGCTTTAAAGGTCGTCGCCCCACGCGGATGAGCGCGCGCCTCTACAGGGCGTGGTCGCTCGTGCGCGGGCTTATCTCGTGATGGCGGTGGTTTGTACGTCTTGTGCTCTCACCACAAGTTTGCGTTGAGAGCACGAAGATCAATTCGCTCACTGCAGCGGCCGCTTTTGCGAAAGGAGCGCGCTGCTCCCGAAGAATAAGTTACAACTGTCACAGTTCGCGCTTATTCTGTGTATGTTCGTTCCATGCGCCCTTTCTACTTGAGCAGCGTCTTGCAAGTTTCGAGCTGCCTGCCGTCCTTCGCGTGAAATTACAATTTGTTGCTGTAGCATTCAGTCCCTCGCGCTTGGGGCAAAAGAATGTGCAAGAAACGCTCAACCACGTCTGTGAAGACACGTTTCACTTTCGTGTTATACCGATTCCTATGACAGAGGGATCAGCCATGTTTTTTGTAATTATTACCTGCCGATAAACTTTTTTTTCCCATGTGAAGCCGCGTGCCGCGTGTTTGAGACCCCTCAGACAGACTGTCCAATGTTTGAAAATACAAATAGCCGAACTTTCACGAATATCTAGACAAACTCAAAAATGTTTTCTTTCGTAGGAACTGTTTCCCAATGACTCACCCTCCCCCTTTTCATTGACGACAAATATATTCGCGGTCTTGAATGGTCAGCGCCATTTATTAAGAAACACCCTATCGAGTAGGAGCTCCTTTTTGAATACATGCTTTGATTCTTTCGAACTGTTTACGCTCCGTTCTGTTTACCACCTTATTCGCCGTTACAAGTGGCCGGTGACGCACACTCGCAAACAGCGACTGCTTTAAAGCGGCTTGCTTAAACCGGTCGATGCGATTCAACATCCATATCGTGCGCCACACAACGCACGCAAGAAACGCGAACACTTTACAATATCACCGCTTGCATGACGATGCTGCACAGGTACGCGCTCTTCAATAGGGAGTTCCCGTTCTCACTATATTCAATGTATGGCATTTTTATATGACTTGTCAACGCTATTAATATAAGGATGCCGGGCGTCTCATGTTGCCAGGGCAACTAAGCTCTGCCCTTCTTGACAATAAAGCTCGTACGCTATAGAATAGTTCGTAAAAATATTTCAGCGAATCCTGATGCTGGACACGCGATTAGCGAAAACGGCCGGTCAATAGGAAAGAGCGCTTAAGGACGATACGCTTCAAAAAAAAAAAAAAAAAAAAATTCAACTCGTCTTTTCTAAACACTCGCCGATGCTCGTAAAGTTTAATTCCGTAGTTTTAGGCACAAAATCCCTACATGATATTGAGGCACGCCGCATTCCGAATTCGATTCTGGATTGATTTCGACTGCCTGGGTTTTTTTTTTATTAAATGTGTTTAAGGAGAGGTTGGTGCCCATACATGGCTCCGGCTACTCCTCTTCCCTTACTTATTAATTAGCGTCACGAACTTATCAATAAAAGTACACTCACTCACGGCAATGTCCATTTAAAAGGAATGTTCATACGTCATGCATAATGTCCACGTGATGACAACAATGTCCACACACAAGACCCACAAGAATCGTTTGCACTTTGCCGAAGAGTTCAACCAACAGTGCCACAGTCCTCTGTATAGTGCGATCACATCACGCAAAAGTCACTGGGCATTGCCCACACTTTAAACACATTTTAAACACAGCTGTCCTTAATCACAAGAGGCAACGCGAAACATGTGACTAGAAGTATCTGAATGTGAAGAATAATTGCAAATGTGAATCAATATGTTTTTGATATTCCCGACTCTTCTAAAAACTGTACTAGGGCGCGCGCAGCAATGTTTTGAAGGGTTTCAGTTGGCCATGGACCCAATACCTTTGCTAATGATAGCGGCCGTCTGTCCAATCTGTTTAGTGTTTGTAAGAATTTTTTACGGGGAACAGCATAATTTTTGCAGTGTAGAAGGAGGTGTTCTATGTCTTCTTCTGCCTCTTCACATGTACATGTAGCGCAGTTATTTTTTCTTATCCTATATAGGAAGCTCTTAGTGTAGGCAGTGCCTAGACGAAGTATGTGAATTACTGTTTCTACAGAACGGCTAATATTAATCGGAATTTGAAATTCCATTCCAGGATCGATTGTATATAGTTGAGAGTTTTTAGCTCCATTCGCGAACCAAGTCTCTTTGGACAATCGGCCACAGAGCTTGTTCAAGAAACATCGTGCATCACTCGCCGCGAGAGGTAATAGGGATAAATCGCCATCTTGATGCACTGCCTGGGGTTCCTTAACGTGCACGTAAAATCGAACCCGAGTCCTTTAGCTTAGAAGCGCAACAGCTTAGCAGGCCGGTTCCCGATGCTCATCGTAAAGTGAATATCTTTAAATGAAATTGGTTCCGATAGCCACAGTTCTTAAATAAGGTTTCTCGGCCTCCTTTTCTTATTTAGTCACTTGGCTCCCGAAATGTCCAGGAGCAGCGCTTGTAATTCATAAGCACCAGAAGTTACGCGCGGCCAGCGATGCCTGCTAAACGTGAGACATAACTCTATTAGTTGCCCGCGCGCGCATAACGCGCGCCTCCAGCATTTATGACACCTTTATTACTAAACAGGCGCAGCTGCGCGCTTGGGGCCTACAGAGATACGGCGGCCCTGGAAAGTCACACGCTTTCGCGATGGGCGCCTGAGTGCGCGAACGATGAAGCAGGCAAGCAAACAGAATGAAGCAACTTTTGCGCCTCCTTCATATGCGCTCGCTTCGCGGGGAGCAACACGTTTATGCCCAGCGATAGGGTCAGTAGCAAAGCTGTACGTGACGCCTGGGGCGCCTCATAAATAATTCACGCCGGTAATGATGTTAAAGCAGCAGACTGAGAGCTCGGGAAATGGGCGGCCCAAGAGGCACTCATTGCGTTTAATAACGCGCGCCGCCTCTCCCGCGTACTGTCTTAGGAAGCGTCAACGCTGTCTAAAAGTTCGCAGCACGTCTTTTATTTTTTTTCCCCTCCTTGTAAACAAAGCGGCAAAAAGAGCATATGACTTGAGCGAGGCTGAGTGAGGACGACGAAGGACGTTCAACGACGTTCAACGAAAAAAAAAGGCAGTCTCCATCATTGGATTTTCATATGCAGAATGAACTCTGTGCCAAACAGATAAAGCAAATCAGGAAATGGCATCAGCTCTGTTGTCTTCCAGGTTAAAGTATGATGTGGAGGCTTTCTAATAACACAACGGTCGGCTCTTACCTTATTAGTATAGTGAACGAAAGAAGCTAAATTGTTTATTTTCTTCGACTCCCCGCTATGACCCGGTGGTTGTGGCGTAGCGCTGCTGCGATCGAGGCAGCGGGTTCGATCTCAGTCACGCTGACCACATTTCATTGGTTGTGAAATACAGAAAAATTGCGTATAATTAGGAGCCCATTCAAGAAGCCCAGGTGGTTAAAATTAATTCCGGTCTCCCCGCTAAAGCTCACGTCTTAATCATATCGTAACTTCTGAATGCGATACCTTAGCAATTATTTTAATTTCCTCGTTTAAACGTGGCTAAGTTAGATATTATATATATTTTTGCGAAAGTCTGCCCTTAGGCATACTGATTCAGAAATACACATACAAATTTGCTTCGTGTATGATGTCCAGTAATGAGCGGTGGTGAGGTCCACTAATCCAGCGGTCGAGGTCGGGTGGTCGGCCAGGCTTGAGGCCTGTTGCACGTAGGTGACGACGACGGCTTAATTGTAGACCCGTGAAAGTTTACAATATTACATCATGGATTGGGGCGTCGCAAAATGGGCACGTCGTACCAAAGGGCCGCGGTACTTTTGCTCCCAAAGGGTGGTCACGGATGGGGTAAGCGCTACCCCAACACGAAGCCTCCGCAACGTAACCTCTTCTCGGCGGGTTAAACACCAGGGAGGTATCAAAGAGCTCGTGTGGTACGTCGGAGGCTTTCTTTTTCTCGGAGCATCTGTCCTTGAGCGTCCTCAGGAAAATGCGGTAGTGGGTGCGGCGTAACTTGTGGGTGGGTTGCCAAATCAGCTTTGACAAGGTCCGGCAAAGCAGCCCGAGGCACCCACTGAACGCGTATCCGCACAGATGCAGAGGCAGCAAGATGGTGAATACTATCCGAGAGTGACGTAGACCGATACACTCGTCGTATATCGTGGATAGCTTGTGTCGAATCCGTACGAATGATGAGCTGTGAGCATCTGTTTGGTAGAAGAAAAGGTATCAGCGCTGCCAATCCTCCACGTATGGCGGCAAGCTCAGCAAGGTGAGCCGCAAAATACGAGCATGTCTGGCCAGCCTCGAGTATTAATGGGCATACAAGAGCGGTGTGAATGGTGGTGCCACTCACACTGGCATCAGTATAGGCGACGACAGTGGCGGCATCTGGGTTATCGGCACAAAGCAGACGGGAAACTTGGGCGTTCACTTGGCGTGGAACCGGGCTGTAAAGGCGACCAAGAAGTTTGTTTTCAGTGAGTTGCACTTTGTTCCACGGGGCAATAGTGCTCGTCTCTGAAGGTGTATGGTGAACTTCTTGGCCCATGTACCGCGCCAATGCAGCAACCGAACAGAACGTTGATGGCTTGAGGTTGCGCGCACAGCGACGCTGGTGTACTAACTCGTCAATGGTATTTAGTTGGGACTCCTGTTGCAGTACTGTTAACGGAGTGATACGTGGCAGTCCAGTTATGGCCCGCATGGCTTCGTGGTTAATCGCCTCTAGACGTGCCCACCCTGCCAGCGTGAGGTGATGAAACTGGGCGCGGTAGAATTATTGTACTTTTTCTCTGGAGTTATTCACATACCGATGAGTAATAGCATTCGTCCAGATGTCGATCATTATTGTTGTGCGGAGAAAGAAGCATTCGCATTGACAGAGAGGGGAAGCAATTTAGAGACGGTTTGGCTCCGCATAGCAACGTTGTGCGAGAGCACGCTTGAGAGCAGCCTTAGGCGGTACTAGGACGTTGCATAACTAATGCTTTTCTCACGTCTAACTGAGTTTAGAATTTCTCGCTCGGCTATTGCTAAGTCATGTTAACCTATTGATAGGCTGTTGCTCAAATTCTAATAATAATAATTGTTGGGGCTTAACCTCCCAAAACCACGACATGATTATGAGGGACGCCGTAGTGCAGGACTCTTAAGGTGGCTCTAAATATAAGTACAGGGGCCACAAGCATTTTCGCCTCCATCAAAAATGCGGCTGCCGCGGCGGGATTCGATCCCGCGACCTTCGGGCCAGCAGTCGAGCACCATAACCACTAGACCACCGTGGCGGGCGTTGCTTAAATTCTACTAATGTCGAATTCGGCTATGCCCATTCCAAGGTCAAATTTTGAGTGCGCGAAGACGCGTCCTATAGACATGCCGAGTGTCTAGGGCGTGTATTACCACGCATTGCCATCTATATTCTGCCGGAGCATTGCGAAATTGTGCTGTTGCGTTGCCGTGCCCATACATTCCACCACAGAGTCCAGCTGAAGCCCCGTCTTCTTTCCTGACATACGCGAAATCTCGATAGGTAAGGTAGAAGTACTGTCGTGCTAAGAAAGGGCGAGGAAAAGGAAAAGGAACAGGCCTTCAATCAAAAGAGACAGCGTCACTCACCGTATGGCCTCGATCATTTGCAGGCCCATCCTGACGCAGTTGTAGGCGTGGCTTGGCCTGGAGACCGGAAGACCCGACACACAGTAGTAGCAGTCGCCCAGAATCTTTATTCGCATGCAGTGGTTCTCCTGCAGAAAAAAAGAAGTAAACCAGCCCTCAGATGTCCTGCTTTGCGTATTATTATACCGAATGGCAATAAAAAGCGCTTAGTTGTTCACAAACAAACAAACAAACAAACAAACAAACAAACAAACAAACAAACAAACAAACAAACAAACAAACAAACAAACAAACAAACAAACAAACAACCTAACTAACAAACAAACAACCCGACTCGTAAATTAAGAAGTATTGATACAATATTAGGGAATATGGTCAGTGTCTCATATTGCCTTTGTTGTTGGTATTGTGGCTTAACATATTTAGCGCCAGCGGACGAGGACAGAAAGAAGACAATGACGACACAATGTGGTTGAAGTCAGTGCATTGCGTTGTCAACGCTTTCCTTCGGTTATCATCCGCTGGCGCTAAATGTGTTGTATAAGCGTATCACTGTTTTCCCTTTGCTTGCAGGAAACCATTAACCATACTTTTACAGTTAGACGTGGAAACTATTTAAATTACACCTATACAAGCTGATTACATCAACAGGGAGACGTTACTTACACGACAAATCGCAATTTTTCAACTATTAATTTATCGATACACGCATGACTGGCAGTAGCTATTTGAAAGTTGCGTCAATTGTGAAAAACACTAGCTAAACTATTATTTGTAGTCCATTTGCAAATTGCGAAATTAAGGCGACGCAGCAAAAAAAAAAAAAAATGACTCGCCCTCCCGGCCCAGCAATAATGAATGTTCAGGGAAGCTGCTGAATGCCACCGCCACCGCTACAAAAGCTAGAGGGGGTGGGCGTGGGGGTACTTAATAATGCGAGAATGTTCCGGCCCGTGAAGCAATAAATCTGACGTTAGCAACCGATGGTACCAAACCCACGTGACCAATGGATGAAGTCACCGCATCAAACGTTACCTCAAGTCGCGTGATGACGTCATCATCACATGACAGCGTAACCTTGTAACGTCATGCGATTACGCCATCACGTCAATTGCGACGTCACGTGATGGTGTCACCTGATAACAGCATGTGATAACGACATCACGTAAGGCTGCACTGCCTTTGGGATCAGCCTACATTTTTCCGTGAGCCCGACGCCGCGAAAAATGCCGACCAACAAGAGGGTAACAGCTTCGCCGTAAAACGTAATTCCCATTTGGGACTCAATTGCGAAGGTTGGCACCTGTTTCAGCAAAACCGTGCAAGGAAATGCAGTGGACATTCCGCTGGCGCTCCGCAGTTAGTTTCCTTAAAATACCTTCTTTGTTTCATGCAGACAAGACTAAGTGCACCGTTTATTTATCAGTAGATCTTGCGTTCAGCTATCTCGAAAGCGGTGATAACATCAGAGATTCCGGTCAAGGCCATGCTTGTGCTACGAGCCTGCCTCAATGGCTTGAAATCTGCACTTGCTACATGTGGCCCATTATATTCACGGTATCCGGCGCTATAAAACAGCATACGAGAACAGAACACAGAGACACGGCGCTATTCTTGCAAGCTATTATATTTACGTTGACAACTGAATCCCAAACTATTATTTTTTATTTATTATTTATTTATTCAATACTGCGGACTCGTGGTCCATGCAGGGTGGTTATTACAAATAGAAATACAAAATAAGTAGCAATGACACAACAATAATAAAGGTGAAGAGCGTTATGCGAAGGTTCGCACTTGTTTCAGCAAAACCGTGCAAGGAAATGCAGTGGACGTTCCGCTGGCGCTCCGCAGTTAGTTTCCTTAAAATACCTTCTTTGTTTCATGCAGAAAAGACTAAGTGCACCGTTTATTTATCACTAGATCTTGCGTTCAGCTATCTCGAAAGCGGTGATAACATCAGAGATTCCGGTTGAGGCCATGCTTGTGCTACGAGCCTGCCTCAATGGCTTGAAATCTGCACTTCCTACATGTAGCCCATTATATTCTCTCAATACGCTGAGCTTGAGTCTTCAAAGTGCCGACGTAAGGCCGGGAAACTTCGCGCAAAGCACCACCGTACTCTTTCTGACACGCTGGAGAGAAGCTTCAGTCTCAGCTCAGCAAGTCAATTACCCTATAATTACCATCTAAACTAATTATTCTAGCTAATAAATTATTTTATGTTTTTTATTTTTGCTACAAGTTTGCTCTCCGCGTCCAGACGTAAATGTGATAAAGACGTAATTTTTCTTGACGTGGGATGATGTTTGGTTCATTCTGGGCAAAGTAAGTATTAGTGAAACCTTATTAATGAGGTAATTGAACACCGAGGTTGCTCTCGCAAGCAATACTCGCGACATTGAAGAGGGCGAGCGGAAAGGCATAGTGAGGTCAAGGAAGCAAGCGATTCGAGTAATTGTGCGAAAAGGTAGACAGTAAAACGGCATTTTAAGAAGCTCTTATAAAAAAAGGGGGGGGGGGATTAAACATTTGTGGTTCAAATCTATGCCGCCTGTTCATGAATTCGAGACTTCGCAAGCAGCTTACGGCATGACCTAAAGCAGTCACAGATAGATTACGCAAAATAGAAAAAGAGGCGTGATTTTTTAAAAAAGGCAATGGGCTGTGCGATGTTTTTACGTTGCACTCGGTCAAAGAAAACGGCGCCTATTCCGTTGCTAATACGCCCCTCTCTTTCAGTGTACTCCCCGCGTCTCTCTTTCATTGTTTGCCCTCTACTTAGTCACAAGCTCTGTCTAAAGTAAGGTAGAGAAGAATCGCAGATCTTCACATTCTAAAGCAACCCACTTCATTGATTATGAGTATGCTTAAGTTAAGAGGATAGGCTGTCGGTTTTTTTTTTATGGCAGGCTTTTGTTTTTGGCAAAGAAAAAAATAGAACCCGCTTAGCCAGTCGCGGCTACTCTTTGAAGCCCGTGAAAATATTAAAGCATGCAGAAGGCTTTAAACAACGACCCCGGTTACGATTGTATGCCTAGGGACGCTGACAGCACTGGTAAAGCAGAACAATGGGTAACACACGTAGGTCCTGCAGTGAGAAACGAAACTGTCGTTTCACAATGAAACTTGGCGCTCGGAAAATGTACGCATTACACGCAGTGTCTTACAAGAAAAAAAAAAAAAAGACGGCGACCTCAGTCCTGTTGCCAGGCGCCGACAGGCGTATGGAGAAAACGTGGAATACGCGCAAACCGAAGTACTACACCACAAGGAAGCCGGAGCAAGAAGGAGAGCAAAGAGAAGGAGTAAGGAACATGCGTCGTAGGCGTAAAAAGAAAACAATGGGCCCTGTCTTCCGCGTGCTAATAGAAAAATAAGCAATACATGCAGCGAACACATCGCCGCTGTTTGGAACAAACCATCTAGGCCTGTACGCCATCTAGGCCTGTACGCTTGAATTGTTTGTTTCAGCCAAGCCTCATTAGGGAAGCCGGCTGGCCAACGCCAAAGAACACTCACGAATGAAAAATTTGTGAATTTCGCCCTCACGCATTACAGAAACGCATATGGAATATGCAAAATCCTCATCCACACACAAAATTGACTTGGGATTATGGGAAAGAGTGTTCCACACTTACTGTCATGGCTACCAGCGGCGCTGACTAACATAGGTCTAAATACCCCATAAAGTGGACGGGAGGATGACCGCCGCCGTAGCTTAATGGTAGAGCATCGGACGAAGGTCGCAGGTTCGGTCCCTGCCGGCGGCAAGTTATCAGCGCTTGCTGGCGCGTCTTTATAGCACTTGTCTTATCAATTGTTTTACCATTTGCTTGCATGTTTTATCACTTCAGACGTTATGTGCGACTGCTTTTTAAAAGAGCTAGGTGTTCATTGGGCTTTGTAATGAAAGTATAGCGCCGGAGGTTCATGGCTTGAGAACTCCGAATAGAGACGCAAGGCAACTTGCTTTATATATATATATATATATATATATATATATATATATATATATATGTATATATATATATATATATATATATATATATATATATATATATATATATATTGTAGGCATTAATTGGACTTCATCTTCCTCATCTGTACATAACCATCATCAGTCATCGGCTCGGGCGTCTTCTTCGTCGGCGCCATCTTGCCTTTGGCGTAATAAAGCGCCGGCTTAACCGCTTTATTTCAAGTGGTGGAGGAGCTTTACGATCCCTTCGACCTCTCTTCTTCTAAAGATCTCTCCTGGAGCTCCGTTCGGGACGCCGCTTACGCCAGCAGACCACCATGTCACAAGATGAGCCCACAGTGCCAACTCACCCGGTCCAACCGCCTGCCGCCGCCCCTACCACTGCCAACAACCCCCCTCGCGACCCTGAAATCTTCTCCGGTCTGCCTGGAGAAGATGTCGAAGACTGGCTCGACAACTATGACCGTGTAAGCGTTTACAACAACTGGAACGAGGCGTCGAAGTTAGCTCGCGTACAGTTTTACGTATCCCAGGTAGCCAAGACATGGTTCCTAAATCACGAGAGCGACTTCCGTGATTGGTCTTCCTTCAAGGACCAGCTACGGCGGATTTTTGGCACACCGACGGTTCGTTCGGAAGTTGCGAGGAAGAAACTGGCTGAACGCGTCCAGCATTACGGCGAGTCTTATACCTCGTACATTGAGGACGTTCTTGCGCTTTGCCGCCGTATCGACGATGCCATGCCAGAAACTGATCGCGTACGACATCTTCTGAAGGGTATAGGACCTACCGCTTTCAATGCCCTCACCGCGAACAACCCTTCGACGGTATCGGACGTCATCTCTGTGTGCCAGCGGCTTGATGCCCTACAATCCATCCGCCTGCGACCCGACTTTTGCGAAAACCCCTTGGCAAACAGTATGGAGCTCCGATCCATCATTCGAGCCATAATCCGTGAGGAATTGCAAGCCTACGGCTCACCACCTTGCAACAACGCTCACGCACAACCCGCCTCCACTGATCTGCGAAGTATGATCAAAGAGAAAATGACAGCCTTTCAGAGCGCCCACCATCCCACCGCTCCACCTTGCCCCCAACCGGCTTCGTACGCACACATCGCTGCAATGCAACCTTCACCACCTCCAGTCACACCACCTGTGCCTGTTCACGACCATCTAGCACCTCTTGTTGCCCGAGCACCGAATCCGCCATACCATTCCGCCTGGCGTGCCCCACGGCCTGTCTGCTATTACTGCGGCATTCGGGGACACATCTCCCGGGTTTGTCGACGCCGCCAGCAGGACGAACGTCGTGGTTATGCTGCTTTCGAACGTGACCAGCCATCTCGATTTTACCACCGTTACGCCGACAATGTTTTCACTCGCCGATCGCCATCGCCGGCCGACTTTTCGAACACGACCATCAATACACGTACCTCCAGACGACGTTCCCCATCGCCACTCCGGCGCTCTGTTTCGCCGCTTCGGCCTGTCTCTCAACTCCCTGTCCAGCGATCGGAAAACTAAACAGTGCAGTTTTTGGAGGGAAAACTGCATCGCCGCGAAATGCCTCAAGTCCTCCTGAACGACCGTCAAACATGTTATTGGTGATTGTGCAAGGTGTGCGGGTTTGGGCTTTGATAGACACGGGAGCAACGATTTCTGTTATGCGTGCGGACTTGTGTTCTCGTTTGCGGAAAGTGAAGACGCCCTACCTTGGATCATCCTTGATTGGGGCCAATGGAGCAATCATTCGACCATTGGCTCAATGTACAGCACGCGTCTTCATTGACGGTATCCGTCATCACATCACTTTCGCAGTTTTAATTTCCTGTGCTCATGAACTCATTTTAGGCTGGGACTTTCTCTCGTCAGCGTCTGCTTTAATTTCTTGCCGCCAACGTGTACTTCAGATGACCGAGACCGATCATTGCAGCGAGCGTATCGATGAGACACGACTGCGTTTTTCCACAGCTGCCGATTCCGTACTGCCTCCGGGTCAGGAGCAACTGATCCCGATCACGTCTACGCATATTGCCAATGGTGACGTGTTTATCACCCCTTACGGCCGCTGTCTAGCTCGTGGCATTGTGTTCCCATCCAGCCTGGTGCGATTCAAAGAAAGTGCTGCGGTAATTGTCGGCCTGAACACCACCACTGAGACTATTCTCCTACCTCAAGGTTCTGCGGTGACCTGTTATGTGGATACACAACCGGCATCTTTCGTACCTCTTGACGCCTTGCAAGCTCATCCTCCACAGAACAAGCCTATTTCTTCATCCACCTTTGCTTCCGGGATAAACCCCGACCTTCCTGCTCCTCAGCGTGAGGCGTTGCTGAAATTGCTAACAAAACATCAGGCCTCCTTCGACGCCAATGCTTCGTCACTCGGACAGACCACAGTTGCGTCTCATCGTATCAACACTGATGGTCAGAATATTGTACGCCGTCGTCCCTATCGAGTCTCCTTGGCCGAACGCAAAATCATTGAGGAGAACGTGGCCGACATGCTTAAAAGAAACATCATACGACCCTCTGCCAGTTCTTGGTCATCACCCGTTGGTACAAAAGAAGGATGGATCGGTACGATTTTGTGTTGATTACCGCGCGCTCAACAAGATCACCCGAAAGGATGTATATCCGATGCCTCGTATAGATGATGCACTTGACTCTTTGCAAGGCGCGCAGTACTTCTCCACCCTTGACCTTCGTTCCGGATATCGGCAAATTCCAATGGACGAAGCGGACAAAGAAAAGACCGCCTTTTCTACGCCGGACGGTCTTTACGAGTTTAACGTAATGCCCTTCGGCCTATGTAATGCCCCCGCCACATTTGAAAGGATGATCGACACTGTTCTTCGCGGCCTCAAGTGGAAAACTTGTCTATGCTACACTCTTAAAAAAAAGAGAGTCAAAAGGGAGTCACGTCTGCTTGACTCTCTTTGTGGCAGCCGATGACCACCTTTTTTTCTAAGGGGAGTCACAATGCTCTGGTCGACGCTCCTGAATGAAATAGATGACTCCCTTGCTCCAAGGGAGTCAGTGATGGTTCTGCATATACAGGGTGGGTTTTTTAAAAAAGAAAGCTTCACTGGCTGCGACCAAGATACAGTTCGCTGCTTTGGCTTGTGGTATACCGAAAAATTTTGGTTGAGAATATATAACATGGATTCGTAAAATGTGGAATTACGCACGTATTGTGTTATGGCTTCAGTTACGATACTGCTGAAACGGCGCTTCGAAAACGTCTACAAGTAAACAGGGTTCTTAAAAAATCTTGCCCCCAAGCGAAACATTCAGAGTTACGACAACGTTTAACAATGGCAGCGCTGACAAATTTGCGAATCTTCGCACGTTTGCAAGCGAGGTTTGTAGATTCCTACGACAGCATGTATGGCAGAAAACATACATTTATTAGTGAAATGGACGTGCATGGTGTTGAACGCACTGGCGATCGGGAACACATCTAACTCGACGGCCGTAAAAACATGTGCCGCAAAGCTGGCATGATAACCGCGCAGACCGGTTATCAAGGCGACGCTTTACCGCGTCTCCTAAAGAGCGACAATACTACCAGAATTATAGCTCGCGTGGTCATCATTTCTGCCCGCCACAGCTAAACTATATCTTCACGATAATCCGCGCGGGCCACCAAATCGCTCAGCAAACGTTGAGCACAGCTAGGCACGCACACACGGCCTCACCGCACTCTCCCTAGCCCCTAGAGCAGGGGATGCACGTTCACCTGCTCCCCCTCCCACCGTACAGCCCTTACAGACACACACAGGGCACGCTTCGCCTCCTCCACCCTGATATTATTCAATGGAGCTTTAACTATGCATGGATGTGTGTTCTATAGCACCAAAACAAAACCGAAACCATTTAGGCGTTCGTGGAGGCTACTTTAATCCAAAGCCGAAGCCATCAATACGAGACAGCCATTTTGGCCTGGCGTCGTGAGACGGCATTGTTCGTGATCCGTCTCGTTGTGGTCGTTCTTTAGTCCGCCAGAATAATCTGTGTCGTCAGGCGTGATTGCAAGTGGTTGTTTTGCGTGACTTTCTTCGTGCTATGCATTCGTGGCGTAGTATCGTATCGTCGGCTCGCTCTTGCCGTGTCTGGCTGATCGTTTTGCGTGACTTTCCTTCCGTGCTATGCATTCGTGGCGTAGATCGTGTCGTCGGCTCACGCTTGCCGTGACTGGCTGAAGCAGTGTCACTCAGTGTTTGGGAAAAGCAGCCTCCGGACGGAGAAGTCCCTGCAGTAAGCTTCGTTTCGTCGTGAACTTGCCTGAGCAAGATGGCAGCGCATGACGGATCCCAGTGGCACCGACAGACGAAGCCTGTGGACTACGCTCCTACGGTCGTTATAGATTTCAGGTGAGTTCTGCCGGCTTCTGCCTACAACTCTTTTACTCGCTTCACACGTAGCTTTGCCACTTGCCTTTCTGATGTTCCAGTTGCACGGATTTTGCTATCGTGTTTCAGTGGCTTGGCAACGACGAAACCGCACTGGACTATCCAGTAGCGGGTAAAACGGAGTGGTGCGCGCCAATATCGTGTTTCCTTATTCCATACATGCCAGAAAAACATGAAATTGCGAGTTGAAATCTCGGTTGCAAGTCGAGTGTGGTGACACGTAGAGCAACGTTGCACCGATATATATTTGAAGGGTAAGTAAGATCAGCTGATCGAAATCAATCTAATGCACCCGGCCCGAACATGCCGGATATCCAGATCATGATTTTGGCTCGTGAAACTCTAGAATTTAGTGTTTCTTTCCTTTGCTACCCAGACGTTGAAACACGTTTAATACGTATTTATTCGCTGCATATTCGAACTTCTCGCCGTGTTTGCTTGTGTGTGTGTGTGTGTGTGTGTGTGTGTGTGTGTGTGTGTGTGTGTGTGTGTGTGTGTGTGTGTGCGCGTGCGTGCGTGCGTGCGCGTCCGTGCGTGCGTGCGTGCGTAACTGCTATAAAACTTTGATGCAATAGCTTTTGTAGCACGGTTTCATTTAATTGAAACAGTGGTGACTTGATCTTATGATGCTAAAAAATATCATGCAACAAAGGTAAATGTGAGTTCACTTCAAAGTTGTAGTTTTTTTTTTTTTTTCCACAAACTGCATACGAGCATAACCTCATCCTCCTGTGATACTTGCTTTGTCTAATGTGGTGTGGTGCTAGTACCTAATAGTAAACACAACACCGGCTAGTAATAATGGCAGTAAACATACTGCTCAAACGCTGTGTTTCGTGGATATTGGATGCCTTTGTTATACCAGCCGTGGTTCAGTTCGTTATTATTTTCAACACAAAGATACAGTCTACAGTGATGTTGTGGGCAGTGGACAAAAATCCCTTAAAATGGACTTGGAAGCGTTACGCTGCGAAGCCCAAGGACGCGGGTTCTATTCCTGACCCCGGCAGCTGCATTTAGATGGGGGCGAGATACAGAAACTTCCATGCCCTTTGATTTGTGCACGTTGAAGAACTCCAGGTAGTTGAAATTAATCCGTGATCTCCCACTACGTAGCACCGCTTAATCGCATTGTGCTTTTCGCTCATAAATCTCTAGCAATTATTGCTTCGTCATTATACCTCGAAACACTCGCTGTATCCTATTTGAATTCTATTCGCCATAGTCTGCAATGAATATTTAGCACTTTTTACAGCGGGTACCTCATTTGACATTCTTTTACAATGCACCTTAATTGTCCCAATTTCGTGCCATAATCAGCTGTTGTTTTTAATATGTATATAAGTCACTTCAGCACTGTTCCTTTTTGTTTGACCGCTTCTCATCACCTCAATTGTTTGAGGTTTGAGGTGATGTTTGTGCTGCACAGTTTGCCCGAGTTTGCTCCCAACCCTCTATACTGGTCAACGCTGGCTGGCGGGTTGTCCTTCCAGACAAACGGAAAAACGAGACCTTTGCCTGTTGATATAGATCTGAAGAAAAAATGGCACATTAGGCCTTTAGAATAGCTGCACCTTCGTGCAGCTGTTCTGAAGCCAGGCACTAGAAGGGCACGCTCACAATGATGCGACAGAAAGAAGGCAGTGAAGGCAAGCCTAGTCTTGTCGTACATTCGCCATATTTCGTGTAGCTGTATACACATTTTGCCGTTTTCTTCGTTAAACTAATAATAACATTTGGCGTTTAACATCCCAAAACCACGATATGATTGAGAGACGCCGTAGTAGAGGGCTCTGGAAATTTCGACTACCTGGGGTTCTTTAACGTGTAGCTAAATCTAAGTACACGGGCCTCAAACATTTTCGCCTCCAACGAAAATGCAGCCGCCGAGGCCGGGACTCGATCCCGCGACCTACAGGTCTTCGTTAAAATACTGCTAGTCTAGTGGTTATAGTGCTCTACTGCTGACCCGCAGGTTGCGGGATCGAATCCTGGCCGCCGCGGCCGCATTTTCGATGGAGGCGAAAATGGTTTAGACCCGTGTGCTTAGATTTAGGTGCACGTTAAAGAACTCCAGGTGGTCGAAACTTCCGAAGCCCTCCACTACGGCGTCTCTCATAATCTTATCGTGGTTTTGGGACGTCAAACCCCAACAATTATTATTATTATTAAAATACTGGTGCCATGCTATACAGGGTGATTTTTTTTCAGACAGTACATATCTTTTATAAAAAAACTCTATGACAGTCACGCTCCAGTAGTACTCTAGTTCGAGGCGGAAATATTCTGCCGCAACAAAAAATGCGTTGACGGGACTAATTAACAAAAACCCGTTAACTCATATTTATTTATTGACTTGAGGGCAGTTGTTTATATTAGAAATTTGTAGTGCGTGCCGCTTTATGGTATACCCATTTTTCAGAAATCATGAAAGTTTTACGTAACTCGAGATATTTATTGTGAAATTTTAAGGGCGAAATCAAAACTGATCGTGTCCGGCACACAGAAAACGCGGTTTTTCTGTTACGTCAGACCGGAGCTGCCCGCGACAAGGGAGTGACGAAATTTGAATGAAGGCGCGTCGTGGTCGTACCTTTTCGTGAAAACTGGCAAGTCATCTAACTTGCGTCAGCGGATCGCCTTACCTTTGCATGTGGCGTTTGGTGCTCATTTGTTTCTTTCGAGATGCGCGCATCCGAAACGGCAGTAATATCAACCTTTTCTTTCTATGTTTACAGATAAGTACCACACATCGCACCCAAATAATAAGCTGTTTACTTGTGTATTTCTGAATGCTTGCAGATTTTCCTGATCACATTCTGCTTCGGCCCACCTTCATTAAACTATCATCACCTTCTTTCACGTGTAGCTCCGAGCTTACGTAACAGAGAAGCGACGTTTCCTGCACTGTCAGGCGCTATCAGTTTCGATTTCGTCCTTGAAATTCAAGGATGAATATCACGAATTACGTGTAACTTTCGCGATTAAAAAAAATGTGTATGCCATAAATTGGCACGCGATACAACTTTCTAATATAAACAACTACCTCCAGGTCAGGAATTAAAAGTTAATTAATGAGTTTTTGTTAATTAATCTCTTCATTGCCATTTTAGTTGCAGCAAACTATTTCCTTCTTGACATAGAGTGTGTGCGCGAAAACATCTTGAGCATGACTATTATACAATTTTGATAAGAAATATGCGTTCTCTAAAAAAACATCCTTCTAATTGTACGGAGGTCATGCAGCGGAAACAGTTGCAGCTGGCTAAGGGAGTAACAGACCCTCAAAGTACAGCAAAGTTAATGAGTATCCCTGGTTTTGTTCATTGCCATGACACTTCATGGAATCTGGTGTGTGAGCGCTGCCCTTGTCAGATTAAAAGGTGATCGATCTGTCTGTCATCATGTGTTTATTTTTGTGCACTTGACTATTTCAGGTTGCTTCAAGACTGCACATTGAAGCTCTACAGCTGCATTTGACCAGGAAGCCTCCTTGGAAACTTCGTGTCTCGAGGTAGTCAAGACGTGTCCAAGAATTCGGAATAGCCACGCTTAAGGTCTGGCCGTGAGTGGTCTCGAATCAGTGCAACCTGCTGTCCTTTTCACCAGAATGCCACCTGACCCTGACATGGTCTGGGAACACGACACTGCCAAGCTCATGCACGCAAGCTGTGTCACCTATTGGGGTCCTGTATCTCAGATGACTACATGAGAATCCTGTACTACATGAGAACTACACATGTTGCATGTTTTGCGCTGTATGCCACATAAAATATGTAATGGATGTCGCAAAGAAGTGCTTGATGGCTGGCCATTGATTCCTATTCATAAAAACTGACTGCTGGCTATGCTAATGTTTATGCCAGGTCTAGTATATTGCCGCATTTGACAGTAATGAACGATGTTAGCGAAACTATTGCTTTTCATATCTCACTCATTCTGACAGTAATGTGTCTCGCTGTATTTCTGGACGGTGTTTCTGTATTTCAGTTCTGTACAGAACTCTCCATACCACCGCTAAATATATATATTTATATATATCATACCTTATATATATAAGGTACTTGACACACGACGTACGTTTTAGCATTAGCATAGTGCTAAAACGTACGTCGTGTGTCAAATGCCTTCCTACAGTATCAGGACCTTCGTGATCTTTCTGTAGCTCTTATATTTAAGGGTCATTCCATGCCAAGTGTCCCAGACGTGGCGCTCGCACATCGCAGCTTTTGCTGATAAAATTTGTGCCTTTTTCCTGTGCCACATGGAGTATTGTGGCAAAACATTCTTGCTCGAAAAAATTTTTGACGGTCCTGGCACCCCCTCGAATTTCGCTTCTATTTATTAAACTGTACCTAATAGAAAAATGTGTATAAAATCTACTTTTGTCTGTTGAGCTTCTAAACTGTGCTTGCGCTATCGCAGAGGTTCTGTTTAGTTGTCCCATTCATTATTTCCGAATTTTTGTTTTGAAGCTACGTAGCTTCAAAAACTACAAAAATCTTCAAAGTTCGTGAATTTTTCTTGAGCTATCTAGAACTCACCCTAACCAATATTAATAATAGCCTGATTTCCATGAAAGTGTATTTTAGTACAGAAATGTTAAGGGGTAAAATAGACTTCAGATCTTTCCGAAAAAAAATTGTGAAATTAGAGAAAATGTACGATTTGTTGCATGTTTGACCATATTTTTCATACTGATGCGGTCAAAGTAAAAATCCTCGTCATGCGGCGTTTGATAAAAGACTTCATCGTTAAGTAATGAAAAAAGTCTTATCAAATAATTTTTTTCTTTTAAGGAAGAAAATAATTTTTGAATTTGGCCCTCCGAACGCGCAGTGCATTTCATTTTGTTGCCACTTCGCCGCAAAGCACGTGGTAGCCCTTGCAGCTGACACTCGTCACAGGCAACGGCCAGATGCGAGATGTATGTCAGTGGCTCGTGAGTGGTCGAAAGTCTTGTCACGTTGATGTCAGGGCGACGAGTAATGAATTCGCGTTACAATGTGAGCTTGCTTGGCGGGCCCAATGGGAAGTATGGACGCCCGAGAGCAGCCTATGGCGTCGTTGGCACATTGTGCTAGAGGCCGTCTGTACAACATGTATACCCTGAGAAAGAAGTGTGTACAGTGTGCATTATTTCTTTCAGTATGTGTATGCTAGTTGTGCAGACGTCCCTCTAGGACATTGTGCCAACGACTCCACATGCTGCTCTCGGGCGTCCATATTTCCCATTGGGCCCGCCTAGCAAATGCTCATTGTAACGCAAATTCATTACTCGTCGCCCTGACAGCGCGACAAGACTTTTGACCACTCACGAGCCGCTGACATACATCTCGCATCTGGCCGCTGCCTGTGACGAGTGTCAGCTGTAAGGGCGACCACGTGCTTTGCGGCGAAGTGGCAGCAAAATGAAATGCACTGCGCGATCGGAGGGCCAAATTCAAAAATTATTTTCTTCCTTAAAACAAAAAAAAATGATTTGATGAGACTTTCTTCGTTACTTAACGATGAAGCCTTCTATCAAACGCCACATGACGAGGATTTTTACTTTGACCGCATCAGTATGAAAAATACGGTCAAACGTGTGACAAATCGTACATTTTCTCAAATATCACAATTTTTTCGGAAAGATTTGAAGTCTATTTTACCCCTAAACATTTCTGTACTAAAATACACTTTCCTGGAAATCAGGCTATGATTAATATTGGTTAGGGTGAGTTGCAAATAGCTCAAGAAAAATTCACGAACATTGAAGATTTTTGTAGTTTTTGAAGCTACGTAGCTGGTAGTGAAACACAAAAAAAATCGGAAATAATGAATGGGACAACTAAACAGAACCTCTGTGATAGCGCAAGCGCGGTTTCGTAGCTCAACACACAAAAATAGATTTTATACACATTTTTCTATTAGGTACAGTTTAATAAATAGAAGCGAATTTCGAGGGGGTGCCATGATTGTCAAAATTTTATTCGACCAAAAGTGTTTTGCCACAATACTCCATGTGGCACAGGAAAAAGGCACAAATTTTATCAGCAAAATCTGTGATGTGCGAGCGCCACGTCTGGGACACTTGGCATGGAATGACACACACACACACACACACACACACACACACACACACACACACACACACACACACACACACACACACACACACACACACACACACACACATATATATATTGAGAGAGCGTAGGCATCGGCAAGTTGGTAATTCATGTTTGACTTTTTGAGCGCGCAAAAGAACAGAAACGAAAAACGACGCAGACACAGCGCTGACTTCCAACATATGCTTTATTTTCTACAGTGGTACGTATATATATATATAGACAACAAAAAGCAACGCACGCAGGCGCATTGTACAGGAAGGCTTCATGTAAAACCACAAATAAGTATGCATGATAAGCAATCAAACAACCTGATACCGGATTTTTTTCTTCTTTAAGAGATCAAGCGGTCATTCCTGACTACCACTATCGTCTAGTCACCCCGTGGGCCTTGCTTAGAAAGTCTAGTTCTTTTTGGATAGGTCAATTGAAGGTGCACTAATGCACATGTCTCCCAAACTTGCAATCTTCGCCGCTTCAATTATCTCACGTGTTGTTTGTGCCTGGCTCCTTCCTGTCGCAGTGCACTGCGAATACATGGGATCGCACCCACACTTCCTGCAGTGGAAAGCCAAATGTCCCACACCTCCAGTTCGCACGTTATTTGCGTGCTCACGCAGCCTGTCATTGGCACACCGTCCCGTCTGCCCTATGCATTTCTTGCCACAGGACAGCAGTAACTCATAAACGATGTTGTTCTCACATTTAACAAAGCTTTCTTTGTGCTTTTTTTGGCACCTGGGTTTTTCAGAACCACTGTAGGAGGCCTTGCACAGATTATAAAGCTTGTTTGGTGCTGAAAGGACGACTCTTACGTTGGCGTTGTTTCCTATCTTTTTCAGCCTATGTGAGACATCGTGAAGGTACGGTATGACGGCGCATTTCTGCTTGACAGGCTCCGTTTCTGGTGAAGCCTGCTCCTCACCCTCGCGAGCATGTTTGACAGTCTTGAGAAGACCCTCCGCCACAGATGTGACGACATACTGAGGAAACACCGCCTTTTTCAGGCAGTCAGCTTGCGCCTGGAAACTACACGAACACTTGTGAGGACATGAGCGGCGAAGCGCATTCATTAGGGTTAATTTTGCAATACCCCTTTTAACTAGCTTGGAGTGGCCCGAAGAAAACGGCAGAAGCGGCTTATTGGCCCTAGGCTCGTACGACCAGCAAACCTGGTCTCGCTCAAAGAACATTCTTAAGTCAAGAAAACGCAAGGCGTTGTTTTGCGGCATTTCATGCGTGACTGCGAGCGGTTGCAGGAAACGCGTGAACAGATCAAGTACGTTTGAAGAATCATTGCCAAATTCGCCTGGACTTGATTCTAGAAAGACAACGTAGTCATCTACATATCTAAACACCTTCTTTACATTTGTGCCTGTTAGCTCTGTTTCTAGTTTCTAGTAACAGGCACAAATGTAAAGAAGGTGTTTAGATATGTAGACGACTACGTTGTCTTTCTAGAATCAAGTCCAGGCGAATTTGGCAATGATTCTTCAAACGTACTTGATCTGTTCACGCGTTTCCTGCAACCGCTCGCAGTCACGCATGAAATGCCGCAAAACAACGCCTTGCGTTTTCTTGACTTAAGAATGTTCTTTGAGCGAGACCAGGTTTGCTGGTCGTACGAGCCTAGGGCCAATAAGCCGCTTCTGCCGTTTTCTTCGGGCCACTCCAAGCTAGTTAAAAGGGGTATTGCAAAATTAACCCTAATGAATGCGCTTCGCCGCTCATGTCCTCACAAGTGTTCGTGTAGTTTCCAGGCGCAAGCTGACTGCCTGAAAAAGGCGGTGTTTCCTCAGTATGTCGTCACATCTGTGGCGGAGGGTCTTCTCAAGACTGTCAAACATGCTCGCGAGGGTGAGGAGCAGGCTTCACCAGAAACGGAGCCTGTCAAGCAGAAATGCGCCGTCATACCGTACCTTCACGATGTCTCACATAGGCTGAAAAAGATAGGAAACAACGCCAACGTAAGAGTCGTCCTTTCAGCACCAAACAAGCTTTATAATCTGTGCAAGGCCTCCTACAGTGGTTCTGAAAAACCCAGGTGCCAAAAAAAGCACAAAGAAAGCTTTGTTAAATGTGAGAACAACATCGTTTATGAGTTACTGCTGTCCTGTGGCAAGAAATACATAGGGCAGACGGGACGGTGTGCCAATGACAGGCTGCGTGAGCACGCAAATAACGTGCGAACTGGAGGTGTGGGACATGTGGCTTTCCACTGCAGGAAGTGTGGGTGCGATCACATGTATTCGCAGTGCACTGCGACAGGAAGGAGCCAGGCACAAACAACACGCGAGATAATTGAAGCGGCGAAGATTGCAAGTTTGGGAGACATGTGCATTAGTGCACCTTCAATTGACCTATCCAAAAAGAACTAGACTTTCTAAGCAAGGCCCACAGGGTGACTAGACGATAGTGGTAGTCAGGAATGACCGCTTGATCTCTTAAAGAAGAAAAAAATCCGGTATCAGGTTGTTTGATTGCTTATCATGCATACTTATTTGTGGTTTTACATGAAGCCTTCCTGTAAAATGCACCTGCGTGCGTTGCTTTTTGTTGTCTATATATATATATGTACCACTGTAGAAAATAAAGCATATGTTGGAAGTCAGCGCTGTGTCCGCGTCGTTTTTCGTCCCTGTTCTTTTGCGCGCTCAAAAATGTCACACACACACACACACAGATATATATATATATATATATATATATATATATATATATATATATATATATATATATATATATATATATATATATATATATATATAAAATGCTTAACAATTGTGGTGACGTGGCTAAGGACTACGCATTATTCGCAGGATGTTGTGCCTATAGTTTAGGTGCTTACTGATAAAACAGTAGGTTGTCATTACAATGTGAACATGTATGAAATGGCATGAAGTGTTTAAAACCGATTCAAAGAATAATTTTACGAATCACAGAAATTTCAGTTTGTTTATAGGATGAAGGCATGCAGACGTGAAAGAGAAGACACAGACAAACCAAACGCTAGCGTTTGAGCTGTCCGCATCTCTTCTGTTTCCGTGTTGCATGGCTTACTTTCTTCTAGAATCAACATTTTTTTGTTGTTTTACGCGAGCGGAAATTGTTCTGAGACTCATCTATATAAACTTCGAGTAGTATTTTATTTCCCCCAGAGGAATCGAATGCAGCACTGTAAAGTTGCTACAAAAACTTGTTGCGGCTGTCATGCATCCACCACAGTGTTCCTGTTTGAGTAAACCCGGTGGAAGTGCCTTGTTGAGTAACAAGAGGTAGCGGCACCAACTTTCGTCGATTGTCAGATAAAAACCCTAATGGTGTTCGCTCTGATTTGAAGTTCTTTTGAAATTCTTGATCAATCTCTATAAAACTTGTTTAGTTTATGTGTATTTGTACGCTGATTTTGAAAATGGAAATGTTTTTCTACTATTACATGTCGTGTTAAGTATATCAAACATTTCATGTGCCATGTTAGGCCTGCACGAGTTACAAAGTAAGCATATCACAGTAATATGAAATGGGAACTGTATGCAACATAACCAGAATGCATGTCCTAAACCCACTTAACAATAGTCATAGTATGCTGAACATTGACCAGTAAGTGTATGTCTAGCTGGTGATTCGCTCACGAGAGTTCAATATTACGTAACTTTTAACTCAAATGGGTTTAAAACGCGAGTTCGTATGTGGGCTAGTGGGTTCATGAACATTATGCCAGAACAGCGCAGTAAACTCCTTTGCCAGAACAGCGCAGTAAACTCCTTTAAAACTATTGCATACAGTTTTTATCCCCTAACTATAGCGATATGTCGATTTACTTTGTAACTCCAAGTTTGGAAAGGCTTGCTCATCAAGACACATGAAATTTTTATGTGTAAAAACTGCGTTTTCTTCCAGATAATTGCATATTTGAAATCGCCACATAAGTAAACCTAAACTCAGCAAGTTTCATCAATATCGACCAAGAAGAAAAATAAACGCATTATTTGTTGCAGAGTGTCTCATTGAGTACCACGAAGTGGTCACACTGACTCTTGCCAGGGGAGTCATGTACACCACTGTCCTTAAGGACAACGGAGTCAAAGGAACGCTCCAGTGGGGGTCAGCGTTACCATGGCAAAGGGGTCACCCTGACTACCTAGAGGTACTAGCGGGAAATAAAAGGTAGTCATGTAGACTCCTGCGTTGGGAGTAACGTAGACTCTCTGCTTGTGAAGAAGGGAGTCGTTGGTCTGAAGAACGAAGGGAGTCGTTTGACACCCCAAATTGTGAAGAAGGGAGTCGTTGGTCTGAAGAACGAAGGGAGTCGTTTGACACCCCAAAAGGTCATCATATGTGTAGCGAGGCGATTACCACCCAAAGGTAGTCAGTACAGACACCCTTTTTTTTAAGAGTGTATTTGGACGATATCGTCGTGTTCTCCTCCACTTTCGATGACCATCTGCAACGCCTCGACGAAGTGCTCACATGCCTCTCCAATGCTGGCCTTCAACTAAACACAAAGAAGTGCCACTTCGGTAGCACAACGATCAAAGTTCTCGGACATCTCGTTAACAAAGATGGCATCCAGCCCGATCCGGACAAAATTTCCGCAGTGCACAACTTCCCGCGCCCACTTCGTGCAAAAGAACTGCGCAGCTTCCTTGGGCTCGCATCATACTTCCGACGCTTCATACGGAACTTTGCCGCCATTGCCTCGCCTCTCCACAAGCTCCTTGCTAGTACCGCTCCCTTTGATTGGAATCATCAGTGCGAAGCCGCATTCCAAGAACTCAAGCGCGCACTGACATCCCCACCGGTTCTTTGGTTCTTTGTACCATCTGATGACTTTCAACGATTATCCGCAAGAGTGGGCACGGGAAAGTCACCTGCGACACCATGGCTCAATTCCGCTTCGTGCGACTTTTTTACTTCGTGCAGGCTCTGGTCCGTTTCGCCACTTATCCGAGCTGCCACGTGTCACGCACCGTCTATCTGATGCCTACGGATCAACAGTCAAATCAGCCGGTGCACAGCGACAGCGGTGAAACGCCGTACCATCTGATGACTTTCAACGATTATCCGCAAGACGCATCGCTCCGCTTGACCCGGACAGCCGCATCGACAAAGCAACCAGTTTCAGCGCAAGCTATAACCAGGCTCGGAGCTTCGCATCGCTTCAGTGGGCACGGGAAAGTCACCTGCGACACCATGGCTCAATTCCGCTTCGTGCGACTTTTTTACTTCGTGCAGGCTCTGGTCCGTTTCGCCACTTATCCGAGCTGCCACGTGTCACGCACCGTCTATCTGATGCCTACGGATCAACAGTCAAATCAGCCGGTGCACAGCGACAGCGGTGAAACGCCGTACCATCTGATGACTTTCAACGATTATCCGCAAGACGCATCGCTCCGCTTGACCCGGACAGCCGCATCGACAAAGCAACCAGTTTCAGCGCAAGGTATAACCAGGCTCGGAGCTTCGCATCGCTTCAGTGGGCACGGGAAAGTCACCTGCGACACCATGGCTCAATTCCGCTTCGTGCGACTTTTTTACTTCGTGCAGGTTAGTAACAAATGTTCCCTGTTCGCTAAGCGCACTAGCAACAGATGTACTTTGCTTTTCCCGTGCCCCCACGCACTGTGTACCGCATATGATGAATATGTTCATGTACTTTCTAAGCTGTTGTGTTGCGGAGATATTGAAAGCAACCCCGGTCCCGATGAATGGCAAAAAGAAGTGCTAACGATGTTAAGAGAACTAAAGGCTGAGACGGGTAGGCTAGCCCAGGGCCAAGTGGATATCTCGGCTAATGTCGCAATAGCGCAGAAGTCTTTCGAAGAAAAGTTTGTCGCAATGAATACGCGAATATTGAAAATCGAGGCCCAATGTGACAAAATCGATGACGTAAAAGAGCGGCTCAATCTAGCAGAAGAGGCCGTGAAAACCTTCGAACAAACAAGCACTGTCATGAGTTCACGCCTTGACGACATTGAAGACAGGGCGCGTCGTGATAACCTAATCTTTCATGGTATCCCGGACGCTAAGGAATCGTGGATACAAACCGAGGAAAAAATTGTAAGCCTTCTGACGCAACATGTCGACCCGAACATAACTGATGATGTAATTGAGCGTGCGCATAGGTTAGGTGGCAGCTACCAAGAAAACAGGTGTAGACCTGTCATTGTCAAGTTTAGTCGTTTTAAGCTTCGGCAACAAGTTCTTTTTAAGCGAGCAACGTTTAAAGGTATTAATGTTTCCGTCACAGAAGACCTTTCAATAGCCACACGAGTTGCACGGAAAAAACTATTTGAGTTTGCAAACTCATTGCCACAGTCACCAGCTTTCTCAGTTCGGCATGATAAGTTGTATGTAGGTAACACTTGCTACATTTATGACCGTGCAACTGATGGTATACTAGAGAAGGAAACTCGTAAGACTACAACTCCAGTTCCAAACGACAGTGTCACCCAAGATAAGCCATCCGGTAGTCGCAATGGACCCGCCTTTAGTGCTCGTAACCGCAAAATTAATGCGAATTCTACTCATTCGAGTCGTTCTCACAAGTAACAATTAGCCGGAGGTAGGAATGATGACGTGACTGCTCTTTTCAATGTCCCTGTTCTTTTTTCCAACATAAGGAGCATTATGAAACACAGGATTCAGCTTAATTCTATTATTTCCTCAATGGAGGCAAAATTAGTAATATTAACCGAGACATGGCTCAACTCAACGGTGGAAAATACAGAAATTTTCCAGACTGACGTCACATATGATGTGTATCGGTGCGATAGAGAAGATAGACAGGGTGGTGGTGTATTGATAGCCGTATCGCAAACAATTTCCTCTTTTCAAGTAGAAGTTGTGTCCTCTCTGGAAACAGTCTGGGTTGGTATTTCAAGTAAGCACACAAAGATTATATTAGGCGTATGCTATCGTCCTCCAAACTATACATCGTCATTCGTCGATGAATTGCATGACGTTCTCGGCTATGTCGTCACTCGGTATCCTTCGTCACCAATTTTTCTTTTTGGTGACATGAATTTTCCTAACATCACCTGGCACACTGGTGTTCCTCTGCTCGACCCCTTTTCAACACAATCCCAACAGTTCCTAGATTTTTGTAATTGTTTTAACTTCACCCAGGTTGTAACGAAACCAACAAGGGTAACTAATGAATCGTCTAACACATTAGACCTAGTTTTGTCAACACATCCAGACTTCATATCCCCAATTATCTATCTTCCTGGTCTGAGCGACCATTTGGTGTTACATTTCGACATCACCATGTCTTTTTCACGTGGAACTGAAGAAGACAAGTACATCCGGGACTACCGCAATGCAGATTTTGACGCCATTAACCAAGATATGTGCGCGTACTTAGACACATTTTGTCGCAATTTTGAAGAGAGAAGTGTACAAGAGAACTGGGATCTTTTCAAAAACTTAGTTACTAATCTCACCAATGCGCACATTCCCCTTCGACGCATACGGAACAACACAAAAAGACCGTGGTATAACACGCATCTAAAACGTTTGTCTAATAGAAAAAAGCGCATTTTCCGCACAGCCAAGTTGCAAAATACTAGAGATTGCTGGGTAGCGTATCAAAATGCTGAGGCAGAATACGTGGAAGCTGTGCGTGCTGCTAAGAATCGTTTCCAAACGCATACGTTGCCTGAATTGTTATCAAGGAACCCCCGGCAATTTTGGAACGTTATCAATTCTAACCAAAATGCGGATTTATCAATCAACGATGACTCTGGTGAGCCGCTACCACCATCTGAATGTGCCGCGTTATTCAACAATATTTTTTCAGCCAATTTCTCGGGAAACACTGCTGCACCTGTTGACGCAGTTGTGTGCCGTGACTACCGCTCAATGTTTCCTATCACTTTTGATTCTGCAGGAATTTCGAAGTTAATTGACACCTTAAAAACATCATCATGTGGGACTGACGGTATCAACTCAAAGTTTCTCAAACAAACAAGCGCATATTCGTCTCTCTTCTTGTGTAAGATTTTCCAGCAGTCACTTGACCAAGCAACCTTGCCGCTGGACTGGAAGGTCGGTAAGGTTGTGCCGATACACAAGTCTGGTAATAAACACTCCGCTCTTAACTATCGGCCCATTTCTCTAACGAGCATTCCGTGTAAACTAATGGAACATGTACTGCACTCACATATTGCGAAATTTTTAGAATCGAATTCATTTTTTACATCGGCCCAACAGGGTTTTAGGCGTACGTTTTCCTGTGAAACCCAGTTGCTTCTTTTCACTCATCACCTGCATACCATTCTTGATAAACAATCTCTAATTGACTGCATTTTCCTGGATTTTGCAAAAGCATTTGAAAAAGTCAATCACGCTTTACTAATGCATAAGCTCTCCTCTCTCAACCTTGACTCGAATGTACTGGCATGGCTCGACTACTTTCTAACAAACCGTCTTCAGTACGTCACTGTTAACGGTCATGACTCGCCGGAAATAAGTGTAACATCGGGTGTACCGCAGGGCTCAGTTCTGGGACCTCTGCTGTTTTTAATATATATTAATGACCTCCCTGACTGCGTTTCTTCATCCGTTCATTTATATGCCGACGACTGTGTGCTTTACAGAGAAATATGTACCGATGATGATAGGAACATCTTGCAGACAGACTTAAATAACATTAGGAATTGGTGCGATAAATGGCTTATGAAATTAAATCCCAAAAAATGCAAGCTAATGACAGTCTCCCGCCAGTTTAATAACTCCTCAACATACAAACTGGGTGATGTTTATCTTGACCACGTGTCGTCATACCGGTACTTAGGCGTTACCATTTCTTTCAATCTAACATGGAATGCCCATATTAACGTCATCACGAACAATGCTAACCGTACATTGGGATACATACGTCGAAATTTTAGCAACGCCCCACTTTCCTTGAAGATGCTTCTTTATAAAACCCTCGTGCGCTCGAAATTGGAGTACGCTGCTGCAATCTGGAACCCTCACCACGAAAACTTGATTAGGCACCTTGAGCTAATTCAAAATAACGCTGCACGTTTTATTCTATCGGATTATCACCGTACATCAAGCGTAACAGCAATGAAGCACCATTTGTCACTGCCACCTCTATCACTGCGTCGCAAGTACTTCCGCCTTTGCCTTTTCCATAAGACCTACCATCATCCATCACTGCGTAATGAGCTCATTACGCCTCCCACATATCACTCCTCTCGGATCGACCACGAACACAAGGTTAAAGGTACTTTCTGCTACACAAACACATTTTCTTGCTCCTTCATACCGGTCACATCAAACGATTGGAATCGGCTACCAGGTGACATCGTTTCCATCTCTGATCACTCCCTCTTTCGTCATTCTTTATCAGCACACCTATTTCGCGATAGCTGTCCTTAGTCATCCGATCTATTCCCCCTCCCTACGAATTTCTGTCTCCACGTGTCAAGATGCCAGCGTTTTCCAGTGGATTCTTGATTTTTTGTGTGTGCATGTCATTTCTCTTACTTTTACACTTTCTTGCTAGTACTGTATAATTTTACCACATTCACTATTTGCTTATTGTGATTTCCTTATTTTTACGTTTCACTTTTGTTGCGTTTCATTGAGTAGAGATGTTTTTTGCTTTAGTCTTGTTCATGTATAAAATAGCACGTATATTTTTCATGTTGTAACCCACTCCCCTCTGTAAAGCTTCGGCGATTGAGGGTAACAAAATAAATAAATAAATAAATAAATAAATTTCAATGACGAGGCACCTACGGTACTGCACACTGACGCTAGTGGGCAGGGAATTGGTGCCGTACTGCTACAGCGTGACCGTGAATTTCGCGAGAAAGTTGTCGCGTATGCAAGCCGCACTCTCACCTCTGCAGAGAAGAAGTACTCGATAACCGAACAAGAGTGCTTGGCTGTTGTCTGGTCCATCCAAAAATTTCGTCCGTACCGTGAGACGGCCTCGATCACTTCAGGAACTGCTTCCGAAGTAGCAACCTTCTTCTTGAAAGCTATCTACCTACGGCACGGAGCCCCTCACGTTCTTTTGAGCGACCGAGGCAAGGCGTTTCTCTCAAGCACGCTTAGTGAAGTTCTCCAAGCGTCAAACACAATACACAAGACAACGTCTAGCTACCACCCACAGACAAATGGTTTGACGGAGAGATTTCATCGCACGCTGTGCGACATGTTATCCATGTATATCCAACCTGACCATCGTAACTGGGATGCGGTTCTCCCATTTGTAACGTTTGCGTATAATACGTCAGTTCAACGGACCACAGGCTACTCTCCGTTTTTCTTAGTATACGGACGCCAGCCAACCTCATCACTCGACGTTTCTTTCTTCTCTGGACCCGTCAACTCTTCACCATTCATTTGCGACCAGTTTCTGTACCGGGTTGCCCAATGCCGTCGTCGCGCCCGTATAAACACCGAGGCTAGCCAAGAAGATCGCAAAAATCGCTACGATGCCACTCACCGCGACGTTTTCTATCGCCCTGGCGACCCTGTACTCCTATGGACGCCTGCACGGACACCTGGCTTATGCGAAAAGCTTGAATCTCGCTATATTGGCCCCTACACAGTTATAGCCCAGACCTCGCCGGTGAACTACCGTGTTACACCTGTTCATGCCTCCACTGACCAACGCTGCCGCGGCACAGAGGTTGTGCACGTTTCGCGTCTCAAACCCTTTCATCTGCGTTCCACAACGTAATTCGCGGCCAGGCTGGCCGCTTTCGTCAACGGGGGAAATTAGTGTAGGCATTAATTGGACTTCATCTTCCTCATCTGTACATAACCATCATCAGTCATCGGCTCGGGCGTCTTCTTCGTCGACGCCATCTTGCCTTTGGCGTAATAAAGCGCCGGCTTAACCGCTTTATTTCAAGATATATATATATATATATATATATATATATATATATATATATATATATATATCGCAGGCATGGCGACGACTGTGGAACACTCGTTTTCTGCCGGTTGGTTTCACGTAAAACATGATCTTTTTACGAGCTGGCAGTTGACCAATAATCCATCGCATACTACCTGATGGCATCAAGTCCGCCAGAACGAGACTCGATATGAATGAAGGACTTCACTGCGCAGAGTGCAAATGTACCCCGTGTTTTGATGACACAGCCATATTTTTTCAGAACGGCGATCAAACAGCTAGAGAGGTAGCCGGAGCGTTTTTCATTGCACGGTTGGAAGATAAGTGCATAAGCCACCCATCTTTATCCCTGTCGGAAAAAGAAATAGATTTGCTGGTCTCAGCGCTGTGACTGGGAAAGTGAGAAAATTTTTTATGACGTTTTGCTGTTGGACGGAGTCACTGCGCATGACAAATTGTTTGTTTGTATGTATATATGTATGTTACCGAAAAAAAAAAAAAACGTCAGTTGAAAGTTAGCGCCTGTATCGTCTCTCTTGCCTGTGTCCCTGTGTTTCTTGCGCTATGGCACTATTCACTCCACCTAACCCTCTGCCGCCCTCGGCTGCGTTTCCCATGGTACCAATTATGTCGTTCTCACTGGTCACCCTTTGTCAGTCCTACGCATAACGCGGCTCGCAAAGTCCAATGTTTGGCTTAATATCAATTAGAATATCAGTCCCCCCTGTTTGTTCTCTGATCCATTATGTTGTCTTCGGGTCGCTCAATGTTACGCCTAATATTTTTGTTTCCACCGAACGCTGCGTGATGTTTAACGTTTTCAAAGGCTTCCTTGTTATCCAATACTAACATACGGGTCTGAGGATAACAATGAGGTCTTCCATAAGCACACCACTTATGGATAGCGAGACAAAAACAAATAAAAATGTAATGACCAAGAGGGATTAGAGGGAAAGTGCAGCAGCCAGACACAAGATACATACGAAATAGACTCTTCATGGAGAACGCAATATTAGTTAAAGCGCTGTCAGTAAAGACGCTAAAAGACTGGAACAGGAGCAAACTGACCAGTGCACTTTTAAAGCATGTCTGGTTTAAAACTGGTCTTAAAGCAGGCCCTTAGCCAGGGAGGTTGCCCTAGAGCCTACACCCCCCTCCCTCGAGATTATCGAAGCTGCTTTCATCGGGAAGTTTGATAGCTAGTGCATCAGCTCCCAGTCGACTGCATTGACATATCGAGAAATTGCACATATAAATCACGCGTGAACGGCAGATATTCTTTATGTATCGTTAACAAGTGGCTTTTAATATGCCTACCCTAAAGTTGCTCATGTTTTTTTGGTTGTTCATTCTCGTGTTACGCTTCTCAGTGCAGAAGGTATGTGCTTGTTTTGTCAGAGCTGTGTGCGCGTCGTTTTCATTTGTCCCCGTTTTTTTTTTTTCGCGCTGTGCTTGTTTCGCAATGGATTACCAACATGCTCAAACTTCCACCACAAATTGTAATAGTGAAGGTGTCACAAATAGAATAAACGAGGTTCTATTCCGCTGAAAGCTGAGCGAAGAGAGAATAGTTATTAAAGATTACGCAACGCTCCCCAAAACAGGTCTCACATTTAGACCTAGAATCCATGCATTCGCGCACCCGAGTCGCAGTGGTTGGTCCGCGTCGCAATTAACGTCCACCGCTTCAGCTCGGCGCGCCGTCCAGGACTCGGGTTGCTTCGAAACGTCAACGCTACAATTCCACGGTCGTCTCATCTGGCTCTGTTACGGGAATCGCACTCCCTTTCTCGTAACTCGAGTTCTCTTCAACCTTTCGATGCTCGACGATACTCGCATTTCAAGTCAGCCGCGACGGTTGCGCGGCTCTCATGGAAATCTTGGTTCGAGGATCCAGGCGCCCTGACAGCGGAGCGGGAGAGTGGGGACAGAGTTGCCAGAGAAAGGCGCCACGCGACACCGCCGGAGAGCAGTGAAATATCGACGCGCGAGGAGGTCCCGATGCCTTCTTCCACAACTAAATCGCCAAATAAGGGCCCCGAGCCACTCCCCGTGCTCGCCGCATTCGGACAAACGGCGGGGACAAGTGAGACGGGTGCTCCACGGCGGGACAACAGGACGCGATTTAGGGCAGGCGCCGTGCCAGGAGCGCGCCAAGCTCCGAAATGCATCGAATTCTCGATGCGAACGACCCTTCCAAGGACTGCCGCGTAGCCCCCCGGCATGGGAGCGCACTGCTCCCCGCGGTAGGACGCGGCAGGGCAGCCTTGCGCGACACGTAGCCGCTGAGATTGCATAAGTGTCCAGCCGTTGGGAGATTTCTTTTCTTGTTTTTGGCTTTGACAAGAAAAAGAAAAAAGAAACGTCAGGGGGGGGGGGTGCTTGGGCCAATTTTTTTCATGCATATTTTCTTGTGTTTCAGTGTTGTGAAACTGGACTGCTTTAAAGGAAGCACGTCGCAGACGGTTGATGCAAAGAAAAAAACGAACTTTCCCCTTTTGAGGTCAGAAAGCCAGAAAGACACGCACTTCATCTTATGTCTGAGAGCGTTTGTAGTGCTCCGGGAGCGAGGTGCTACTGGATCGCTTTTTGAATGGCAGTCGGCACGAAAATTCCAGAGGGTGCGCCGGCAGAACACACGCACAAAAAAGGAAAGTTCGGCTTAAAATGTAAATGCACGATACTCAGCTTCTTCGGAAAGGTTACGCGAAGACTCAGAGCCGGAAAAAAATCCAAAAGACAAGGGTCCTTCTACCCAGTTCTAGCGTGGAAGCCATTCATAGAAACAGGCTCTTCAGCACTGGCAGTCGACTACCACTGTGAGAAACACTCACAACGTATTAAAACGAACCAATATGATTCGGAGCGGATAACGTTTGCAGCAAGTCTATACAAAAACAGTACTGAAAATATAAACCCCGCCTGCGTCACCACGCGCAATACCTTACGAGTTTTTGCATGTCGGGTTAATATAGTGAAATCTCCACGTAGCAAACGTTACTTGTGGGTTAGTCATGGCCATCCTACACGCAACTCCTGATTGTATCTTAGCCGCTGCACTAACGTTCGTCCAAGTTAACAGTTAGCTTGAGTCAATTTTCGTCAATATGTGATTTATGCTTTCGCAAGTGACGTAAAGGGAGCCGTTAAGCAGGAGAACGAAAACAAAAATTAGACCGCTGCATTAAGGAACCATTGCATAACATTTCAGTGTTTGCACGAGGAAACAATCAAGGTGATGCGTGGCAGCAGAGCCGAACTCTGACCATAGTGATGGAGATATGGACTCTTATCTCCTGCAATACCCTATGCTCAGCCTGCCACGAAATTGCGTTGGGAAGATGGCATACGATCTACATCGAACATCACTCATGACAGATAAGGCGATAAAAGAGAAAAAGCTCTTAAGTTGTTTTCATTAATTCATTCACTCAAGAAATGGAGAGAAAAAACAGATGCGGTACTGCATGCCACCTGTTTACCATCGATCGCTTCAAATTCCGTATGAACCCATTACAAACTCCTGTTTTCAGACTATGCGGCCAAACGAAAGCAGGGTGCAAGCTGATTTATTCCATCCGGCAAAGTAACTTCCGTTGCAGAAATCAAGTCTCGGCACGCAGGAAACACATTCAATTTCTGAGACCACCTGCGCGTTATCTGCCATCTGGAATCAAGTGCTTTCGCGGCGACCGAAGCAACGTGCGTCGCTGTTAGTACGGGTTTGTTTTGCGTAAGCACTGATTCTTAACTTTCGCAGCACAATAATTCGAAACACGAAACGTCGCTCGCCTCGTATTTAAGATTTTTTTTCCTGCTGTTTCTGCTGTTCCTTAGAAAATTTGCAGCAACTTCATTTCCGAGGCAACGAGTGCAGAGATGCTTTTCAACAGCGTATAGAAAGAGGCAGTTATACGGTTGGTGCGTGAAAAGCGATGTACGGCGTCCGAGTACAGCTGTGCTGGATTCCTGGCTCAATGTCGTGCTGTTAAGGACGCCGAAAAAGAAAGAAATCAAGAAAGTAACTCTCGATACTTTGACAAAATACTCGCAAGACAGCTAGGCCCCGGCGGAAAAAAATATGCCTAGAAGCGAACGTAACATTTTCTTCCCAAAAGGGATGGTTTCACTTTTTTTCTTTTCCTTCCTCTTCGATTACGTCGTATACAGGCGGCACATCAAGTGAATAATGAGCAGTGCTGTGAACTGTCTAACTGTATTTGCTTGCGATCTATACTGAGCATCACTAAAGCATGCAGAGCGCTGACGAGCTGCAACTGGCGCCAGCACAGCAGGAGCCGAACTCGCGAAGCTGTTCGCGCTAAGGAAAGAAGAGGAGAAATCACTTAGCTATTCAAAACTGGCAGTGTCAATACAGCCGCTGCCGTAAGCTGAATAATTACGCGCAAAGGCGCTCAACTTAAAGCTTGTCAATGCCCGCGCCGCACGTGAGTGTTGGGAAGCAAAACGGGAAATCAGCGGGAATGAATTCACTGAGCAGTATATAACTTAATCATTCTGAATAAGCTCGGTGCACGCAGTGCAGGAGGGCTGATAATCGTTCCATGTAGAAAAAAGCCTAACAAAATCCTTAAAGTAAACCAAGGCCACCGGCACCCGGTTCGATCTTGATTTCATAAAACCATGCGTGAGTTATCACTCCTTTACACAAATCCTCCCGCCGGCGCTCTAAGAAATGAAGACAATAAATTCACCGATCCTAGATATCCATAAAAGAAACACGCGCACGAGGAGAAATAAGCGCACGCAAAGAGATGCTCCCTATCGCACCATCCCCCTCTCTTCCGCATCAATTTTCCTCTAGAGGTTCTTCTTTTTTACCACACATTTAATATGGCTTATCCTTTACTTTTCCGTAAAGAATCTCCTGTTCAGAAGTTTAGAAAGGTATAAAGAAAAAAAATTGCTTGGAAGTGAAAAAAAAAATCTAATCGCTCATTCACCGAGAGAACTTTTTTGGAATTCGTAATTAAACTTCTGAAGTCTTTGGAACGACTCAAGCCATTTTTCCCATGAGAGGTCCATTTTTATTCCCCCCCCAAAAAAACTTCATAAAAGTCAGAGAGAGTGCACTCTACGACATCAAGGAAATGAGACGTCGGGACATGCCTCGGTTATTTTTTTTTCCTCCTCTGCATCTGGTCTCACATGATTAATGCAAATTGCGGTACCGCTAGTACGCGTTTGTGTAAATGCGAGAAGGTCCAAATCAGATCTTAATGACGCGAACATCGCGGAAGCAGTCTGTTACCGTATAATATACTCGAGCGCTGTGCCTCTAGGTATGCTGTAGTTTTGAGAACGCGGACGAGTTCCCACAATTGTTCAAATAGTCGTCAGTTCGTGCTCCCTGACAAGCTCCTTAAACGTCGAGGTCGTTAAGTGGCACGCCTCAAGTCTGTTGGAAGAATAAGAACGAAAAAAAATACGCCTGAAGGTTTGACGCCAAAGAACTGATTGCCGCTGCTGCGTCGCAAGATGCCATCTACATCCAGTTACCAGTCCGCTACGGCGAGCGCTACGGCGAAAAAAAAAAGACATTGATAAACGATGCAAATTGGCGAAATAGCGTAAGGCCAATTTCCTCACAAAAGATCGAGGAAAGTTGACATCATGGTTCAGAGGTGACTGTCGTATCAAGACTCGCAGACGTGTGGTACCGCACGAATGCCACATATTGAGAATACTGAATACTGAACGCATCATAGGAACGAGACAGAATAGCGTTGTTTTAAGGTATTTACAATGTGATCTTGCCCAGGTACTGTCAAAAGAAGCCAAATCAATTACTTTAAATACCTATATCGCGCGAGCGCGCGGTGTGTGTGTGTGTGTGTGTGTGTGTGTGTGTGTGTGTGTGTGTGTGTGTGTGTGTGTGTGTGTGTGTGTGTGTGTGTGTGTGTGTGTGTGTGTGTGCGTGCGTGCAGATGTCATACGGCCTTTAACTTAGATTGCTTGTGGCCTGATGTAGACAGGTCTCCTTATCGAAAGGTCGTTACCACCACAGCCGCTTTTATTCAAGGTGGGCATTACATTGCTGCATTACCTGCACTTGCTTCTTCATGGCTGCCGGCAAACTGTTATGAGGTAACCTGTGACACTAGTGCACTATGCCAACAGCATAAATATACAAGCACGTCTTTAACGTTTTTCGCCGTGCTTAAAGGGGCCCTGCAACACTTTTCTGAGTTATAATGGAATTGTATTCCTATTAGTGCATGGCGCTTCACGAGTCACATGCCGCAAGCATTTTTTGAAACCGTCAAGTACGAGCGGAGTTACAGGGATTTGTCGAACGCTTCAAGCGCTTTCTCTCTCTCCTCTCGTACCAGTGAGCGCGCTGAAAGCTGCGCTTGGAGGGGGATGACAAGGGGGCAAGAAAATGCGTCCCTTCGTCAGCGCGCGTCATAACCTTGAGCAGTTTCTTGTCCTTTTTTTCTTCGAACGCATGGCCGGCACGGCTTACTTCCGGAGTGATCGCGAGCACGCGCGGGGTGCCTTGATGCCCGCGCGCTCCGCGCATCGAAGCACACTAACGCGCGCGGTCACGCGGCGGCCACGGTTAACTATGCAGCCCGCGATGCTCAAATCAGCCAATGGCCATGGACTTCGGTATATAGCGCAGAAATTTGGGTATATGGCATCACTTGTAGAGAGAAGAACGAGCGACTTCTCGCTGACTTTGAGAATTAACTGTAAATTCCAGGCCGCGTGCTGCGCTATAATGTTTGGCTCGCCTGTTCTAGGGGGCCTCGACTACCGATCGGCAGCGTTTTCTGACCATGTTTAAAAAGTGTTGCAGCGCCTATTTAAAACAGCTACCCTTCTACCAGTATTTCAATGTTGCCCAGTATCAGCAGAATTCTTATATAATATACTTTGACTTGCGCACAAAGCTAAGCAGGTGTGGGTAAGACAAGCCTTACCAATATTACAAAGTACACAGCATGCTGTCATAAAAGCATGTATTTAGGCATTTACAACAGACGAGTACGAGAGAAAACTTACTTTTTCTGTTTTTTAGAGTAGCATGAGAAAGAAATTTTTATTCAACGGGCTTTCCTTTTTCGTGGTCGCTTAGATAAAGTTTAGTTATTGACGTATTAGAAAGTAAAGATGAAATAAACGAACGACGCAAGCATTCTGTCTTGTCTATTGATATGTCAATACACAAACAAAAATGCAGTTCGAGAAAGGTTCAACAAAGGTCACGCAGAAGAATTCAACCGTAGTTGTTAGCTTCAGCGGTATACGACGCAGTTGAGCTGCCATGAAAAGTGAGACTGACATGTCGTTACGCCTATCAAATGGTCTAGTGAAGCGTGGAATTCAAGCTTTTTGATGCAAACGAACAGCATATTGCTTTGTCTGTTCGACTCCCAGATAAGCTAGGCGGTGACTTTCCATTACGGATTTAGCTGATCGGTACTATGGAAAATATTTTAAGAGGGCTGAACGTCCTCCCTTACTACGTTGTATACGATACACGTGTCCAACATGGTATGTTTCTGCGTCAAATACGAGGGAAAAATCGTACTTTCTCTATTTGCTGAGTGCCGAGAGAAGTCTATGCAAGCAGAGTTTACCTTGAAACCGATTTGACGGGTTTCTATCGCGTGAGATTTATCACTTCTGAGGCCAGCTGCCAGAAATGCGCAGCCAACATACACGCGCGCACATACAGACGCACGCAGGGATTGGAAGTGTGGGGTATCTAAGCAATCGTTTGTTTAGGACTTATGCCTTCGATTTCTTTATTTCTTTTTGAAACAACCCTTTTTCAACGCAAGCTAGTGAGTAAAAGTTCGCACGACGCGAACTCTGGTAACTTTCGCTTACTTGTGTTGTCTTCTTTTTATTTACCGTCCAGGCATTGCTGCAGCTCTGAATTAAGAAGTTCACAAAAATCACTTTGCCAAAAAGAAATTCAAAATTGTTGCTAATACCATGGTCTCTGATCTCTTACTCACGGGTGCGCATATTACCGCACTTCCCCGATAGAAGTTTTCACACACACACACACACACACACACACACACACACACACACACACACACACACACACACACACTGTAGAGGCCAACCACAAGTTCTGCAAATATTGCGCCAGCAGTTCTCCAGCACATATTGTTTTGCCATACGGCGAACTTAAAGGGTTACTGACGCGAAAATCTTCCGTTGTCGTTTTCTAGCGTCAAATGAAAGGCCAAGCCCTCAGAGCCTAGAAAATGTAGGCTACTGCTATGCGTGAGTGCACCTTGAAAAAGTAATTATATTATGTTTTTAAAGGCTAGTTTCGGTTCCACTGCACCCTGACGTCACGACACGGTATGAGCTTCTCGCCACGTGCTCGCGCGAATTATTGTGACGTTTTCATGGCCGCTCCGCACCGTGGCTCCGTTGTTGAGGAACAAGCGGCCATTTTGAATGTTTTGGTGACGCACAAGCGGCGATCTTGTAAGTTTTGGTGCCTGACGTCATTACAACTAGCCAGACTGCTGCGTGAAGTCACCAGAGTTTGTACTGTTGCCTGACATCAATGTATTGTCGATGTCGGTACGTGCTCCATGGGAAAATTGACTTTAATATCAAAATAAAATATCTTGGCAGCATTTGCGAAGCTTCACACTCGCTCAAAGCTGTCTTTGTATACAGGAGGTTTGTATGGCAGAGTAAACTCGCCTTCGAAATAAAGTGTCAGTACCCCTTTAAGTTCACTGATCTGATCCCGGGTAGCTCTGCTTTTGTTTTCTTAGGCTTATCACTGATTGCGTTCAACAAGCGCTCGAGCATATTGGTCGGCGTCACTTTCTTCGCCATCGCAGGAATTAATTTATCGGTGTTATCAAAATACCGGCGTTTTTCCATTTCGCCTGATCGAAATGCGGTCACCAACCATTGCCGGCATTCAAACGCGTGCTCTCGTGCGCAACGCCATAGAGGGTATAGTATACAACCACGGGTGGAAAGTGAAAAGAATGAATTCCATGTTTATTTGTCGTTGCTTCGAATTTAAGCGTACTACCGGTTTACCAGCTGCATACGAATATAGAAATATTCCTCAGCGTGTAAGTTGCACTAAGAAAGCACGCGGTCCTCTGTTAGTGATTTTTTTTTATCTCGCTCTATATATCCTCCCAATTGCCTAGAAACCTAAGTTTCAAACAACTACCTTTGCTATAGACTACTTTACGTAAGACATGTGGGAGCCGCCACCTTGGGTTGTTAAAAGAATGTTTTCTTCTTTTTGTATCTCGTGACGTGATAAGGTAAGGAAACGCCGAATGCACAAACCTAGCCGTTTTCACGTGTATACGCCCACCGTAGTGCTGCTGCTCGTTTAATCGTCCAAGATAAAAAAAGGCGAGGTTAACAGCCCAGTACGGCGGCACCGAATATCATCCGTAAAATAGTCTATAGCCAAGACAACTTCAATAATTTTGATAGAGTAGCTGCAATGAGCATGTTGCAAAACAACCCAGCCCTCGTTACGAATTGTAACCGAAGCCGCGAAAGTACCGCTGCATTAATAACGCAGACACCCACTCTGAAGTTTTTAAAAAGAGCGCACGCATGCACTTTAGAATGAAAGGCAAAGTATCCGGAAGGAAAGTAAAATTAAAAAATGAAGAAAGCTTCGCACTAGTGGCACCAAGCCTGAAGGAAGTGCAGAGCTGGGCAGCCTTCTTTGTTTCTATTCGTTTTTCTCCTTCTTTCCTCCTCTCTTTTTTTTTCTCTCTTCCCATTTTTTCTCTCTTTATTTCTATTTATTTCTATTTTTATTCCTATTTTTTCCCTTTCTTTCTCTCTTTCTATTTCTCGCTTGCTTCCTCTTTTTCAATTGCCTGTGTTAATATCATCATCAAGGCGCTTGAAGAACGAGAGGAAGAAGACTTCTCTTTGGCGCGAACGGACGCCCAGATGGCTATGCTTTGCGTGCGTTACGCCAAGCTACGACGACGGCATACGATCACAGCCCACGGCAGCTCGGCCCGCTAAAGTGCTCCACATTAAAATAAGAAAAAGAAATAACATGGTAAAATGGACAAAATTACTTGCAAAAACTAATTATTTTCTATACCGTCCTCCTTAGTTAAGCCGACTTGTGTTGATCGACGATTTATACTATAATTTTTATAAATTTCGATACGCATCTTTCCCGATTCCGCTCACAACGGCCGCATGAATTAACCCAACACATAAAAGAAAACATGACACAAACGAAAAGAAACGAGGGCTTTTTTTTTCTTGTCGCGCTAATTCAGGCTGCAGTTATGGAACACCAACTCGCCTGAATATCAACTTTAATATCCGCAAGAGCCACTTTCATATTATAAGCCTTTGCCGCTCCGTTGAACACTACGCAGGCTGTCTGGTTACGCTCATAGCGTACGATATAATTTTTATAGGATTCTAAAGCCCGCAATCATTTCTGAAAATTTGCAGCCTATATATGACTATAGTTAAATCGCACTTCCCAGACGTAATGCTGTTATCATAGACAGGAAATCTTTTCAACACGTGAGTAGAGGCTTTGGAAAGGTTTTACAAGTTTACAAAGCATGGCCAAGACCTAAACAACTTCCCAGACAATGAATATTAGCACAAGCGCCTTTAGTAATAGCGACACAGCTGTGATTAATTGCCCATTTTTTTTTTTACTTAAGCAAACGCTATCGTCGGTGGCAAAAAGAGGCGGTTTGTTAGTGCAAAAAAAGTAAAATAAAAAAAGGAGAGTGGATACGTTCATTTTACGAAAAACAAGCCCCTCGAGATTACTCCACCTATTTTCCATGCAGTGTTCTTTACATATACTTTACAAGACTGATAAAAGAAGTACTTTTTTTTTTTCGTTTTGAAAAGTTGTTTTCACCGAGGTTTACAGAGAGTATTACCAGGATATTAAAATGTTTTCTTGTGCTCTTGCTCGTCGACGTTTTTGCTGGGAGGGTTTAATTTCGACAAAAGACGCCGCGTTTATCATGGTAGTTTTCCTTTATTTTCTTTCGCTCGCACCCGCTCAGTGGTCGCTCCACGAAGCCGTCATATTTTTTCTACAATGCCGCAATGCTTTGTTTCCATCACCCCCTCCCCCCTATATATATGAAAGATGTTCCTGAGCTTAGGAACCACGACAAGCTACATTATATTTCTTTTTCTCGCACTCAGAAAGTTCGTGATCAGGAAGAAAAGAAAGACGATGCTTGTAGTAGATTTGCTTCCCTTTCAACATGCGGTGTGTTTCAACGAAAATGACAGCAATTCTTCAACGAAGATGACAGCGTGCCGTAGCAGTGGAAGCCAGAAAAACTTGCGACATGACATTTAGCGGCCTTTATCACATATGCCCAAATAACATTGCAATTACTTCTTTAAGACATATCGAAGCCCGCTATGTACTCTGCCACCATGAGCATTACATCAAAATAATTGCAACACAGCAGCACTTCCCCCTTGCCTGCAGTGAAATACAATAGCGCTAGTGCTGCCGTCTCGAAAACACTTTTCACGAGTTGTCTGAAAATGCTACGCTGCGGGCATGCAGACCTCACGCTTATTTTGCGCACCGACATCTCGTGGCCATGTGGTAGTTGGATGAATATTAACGAAATGACGCTTTTAACCGCTGCGAACAGTGGCGTAGCCAGAGATTTTTTTTCGGGAGGCGGGATGGGGGAGTCAACCGCCCTTTATGTATGTTCGTGCGTGTGTATGTATAGGTGCGTGTACATGCTCGCATGCCAAACTGAAAAATTTGGCGCCCTGTGTACGTGTCGTTCCTTTTCGTCTGGTCCCTTGTTTTCGCTGGCACTGTTGCACTGCAAGTATGAATCAACTAGCCCAAGAATACGTCTTGGCACGAAAAATTTCGGCCTTATTCACGCAGCCTTTTTATTCGATGGTGCTCTTTGCCATTGGCCAGCTGCTTTCGCTAAAGATATGTCCAGCATAAGCATTGGCTGAAGTTTGTTCTTACGAACAATTTAATCGCGAGAATGTGTCTATGAATACAGCTCCCGATTCGCAAAAGCTTCTTAATCTTTCAGTTACTGTCCTTCCCTTATCGGTCACAAAGCTTTTTTTTTCTTCGTTTAATGAGGTAATGACCTAATTTAAACGCTAATTCAATGACACCAGATACAGCTTCCACAAAGACCACAACTATGTATTGCCTTAATGGGAGAGTATACGCCCAGAACATTATTGGAACTTTATCTGGGGGAAAAAAAGAAAGAGGGATTGAGAAACGAAATAGAGGGAAAAAAGGAGGCAAGTTAACCTGAATAAAAAAATTCTGGAGTTTCACGCGCGATACCAAAGACACGATAATAAGGCGCACCACTTCCTGGGACCCGGTTGTTACCTTTCGGTGAAAATAAAAATGTTATAAAGCTGTCCACAAAAAATTGCGGATTGTGGAAACTGCCAGAAACATATATGTACCTTGCAAATAAATGGTGAACAACATTAGTGTGGTGCCTCATTTGCACCTATTCACCGATTCACTCAGCACTGTGCAACAAACACCTCGGGAAGGCTTAAATCACACGCTACGACTCGGCTAAAACATGAAATTTCCCCCGGTTTTACTCAGCAGTATTTAAGTCATGCTGGATGCGGAGACAAAATCAAAACGGGTAAATCAGCCTCGCAATTAAATATACGCACTATATTTATATATTAGCTATTTCACAGGCTTACATCCCTTGAGATACCCGTTTCATACTTTCATTCCCAAAATCGCTTCTCCTTTCGGGCACACGCGCCTCAGAACCCCTATTTGTCTGCCTTTTCCTGTGAAATATTTGAGGCCGAGAGAGTATCTACCAATTAGGTTACTGGGTGTTCCTCACAGCCCTTTTGTCACCTCGGCCTTGCGCTCAGAACAAGAAGACCTCGTAATGCGGGCCATTATAGCGTCTAAAACGGGCCTTCACGTACGTCGTGGACCTGACCAAATGACGATACCTGCAAGCTACGAGCTACGACACATAGGCTCGTGGTCGGAAGGTCCCCTTAACCAATGTTTTTTTACTGATGAAAGAACTTGCGGGATTTCCTTAAAATGTCGGTGTACACGGCAGGAAGAACCTTTGAGTTAGCATCTCCTCCCAAGCTTCGCCTATGTCCGCTAACCCTGTTTTGCGCCGTTCTACGGAGCAATGCACCCGCTTCAATAAGGCCCCGTTGGCTTGACCTCTAAGCCGCTTTCCTGCTCCGCATGTGAGCATGTGAGCATGTGAGTGCAATGTCGGCATGTGAGTGCTGGACTGCTTCGCATTCCGAGATTCGACACTGATTTGTCGAGGAGATGATGATTGTTGATTCCTCCTTGTATAAGAAATCGTTAACAACACGGCAATTAAATCTGTCTCCATAAAGTCATTGCGGCTGTGTTACACGTTAAAGGGAACGACAGCCAGTTTTTGTGGTACCTGTTTTCTTTAGTGCAACGGAAAGCTTACCGGTCAGAGTGTTCAATCACGGAATGGTAACGTGGAAAACGCCGAGAAATATTTATAGTCAGATTTTTTCGATCTGCGGCTACTATGAAGTCGTGCGCTTGCTCACAACACATGCTGCAAACTATGGGAGGTGAGCGCGGCAGCGGTTCGTGTTTGTGCACTGCGGTTTGCTGCGCGCGCATTCGTGCACTCCGCGTGCATGCGGCGCGGCTCCTTATGTCCCAGTAGTCCCGCTTCGCAGCGCAAACAGCCCAGAATAGAGCGAGGATGAATAACAATATACATACCTCAAGCTTAAAGGAGTACTGACATGAATTTTAAAATTTTGGGGGTTGTTGCTCTGAATGAAAGCACGGGTGTCGAGAACCCTAAAAAGAGTGTCGTGGTGCCTGGGGATGCATTGCATATATTTTTAATACCGCTTCTTTTAACCAGCAGTTTCGGTTTCGGTTTCGAAAGGGCGGCTTCATAGTGACGTGTCAAGTCTGCCCGTGACGTCACGGGCAGACTGCAACCCACGAAATATGCACCTGCTGTCCTTTGCTGTCAGTCGAACGTGGTTCATGATGAGTGAACTGTCGTCCAGTGCCTCCGACAGCGATTTCTGTGATTTAGGCTGCATGCAGAACCCAGATTTCGCAAACCAAGAGAGCTGACTTGAAACGTCATTGGGCTCTCCATGCGGTGAAGCTGCCTTGCAGATGCTGGGAGATGAAAACTTTAAAATCAAACTTAAATATTTATACGTGTTTCCCGGATGCGGTGTGGGGAGAGCGTTAACACTACATGCCAAGGAAACAAAAAACGTCCGTTTTGCTGCACTTCAAAATCGTGTCAGTACTCCTTTAAGCGCTATAATCACGGCACGCATAAAGGCATCAGACTATGTTCAGCAAACGGGACGACTCCACAGTGCATCATCAAGGCTCTTCCGCTAGGCTGCGCGACTTACCGCTTTTTTTTGTAACTTTTAAACGCAATTTAAAAATGTAATCCTACTCAAATCGCTAAAAGCATGTTTGAAGTTGTCAACATAATTCACGGTCCTTTAATTTCGACCAGGATCTAATCACACGTTCTGGCCAGTTGTCGGTCCTTTTAAGAAATAGAATTCACAGTGTGCATTGCTATAGCGTTGACATGACAGCATTTTACGTACATGCAACCATGTCGACACCCACTGCAAAATCTTCGCTTAGCATTACGATCCGACTCCGTAGTGTCTTTGGCAACCCGGCAAGTTGTGTCGCGCTCAGATTCGTGAATGCGAGAAGCACAGTTCAGAGTGTGCGCTCAGAACGCATTGAGCTTCCCGCTGGCCTTGCTCGACGCAGTTATCACTATATGCGCCGCGCCGAGACGCTCCCACAGCACTTCGGCGTTCTACTTGGCTTCACCGCTCCATGAGGCTATAGGTGTTCCTCATGCCAAAGCCAGTATCAGAGATGATACTTAGCTGCGGCCCCCATTTTGAATATATCAAGCGATAAAAAAATTTCTCACACAGAGTTCGCTTGTACGGTCATCTCTTTGTCTATTTACATCAAAGAAACAGTTGCAACTAATACAAAATTGAAACACAAGAAACGAATAAAAAAGTGAGGCCACATTCGCGAAGCTCCTAGTCTCTAATAATCCTCCATCGTTGTCTAGTGTCATAGTTTTACACTTTATTGCGTGCACTGGCAATAGAAACACTCTTGCATGTTCGTTCTACTTCAGTCAATACTTGAGTTTTAAGAAACATTCTTCGTGTCCTTAGTGCGCCTTCAGAAGGCGTATCTGCAAATAATTGCAGTTAGCAGAAAGCCAGACACATTCCGGCTTTCTTTTCCGGATTTTGATTAATTAAAAGAAATGTACAGATGACAAACTGGGTTAGCATGGTTCACCAAAGAACTAAGAAGTGAATAGACTGCGGACACAAACTAAAAACACACAATATAAAAGCTGCGTTCTTTCTCAATTCAATTTGTTAGAGGAAGAAACATGTGTGACGTACACATCTTTCGAGTTGGTACACGTTCATAGTGCTTAAATTTCACATAATTAAAAACCTGGATTTATATTGAATTATTCCCCCTACATAAGAGATGACGTGTGGCGCATGCATTAGAAAAGCAAATGACCATCTGGAGTTGATGAATTCTTCCTCGTTTATCCCTGTTGATTTAAACGCTACCTGTAAATTGACGCAGTAAGACGAGATTTTACGGCGCCGGTAAATTGGAGCGCAGGAAGCTTTCTTGATCTGACAGCTCAATCATGCGTAAAACCTGGATAGGTAGTTGGGGCTGTACCCTCAAGTTTTGTACTAGCCCACTCGCGTTAGTGTCATATACTCTCTTGTAGCTTCATGCTTGCTTTGTAGCGGATACCAAGAAGTGATTTGTCATTTAATTGTGTAGGGAGTAGAAATAACAAGTGGTTTGACTTGTGTTTTGGTGCCCGTTGTAATGACACGACTGTTTGATGTTCGTTAATTTCCTGTTTGGAACTGACAGAACTGCATTCTTCAATTACAGAACCGACATACGCATATTGCATTTCCTGAATTGTTTATGCTTTATTAACGCGAAACTATTTTATGCCGGGGTCCAGCAACACTTTCATGACGCATTTCCGTCACGGAAAATGCGTCAGCAAAATGAACGTCATCAGATGGCAAAGAAAAAAAAAGCTATAGGAAAAAAATTCCGTTCACGGGACTCGAACCCGTGACCTCTCGGTCCGCTACGATGGCTGGCGGACGTTTAGCCCACAGAGCTACCGCCAAACACATAACGGAGGCTACATGAACGCGCCTTTTATCTTTCACACTTTCCTCTCGCAGTGCTATTGGATGGATGGACGCTATGAACGTTCCCTTTATAACTGAGCGTTGACATGTGTGCCATCAGGCTCGAAAAAAAAAAAAAAAAAAAAAAAAAACGCGCCGTTGCTACAACCGTCCCATTCGGCGCATTTCCAATAGAAGTGTGTTTTCGTCAACGCTTTAACACACCGCGAGGTGGGGGCTTTAGCACAATCCTCGCTCATAGCATCCATCCATATCGACAAAAAGCTCTCCGACGCTCATCTGGCTGTCACACCGCGTTCCCCGCTCGCCCTGTGAAAATTAACGGCCAGGCTAGAGGGAAGACACGACGCGCGTAGCGTTTCTCTTCGCGTTTCACGACGCTTTGAAGGAGTGCATATGGAGTATCAATGTTTATTATGTGCTTGTTGATGCCATATTTGCGCGGGATTCACCATCTACGGTGTCCACGTATATGTTAAGAACTTCAGCTACCGCGAAGGTTAAATCATGATCATGGGCGTTAGTGGTTGGTACGGAGATATTCCACTAGGCGTCAACGTGAGTGCGTCCACATAAAGCGGTGCTATATCTCCCAAACAACAGTAGACATTGTACGAGCTCTCATATACCAATGCACTATAAACAATCAACCGCTTCTGTGACGACCAGTTTCGCTTTCGTATTATACCGATTCCTATGACACAGGGATCAGCCACCTTTTTTCTCGTGTCGTAGTAGTTGTACCGAGCTGCTTGACTTTAAAGTTTTGGAACAGCATGCGCGCCTCATTAGTGATGCACATTTTCATTTAAGTATGCGGTACGAGAGACGAGAGGCGTGCGGCGTCACATTTTTTGCATAATTAGTGCATAATTGTGCATAATTGCATAATTGGTGAGATTTGAAGAACCTATGTATATCATTACACTGCTTAGTTTTGTTACCGCATAAGTTAGTCCCACCTGTGTTGAATGACGTGTGATGAGGTTTGATCTGGACCATACTTCTAGAACTGGCATAATTCATACCCTCCGTTGTTGCCCGGTAACAAAAAAAAATAAGAAAAAGAAGAAGAATGAACCTGAGCAAAAAAAAAAAATCGACAGCATATCCACGAGGTGAATGATGATGAGTGGGGCGAAGCTCCGGAGGGAATCATCGGTAAACCGTGAATACTCCGAGCGAAAGTGAAAGCGTGCCAACAGCGAGCGGATTTTATTACAACGGTCCCCCTTGCGTACGTCGCCGCACTAAATCGAACGATTGCCTTCCACCAATGACATGCGCCTATGTGAATCTTCCGTGAGTTCTGTCCAGTACATCATCAACGACGTGAGATCGGGCGCGTTTATTCTAAAGGGTCGATGAGAGTCATGGCGATTTGCAGCTCACTTTAATTTTACATGTACGCTGTGAATTTTTATTTTTTAATCACGCACAGGAGAAATCTCACACAGACACTACCTTGGAGGTCAAAATCCAGTGCCTATATATACGGGGTGGTTAGTGAACGGTTGTGCAGCGCGAGCAGTCGGTTTTTTTTTTTCAATAAAGAAACTCAGTAGCAGACGCTGCCTGCGTCGGCCTCGCGAGGCGAGAGGGGGGGGGGGGGCTGGAGCACGCAACTGCAACGCAGCGAGCGCGGAGCGTCGGCGTCGCGAGGCGAGAGAGGGGGGGGGGGGACTTTAGCGATCGGCGCTCGCCCGTTGCCGATCACCTCGCCCGTTGCCGAGCGGGCGAGGTGGCTACATACTACTACTACAGAGGAGGGCACGACCCACACCCTGAGGAGCTTCGCCCCTAAAATGTTTACGAAAGAATAGTCAAATATTGCGCAGCATCATATACTACACAGCTTTTTCAGCCATCGTGGTTTTGCACCTGCCAAGCAAGACGGCTACACGAATTAACTCCAAGCGCGTGATCCACGAGACGCGCATTATACGGTCTCGGGTATCGGCCCACACAACAAGGCTAGAGTGGGCCGATTCTGGATACAGTGAAATACTGAGCGGCGCTTTAGTGGCGAGATACAGTCCAAACAGGCGCATTAAACCAGAAGGTTTTATTTAAGGGACTGTGCTTTATCTCATATATTTGTTGCACTAAGAGTATTCAGACACCGTTCACAGTTTTACTCTGTAATTCTGTAGAGAACACAGTCGTCAACTAGCATACCTGTAGAATTAGTTCACATAGGGCGACAGATAAACTCATTTGAGTGGTGTGTATTGGTGGCGCAGCTGGTTTTGCATTAAACGAAACGAGAAAATCTCGCCCTACAAAAATTTACATGGTACTTGACAAAGAACGTTACACATTAAAATGAGCTAAACGTCACAGCGATATCGTTTGTTCCATAATTTCATTACTGAAATAGTTCCTTCCGCTGGGACAGTAAAAGCGCCCGCATTACCCGATTGCCCACCTTACATCACGCCAGCATCTTCGCGTATGTCACAGCGCACCAGCCATCAACTCTGCAAGTTATTCGTCCTCAAACAAGAACCATAACATTTTAAGTCTAATTTTTCCCTCGGGCTGCCAGACTGCAACGACCTGCCCCGCCATGCTGCTGCCTTCACACGTCCTTCGGAATTTCCGGACACTGTGCTAGCCCCTGTGCAGGGTAGCAAACCGGACGTGCGTCTCCTATAACCTCCCTGCCTCTCCTTGCTTCTCTCTCTCTCTCTCTCTCTGGAGACTGTTCGAACTTGCATGTCACTGTAACGCCTGTACTTTATTGTGCATGCATACTAACCATCTCTTTTTAATACAAACAGTACTGCTTTTGTTTGCTGCCTCATTTAAGGCCACGAAATGAAACGAAATGAAGTTACATCAGTAAACAAATTCCCTTTCTTGCCTCCTTTTGCGCATATGTATTTGTCCATATAAACAAACACTTACTGCTATTAAGAAGGAGACGGCAACGTTTCGCGTCTGCTCGAAATTCGGACGACGAAGGGCAAACAAAACAAGCGCGTACAAAACAGCTTTGTACTTTGGTACGAACGCTTAAACGAGCATGCGCGACAATGGAAGAAAAAGATGATGAAGAAAAGCAGGCAAATAAATAAGTGAACGAGGAAGCAAAATGAATTCGCTTGAACAAAAAAAAATCAACGTTCAAGAGCTCGACATTCTTGGCCGCGAAAGCTACAGACGAGGTGCTGAGGTACGCCGTCTTGTGCACGCGCGAAAGTTTTTGTGCTGTCTCTGCTCTTGCGACGAACCACCAAAACTGAAAACTTTACTCCTTGTCCGCGGGCTGTTTGCGCGTCGCGGTGAGACGGTGGTTGTCGCTAATGAGAATGTCGGCGGAGCTTTTAGCGTGTTTCTCAGGTCGCAAACAATTTTGTCATGAAACGATTCCTTCCAGCCGCAAGTTGCCAGCTCGTCCGTTCGTTGAGTATGCCACCTATACAGTATTTTCCAAGTAATCAAAACTATAAGTACACTGGCACGAATAACTTTTGCAGGTTCACCTTATTGCCGAAACCACGGTAACTGTCCCTACAGAGTGGTTTCCGCTAGTTAATACTGCTTAATTAGACAAAATGTTTACGGGACTGGGTTATACACGAATTTTTCCATATCTTTTCCGAAAAGTGTTTGTCAAGGGTCCTGGTTATCACCTCAAACTATGACGACACTGCTCAGGGTATTAACATAAGCTGTCCAACAGTGGACCAGCACAGAGAGAGAGAGAAATCGACAAAAAGGAAAAGGAGGGAGGTTAAAGTGGCACTAGTAACCGGTTTGCTCAGATTTTGTGAAGCGAGCGTTAGCTGGTAAGGATGTTGGAAGATCGGGTCGAGCTGCGTTATGACACCTTTGCGCGTGGTGGGGTAACTCAGCCTGATTTTGATGTAAATATAGTATACCTATGCGTAGTACCTGGACGTGCTAACAGTGCGCAGCTAGCAGCGAGAAAGCTGTACGATCTACCGCCTGTTTTCATTGTCCTGCCTCTAGGCAGCACCTCAATATGCCAGAACATTATATAAAAATCACAGGAGCCCTTGTGCACACACCTAAGACGACTCGAAGGCGAAAGCCATCTTCTTTTTCTTCTCAGTCGATTTATTAGGGACCCTACATGAACGGCCGGTCATGTAGGCTCCCTAGATGTATTTATCCTACCCCGCAACCCTCTGAAAGCTTTGTGCACCTAGCGTGGTTTTGCACTGCCTCCAGGATCGGAGGCACCTCACCTGCTTTTGCACTGCCTCCGTGATCAGCCCACCTTTGACCAAGCTACGATGTCATGTGATGACGGAGTAGGCTTATGCCACAGGAGCGAAGGAACGAGACGGCTGAACCAGAATCGACGCCAGCAGGGAACACGAGCCGTGGCTTCACGTGCTAATCACGTGCCACTGCGAAGTGCCGTCTTTATTTTCTTCTCTAGAGATGGCACGCGCTCCGATTTTTTTCACCGCCCAAAGAAGGGCGCTACAACGGCATTATGTGTAAAGCGACTTTAATTATGAGGCGTTACGTCACATGACGTCACGCCAGAATTTGTGATGCCATGATGACGTCATCACGTGATGATTTTTTTGCACCACTCATACCCGACGCCGCAGGACGCGAGACGCCGCCGACGACTCGGGACGCCGACGGTCAAATTTCGTGTTTAGTGAGGCATATAAGGCTTTCGCCTTGATACTTCTTGGGGTTTTACGTCCCAAAACCACGATATCATTATGAGGGAGGCCGTAGTGGAGGGCTCCGGAAATTTCGACCATCTGGTGTTCTTTAACGTGCACCTAAATCGCAGTACACGGGCCTGTAGCATGTCGCTGGAAGGAAGCGTGGGATGAGTCAAACTCTGATGACCGCAAGAAGCAGTAATCGGCTTCACTTACCTGGGCAATCTGGTCAAAGCGGCCAAAGAGCTCGTTCAATGTCTGCACCAGGTCCGATGCAGAGAGTTGCTCGGAGAGTCTGGTGAAGTTGACAATGTCCGCGTACAAGATACTGAAAAACAGACGAGAAATACAGGGAGCGGTTTTACTGTGAATATCTAACAACGATTACGAACGCTCGAAAAACCACGTTAAGGGTGGCGAAACGTTCAATGGTTTGCCTCCCTCAATTCATAGAAATATGTAGATGTAGTATGCTGCGTGATTTTTCTGCTAGATTATTTAAGTGGCTCTATACAAACTATAAACAATTTTAATTATAATAGCACCCTGAGTAAGTGCAGGTTGAGCGTGACGATAAGCACTCAACATTACGGCGCAGCACGTGAGGGGAAGATAGCACGACATTAAAGGTACACACTCTCTTAATCACTGGCAGCATTTCCAATGACCGCACGACGCTGTGTGTGCTTGGCTTTGAGGTGCTCTGAGGCGGACGGCTCCACGCTCTAATAGATCCATTATTTCAAAGTAACAGTTGAATGAACGTGAGCCAAATGTACTGATTTGATGCGTTTCAAATTCAGACAAGTGCAACAATACAACTAACACAAATTGCTACAACATCTTCATGCTGTTCCACTGTCTTACTACTCCATGAACCTACTTGTTCATACTAGTTAGTGGACAAATTTGAGCGTCTGCTTACAATATGATTGGAACTTTTGGCAGTGTTAGTGACATAAAAAAGGTCACATGAAGAAAAGTGAAGACAATGTGCTAAGGGTGATATATGCTACTAGAGCTTTGAATCATTTTCATATAAACTATATAAACAAAGAAGCAAACAAAAAAAGAACAGCAAAAATTGACAAGTGCCAGCATATTATTTTGTCCAGAGAAAAAAAAGGCTTATTTGTGCAATGATAGGGCTAACTTCAACTGTACTCTACTCTATGAGACGGTAAACGTGGTTCATGTATATTTTTTCAAATCTACATGATAACAGTTTACTCGAAGTCTGAAAAAATATGCCATGGAACCGCGTTAGCGAAAACAAAGACAGCCTCCGTGCTGGTTTCATGGAAAACATCCAGGACGTAGGCTCGAAAATAAACGTCGTAGGAAAAGAGTGCGATGAGCCTCAAAAACCTATAGCATTCGTTATAGAGTCAAACGACGAAACGGGATCTTCATATGTCGGGCTGTTTTGAAATTGTTAGATTCCTTTCTCCGCGGCATTTAAAAACACATTCGACCCGAGAAACTGAGCAGCGGGCATCGCTGAATGCTGCAAGACAAGAGATGAGCAGCGCAAGACAGCTGGATGCTTATGGGCCTATCCCACGCCGACGCAAACAGAACGGATTCCTTCAGCGCCGGGCAACCACACGCAAGATTTTCACCGACGTTTTCCCGATGCAAAGCGGGCGGAGAGCGCCGTGCGAGCTCCTCTTCCTGCATGCGGGCGAGCTGTGCTTGCGTTGCGTCCGCCGAGAGAATGCCGCGCGTCGCCTCACGCGACGCACGCACGGGGATTACGAGGCCCAGAGCGCGCGGCCTTTTCCCGGAAAGCCGGACAGTAAATACATGCACGGCCTGCAACGCAGTTACCGCGACGCGGCAAGGCACAAAGCAACGCGAGCCGTCGTGACGCGTATAGCTGGTGCGGCATGCCGGGCAGAGTGCATTCGCAGAGCGGCGCGGGAAGACTTTGGCTATGAAATGCATTTTGGCTCCGTCCTTGCGTCCACCACCCGCGCAGCACTCAAGGTTTCGGGATGGCGGCGTTTCCATGCCACTGTCGCGTCCTCCATTACCGACGGGAATGCGTGCTTCCTTTTTCCTCGAGTCGCTCACCTCCACCACTGGGGAGATTGAGCATTTGTCTTAAACTGAGACTAAACAAGAATGACAAAGCAGTGGCGGTACTGTTTTGTGTTGTTGGTGTGGCCGTCTAAAGACCCTCATGACGCTACCGTAGTATCCAATTATGCAAGCTCGATTAGCTGCTTCTACCCGCCACAGTGGTCTAGTAATTAAGGCGCTCGACTGCTCACCCGCAAGTCGCGGGATCAAATCCCGGCCGCGGCGGCCGGAATTGTTATTTTGCTGTTGTTGGTGCTTCCTTTGCAAAGGCGACTGGGGAGATGTGGTTGTAGTTCGGTATCTGTTTTTTCGATGCAGTATGTTCTTTTAAAGGCCATGGTGCTGTCAGAGAAAAATATTATACACATTAGATTTGTTTGGTTCCTGCCTTGTATGCAATCGCCTACGTGGGCCGTAAGGAAAAAGTAATTCACGAAAACCATTACGGTGATGGTGATGATTATTAAGCTATACAAGCAGTAGGCTTTTGCGAGTTCTGGCAGGAACTGTGATGAAGAGAATTCCATTGTCGACAGGCTTACGCGTACGGCACAAAGCGTACACGCAGGCCACTTGCGTAAGTTCGACTAAGGCACAGCTGACGCGCATACCTTACTGAAGATGCGACCATCTCATGCCCTCATGGCTTGCCTGGATGAGTTCACCCAGTGCGAGCGGTCAGGCTGCTCTAAGTACCGCAATTTTCAGTTTATAGCTTGCGGCTGTTAAGCTGCAGTAAGGCTGCCTCGACAACTCCTTTCGTCTTGAAAGCGTTCCAAAAGTAAGAACTCCTAAGACTTACCAGAACAACAGAGGTGCGATACGCAATCATTTCAAGGCGATCTACAAGTTTCCACACCAAGCATGTGTAATCCACGGACTTTCTCGTGAACAAGCGACGCTGTTGTACCGCATAAGAACCGGGTCCGCATACACCCCGGCTTGGTCATTCAAGACTGGGCGATACGCTTCCCCGTTTTGTGCCTTCTGCGGTGACATCGGGGACATTGAACATTTTATTTGGCTTTGCGCGCAGTTTGATGTGGAAAGAGCAGCGATGGTCCACAGCTTGCAAAAAGGTTGTCATAGGCACCGGACATTTCAAGACGTCACTTTTCCTGAAGGGTCCGCGGCAACGAGGAGGAGCGTACAACGAATTTTTCTGGTCTTCCTGCGAGACAATGGGCTGTCCAACACGTGGTGACAGACACTTCCAATTCAGGAGATGCTCAGGCGGAACAATTGCCGGCCATGCAGGCCAGGCTAACACCGCCTGCTGTAACATCACCACCACCACCACCACCTTCTTTGAAGGCCCTAGCTGGACGGCTGCAAAGGAATCCCCCGCTTTGAATCCATTAGGTCTATACTAGGCATGTTCTTAAGTTACGATGACGAAGAGTGCGTAGGCCTCTCGCTGACTTACGACAAACTGGTGCCCAGCTTTCCAGTTTCAACCATCGCTTTCTGTCACATAACTGCCACTGATCTTTTCAGCCCTCGCGGACATATTCCGCTCCCTTGTGGTTAAGTAGCAAACACATTCGTCGATGCAGGAGGTATAATGTTTTGTATACTGCTTATGTCCATTTTTCGTCGATCCGCATCAATAATTCACAATTGATAGGTAGGTAGGTAGTAAACTATTCGGGTCCGGAAGAATATTCACCCCGATTTTATAGGGGCAAGACTGCGAGCCGCTCCCACGTTGGGACAGGGAGACCAAGCCTCACCGCCGCGTCGTGGGCCCTCTGGACAGCCCGGAGTTGGGAGCACAGCGGCTTCCCAGTGCCCGGCGCGGCCGGGCGTGGGCCAACTCATTAACGTTGGCTAGCCCATTACTTCGGCGCCCTCTTGCGCCGGGAACCATGTACTGACGTGATGAGTAAGCACCCTACCCTCAAGTGCCCTAGCAACCTCCTCACAAACAGCCCCAGTCGAGAAAGCTCGAAGGGCTGATCTCGATTCCGTATAAATCTCTTCCCTGTCCGACCTAAGGAGCGCCAGCGCAATGGCCAACTGTTCCGCCTTGCAAGCCGGTGACGTCCTGATTGACGCGGCTGATAATACTCGGCCCTTTATGTCAACAACTTTAGCAACAGAGCGACTGGAGTCGCCTTCGTATTGGGAAGCATCTACAAAACACGGCTCTGCCTCGTGCGCATGTGCGTACCGCACTTGAGAAAAAAACATTCGACTGACGTCCGAGAAGATCCTTTACATAAAAAGTCACCAGTTCTTTGAACAATATTGCTGAGAGAACAAAATTTATTGTGACTAACTGCCAGAGTTGTGTTTCTTAATCCTCACGTGCAGACGCTTGTTGTTGCATACCGGCGCAGCAGTGTTAAATACAGCAGACAGCCCAGTGTGTGTTTAGTAGGGAGCTGTAGAGTGCGAAACCCAGTCCGAAATGCACTGCTGCGCGCAAGTCGTTCTTCTGAAAAAAGAAAAGAGAAATGTTTCGTTGGCAGCATTTCGCAAGCTGTTAAAGAGGAATTGCGCACAAGGAAGGGTAAGGAAAAGGGGAAATGTGAAAAATGTATTGGTTCCCGACGCTACTACAGAGACGCCGGCTTGAAGAGATGCGAGCACGGCTTGCGATGTTTCGCAGGTACCTGTACGTTGCTAGCACCGAAATCTCAATATACGAGCGCTTTTGCATTCCACCCCCGTCAGAATGCTGTCGCCTCAGGCGGAAACTGGTCTTTCGAATATATGCCCAGCAGCAGGAAAATGCAATTTGCGTTGAGCAGTGAGATCAAACTCTCTTGCCTCGAGCGATGTCAACGGGTGCCCACATTCCTCTTTCTAATCGGGCATTCGAGTTTCAAAACCGAAATACGGTTTCGCATTTCGTCGCGGATCAACTAATTTTTGCTTTTTCCTAAAAAAAAAAAGAGAAATGAATGTGTGAGCGTTGATGAGCAGGCTAACTGGTAATGTAAACGAGCACTGACATAGATTGAGAGAGCCTTCACAGCTGTCTATATTGAAAAACGCCCGAACGTATGAAGTAAATACTAGTATGTGTATGAGTTTGCGTCATTACTACATTGGTCCGCTATCAGAGGTATAGTTATATACGCCATGCGCAGCGGTTCATGGACGTATAAATGGCGAGGCATTTTACTTGCGGAGGTGAAATTATATAAAAAACGAACACTTAATGAAAATGAATACATGAACATCGGTACATCTTAACTGTTTAATGAGCGGAACCTCCATTAACCAAAACATTTCATTTTATTTATTTATTTATTTATTTATTTGTTTGTTTATTCATTTAGGCGAATGCGTTCGATGGCTCATGAGAAGAGTCCGCCGGCAAAACGCCGGTGTGTGGTGCAAAAAGTTGCATGACCACCCGCGCGCCTCATGCCTCGAGGCGTGCGAACTGCGTGTTCACTTCGCCTTTGCGGAGCTCGCGTGACTAAAACAAGACAAGAAAAAAAAAACAACTTTTTCGCATGATATAAAGTACACGTTAAAATAGCCACACCGGGTGGTTTAGCCTTCGCGTTGTCTTGGAAAATGCATGAGGGACCTTGTGACTTATTATTGCGATACCAATTATATGGATACTCTCGGCGGATTAATGTTCCCTATATATATGAAAGCCACAAAGAAAATTGATTCATAAGAAATCTTTTCCGAAGCGCGCGACCGGAGATTCGAACCTGCGACCCCTCGCTCCGCAGCGCACCGCGTTAGAGAACTCCGCCACGCAGCCTACGTCCTCCAGCATACTAACAGCGAGCTATTTATATTCACCATTTACCACTGGCGGTACGCAGAGCTCGGGTATGCTTCAGCGTGTTCACCATCACCCCCAAGACGGCGCGAAGGGTGCACTTTAAAGGTCGTCGCTCCGCTCGTGTTTCGCTTGGAGTTGGGATGCGCGCGCGCCTCCTACCTGTACTTTGATCAACAGGGCGTGGTCGCCCGTACTCGCGCACTTATCTCGTAAGGGGGTAGGTTTGTACGTTTTGTGTTTTCACCGCAAAGTTTGCGATGAGGCTATAAACCTCACGAAGGTCTCTTCGTTCACTGCAACGGGCGCGTTTGTGAAAAGAGTGAGCTGCTAGCTATAGGAGAGCCACAGTAGGGGCTAGTTGCTTCTGCATAGACGACACTTGCAGCGTGCTTCTCAAACACATAGAAGTAACAACTGTGACAGTTGTTAGTTCGCGCTCGTCTTGTGTGTGTTCTTTTTGTGCGTCCTTTGTGCTTGAGCAGCGCGCTGCAAGTTTTGAGCTGCTTGCCATTCTTCGTGTGACATTCCAATTTCTTGCTATCGCATTCATTGCTTCGCCCTCGCGGCGAAACTATGACTTTTTCATTTATTTATTTATTTATTTAGCCAATCATTCACTTGGCTGCTACTAAATTATAAAGATTGTTAATTAGTTGGCGATTATGCGTCAGCACCGATTCTATTATTTCATGAGCGAATACGTCATCATGCATGTTTGTGCCATGAGATATTTGCGCATGCTATAGCGGTGTGCGCATGCATGCATGCATAGTTGCGTGCCTGCGTGCGTGCGCGTGTGTGTGCGTGCGTGCGCGTGTGTGTATGTGCGCGTGAGAGAGAGCGAGAACTCGTAAAGTAAGGCCAAAATTTAGCTGTCAAGTTTTATGCTTCCGTTATGCCTAATACATTGATGCTTTTGTTGGACGTGCAGCTCAATGTGGGCAGCAGACCGGAAAACACAGCGTTATTTCGTGTCTTGCCGCTTTTTTGTAATTGAAATAGAAAATAAATGAAGGAGCTATGTATAGCCATGGGCCTAGTGTTTTCGCCAACGCTTTCTTCAATGAACTGTCAATAGCTGATAACAGCTCGAAACAACTCAAGCTGCACCATGCATCTATCTGAGGTTACTATTCTGTTAACATTCGGGTATTGGTTACTACTCGGGTATTGGCAAAAAGCCGTTGTGCCGCCAAGCTCTCCAAAGTACATTCAGTAGAAAAGAGCGAAGCTCCTTCGGAAAAAGGCCACGCGTTCGAATGAGCGACGCCGTCACTTGGTTACGTGGAACAAAAAAGAGGTCGCGTTTTGTGCGCACTGACTGGAAACGTAGGATAAGAGGGCTGCGCCGAGACAGGTTAGCACGCGGCGCTCGAGTGTTTCATGAAATGCACTGGCTCGAAACAAAGTTACGCGCAGTTCTTTCTTCTCCTTTCCGACGGCGCCAATTGGATAAAATGAGCTAACCTTAGTCGCGCGCGTTTCTAGCGGCGGTATTCCGAAGCGCTTTATTCGCACGGAAAAAGGAACGGCGCGGCGAGCGAAGTCGGCAGCTGCAACAACGCCCACATTCGGCCGCTCAGAGCCGCGTTAAAGGCGCGCTAATGTTCTCCTCTCCGCCCCCACTCTAGCGGCGTTTCAGGCATTCGTAATCTCTGAACGTTTCTTTTGCGTCACAAGAACGCCATTGAAGCTGCGACACGCTATTTCCAGGTTTATGTGAACGAAACAGCGCAACATGCTGCAGGTGAATTGACGCAGACAGACAGAGAGAGAGAGAAAGGAAGGCGCTGCATAGGTGTGCACGATCCATTTATCAGTGTGCGTGCAGCATGACGTGCATCGGGTCGGATCTGATGTTTCTTTACTGAAGGCGGAAAGAAAAAGAGGATGTGAAAAAATATAAGAAAAGAAATTTGCCGCTTATCTGCGTGCTTCGTTACAAATGTCGTCGAAAGACGATAGTCTTGTGCCGGTCGTACTACACGAGACCTCCTCCTCTCCGTTGAACCGCCGCATCTGCCTCATAGCGTCGCATTTTCAGCGCAGCCTAAGAAACATTAGGGTCTTTAGAATTACGTATCTACGTATTTTCTAGTAAAGGAACACACCACCTAATACTTACGTATTGCCACGCCCACTTCTTGTCTTGTTTTGATGAATTCGGGTTTGACCGACAGGAACGGTTATCAACGCTCGACGCTGTCCGCGAAGCAGTGTTCGAGAAGCTTCGCGTCTGTAGTAGATCGTTTTGTTAAGATTGCGCCCCGCACGCGAATGTTCCAGCTTTGTCTAGAGATAACGCCGCCACCAGCGATATTGCTGGAAAGTTCGATAGCGTCTGTATAAAAGCCGACGCGCTTGGCCGCTTGTCAGTTGATCGACGGACGACGCCCTGTTCGCCGCTATCATTGTACAGCGTGTATTGCTGTAGTGCCAGTTCTCATTTTCCGGCCACAAGTTCGGCCAAATAAACAGTTTCATCCTGCAAACGCCGACTGCTGTCTTCGTCGACGTCACGACCACGTGACATCTGGTGGAGGTGCTGCTTCCTCCATGATCCGGACGCCCCCGCGAAGCGCTGACCCAAGCCCTGATGTGGCGCCTCAGATATGTGTAATATTTACTTTTTGATCGACAGTGTTCACAAATATGAACGGCCGTACCAGTTCAAGATGGCTGGGCGGTAAGCAAGTGGTTAAATTTTGGCCGGGTGGCTGAATCGGGTGACAGACAGACAGACAGACAGACAGACAGACAGACAGACAGACAGACAGACAGACAGACAGACAGACAGACAGACAGACAGACAGACAGACAGACAGACAGACCAAAATTTCTGCGTTGAAGTTCCCCAAGAAAGACTATCGTCTTTAAAAAACCGGCTGCGTAGCTGGAAATGTAGCAGGCACCGTGAAAAAGTTACGTTAGGATGTACTACGTCCACCACTACACGTGGCACCTACTACCTCTGAAAAGAAGAAGAAAATGTTACTTTGGCTTTAGGGAGAGTTGTTTCTATAGCCTGGTAGTGAAGGACTGCAGCAAGTGCCACAATTATTTCGGGAATGCGGCTACTACACAAATTCCATGCGCCAGTATACGCTCACTTCTGCTGCCCCACTGCTTTCGATATCCAATCTCCATGTATACCTAGACTAAAAATTAAATATGACGCAAGCAATGTGTCGGCACCTCTGAGTGACTTTACAAGTCTGGCCTTTGACGAAATTATAGACAATCATACTATTGAAAACTCCTACATGAGTTATGGGTAACTGTACACCAATAGTGGCTTTACTACTTACCGAATTATTTTCGCTTGGTTCTTTTGAAAGGTAGATGATTCCGCAAGAAAGTTAAGTAAATGCTTGTCGATCCACAGTACACAAGGCAAGTTTCGTTTGCTTTAACAAGGCAGCTCGACATGGAGGGTCACTTGCATAGAGGATGATATGCGCGACCTATTTACCTTCGATACGCAGAAAGCACCGGAAAAAAAGAACTCACAGGGTCTCATATGCATTCGCCTATGACTCGGTAGCGAAAACCATCCGGTGTGGCTATTTTACCTCGCAATTTATATCACAGGAACGCAGGTTTTTAATATTTTTTCTCGAGCCAGCATGTCAGTAACGGCTGAGCGCATAGATGGCCCGCGCGCTTTATACGGTTGGTAACCTGCGGGAGGTTGCGGAGGCCAGCCGAGTGGATATGGTTGCTGGCTTCGTATTCGCTCCTACAGTGCTGGAGGTCGTTGTCATTTCAAAGCATCGGAGAGACGTTGAAACGAAAGGTAACGTGAAGACTTTGCTCCCTTATGCCTTGTTGTTCATCGTGCCAGCGCTGTGAGAGGAACGTTTGCTATCAACGTATAAGATCGGATCATGTTTGGCTAGTCGCGCGTGACAGCATGCTTGTTAAAAATTTTACTCTATTTCAGAAGTTAATTAAACATGCCTAATTGTTAAGCGATTAATTGCTGCAATATATGTAGTATATGTGGATGCATATTACACTGATATCGCTGTCGATGCTTTGTCTTCCGGGCGAAACGCAATCGCGAGGTGTGAACGGTGTTCACATATTTGTGGACAATGTAGCAGATATTGTCCGTGTAGTACTGCATCTTGCGCTGATTCGCACATCGGCCAAGTAATCGATGTGTCAACAAGCGTCTTGCACACAGGAAAAAGAAGCCTACCGGAAACCTCACTCACCTTTATGCCTTGTGTGCAATGAGAGGTAATCTCTGGATCATTTCTTTTTGACAAGCCGAAGGTTCAAAATTAAAAAAAAAAAAAAAAGACTACTAGAAGAATCTTTCCGAAGGATGCGGTTCAATTCGTCACTTCCGGTGATTCCTTCATTTGGTGCTACAATACTAGGTTTCAAGGAAAGACGATTACTTTTTAAGGGCTCGTTTCTTAGACACAATATTAATGAGAACTAAAGCATTATTGTGTGTTAGTTCTCATTAATACTAGGTTTCGTCATATATATATATATATAGTTTTTCTGAATTTCATTTGCTTATATCAGTAATGTGTTAAGGCTAAATCACTCATTCTAAACCTGTTCTTTCATCAAGCTAATTAATTTCCTAAAAATGCACCGTCCGATTCATGGCCGATCCCCTCAAGTATCTGAGGAAGACTCAACCAACCAACCTCACTGCGCACGGCACCACACTGGTGCGGTGTGCAAAGCGGCGTCTGATAAGACGACTTTCGGCACGCGAAAGTGGGAGATTACAAGAGGCATTTGAGCTTGTGCCACATGGCAAGTGTGTCGATACAGCGTTGTTAAATGCAAAGCATTTCTTGGCGAACCAAAAGTACTTTTACAGTATCTATCTATCTATCTATCTATCTATCTATCTATCTATCTATCTATCTATCTATCTATCTATCTATCTATCTATCTATCTATCTATCTATCTATCTATCTATCTATCTATCTATCTATCTATCTATCTATCTATCTATCTATCTATCTATCTATCTATCTATCTATCTATCTATCTATCTATCTATCTATCTATCTATCTATCTATCTATCTATCTATCTATCTATCTATCTATCTATCTATCTATCTATCTATCTATCTATCTATCTATCTATCTATCTATCTATCTATCTATCTATCTATCTATCTATCTATCTATCTATCTATCTATCTATCTATCTATCTATCTATCTATCTATCTATCTATCTATCTATCTATGTCCGAGCGCTCTCATGGTCGCCTCCTTAACTTAATATATACCATTTTAGCATAGGAGAACACAAGTGCGTGACAAACACGATTAGGAGATCATGACATGAATAGCGTGACATGTATCTCGCGTACGTCATGAAACCTGTTCATTCAGCCACGTGTGGCGCAGACCCGCATACCATGGCCCGTAGAATGCGGGTAGGCGCGACACGTGATTCACGGTCTATATCAACCCAGGAACGGCGAGAGTACGCTTTGGAAATAATAATGCGATAGCGTTAAGGAGCCCATATCGTAGAATATCCGGCGCCGGTGGCGTTGTCGGTGAGCGCAAAATCCCTATGGACGCAAAGAATAAAAGTCACGGTTCGAGCCAGAAGCGAACTCAAGCATTCAGCGTGGAAGCCAGGTGTTCTGCCACAATGCCACACCAGGGCTTGAAACAGATTCGGAAAAAGGCCCTATGCAGGCGTCATGTCAGGGCAACGTCAATAGTGGTTGCAGTGTAGGCTATCCGCTTTCACAGCAATGTAATAAACATTACATATGTACTCATATGGTTCAGCAAGCTATAGTCAACTATTGCTCGACCACGGAGGAATGTGACAACGACCACTACTTATGATATGCACATCATAGCACCGTAGGGTGCCCCTCGTTTTGTATAAGTCTTACGTCTGTGCTCTAACCTGAGTGCCGAGGTTACGTCGGACCATAACCTGCCCTTTAGGCGCCACTGAAGTCGATGTGCGTGGTAAGTTTACGATATTACCACTACTCAACGACGCAAAGACCAGCTCGGAACGCTTGGCTCAAAAAAAAAAACAGAAAGAAAAAAAAGAAGAATGCGGCATAGGCAGCTACTCACTGACCTCTTCGCACGAAATCGATTCCCATAATGCGTGGGATTTTCCAGAATTTTGTGCTTTTTTTAACCCTTTAAGGCCCAGTGATTCCAATTGGAATTCAATTTTCTAGGTCACTCAGCAAGCACCTGGTAAAGATAAAGCGTTGTTCTTTTTCAAGAGCTCATACTTAGCATCTGTTCTACGTATGGTGCCAACCTGGTACGCACAACAAAGCGAGGTCACCTGTGAACAAAGAAATTACAGAAGCGGTCATACTGCTCGCGCATTTCGCTGAGGCAGCTTCTTCTTTCACCATGCAGAGATAGGGCACTTATTTTAGTTTTGCGTCGAAAATTGGAATGTTGGCTATTGGGCATTATGCTATCCCATCTAAATAATTGTTTGAGTAATGAATTAAGTAAAAATAATGGAAGTATTATTAAAGAATAATTATTAATTAAATTATTTCGACGTTAATTACTCTTCATTGAAAAGTGTGAGCAAAGTTTTTTTTTTCATTTTTTAATTACCATGATCATGCACATCTCAAAATTTAAAAACCGGTTGCTTACATTTAAAATAAATTAATTTGGGACTGAAAGGGTTAACGACTGGGTGGCCGTGACATTCTGTTGTTAAATGAACTGACAGTTCAACGTGTACCCTTTATTTTCTTATCAGCTTCCCCTTTTTTTTTCGTTATTTTTTTTTCTGGCATGCGTACTTCTTGCGTTTCCTAAGCCTGTTTTCCACGTAATCTCGCCGTCGAGTGCGAGTGGAATATGCCTATTTCACGTCGTCTGTTGTATGTAGCCGCATTTCAGAACCTTGCCTCGACGACATTGCTTGTATTGTAGCTTGCGTTCCATGATTCCAAGTGATTAATATTTTACCACCATTGCTAATGGTCGCACGTATTATACATAAGGCTTTATGCGGAAGCAACTTTTTATTGCGATAGCAATTACATGGACACTCTCGGCGGATTTTTGCCGTTGCCGTTGCCGTCGTGTCCCGCATAAGTATTCGTATGTATATACATAAAGAAGGCCCAAAGAAAGATAAATCAGTGAGGAAAAAAATTTCGAAGCACCCGACCGGGGATTCGAACCACCGACCACTCGCTCCGCAGCGCGCCGCGTTAGACAACTCTACCACGCGCCATGCATCAGCTGGCGCAATAACGGCGAGCTGTTTATATAAACCATTTACCGCTGGCGGTACGCAGATCTCGGAATTCGAAAACTGCCCTGGAGACGCACACGAAAAAGTGGCCCCTTTCTGTACCCACTCGCGATGTGGAACGAAAAAAAAAAGAAAGCCGGGCACACCTAGAGTTCTATACATTCACTCTATACCCACCTTGCGTCAGACGCCACCGCGTGGCAGGAGACGCAGAGGGGTGACTCCACGCACCGCAGTTTAAAAGAAAAAAAGAAATATCTAAGACCGTCGGGTTCTGCATAGTCGACGCTTGTAGCGCGCTGCTCAAACACAAAGACGTAACAACTGTGACAGTTGCTAGTTCACGCTTGTTCTGTGTATACCTGTGCGGTTTTTTTTTAGCGTCCTTCTGTGTGCTTCAGTGGCGCGCTGCAAGTTTCGAGCTGCTTGTCGTTCTTCGTGTGACATTCCAATATCTTGCTATCGCATACATTGCTTCGGCTTTGCGGCGAAACTGTGACTTTTTTTTATACAGTACCCCACTAAACGCTTTTGCTTTCGTAGATACTTTCAGTAAAAAAAAAGGCATTCGTATCTCTCTCTCTCTTTCGCGAACAAAGAGCACCATTCCTTCCTGCCATTCTCGAGTGGAAGGCGCCTGTTGTTGGCCGCTCGACTCAGCCATTTTCTTTCCAGGCACGTGCACCCGTGTGTTCAATCTGATATTGAAGCAAGTGAACGGAGAGGAAAATGATGAGGGACGCATGATCAAAAGGCAATGCAGCGAAAGTGCGCGCGCAAGTTGGAAGCAAGGTATGCGGGCAACGTTGCAATTGTATTCACATTGACGGCAGTGAGGCGGAAATGTCCCCTCAGTATGTCGGGTAAGAGCGAGAAAGGCTCGCGAACTTTTTGCAGGTGTACTCAGAAAGGGGCAACAAAAAATTCTATCGAAATCATGAAAGAAAATGAAAGAAAGAAAGAACTAAGGTGACATGTATATAGTGAAAGCGCAGCGCTAGGACAAAGCTTTGGTTTGAGCTGGGCATCCGGTGAAACAGATGCTGAGCGAATGAGTTATGCATGCGGAAGATGCTGGAGAAGCGATCGTAGCGTTTCGAGTTTTCTGAAGTTCGAACCGTAACATTGTTGCTTTATGACTTTCGTACACTAAATCGTCTCTACAGTTAGCGCGAGTGTGCAGGGACTTTCACTACGCGGCCAGCCACGCAAACACCTCCGTGGCTTGGCGTTTCCCTCCTGAGGACGAGGTCGGTGGTTCTATCCCCGGCCACGGCAGCCGCGGTTCGATGGTGCAAAGCACAATAACGGGAGGTAACAGACGCGAGATAATTTTACAGGTTGCAGATTCTCATCCAAACTAAACCTTCGTCATGCGGATGGCTTCCGCTAAGACATCATGTGTTGTGAACAAGTCTGATGCGCTATAACCTTCACACGCCTGACCATCACTCTAAATATTTTAGTGTAAGGGCATGGCAAGAAGTCGCTGTAAAGCTAAAAATCAACCGCTGATGTCTCCCATTATGTGGGATAGATCATTAAACCACGAAATATGCGCACAGGATACAAAGCTTTAACGTTGGGGAAAACATTCATTCGTAAGTATTCAAATAGTGGCGGAAAGTACTTGCTAAATAAGTAAGTTAAATACACTATATTTTAGATTGACAGTCGTCACACTTCTTGCGCATACGTTTTAAAAACTGTAGATGCAAACTGCGCAGTCGCTGTCTCGTGTTTCTTGTTCGAGCGGATATGTTTTTATTTCAATATTAACAAAAAAAAAAAACTTTACAGAAGCGAAGTCGTTGATGTGCGACATAAATAGTGGGCCAGGTATCGCTAGCTTTTCGAGACCAAAGGAAAGAAATTAGCGCTCTAGTTTCGTCATACCAGCGCCACTTTGGCTAATATCTGTCAGCATCTTCGATCAAACCTCTTCTCTCTCTCTCTCTCTTTCTGCTGTGCTACTGTCCCAGACTATTCCTGCGGTTATGAAACCACAAGGCATAATGCAGCGTGGCAAAAGAGCTGGTTCCGTCCTTTATAATGAAGGCACAAAACTTGCACCGAAATGAATGCCATTCAATGCTTAAGAATATAGGGACGTCGAAATATTGAAAATTTTGAATAAAACGGAAGCGCTCACTATTCAATTTACATCAATTCAATATTTCGCAATTCGACAATGCATGAGATCTAACACGGAGGCCAAAATTCGTTTGGTTTTCTGCGCGAACAGAAATCCATGGGAGTGCTGATGATGTGACTGTGCGCCCATCGTTAAAAGGAAAGTCTGAAGCACGACTACTCTTGTATATGTCGGACATGGCTCTCCATGGGCACTCTTTTTTTTTTCTTATGCGTTTTAACTATACCGCGTTAATTGGAAGCCCTAAATCCCATCCGTCTTTGTGCGCGCTTGCAGCTACTTTAGAAGAATAAGATGGCATATTACAAAAGAAAGCATGTTGTAGACGGTAACCTCAATGGTTAGTAACTTCTTAAATCCACATTTATTGCTTTCACAGCGCGGTGTCTTCATTGCACGACAAAAGCGCTGAAAGTAAAACGCATTTTTGCTAGACGGGACGTATTAGACGGCTTTTTATCTTAATTAAGCGCAATCAGGCATGCCGAAATGCAGGTGAGTCCGGATCCTGGCCACGTTTCTTCTTAAAAAAAAAAAAAAAACAGCAGTAATTTAGTATTTCAGTAACCCGCTACGAAAGAAAATTTTAGAAGCCCTGAACTTGTCGTTTGTAATTTCCGCTCTGTGTTACGTCGAGTTTGTTTAAGCAAAATAAACGAGTTTAAATTGCAGGACAAGGACTCATACATATATTTTTAAATTTTGTTCTGCAAGTTACATTTCATGTTGACGTTCTCAGTCAACCTATTCTGCACGAGGGGTCATGCACATGTGCCTTCGAACATTTCGAACATACGTTATTACATAATAAAATCATCAACCACGGAACATGCATTCAAAAACCAAGTAAAGAAATATTTTTTCCTACAACTGTCTTCATCCTAGCAACTGCTTTTTGATTGTAGCGATAACAATTGGTACATGTTATATTGTTCTTATGTTCTCAGTAACTTGCGACTGTTTGTTCTTCAGAGTTTCCTTTTTTTGCCTTGTTAAACATATGTGCATTTCTTGCTCTCGTTTTTTCGCACTGCGCATTTTCTTTCTTACCGAAGATACCGTAGCCACTGAATGATGAATATTTGTTTTTTCTCCCGCTAACCTCCTGTATGGGAGCCCCCCTGACAGTTCCTAACTTTGGGGCTCCTTGTGTACTAGTAATCTTGTACACACTTTTCTATAAACTAACATCGTTGTTGAATAAACTTGAACTTGAACCTGACCGTGTGTTGAAGGCATGTTTAACTCGTTCATGACTTACGTGGCGATTTTATTGCGCCTTAATATTCATGAGGGCACCTTCGAATTTCCTAAATGCCTGACGCATCAGTTTTATTTGCTTCTACGAACATTGAGTCGCCCTCTAAGTATTTCAGCGATGACTCTTTTTTAGGAGAAATTTAGGTTGTCCTAACGTACTGAGTAGTCCCGAGTTCGTATTTTCTGTTTGCAGTAATTGACTTTGAGAATCAAACAATTACTGAACTTGCTTTTTTTATTGCTTGTCAAAACAAACAATTACTCGTGCGCTTGAATACATCTATTGCAGTTTCTGTTGCACAGTCCGCTACTCATTGAGCGACCTAAAAAAAAAAGGAAAATTGTTTATCCAAAGGCGCAAAAAGAAAGAAAGAAAAAACTTTCGCGTACAGAACATCAACTGTTCGGGTACATAGTGTTTCTATATACTAGTCCGCCACTTTTACCTTAAACTAATAATAACAACTGTTGGAGTTTTACGTCCGAAAACCCCAATATCATTATGAGGGACTTTACCCTAAATTAGGAATAAGCAATGATTCTGATACAAGGCGCCAGATTACCGATGCTGCGGACAAGATTACATGCTGTGCATTTTGCATATACCTCTTGCCCAGCGCGGTAGCTTAGGGGCTATATGTATGACGTGGCATTGCTAAGCTCGATGTCGCAGATTCGATCCCAGTTTCAGTGGCCTTTCAGTTTCGTGTGTAGCCCCATCGAAATGATGGCGCTACACAGGGAAATTCTCGTATGCTTATATGCAGGTCAAAGAACCCAAGGTGGCCAAGATTCATCTCGTGTCTCTCTTCTATACCGCGACCACCTTATCACATCTTGGTTTTTAGTCGCAAAAATTGAGAGTCTCATTATTGGAAAGTAAAACTTGACCTCTTTACGGCACTGACTATTGAATGTATTGGAAATATTTTGTGTTTGTTTATGCAGCGTCAAAAACAGGAGATTCCGATTTAAAAAATAAACAACAATCTTCGTTTTAAAAGGTGAAACATTGTTTTTGTTCCTTTGAACCAGGGATTCAGACAGGAAACCTAGTGAAGGCTAGTCTCTTCAGATAAAAACATGACAAACCAACCCCGGATGCCATTTATAAATGCGTTTAGCATCCTCCCTGAGGACGTTGTTTGTGGCAGCACGTTGTACTATGTGTTATGGGCGGTCCTCTCCCTACCACCGTGCCAAGGACACTAAATGCAAGTGCTACTTTGCATGCATGCTCCCTGCACCATAGCTTACCGTTGCGTGAATGCCTTCTAGCATCACTTCCGCAAGGAACAGTTCAGAACCCCGTTCAGAGTATTCGACCAGAGGTGCACCGTCTCAATGGGACCGTCTCAGAACGGTAGCTGTTTGACCGGGAAGAACTAGAATGTGCTCCCCTTACCACCACGCAGTAGCGCACGCTACTACAAGTACTACTGCGCACGGTAGCGGTATCGTCAGTGTTGATAATGTCAGTACCAGCAGTACTAGTGGCACCACCAGCAGCGCGCGAAACCCCCGGCAGTTGGGTATATTAGCAACGCACCAACGTGGGGTACCTATAGCGCTGCGTTGTGCACACAACTATTTTTTGCATAGAAACGCGAAACCGGCGTTAGTTCCCAAAGAATGCTGAGCGCGGTGCTTGCAGCAGAGGTGCGTGGGATCCATTATTCGGCAGGTTCTTCGCATTGACGAATTCTGTTCCCAGAACACACTAGCTGAACGTTGTACGAGACCCTGTAGAGCAAAAAGTGCGACGCTTCGTGGAAAGCAAGAAGACTACAAGTCACAAACGGACTCACAAGTATCGTCATGCCCGAGGATCAATAATAACAGGCGTATTATATCGTCGTATAAAAATGCTTAAAGGGGTCATGAACCACATTTCTAAGTAATGCCTGATTGACCTCAGTATCTCAGTTCATTGCCTCACGAATCGAGCGCCACAATAATTTCTCGAATCCGACAAGTAAGAGCGGAAGGAGTTGCAGGGATTGGTCGCACGCTGTGACCGCTTTCTCTCTTCTCTCGTCCCGACGAGCGCGCTGGAAGCTACGCACGGAGGGATGACAAATACGTCACGCGCGCGTCATGAAACGCGATCGCTCTCTCCCCGCATTACTCCAGAGGGCGCAAGTGTCACTGCTATGTAATTTTAGCACACTATAGAGCGCGTCGCACGGCACGTTGAGGCACCCCTTGGCAAGAAGGGCATACGATCCAGACGCCGCTCTTGGTTTGTGCCAGCAGTCGGCCAACAACTGCAGTCTTCTGTGTGACGCAAAATATGTCGGGCCCTCCGAAGAGAGTGAGAACGGGCCTCAGTATAAAGAAACGGCACTTGAGAAAGTGGCATCCTCGCGCTCCGCTGGTGAACTGTTCTTGCTGCGCACGACTGTAAGATTTGATTAAGCTGTTCACAGTGGCGCCTGCTTTCTGCTGTTTGTGTTTTTTCACCAAGCACGAGGGGTGGTTCGTGACTCCTTCAGGAAAGATAAAAAAACAAACACCCTAAAAAGAACGAGAACTCCTCGCTTTCGTTTAACTAATGCGGCTTGATTATTGCTGTTTTTTCTTCTTCCGAGCTTTTATGCAGCAGTCTGCATTGTCGGGTGGTCGGTCGTAAGAACAGATTTTTTAGACCACTCTGGTACCCAAAACCGAAATAAGTAATTCAAAATTTCTTCTTTTCTTTTTAAATGAGAGCCCATATCACTCTGAGAGGTATAATATTTACTCAGTCGTAGAGCTCAACCAAAGCCGCCATTGAAACGGAGGGGACACGTGCCACAAGGCGGATAAAAAGCTTAAGTGTAATCTCCGCCACTGCGAAACGCAGTAAAGTTTGCCGAGCCGTGCATAATTACATCTGCTACCCAAAAAACGTTGCCTTGGTAATATGTCCATTTTTTTACAACTGAGTGACTTATTCTACAATAAATTATAATGATCGAACATCAAAAACGAATATTCGTAATAAAATATTATTACTGAGAGTTCGATTAATCCCACCCATGAACCTTTTCCTTTATTTGAAGACAGAGAGAGGAGGAGGAAAAATAAACTTTATTAGCAGAAACCAGCAGGTTCAGGTGGCCGGGCCTAGGCCTCCCATGAGGGGACGTCAAAGAGAGGAATAAAATTTAAGGAGCAGACTATGATGGTCGTCCCTGCACGTGGGCGGTGTCCTCAGTACTAGATGCCGCAATATTATTTTTAGATGCGAAGCAGCTTTTGCGCTGGGCTTTGTCCGTAGTTCCATTGGCGACCGTCCGCTTTCTACCACCTAGCAGAGCCATCTGTGCGCGCGCTCGCGCCAAGGAGAAGTCTTTTTCCTCTAATTCTACGACCGCCTTGATGATGATACGTGAAGAGCACTTTAGGCGCCCGGGCTGCCGTATGCTGTCCTAGCTTGGCGTAACGCACACAAAACCACGCGTTCTGGCCCGCGCTATCGCGTTCGGGCCTGTGTAAGGGGCTGGGTAAGACGCTGTGGCCTCTCCCCCTTACACTCTCTCAGCAATCATGTGATGGCGTTGGCGAACGAGATTCTGCAGACGCGCGATGAACCAAGGCGTTGTTTCCTAGTCAGAACGCGCTGGCACGTGCTAGCGCGTTCGGGCCTGTGTAAAGGGCTGGGTAAGACGCTGTGGCCTCTCCCCGTTACACTCTCTCAGCAATAACGTGATGGCGTCGGGGAACGAGATTCTGCAGACGCGCGATGAACCCGCGTGGCGTGCTCCGACAAGAGTTCGGGACGAGTAACAGCAACAGAAACTACAGTGAATTCATGGTGTGCTCAACTTGCAAGGACGCGTTAACATCGGGCAAGGTGCCCGTGATAAACGGAACTTTAAGTCGACCAATGCGCTGCTTCGCGTCCCCATGCACATGGTTCCCTTTAGTTGGAGATGGTGAAATTCTTTTTTAATTAGTTAAGTTACTTCCTGTTCATGCAAGCTCTATTACAGGTTAATTTGTTCACTGATGTGTTTAATTTATATCTTCATTTAAATATTCGTTTAATTTTTAATAACACTGACAGGTTCGCGGTCCATTCCCGATAGTGGGTTTGCGCCTTTGATAATGCAATCATCATTATCATCAACCGCGGCAAAACAACGGCGGCCGTTACTGTCCCCGGCAGCAGACATGGAGTCCAGGGAGAACCCGCGTGCGGCAGAAACCGCCGAGTGGGTGGAAAAGCTGCCCCGAGTGCTGAGTAAGCGCAGGATCCCCATCTTTATCTTCGCCGTCATCGGGGTCCTGACTGTGGCCGGTGCTTGCTTCGCTGCCGTCACGGCCGTCGTCCTTTACAGGTCAGCGACCGGACCACGCACCTAGGTCATACGGCACAAAAGCCGCGGCTGCGTATAATGAACTGTGCGAGCAGCAGGCTTAAGCCGTAGAACAAACAACGCGTCGCCCACCTGACGGGAGAGGAAAATTTGCCGATCTCCAGCTTACAGAGCTCATTTTGCAAAAGGCGTGGGCTGTTACCCGTTTTCCTTTTCCTTTTTACCTTTATTTTCAAAATATACAAGCGCTCTCGCTTCTTCTTTTAAACCCCTTAAGTATCTGCAGACATTTCGCAGAGTTACGGGTTGCCCCTCTTGATAAAGTTCGTCGGCTCTTCTAAATTTCAATCTGTGCTTCGCCAGTAACACCGAGATGCGCGCTATATTTTCGGGAGAAGTGGTGAGCCAGGTGCTACGTGGGATTTAGCGGGACTTAAGCCACTGCCAAGTGGCCGTTTCTATCGCCGAGGCACCTTGTTTCCGGCCGAGAGAGGGCATCGTCCGTTTCAGGGCAGAGATCGCGCACCATTTGTTGTTGTCCCAATGGATACAAGATTTTTTTTTTTCAGCCGCGGTTATACACGAGCATAAATACAAAGAAAAATTCGTGCGGATTTCCTTCACGCATCGAATTTTTCGCTCGAAGATCCGCGGATGTCTTTCACGCAAGAAATAACGCAAACACTGCACAAGAAATTCGAAAATCAGGCCTAAATTGACAAAATTGGAAGCTCTTTCTTGTGGGGCACCTGGGAAACCTGTGTGCCGGTGTCTGTTTTTCCAAGTTAGCACAGCACCTAAAGCGCTCCATCAGTTTGCCTGCCAGAGATGTTTATAAAACTGCACCTGTCGAGAACTTCCTCTGGCAGGGCAGCCAAAGTTAGGTGGGCGGAGCTTCTGCCCGTATGTTACTACCCCAAATAGCGTCAGTGTTTTTCGCTGGCAGTTTCGATTTCACCAGTGCACTCAGCACTCCAACAGTTCATTGTCAATTGACAAAGTGCATCTTGAACCGTTCTTACCAATTTTTATGTGAGGCTGCTCGGTTTATCAATAGTATATGGAATAGTGCCAGTGTAAATCTAACATGGACAGCTTTCATCAAAGGATGAACGTAAATATTGATATAGCTTACGAATGGCGCACTGAATCAAGTACAAATGTAATTGTCTGTGGAGCTCTTCTTTAAAACACACTGTTTAAAGGCTCCGATTATACTCTTAGCCCCACGCTATTTAACGAAGTAGTACGACAGACTGCAATAATGTTCCATGGCAAGAGATACAGTTTTCCGTATTACGATGGAGCGCAAGAGGAACTTTTATTGAAGTAAACACATTTATTAAAAAAAAAAACGTGCCGCCCAGGAACTGTACACAACTAAAGGCCCCGCGTGAAGGAAATAAGCCATTTCAAAACTTCCGTTGTATGCAGTGTGGGCGTTGCCCCACGGGCTGTTCAATTTCGGGGATGCAATAACTTCCGCTCGATTTCGCTTAGTGGTCAGGGCTGCATGTGCGTCTACGGCCGGCAACATTCTTTGCATAAGCCAATCACGCTGTTTTCGCACAGTGGATGAAATGCAGCGATAAGCGTCCAACATTGACGTGTCTGCGAGAAAGCGGGCGAAACTTTGCAAAATTTATTGTGTTTCAAGTGTGAAAGCTATCATTGTGAAGTGCCAAGAACGCTATATCCGTAGGCGCGCCGACGCCTTTTGTGGTAGACGGGGAATCTCGACAAAGCGCTTATATTTGCGACAATGGGAAACTAAGAATACCGACGCTATAGGCCATGGAATATATGAAATGAGCAATTTATTTTACGCAGCGTTTATGATTGCAGTACAGAGCTTGCCCAGCTTTCTGAATCACTGCAGACGGCCAGGTAGCCGGTGTCTAAATGACCTTCACGACAGCGACAAACTTTCGCACGGTGGTATCAGTATCACACAACATAGTTCATTTTCTATAGTAACTGTATGCAGCCACAAAACGTCGCATAACAAACCGCTGTCTTCCTTCTGACTGACAAATTAGGATTATCTGACGAAGAATAGTTCATATTTGCTGAAACCAAGTGGCGGCATCTTTGCTTAAGTAAGCAGGAAACCCAAGCATAATGACCACAGAAAGCCATCATACTATATAAACACTATATAAACATAAAAACAAATGTTCTTTAGTTAACAAGTTTTTCGTTTATTAAGAAAAAAATATGTTGAACAGGAAGAACACAAAAGATGGCACACGTTTTGTTTCACGCAACATAGCCTACAGATGTTTACATTCGCACACCGCATACAGGTGCGCACAATAAGAAGATGCGCCTTCGCTGTGTGGCAACCACAGCAAGTTGTCGCTTACGCCAACACATGGTTGTAAAAGTCGTGCATCCAATCTCACCTTTGGGTGGAGCGTCTGTTGAGACATCGGTATGCACCCTCTGTGGTAGGCCGACACCCAAATCATTCAGGCTTGTCCTTGTACATGCTACACTCCACTGCTTACATGCATTGGGGATGTCACGTCTAAATATATCTATTAGGAGGAAGCTGCGTCTCGAGACACTGACAGATTATATATATATATATATATATATATATATATATATATATATATATATATATATATATATATATATAGTTCAGTCTGTGCCTCGAGATGCAGTGTGTGTGTGTGTGTGTGTGTGCGTGCGTGCGTGCGTGCTACGTCCCGCTAGTGCAGTGCAGTGAAATTTAAAAGACATTGAGGAAGGGCAAATATCCAGAAGGCAGAAACAAAGGCTGCTTCACCCTTCAATGGGCTGTGGAGCCGCCCTAGTAGCTTAGCAGGCAAGGCGTCGCACTGCTAAGCATGAGGGCACAAGTTCGGTTCGCTGCCCCGGCGGCCGCGTTTAGATTGGGGCGAAATGCAAAAACCCCCGTGTCCTAAGATTTAGGTGCACGTTAAAGGGGCCCAGGTATGCAAACTTAATCCGAGGTCCCCAACTACACCTCATAATGATATCGCCGATATTGCACGTAATTAAGGCCATAAATAATGATAATAACACTAATAACCATAGTCTGCGCTGTGCACGGCTGTCATTCAAAGAGCAGGCTTTCAAAGTATTACAATACGAGTTGAATATGCTAACAAGGGGGGTGTTTTCTTTATACTTTTAACATGCGTCATACCAGCTAGCCGAAACTTAAACCGCGTACAGTTGCGGTAATTTGAAGGGGAGGGGATGCTGCAAGCTGTTGACAAGCGCTGGGCCACTGATTCCCATAGTTACCCTCGGCGGACGTCTGTTGCAGGAAGGCTATGCACGAACTGACCGTCGAGGAGGAGGCAGACGGGCCCATCGCGCTGTCGGGCCCGCTGCCCAGTGGCATGCAGTCGCGGCTACGGCCGGTGGCCGATAAGCGCCGTGTCTTCTGCATCTACAACAATCGTGTCTCGGAGCGCCAGCCGTCGATGAACTTTAGCATCGAAGACCTGAAAGTGCACTTTTGCGACGACGTCGTCTACGGTTTTGTCGGCCTCGACGGCACGTCCACCAACATTCGTAGCAAGCATCCAAAGTACGACTTTCTCGAGGAAGGCTTGAAAAGGTACGTCAATGTTCCGACGCCCCTAAACACAAAATCAGGCACGGTGGACCGATATGATTGTAAAGACTCGAGGTTGACAGAATGCTTTAAGCTGATTCAGCCGAAATGAGATACGCCTTCAACCGAAGAATTCTCTGTATGCCTAAAAAGCCCTAGAAATAACTAAAAGGAGTGTTAATCTCGTTCTCACGCTCCTATTTATTACACGAATGAAAACTGGTTTTACGGGAGATGACCAGGATGATAGGTTAGAAGATAAACACGTGCCACCTATTTTGCGTTTATTTCATTTTACACACGAGGTATACTGGTCATTGACATTGCGGTAAGTAGCCGTACCATGGTGCGCTATTATTCTGCGTGTTGTCAAGAGTTGCCATCACGTTTTATGATACACTATAGCGCCAGTTCGCCATCAAATGAGACGTGAGTCGTGGTAACAAATGACAAAGTACTGGAATGAGCATTTAAAATCTTAGCAGAGGCGCGAGCAGAAGAAACATGCTGGGCAATATTCTTTACAACGATTCATTGATAACTCGATCCAGAATGCTAGCTGAGGAAAAACATCGACTCGCGCGATGTACCCAACAACCGTAGTGAGGTAAGATAACCAATTAGCGATCCTAAATCCCTGAGCGTTACTTTGAGTTCGTTTCAAGAGACTTTGTAGCCACAGATTGCCGGCGAGTCACGCACATTTTGTTTTATTATTCGGACAATTTCGCGTTATCTCGCGGAGCCTGATTCATCCCGACTCGCATAAAATGGCGTTTTAAGTCGAACGAAAGAAGGGGAATTTTAAGGGCTCGTTTTTCCTTTGCTAGACACAACATTAATTAGAACCAACAGACAAGAAACCCAACGAAAGGCTTTTGTTGGCTTTCTTGTCTGTTGGATCTAATTAATTTTAAGTAGAAGCAGCGCCTCTTTCTATAGCTTCCGTAACAGCGACGCTAACAATATGGTTTAGTCTTATCGGCTTACGATGGGATAATTTTATGGCTTAAGCGAAGAGGCTGTGCGGATGTATACAAACACATGTAAAAAGAAGTGTCCTTCTAACCAACGCTTCAAAGTCTAGGATAAATGGCCAAAGCAGGCAAGCACTGACGCGCGTCACTTGCAGTAAGCAGCAAAAGGGTAGCGCTCACGCTGCCACTGACAGCCTTTGAAAGGTGTGTTTTACCTGACGTCTGAGTGTCTACCTTATCATAAAACAAGGAAAGTCGTTTTCACTAGTGTACCCGTGTGCGCCAGAACTTGTCACGAATAGTTAATCTATTCTTCAAAGAAATGCCCCCTTCAGTGATATGTAACATGCCCTTGTCTATGTCAGAAAACAGCTACCAAATATGAATGCGCTCTTGCATTGCCATATCTTCACCTCCTAACACAACTGACCAGTGCCACAGTATGTCATTACACTCAAATGTTCCAAGCATCCTTTACTACATCACTTTTCATGATACCTGGCTATCACAGTCCTGCCATTTGAACTATTTGCAAATAACACAGCTTGATCTTCGGCTAATCTGTTCATACTCAAAGCGATAACCATCACCATTACACGATCGAAGTGTTCGTCTGGTCACATTTCTTGTGCTCCCCGTATGAACGCTATGGCTATTTTTTTATTAGAAAACAAGATAAAAATCCAAGAATCGTAGAAATCAATTGCACATTTACGCCCATGACGTACAGGTAAGCAAACGTGCCTTCGAATTCTCGTGTCTTCATTTATCGTTGCGCTTATATGGCCGATTTGAAATTATCGCGGCGCACCCCCAAATTTTGCCGAAGGATAACTTGCTAAAATAACTTGAGGACGCTTGAGCTTTGCCTTCAAGAGTAGAACGCGATAGCGTAATCGGGCACCGTTCGCATCGCCTTCTCAACTGATGCAGAAGAGTCGATATCTGAGCCAGTTGGTTCATGTTACTTGAATAAATGCCAGAAAAACCAAGGGACACGAGAAAGAAGGCAGACGCACACAACGCCGGATGTGTGCGTCTTCACTCTCAATCGCTAGCCTGGCTTCGCTTCTCGGTGGACACCTCAACCGCGCCGCAAGAAAAAGAACGTCTGTCCGTAGCAAAACACGCACCTGCGCAGCTGCAAACTTCCTTGATGCGATGCTGTTGCTGATAATGATTAATTATGCCTCAGCGATTTGTAAAGGGCGGGCGTTTAAACCACCCACTCACTGCACACTTCACATTTTTTGACGCCTGATGCGATTCTACGCTTCCGCCACGCGATATAACATGCGTTAAGGAGACTCCTCGCACTGTATACATGACATTCATATAGGGTTGTTTCTTTCTTTCCTTTTTTTTTTCGAAGCAGTTTGAACCACCGGCGCGACTCTGTGGTAGAACACCTGCTTTCCACGCAGATGGCTTTTGTTCGATGCCAACTTGTACCGAATATTTTTATTGTTTATTTATTTTTACCTACCTCGAATTTTCGCTCACAACCAACGACGCCGACACCGGAATTTCTGCGAAACGAGCTCCTTTCCGCTATTGCGCTGCACACGCTGCGTCGTTAGAAAGCGCATTCGATTCCACTGCATCGTGTTTATGTTAGTAAACCGTGCTATGACAATGTCAGCGCAGCTAATTGAATTGCTCGATGCGAAACGTTTTTCAGGATATCTATTAGGTAATGAAACTTCATCCGTAATAGGAAGCGAGCAGGAGCTTCCAAAATCGAAGAGATATAGAGAACAAAGGGCCTTAATCGTACCTTGTTTGGGCTCATGTCAAAATTCAATCAGTAGCTTTGCCGATGCCGCGGGTAGCCGCAATGTAAAGAAATAAAGCAGCGGAATCGCACCACCACTGCGTCCGAAGAGGTCGCCTGATGTTGCTCTGACGAGCTTCGGATTGAATTTTGCAGCTGTGTTGTGGCCTGGTTTCAGATAATAGTAAAAGAGCTCCCGCTGTATAGGCTTATTAATTCCGCGTAGAATTCAATTCCGCGAGCAGAGAACAGAATAGCACCGCAGTGTCTCCATTCGTGCTCGAGGCCGCAAGCTTTCGTGGCTTCAGGGCCCAAACCCCGAGTCTGGCGCTGGACGAAGCCGCACTTCACACTAAAGGCAATAAGTATGAGGAGGGGGGGGAGGGGTTAAAGAAAAAGGGGGAAGCGGAACCGAGCACTCCAGAATAAAAAAAAAACGAAGAAAAGCGGTTCATAAACGCTTCACTCTTGGTTGGCACCGTGTGCTCGTTCTCTGGGCAGCGTTTTCTATATACGTTTTGAAACGTTAAACAGTTCGGTTGAAAAGAACCGCATAGTATTGGTTCTCTGTTGTATCAACAAACGTTTTGACAGCTCAGCAGAATGGCTTGAACGCGGCGTTTCCGAAGTCTGTATCGCCTTGGTCTCTTTTATTTATATATCGAGAGATACAACGAGTAAATCGAAGTTCTCTACTGACCTAAATAACATTTACACGTAAAGGAAATCACAACTGTACAAAAAATTCATCGGACCCACGCTCACGTGAAAGTCGTTGTTCAGCGGAATTTGCTTTGATAGCAAAACAGCCATTTGGGCTAGTTGGTAACAGTTCATATCTTAAAGCAAATAGTGTCGTCGGTTCCTCCCGTTTGTCCTTGTTCCCATAGTGCGCCTATTTGCTTTAAGATTTGCTTTGATAACTGTACATAGGTTTTAGCGTAAGGCTAATCACGGAAATGATTACAAATAATGAATCGACCGAAATGTGCCTTTACGCGCCTCTCAGAAACCGCATTCTTCAATTTTATGCTAGCAGATTATCACACATTTTTGTATATATAGCTAAACGTTCCTTGCTTAGCGGGCGTGTTCTCATTTTGTTCACTTGTAGTCATTCTCAGCACATAGCTGCGTGCCTTGCTGTTTTCATTTTTGACTTCTCCTTAGCCCCCGAGTTCAGCTTTTTCTCTTGCCAACTTATTCCCTCTTGTTCTGGTTATCTATTTGGGCACAATGAGACGTACCCAGTAGCGCATGCCTTGTGCCTGTAATCTGCTCAGCAAGCCGATGCCCATAAAGTGGATGGGAAGGAAATACGCATAGATTGCTTTTTTTATATCGAGTTTTACAGCAAGTAACTGTGTTACGTATCCGATAATTATTCTAGTATGCAAAAGTTTCGAACACAGACGAGGAGTCCATGCCACAAAGCGTTTCGCCCGTAAGAGCTCTTTGTATAATTAAATGGCGTTGCTCAGCATGCGAATCGCCTAGCCCTTGCTTTTACAAACCGCTATGTAGTCTTAAAAAGGAGCAGTGGTATTTACCAACTTTAAGGTAGTAAATGCTTGCCGCAACGTTGAACTACCTATGTGGTAACTGCCAAGTTAGTAACTTTACTACCATGACAATCACTACCGTGTTGTTCGGTTACTAACACCAGTGACCTACAATTACCCAAAAGTAGGTTTACACCTATTTCGTTTATGTGTGCCGGTGGTATTTCGATATCCAGTAGAACGCACAAGCAGAAATAAAAAAAGTGAAACGGTACAGTTGCTTGTTTTTATGGTGTTTAAAAATCCAAAAGAACTCAGGCTACGAAAGTTGCCGTAGTACAACCAGCAAAAGGCACTTTTAGCTGAGCGTTTGCGATCCGCTCCGGTCAGACCTGCGTATGCTAGCGATTTGCACACAAACGTGTAGAAGGAACTGTCACGCGCGTGCGCAGAGCGATCGTGCGAGCAGCGGAACGCCGAACGCGTCTCTCGCTCCGCTTATGAAGTCAACTGACGGGAGCGTGCAGGTGCGTCCACTCGGTTTCACCGTCGTTTTGCAGCCAAGCTGACCGCGTCTCGGCAAGACGCGCTCGTCAAAAACGCGAAATCTATTCAGCTCCCTGCTTTCTCTCGGCTATCTACATCTGCACGGGGCTGAGCGTAGGCGACGCTCAGATAAAAGCATCAATTGTCTTGTTGCACTAACACCTGGTAAATGAACTAGACGTGGTTTTGCTCGAGGTTATATGTTCAATATCCAGGCATGGAAGGATTATCAAAAGTGTGAGGATTGATTGTTAACAAAATGATCTTCAGGATAGTCATGTGCATAGGAAGCTATGTGATCAGTTATATTCTGCGGTAAGTGATGACCGTAAAGCAAAGAGAGAGGGAGATCGAGGACAGCGCCCTGGAGGGTGCGCAAGATAACTTCCGAAATGAAGTAGAATCGTCTCCTTTTAATGTTTTTCCGTAAAAGTGTAAATATTATTTGCTACGAGAAATTATCAATTGTACGTAGAAAGAAACTAGAAAGTTTTAATAAATTTTATTTATTAACGTATATTGCTGTCTAATCACACCCAGACTTTTGTCCCAGTGTTAGTGTTAATGCAAGAAACACTAGTCTTAATATACAAAGCACCACACGATAAATCGGCTTGAACACCTTACACAACATGATCGTATCCGAGATCAGTATGTCATATTGTTATTACTGTGCTGTGGTCACAATGCGTAAATTGGGGTTTAAATGTAATGGCTACTTGTATTGTGCGCAATTTCAAATTTATAAGTCAAACTTGAAAAGATCCACCGAGGTATTTTTTTTATGTACAAAAGACCTACGGTAATTACTCGTCCTTCTTGGAGGCAGAAAAGGATCGGCAATTTTTTACAGCTAAATGTCATTTGCTAAGTCTTCTAATCGATGCAAAGGCTTAACGGCTGCAAGCGCATAAGTGCCAATCATATCCGTTGCATCAATTTTTCACCAGCCTGGGAAGTGAACCCAGAAAGTTATACTTAAATTACATTTCTTGCTTTCAGAGGAACTATGATACCAATGGCTGTGCGACGGCAATGCAAATCGCGAAGCCGCGGACTACCAAAGCGTGTAGCTTCCCGATCAATAAAACGATAGGCGCCCGTCGACAGCAAACGGCCACTTAAAAGATGCGACGTGCCATTAAGCTAATTTATTCCCGAGTTTAAATATACGGAGTGCAATCGTATTTTCCTAATTTTATTATTACCGAAGTTGTATGTCAGCGCTTTGCACGTACGACAATTGTTGAGGCCTATTAACTGCCGGTAAGGGTTATTTCGCTCGTTATCCTGACTAGCCAGCACAAGCTTGGGCTTTAAGTATTTACCTCTCTAACCTCCGACGTACTGCAAAGGCCAATCGATGAGCATCGGCTGTATATTTGAAACCGTAGATATCCGCCACACGCGCTTTCAGAACCTCGCTTTGTCGGCATTTGTAATTTTTATGATCTCACGTCTACCGATTTCCCTGATGAGCTAACGGTGCATCCCACTGGTCAAACAGAAGTAAGCCCACCAAGAAGCACTCCATACGGGGTCGTTCAGCGCAAGGTACATTTTGAGAGACCCATTGAGAACACAGCGCAAAGTACTGAAGAACTAAAGGAAAGCAAATGTAAACGCGCGGTCCAGTTTTCTACTAAGGTAACATTAACATTCCCATACGAAGCGTATCAAATAATCCAAGCGCGAGCAGACAGCGATTTATGCTGATTTACGCTCAACATGCATTTCGAAAGAACAGTACGCAAAAATCAAATTGAACGGGCAGGGGGAGCGGGGGCGATGGAATTAGCGTCCTTAAACTGCACAGTGATCTTATCACGAGGAATCTGGAGTGAAGGAATCTTGAATAATTTTGCCACCTGTGTTTATGTTGAAATGTCGACCCGCCGCGGTGCTCTGGTGGTTATGGTGCTTGACCGCTGACCCGAAGGTCGCAATCATCGTGGTTTTGGGACGTAAAACCAAAACAATTATTATTATTCTTTTGAAATATAATGAAAGAATACGTAGCATGAAATACACAACCTAATGAAACCAACAGATAATGAATCTATGGAAGGTATAGGGGACATTCTTTGTAGGATATTTAGCTGTAGCATAATAACTATGACATAAATGAAAATGAATTAAAGTGGATGAAAAATCAACTCACCGCAGGTAGGGACCGAGCCTACAACCTGTAACTGAAATGGCAGAGCATCGGACGCGTTATCCGAAGGTTGCAGGTTCGTTCCCTACCTGCGGCAAGTTGATTTTTCATTCACTTTAATTCCTTTCCACTTATGCCATAATTACTATACTACCGTTAAAAAAACTTCCAAATAATGTTCCCTATACCTTCCGTAGATTCATTATCAGTTGGTTTCATTAGGTTGTGTCTAACAAAGAAAAGGAGCCTCCGTCAATCAATCCCCCCCCCCCCCCCCCGTTTCGTTCGTAGCATGAGAGGAGACACACAGTTGTTAGCGGAGGAATCATCTGCCTTCTACCGTGCTAAATTTTTTGCGCTACAGTTAAAATCAGTTCATCTGTAGGTCTTTAATGTGCATGCGCTCAATTAAAAGTACACAAGCTTCCTTGCATTCCCCCATGGAAATCTTCCTCCCCCCCCCCCCCCCCTCATCCGCTTCCTCGCGAGTGCATCCACTTCCTCAGAAACAGCAGCAAGTAAAAGCCATCGCGTCAGAGCTGCGGGTAAATAGTAAGCAGACTCGACAAGGTTTGTCAATGGTTCCTCGCAACTTGCGCTATGAGTACTGTACAAAATTTGTAACGTCAGCTCGCAAAGTCACCACAAACGCTATACTTTACTGAGACGATCTATCACGCTGGAAGATTGTAGGGATAGATGCGTCGACTGTAACTGAATGCTGACCACTGTTCCTCCCTGGATCCAGATTCGTGGGACTGAAGCGCTCGAAGCCAGAGGTGAATTTATGGGCGTGCCTTGGAGGCAGTGTCGAGGACGGGCCACGGTTCGTCGCACTCGTCAAGGAAAGGCGCACGCGGGTGACGTTCGTGCGTAACTCGGCCGAGTGGCTTCGCCGCAACGACTTTCAAGGGCTGCTCATCTACTGGAAGTACCCGAGCCACGAGCACCGTGTCAACTTCACCGTGCTGCTGGCCGATCTGCGCAACTCCTACACGCGCGACGGCCTGCTCGTGTCGGTGGTGCTGCCCATGAACACGCGGCTGCGGCGTGACTCGTACTACGTACAGTCTGTCTACGAGAACCTGGATGTGGTGCTGGTGGACGGGCACCGGTCTGTCGACCCGCGCCGCTTTCCGCTGGCAACGTGCGCAACGCCCGTACGCACCCTGCTTCGCACGTGGCACCAAGGCCAGTACGGCCTAATGCGCGTGCTCGACGACCTGACGCTCGAGACAGACGACTTCCGCAAAACAGTTCTGAGTGTCTCCTTCGCAGGCGTCTCGTTTACCTTGCGCCACAGGAGCCTGCACCGCGTGGGCGCCGCGGCCGCGGGGCCCGGTGCGCCTGGCGCACGCACCAACGAGACCGGTCTGCTGAGCTACGTCGAGGTGCAGGAGAGGCTCCGCAATGAGGGCTGGAAGCGTTCCTACCACCACTACGGCCACTGCCCGTTCGCCAGGAAAGAACTGCAATGGGTCGCGTACGAGGACGAGGAAAGTATGGCCGACAAGGCCGTCCTGACCTCCGTATGCACGGGTCTGGCCGTCTGGGATGCCGACATGGACGACTTCGCGGGGATCCTGGGTAAGCCGTGTCCCCTGCTGCGCAAGGTCCACGATGTCGTGCACGCCAGCGCGTCTCAGCACAAGAGCCCCGGCCCGCCGAGGTCATACCGAAAATTCTTCTAAGGCGCTTGCAGCAGAACTCATGCGATTTCTCATCAGCTTGTGCCTACAGTTGAGACGATTATGCGAGGATGCGTATAAAAGATTGTCGGCAAAGCGGCATTTCGCCGTTGTTTATTCTTCTTATTGTACAAACATGCGGCTTAGGCGCGAAAGTTCGTAGAATTTAAAACTGCATTTAACGTTGCTGTAACGTTCCTTGATATGTTGGCATACTTTTCTTTGAGACTTCGTGTCAATAAAGTCTGTCACTTACGCTTGTAAAGAGGCAAGATTAAGTGAATTTGCCAGCTGTCAGGTGAATGCTAAAAAAGGCAACCATGCCTTAATGATACAGTATACTCCCTTTCTCTTGTGCAAGCATGAAAAGTTACCAGTAGGCTTTGTATTCACTTAGTACATTTTTCTGCGCCTTCGAATTATAAAATAACAGGAGATTGAAAATTAACATTTGACGGGTGTCTTCAAGTATTTTTCAGTTCTGGATATTTACTGGCTGTTAGAAAGAACGTAAGCAGACAGGTTTCATTTCGGCTGGTTACGCCGCCCGGACGTACGGCATAACATTCTACGGCGCCAGTGAAAATGCTCGGCACGCACCTGACGTTGTTATGGCGCTGAACGTACAGCTCGTGGAAGCGCTGGCGGCTCCTCTTCGCGGAAGTTTGACAGGCGTCGGCCATCTTGAGCATGATGCTGCGCTTCACCTCGGCTGCGATGTAGGCAGGAATTACACTGAGCAGCAGCTGTTCCTGTGGGAGAAAGCAAAGAACCCTTCGGGTGGCCGCATCGTCTTTGACACTATTGTCACATCGTTGTGACGGTGAGGAATGCATCAGTCAAACCGGTAATATTGAACGCTTTACTGGGCGAACCTGTGCCGAGAAGAGGAAGCGCTCACAGTACAATGACAGCGGCGAGCACGGTCGTCGGTCGTCGACAATCTACTCTGTGGGTAAACACGTCAGCATTTATGTATATATGAGGCGTCGTACAGTCGAGCACGATATGAAGGCTATCGCGAGAGCGTCGACCGGCCTAGCATCCCAGGGGCCTAGCGGCACGTTTCGGAACGGTGAAAATCAAGATTAAGCATTCTTCTCGCCCTCGTTGGCTGTTCCATGCTACAACAATCGCCCCCAAGACGAACTCTACAAGTCTCTTTCTTTTAAGCTTTCCAATCGTTGCGATCAAGTGTATTCTTCGTTGGCTCTTATCTCCGCGCACGATAACAAAATCACTGGGAAAAATCTCGTAAAGCTGGTGCTTAACACTGCTTCGTTTCAATGGCTTGCTAAGTTGAACAAAATATACCGCGTTGTCATAAAAAAATGAAAATGCGCCTTCCTCACACGGGAGTGATCGCAGCTTAAGGAACAGCAAAAAGTGAGTGAAGCTTGCCTGATACCTCCCTCTTCTCGGAAGAGGATTCTGGGCCATGGCGCTGTAGTAGTTCTTGGGCGACACTAAAGCAATAACCTTCAAATCGCGCTCGACTGTACATTCCAGCGTTATCGTTGATAGTAGCGTAATAACCTAAGTTCGAGAACAAACTGAACCACTCGCGTCATGCGCACAATCTGATAAGAAGATTCGGAGACACTCGCGAAGGTTCGAACACGTTCAGGAGTGACCTGCGCCTAGCGATAACGCAAGTAAATCTTTTAGGCAGTGTGACGCATTCACAGTAAAAAAAAAGGAAATCTACGCATGTCACTATCGTTATCCACAGTGAGCAGCACCTTGGAAGGCGCACAGTTTGCGCTTAATGCACTCATCGCTTATTGTTATGCGACCCGACCCTTAGCGTCGCTTACTTGCCGTTAAAGCAAGGAGGGGGGAAGGCGTTATGGAGGACGAAACCAAATTGGACAAATCAGACACTACATCAAGACCAGAACCTTCATTATGCACATAAAATTAATAATAAAAATAATAATATCTGGGGTTTAACGTCCCAAAACCACCATATGATTATGAGAGACGCCGTAGTGGAGGGCTCCGGAAATTTAGACCACCTGGGGTTCTTTAACGTGCACTTAAATCTAAGCACACGGGCCTCAAACATTTTCGCCTCCATCGAAAATGCAGCCGCCGCGGCCGGGATTTGATCCCGCGACCTCCGGGTCAGCAGTCGAGCGCCGTAGCCACTAGACCACCGTGGCGGGGCCTATGCACATAAAACCGGCATACCACAAGTTAGGGAACATTTTGATACCAAATACTTCAGCTCCTTCGGAACTTCTGCGTCTCTCTGTCATATTTTCCCTGCGCCGTTATCTCTACAGCACTAAGGTTTGGACTCTAGAAAATAAAGCCATCTTTATAACCACAGTATGAAGTAGATCAAACGTTGGAGAAATGGAAGCAGGAATAGCGAGAACAGAAATTCGAAGGACAGCCTTCCTTTATACGCACGGCACACATGCGCGCTCATATATTCTCATTCGCAATCGTGCAAAGCACCACAATGCCGAACGCCAGTCTCTTTGTCTGCGTGCGCAAGAGCAGCTGACGCTGGGGACAAAGGCTGAAAAACACTCGGCTACTGCTGCGCTGCTGGTCGAAATTTTTTCGCAGAAAGGCGAATCCTCTCAAGACGAACTCGCAGATGGTTGTGAGCTTTACGCTTCTGCAACTATAAAAGCGGCAGTTGGAGATTTTGAACACAAATCCGCCATTTCTTAGATATATGAGTCGGGGTGGAATCCTTTTCGACAGTGCCCCACAATGGGTCATATTACAAAAGAGCGAAAGAAATAAAGAATAAAGTAATATGACGGGCCTTTAACCTGCAAAGAAGAGACTGGTAGTCGAGAAGAGCCACCGTTAACCCCTTGGTTATTTTTTGTAGAAACCTTATTTCATTCGTGTTCGTCCAAGTTTTTTACCTTGCACCTTGAACACAAATTTCGTAGCAAACCGGAGGCTTCCTCTGGTTAACCTCCCTGCCTTTCCTTTCTCTCTCTTCTCTCTCTCTCTCGCTTCTTTTAACTGTCACGGTGACTCGAAATACATATGCTGGGACAGCGGCACGGCTGTTGCGCTCGCGTGGCTGTCATTACGCTTTGCATGACAGTGTATACGATTTAAACAAACATGATAGTCTTCACTTAAAATACTTAAAATGCTTTTAGATGAAAGAATATTGGTAACGGCGTTCGAAATTATCTTTACACGGATGGGAAACTAACTGAGAAGATTAAGTCGGATCCATCTTATGCATTCATAGATGACAAAATACAAAGCGTTGAAGCATAATTTTTGCGTTCTTTTTCAAGAGTACAGTGCTACTCATTTCGACTGAACTGATATAACACGAAAGCGTAGGAAGCCACCAGAACGATTCCGTGAATCAACTTATCTATAATAGATGTATATGTAATTGTGAACCGTGGCAGCATGATACCATAGGTAGTTGAGAAAAATACCATTTGAAAATGGTTTTGCTTTCGATCGATTACTGTTATTTCGCTGATCTTATAAAAGGCACATATGTATAATAACCCAAAAGGAAACAAACATAGGGAATTCAAAAGCACCAAAAAACATCGCTCCGCAATGCACGGCTAAATTTTTATGGTAGTCTGGAACAACAACGTTAATATTCTTTTTAATATTAGTGACTAAGGAGGCATACGCCTCGTTGTTTAGATTCCGATGCTTAGTGCGTACCAGCGGGGTGTCTTCCTTGAACTGCCGGCGAAAATCTATGAAGGAGAACTGTAAAAACAGCTGTTCAAGTTGTTGTTTTTTTAAGATTCACCAGCACACACACGAGTAAATTTTGGTCCTAAATTTAAACACACGTGAGCGGCCTGTCCCCTTGCAGCTGAAGTCCATGCCCCGCCAAAGAGAGATAAGCTCGCTGACGTTCTGTTCTATCTGTTCGCAGATGTATCGTATCATCTAAACACTCCGCGGTTCAGGTTTTGTCAGGCAGTATATGAAGACAATTCTGTAGAAACTCCACTGTGGTTGTCTAATTATGTGTAATTATTGCGCCTCTTGCTCATGTTTGTCGCTTTCTAGGCTGCTGCTGTTCTGTTTTGTTGTTTCTTGATAAAACGACGCGACGTATGCGTGGAGATGGGCAAGCGGCAGTACGCTTGTGCATACTCCACTGTGCCTCTTTCTGTTACCATTTCTGACGTAGTGGGTAGTCCCGCTGCCCCACAGCGTTCCCATGCCACCGCTCTTCAGTCCTGAGCGGCTCTCTCCCATCAGACGTGTGATCGCTGCACTGTGAGCACACCTCTCCTATCCAGCGCATCACTCCGCAGATTGAGCGAATCTCGCCGTTACGTGAGTAGACGTGCTTGTTACATAGACACCACCATCGCCGATACAGATTGTTCAGATATCTTCAACTTCTGCAAGCGTGGGTGGTTATCCCAGTAGGTAAGGCACTTGGCTTCCGAGCGGGAGGCCTTAGGATCGAAACTCGCCAGTGGCAACGCTTTCCTTTCTTCGTGTCCTATTTTCCTTATTAATGCGCAAAAATCCTTAGGCGACTCACCCAGGAAATCCGTCTGTCTGTCTGTCCGTAACACGATGCGTTCCATAAATAAAGTGAAACATTACGAGCACGTGGCACGATGCTTACGCATACCTAGACAAACCCGATGAAGTTTCCGAAGAATTTTTCTTTGTGGAGCACATCGTGTTGCGCGTCACGGACAGACAAACGGGCTTCCTGAGTCAGTCACGTGAGAATGCTTACACATTAAAAATACAAAAAACTAAAGACATGTACAGACTTTGTCCAAAATTGGGATTATACATTGAAATCAGTCAGGCACCATCCACCTGGCACATTATCGAAATAATTTTTATATCGGTTCGTTATTCCAACAGTTACAAGAAATTGAACAGTGCTGATAACATGCCGCTAAGAGGCGAGCTTCAGTGCAAACGATTTTGACTCTGCGAGTTCGTATGCGCCCTGCCTTCTCCAATGTACCGGAGCCGGCAGTCCACGTCACGTTAATACGAAGAGTTCCACCTCCTTTGTTTCTTTCTCTCTTCGTATTTTTTTTCGTGACGCATTTCCTCATTGCGCATTCAACATTGGCCGATTAATCGAATTCACATGCTTCCCATGGTGCTTCTAGCTGCGCTTGTTACAGCGTAGGAGATTCGTGCATGCATCACTCGAAGCGCGGCTCTCGAGAGAAGCAGCACGCATTGTCTTTTATTCGAAATCACCGACACCGACACAAGACTGACAAACGGTCAGCCGTGAAAGCGACGACTACATAAAGCGAAAAAAAAATGTATCGGGTGAGAACTCCTGCGCACCTCGTGAATATGATACCAATTGAAACAACAGTGCACGCCTCTGAAGCGTCATCGCCATATTACCGACAGTCTCAGTGCTACCGTCCAGTACAGGCAGCGAATAATGTTTTGGCTGTCCTACCATCGCCAGCACCGAGAAGGTCGGCCCATGCAACACGGCCCCTGCAAGGGAGTCATTACGATGAATACTTTAAATAAGTGTCATAAGCATGGGTAAAGCGGTTACATATGAGTGTCCATGTTCCTAAGGAATCATGCATAAAACTTTTAATGCGCTAACTCGTGGCTACATTCGCAACGTCCTAAAGACACAAACGGTTATTTTTGTTCTGATCGCGCTATAGTAAGCGTTATCTTTACTGCATAATGTATGCAAGAAGTCGCAAGTTCCATAACCGGCAAAGTTGACACCATTGTGGTCGGGTGTAAATTACAGCTTCATTGCTTGGACGTCCAAGTAAAAAAAACGCCATAGAAGTATCAGTTATCTTGATGCCTCTGTTACAACGGTAGCTCCGACAGTACGGGCGTTACAAGCAAATAAGGTAAATACCACGAAACAAACGCTGAACAAAAGACCAAACAAACGGCAGTACTGCTCTCTTAGCCACTTGCAGACCGAAATATAGACCATTTTATGGCGTACATACTACTAAACAGCTGAGTTTATATAACGAGCATGAGCTTATGTCATATTTCAGAATTGCACAACCTAATTTTGCTTGTAAACTGACGTGGTTGCGGGCTTGCAAGGTTTGCTTCTTCTACGTACGTAAACGCTAAACAGAAAAGCACGCTTTACAGGCAACTACATGTAATTATGAATCCTAGAAAAATCAGTCAAATGTGAAATAATATTTTTCTTGCGATAGCAATTATACAGACACTCTCGGCTGGTTTTTGCCAGTCATGTCCCGTATGTGTGCGTGCATGTATGTATGTATGTATGTATGTATGTATGTATGTATGTATGTATGTATGTATGTATGTATGTATGTATGTATGTATGTATGTATGTATGTATGTATTTATGTAACAGGCACAAAGAAAAATAATTCAGAAAATTTTTTCCGAGTCGCGGATGCGAACGGGCGACCCTTCGCTCCGCAGCGCGCGGCGTTAACTAGGCCACGAAGAGCACGTCTTTCAGCATAGTAACGTCGAGCTATTTATACCCACCATTTACCGCCGAGCTCGGAAGCGCTTCAGCGTGTTGTCTTGATCACCAGCGGGATGGCGCGAAGGGCGCGCTTTAAAGCAACGTTACTAGAACAAACTCAGTTTAAAAGCTCCGCCGGAGAGGCGGTCCGCGTGGCGGTCGTGAGAACTATGGCGCTGCAGTCACGTCTAGCTCCCGCGGCTGGCGCTTGTGATCGGCGCCGCCGATGTACGAGCGCACGTGGGTTACAGCGTCGTCTGCGCGTTGTTAGCTCGTCATTTTTGCGACTGTTCTTGACCAGGCTTAGCGTCTTGTACGAAGTGATGTACGAAGCGTAACGAGGCCGAACAAATTCACAGTGCGGTATGCCGACTTGCTTTGCGCCGGGCTGCAAGAGCGGCTACCGCAACGACGACTCCGCTTCACGACACTTCTTCGGACCTGCAAAAGACCCTACGCCATTCAAGCTTTGCATGGCAAAGATAGAAAGCTTACTGCGAAATGCAAGGTCTGTGACGTTCATTTTGAGAGTGACACCATTGTAAAGCACTATCGTCGTGTCGTTGCGGGACAAGCAGTTTTTATCCCACGTGGAAAGTGGGAACTCGCGCCAGGTGCCGTGCCGCGCTTGTTCCCAGGACTTCCACCCCACATTTCAAAGCCAAAATGTTCGGGGTTTAGGCGCAAATCCCCCCCCCCCCAAAAAAAAAAAACAAAAAAAAACGCACGGCGTCCCGCGAAAGCCCAGTGCTCAACTTGGAGGAGCCGCCAGAAATAGAACAGCAAAACGAAAGGCAGGCGATTGCATATATACGCTACCGAGAATGAGAGTTGCATCACACTGACATTCGATCAGTTGTCAGCTGTCGCTATGCCTTCACAGCAGTGGATTTTCGAGAGATTTTACGACGAGGTATTGAACAAGATGTGTGGAATATTTTACACTCGCCGGCTCGGGGATGGGCTGCTCAGCGCAAAACTTTGACACGGTACACATAGAAAAGAGGAAGACCAGCGCTGGTCCTCGTCTTTTCTATGCGTACCGTGTCAAATTTTTTGTGCTGAGCAGTTTAATAATGGAATACCAACTAGCCCAATCCCACACTTTGCTTCGGGAAGGGATACTTACTTGTGCAAAAGATAATTGTAGTTGACGAGCAGTTTAACTGCGTAGTGAACGGCTACAGCACGAAACGCAAACGGCTGTCGTACAGTGTAAAGTGCTGCGGGCATGGAACATCTGCTCGGTGAAGTTGAAGACTGACGACTCTTCTAGCGACAGAGTACGCGCGAATAACTGCTCGGTGCTCACATCACGGCCGATCTGTCCGAATTAATTAAGGTACCGTAGAAGGATGCGACGTAGAAAGATGAGACACCAAAAATACAACTATCCGCTGAAAAAATTGCTCAGAGAAGACATCTATTCGATGTAATCGCACACTGAGATTTCATTTACCGAGTTCTCGTAAAATTTTCTGATTTTGGGTCAGTATCCCTTTAACCGTCGCGAAAACGTGTCTTGTAAACATTGCAAAGCGTTGGTAATGTTTTTCGAGAAAGTTTTTTTTCAATAAACTGTAGAAACATGAGTACTGTTTTTCTAGAACGTTTTTGTATCTCGAGCTTTGTGCACTATAAAGGCTTTTACAAATGTGTTGGGTTGTTCTTGGTCTAGATAAGATGGCAGCGGCTAAAATTGTAGTGATAGTTATAAAAATTACTCTGAAAACCCTCATTCGCTTAGAAATACCTATGCTTGGAAGTTAAGTGCAATGTAGACAGCTCAAATATTGTCAAAGGGTCGTGACGTCGACGAAGGCAGCAGTCAGCAGGTACGAGATGAAACTCTTTATTTGACCGAACTTGTGACCGGGAAATTGAAAGTCAAACTACAGCAATACACTGATAGCGGCGAACAGAGCGTCGACCGTCGATCAACTGACAAGCAGTCAAGCGCGTCGGCTTTTATACAGGCGCTATCGAACTTTCCAGCGATATCGCTGGTGGCGGCGTTATCTCTCGACAAAGCTGGAACATTCGCGTGCAGCGCGCAATCTTACGAAAACGATCTATTACAATCGCGAAGCTTCTCGAACACTGCTTCGTGGACAGCGTTGATAAGCGTCCTTGCTGGTCAAACCCGAATACATCAAAATAAAACAAGTGGGCGTGGCAATATAGACCGAACATCGATTCTTAGCCAATCAATGAACAACGCACGCGGGCCAATGCATACAGACGACCTTATGCATATGCTCCAAAGCATCCACCTAACTAGTACAATAAGAAAGTTGTCGCGCAGTTTCCGCGAGCAACTGCGCGGCGCACCGCAGCGTTATGCCGTGGCAGCAGACGACGCGCCGATAGTGGCGCAAGACGGAACTGCAGCGCCGCTAGTTCTCGCGACCGCCGTTCGGACCACCCTCCTCCGCTGGCGGAGATACGGAGCTTTGAAACTGAGTTTGTTCTAGTAACGTTGCTTTAAAGGTCGTCGCCCCGCTCGTTGCGATGCGCGCGCGCCTGCTACCTCTATAGAGCTGTACTTTGCCCTACAAGGCGTGCTCGCCCGCGCGCGCGTGCTTATCTCGTGATGAGGGCGGTTTGTACGTCTTGTGTTTTCACCGCAAAGTTGAAGTTACAGAGCGCACGAAGGGCACTTCGCTCGCTGCTGCGGCCGCGTTTGCGAAAGGAGGGAGCTGCTCAAACACAAAAAAGTAACAATTGTGACAGTTGTTAGTTCGCGCTGCTCTTGTGCGTGAGTTCATTTCGTGCGTCCTTCTTTGTGTTTGAGCAGCGCGCTTTAACGTGTAGAGCTGTGACAGTTAATAGTTCGCGCTCGTTTTGTGCGTGTTCTTTTCATGCGTCCGTTGTGCTTGAGCAGCACGCTGGAAGTTGGGAGCTGCTTGCCGTTCTTCGCGTTACATTCCAATTTGTTGCTATCGCATTCATTGCTTCGCCGTTGCGGCGAAACTGGCTTTTTATTACCGTGGTAATTATGGGACACTCCAAACGATAGTTCAACATCGACATCTCCGTACTGTTCCGTATAAAATACAAATTCAATATTATTATATCGCGCTCCACAAGCCGTATGCTGTGAGTGTTGAGGTAATTTTGTCAGGCAACTCCTGGGCTCGCAGCCTGACAAGTTTGCTTCCTCTACGTACTTATCAGCTTAACAGACAAAGCACGCTTTACAGGCAAGTACGAGTTAAAGTATAGAGGCCTAGAAAAATCTGTGAAATGAAGCTTTTTATTACCACAGCAACTATGGGAAACTCCAAATGAATTTTCACCATTGGCAACACCGTGCTGTACCATATAAAGTACAAATTACGTAAGATTATACGGCGGACGACAAGTCCTACGCTGTGAGTGCCAATGCAATTTCGCTCATTGCATCACTTGTTCATTGCATTGTGCTCATTGCATCACAAATGCAAGAAGGTAACAAAACCTTTAAAAAGACTCCTAGGAAGACTCATCGTAAGTATTGCTATGCATGCGGTCACAGTGGTTTGCGCACGTTTGTAAACTTCCCTCAACAGTCCTGTAAGTGTTCGCTAGAGACCGGTAGCGCAGACGTTGTGCCTGAGGGAGAAGGCAGGCGCCCTAAAAAGACACAAACAAACAAACAAACAAACAAACAGACAGACAAACGGCAAATCAAGTGCAATTCTGCTACTCGTACTCCCATGGAAACCTATAAAAAGTAACACGCATTCTTACGCGCGTGCTGTTCTGACGTAATTGCACGGAGGCTGACCCTTGAAGTGACCGTTAGCCGCCAGCTACCTCCAGAAAATTTGGATAATCCCCTTTTATACTTAGTTGCACAGCAAATCAACTTGGAAAGTTTTGATTTTTGTCAGTGGGAAATCTATGCAAGTCTTGCCATATGGATTAGATGTCAGATCGTTTGAGACGTCGCATAGAGTTCTCCGTTTTATAAGCAATTGACTTTGCTGTACTTTCACTCCTAATTTTTGCGTTGTAGCGGCACATAGCAACATAAGAGTGTATAAAAGCGTACCGGTCTCGCTGATGTTAAGTATCAGAGGGTTTTAAGCTAGTTTTGCTCCCGCACTGCTCCCAATTATGCACAGAACCTCTAACACTCTCAGCGAGGAGGTAATAAAGTTACCCCTCCATGTAATTGTGCGCTCGGCTCCGCACTTGGAGAATCGGAAGCCGTGAATAAGTGAATTTTCTTGCGATTGTGTGAGACTGCTCCCCCTTTCACTGAGTGCATAGCGACACACACACACGCACAAACACACACACACACGCGCACACACACACACAAACACACACACACACGCGCACAAACACACACAAACACACACACACGCGCACAAACACACACACACACACACACACACACACACACACACACACACACACACACACACACACACACACACACACACACACACACACACACACACACACACACACACACACACACACACACACAGTGTCTGAATGCCATATTCGGCAAGTTGTTTCTTTGACTTACATTTTCACCTTACAACAACGCGATTTCACCGAAGAAATGCGCTTGCATACATATTTATTGGCACTCCAAGTGAGTCGAATCACGCTTCTGAACTTGATACACGCAATCGTCAGCGATTTACGCCGTTTGTGTCAACATTGAGCCGGAGTCGATCTCATTTAGCAGGAGTTTGGCTTATCTGTCTGCAGCCGGCGGGTTCGTGAACTTACTACCAGCGGACCTCAACTAAAGGCGCGCAGGTCTTCCCACAAAGGGCTGCATTGTCTGCTGCATTCACTATATGGTTGATGGCAAAAAATACAACAGACGATGACGAATGCAAAAACGGATGGCTAGACAAACCAAAGCGAAAAGCATCATTGCTGAGCACTCCTTCGTTCATTCGAGACACTTTGCAGGAGAAAGGTAGGTATGTGTTTTCCGTCTCACCACACCTGGGACTTGATGTGAAAAAGGAAATCGTGGCCGACACTGGAATTTGAACTTCTGCCTCCGAGCACAGTAGCCAAACGCTCTAACTCGCTTAGGCTCGTCGAGTACTTACGTGAAACCAAACGTTCGGTATGCCGTGAGCTCGTGTCTATCGGTCGAAGTAGAAATAACAGCATCGGCGGCACGCGATCATTGTCACCGCATTCTTCTTGCTGTTCTCGCACACATGCTCGCGTCTTCGACGCACTGTTCACCTAAGAGAAACGCGTTCCACTACGTAACGCTTTGCGTAATCCCGAAATATGCTAGGTGGCCAGCTACCACCTAAATGATCCACATTGCACCGATTCACAGAGTCATGCGATCTGTTGGAATGCCTAAAATTTTTCAAAATATCTTTTTTTTTCTGTCATTTCCCTGCATGTGTTTTTTTTTTACCACAGCTCGTTCAGATCAAGCAAAATCTTGTTAGACTTTAGACTTTAACGGTAAAAAAAAATAAATTCTACGGTTTTATACGCCAAAACCACGATATGATTATCAGGATATGTCCAGCCAGTACAGCTGCTCTTGTCCTGCCTAATGAGATAAAGGTCCAGGAAAAAGTCACGGAAAGAGCGCTCAGTTGTCGAAGCATTATGGCTAAAATGTGAAGCAAATACAAGTATTTGTCAGGAACAATAAGACGAAATGGACTTGATGCATATGAAGCGGGTGCCTGTGACTCTGACGATTTGTGCATCTAGTGCTATGAAGGACGATAACCGCTCATCGCAGTTAAAGAGAAAACTAGCAGAATGATTAGGCGCGACGTTCTCCGCTTCGAAGTCGCACGCGGAACCACGAAATGGGTGCACAATTCACCCCGCGTCTCTGAGTGACAGTAGGCGGAGTGGAGTCGCAGCAAGGTTATTTCATCGAAACTCGGAGAGCCCGACAGCAAGCCCCAAGAGTCGGCAACGAGGAGAACTCGTTCAGCAAACACCAGAGGACGGAAAAGTTGAGCTTGAGAACACACAGCGGCGAGTAACGGAGTTGCCGCAATAGATGCCACGAAGCAAGCGCGAAAGAAGGAGCGCGCACCGGCGACGAGGTATTCGCGCGAGAACAGTCTGCAGAGTAAACGGCGGAGCCGGTCAAACAAGCCACAAAATAGGCCGGAAGCAGCGCACTCGGTGCCTCGGCGTTTTCTCGTCGCCCGTTTGCCGAGCGCCACGCCAGGCTCGGCTTGGCGCCTTGGTGAAAGAGTCGGCGCTATGCGAGCTTGTGCGCCTCGTGGAGAGGCGACGGCTGTGTGTGTCGAACAAAAGGACCAGAATCGAAACAAGTCGGTAAGAAGACAAGTGTCGGATAAACAAAAAATATCCCACCTCCTCTCTATCGTCAATTAAGTAGCTATAGATAATTTGCAATTCTTAACGCGCTAAAACAAAAGATCCTGTTATATTGCCACGTGTATACGGGGGTATTCAAAGAGCATCAAGGACAAAGTATAAGTCGATAGTGGTGATATTGACAACAATCAGTGGTGACACTGACGGCAGCCGACCTCTTATTTGTCGGCCGACCCCTTTTACACAGCTAGCAGATAGGGCCTACTGTTGTTTTCGCTCATTGTAAAAGTATAGGATATGGGGCGGTGTTGTTTATAATTGCAACTCAGTTTCGATGGGCATAAAGAAGGAAGGTGCCAAGGATCAAGCTTATCGTTATTATCTTTATTGCCTCAAAATAAGCAAAACTGTCACGTCGAGGTCATCGCAGTTAAACAAAAAGGATGATTTGGTATGCGCAGAATGTACGAGAATTACCTACGAATTTTTTAAAGCACCATACCAGCTATTATGCTGAAAATAAGTGCTAAAAAACGTGCCGCTCAGGAAAGCCTAAGACGTGTAACAAGTTAAAAAAAATCTTCATAATATGAAAGAACAACCACGTATAAGAATAAAGCTAATAAAGCTGTCTTTAAAACACTTACAGTAACCTAGAGATACTGTAATTACTAATGCGTTACTAACAAGCTCAAACACGCTCATAACCGATAGGGAGAAAATACTGTTTCATCAACGAAAAACCATGCCTCCATCTGATCCTTCAGCAAATATGAAAGCACGAATGCCAGTCACTCACGTAGTGATTGACCGAATGAACGGATGAATGAAAGAATGCAGGTTACCAGCTGGAATAGTAAATTAACATTCACGTCATTCAACATGCAAATCAGCATGTTTCGATCATGTGGCCGCTTGCGACGAAAACCCGCAGCGGCAGCCTAATGGCTATTGCGTTATGCTGCTGTGTGTAAGGTGACGTGTTCGATTCTGGCGACTGCGTTTCGATGAGGGCGAAATACGAAAACGCTGGTTTACGTAGGAGCAAATAAAAAAAATTATGGTAGCACTAGTGGTGCCAAGACTGAAGAAAGAACGTAGCTGGGCGGCCTTCCTTGTTTCTCATAATTTTCCTATTTCTTTCTTCTTCTTCTTGCTTTATTTCTCCCTCTGTTTCTTGTATCTCTTTTTTGTATCTGTTTCTTTGTATTTCTTTCTATCTCTCTTTATCTACTTCTCGCTATGTCTATATTTCTTTCGCTTTCTTCCCTTTCTTTCTCTCTCTCTCTCTATTGATCACTATCTCTTCCTTTCTATCTCTTTCTCTCCCTGTCTGTGTTTTTCTATTTTTTAATCTTTTTATGTCCTCATCCCTTTGTTTCTCTCTATTTTTCTCTTCCTCTTTCTTTCTTTCTCTCTTTTTCATGCGTTCGTTTTCGTTTGACACTCGCACCTGCTGTACACGGAGTGGGGCTTGCCCAATTCCTGTGGCGCATACCCACCGGAGGAGTTCTGCTCGGCAGATCAGCTTCACTGTAAAGAGAATTGAGAGAGCGAGTGCCGGTTGATGAAGCGAGCGCGTGTCGGTTCCTGATGATGATAGTTTTTTTTTTTTTTTTTACGACGGAGTACAAGTTAGTGACAGCTTAAACGTCCTCGCTGTTAACTAAATATCTGCTCCACTAACGTGAAACCTGGGGAGGTTGCCACTTGCCATTCGCCACTTGCTTTACCGTGACGGGCTAAGACAGTAGACTCGGGCAGCCCGAGCGCGCAAGGTGCTTCGCACCTAAAAAGAAACTCAAGGGATCCAAATTAATCCGTCGACCCTCACTACGACGTGCCTCGGGATCAGATAGTCTTGCTGGCAGACTCGTAAAAGCCGGCCTTTTATTGTACAGTTTTCGTTAGGCCAGTTCGCGTCACCAGAAAAGTCAAGCAGCTCCTAGCATAGCCTTAAAAAAATCTTCGTTTGGAGCGGAATCGAACCCAGGCCGCCTGCGTAGCAGGCAGGTTTTCTACCGCAGAGCCACGCCAGTGCTTTAAAGGGGTCATGAAGCACCCCTTGGGCTGACTGAAAAAACACATCCTGCGGAAAGCTGACACGGCTATGAACTGCTCTGCCAAATATTACAGTCGTGCGCGCCGCGTAATGGCCACAAGCGGAGCGCGAAGTTGCCGTTTCCCCAGGCACCCTCTTTTCAAACAGAGGCCGGTTCTCACTCTCGTCGGTGGGCGGGGCGTCTGTCCGCTGTACGTAGCAAGAGACATAGCATGCTTATTGGCCGATAGCCGACGTAAATCGAGAGCGGCGTTCGGATCAGATGCGCTTCTTGCTGCGGGGTGCCACCACTTGCCGGCGCCGCACTCCTCAGTACACGGTAGCCGCACTCGCGCAAGCGAATCACAGCGGGAGAGCGATCGCGTTTCATGACGCGCGCTGGCGTAATTTCTTTCCCCCATGCCATCCCTCCCTGTCTAGCTTCCAGTGCGCTCGCCGGCACGAGAAAAGAGAGAAAGCGCTGGGAGCGTGCGCCAAACCCCCGTAACTCCGCTGATTCTTGACGGATTCGAGAAATTTTTGCGGCAATCGATTCGGGAGGCAGTACACTCCGATACTGAGGCCATTAGATCATTACTTGGAAAAGTGGTTCATGACCCCTTGAAGTGCGAGGTGGGAAAGAGAACTGAGGACGAGGAGGAGTGATGTGAGGGTGAGAAGGAAGGAAAGGAGTAGGTGTGAGGGACGGGAACAGGTATGCGTGACAGAAAGCGGGTATGTGTCAAGCAGCTCATGTCATGCATAGGATAGAATAGCAAAGGGGTGGGAAAGGGAAGTCAGGCTGAGGAGTGAGGTAAGAAAGAGGAGGAATAAAGAAAGACGGTGCCACAGAAAGCGGGTATGCGCCACAGAAAGAAAGATGGACAGATTAAAGAAATATAAAAAGATGAACAAGTCAATCTGCGTTTGCCCGGTGGTGCCGCTTGCTTGCCAATCCAAGTTAAGCCTACATTTTCTAAGGAAGGCCGGTCAGCTCCGCTTTTCCTTGTGGCTTGGCAGCGCTATTACGACGCTGTCTAATTCTTTTTTATTATTTTTCCTCACGACACAAGCGCACCTTTGAAGTATCGTACATCACATATCGCTACCAGTAACATCACCGATACCATAAAGCAGTCTGTTATGAAGCAGTTGATCAAATTAAACAACTCCCTTAAAACGAAAGAAGTGCCTTCAGAAACAGTTATGTTGCTTCGATGTAACGCACCAACGACTTCAAGCCCCACTTCACGAAAGTCTCTGGAAATTAATTTGGCCCCAAGGTTTTTTTTTCTTTTCACGATATTGCGCTGCTAAACCTAAGCTCCGATAAGCAAGTACAAAAACAGTGAGGCTTTAGATCGGCCAGAAATCCCCGGGGGTTTCGAATGGGTCACAGTCACGCTCCGATTCCAGTTTCTGTCTATTCTATATTCTCTTGCAGTCGGGGTTTTGCTGCTCAAAATAAAGAAAATCCTGGCAGTTTGTCACTTCAGAAGATGGACGACACTGTTCTGGGAAAAAAAAAAAAGAGCGTCGCGTCTTGCCTTAAGGTTTGGGTTAGTCGGAGTCAGGGCACGCGACTCTTCCGATAAACAAGCGCCTGGAAGGCACGCTATAAATGTTGCAAACAGTGTCTCACAATTTCGAAAATCCTGTTCTTGGTAGCGATAAAAGAAGGGCGACGAGGAACGCCACCCGACAGGCGATGGTGCAACAAAAAAAAAAAAAACATAGAATGGCGAGGAATGAAGCAGAAAGCCATCAACGAGATGACCTCGGTGCTTCGGCAATACGAGTCCGCCATATGGTCAGCATTGGCTCACGGGACGAAGAAGAGCGCGAATATATCGCATAACAGCTATAGCACAATGTGCCACGCCAGCGCCTCGACTTTTTCGTTCTTAGCTTTTTTTTTCTTTCCGACGGAACAGGCCAGGTGGAAAACATATCACCATCGCACAGGGGTTTTTCGAAATGCGTGACCTGCATCCGACGCCGCCGCCGTCGCGCTAGCCGCAAAAGTCAATATAAGGACAAAGGATAGAGAGAGATTGGTAGCGGGAATTCGTGATAGCAGCCAAGAGAAAGGCGGAGAGCAGCTATCTTTTCAGCCGCGGCTGGGCCTCCGAAGGAAATATTATGCAGCGCTATGGCCGTGCATAGGTTACCGTTTTATTTTCGCCATATCTGCAGCAGAATTTTAGGGGCGCCTTTCCTCGCCCGCGTGCTATTCCTTGAACTTTACAGCCGCACTCGCGAGGACTTTTCCGCCGTGGTCGTCATCATTTACTATAGGCATAACGCAGTGCACATATGATATGCCAGACGCTTTCGTCTTTATATCTGGTGTCGCTAAAGCCTGTTTGCATGCACGCACACGGTTTTACTCGGCGTATAAGCCTATCGCCAAGGGCCCCCGGTGATTCGCCGTATCGCTCAAACAATCAGCGGCTCAAGTAACCCACATCAAAATCATCCACCACCAAAACAGGCCTCTTGACCTTGCGGTGGTGCATGGAGACTCAAGCGTTTCGCGGCCATAACGGCCATTCAGTAAAACGAAACTGTATTGCTGATCCCCAAGATCATGGCCGACATATGTCGTCTTCACAAAGATGGTCAGCTGTTGCGCACACAGGTCGATGCCAGTCGCGATCCACCGGTGAAGTGATGCTCAAGGGACACTAAATGGAAACACTAAGTTAATTTTCTCTGATAAAGGACTCTTTCAAAACTACATATCTGTCAACTTCCACGCGGTAAATCTTACGACCTCCATATTGTATTTATTACCACTTATCGTGTACTGTTATAGTACACAATTTTTGCGTGCGTAACGATAACGGCCATTGAGACAAAACAACAGGTAGTTATGTGAACCCGACGCCTAATACGCATTGGACTTAATCAGGTAGCTCTCATACCGCACGGAAAAATCTTGACTGAATAAAAGTTTTCATGTAATACGTTGTCGGCGGCTAGTAAACAGTCGGTGTTTCCAGATTACAGTCGATTTCACAACGGGATTTAACAAGTAAAACATTTGCAGGCACCGTCACACTTCGCTTTCATTTTTCTAGCTTGCCTATATGATCTTCAAAGAAATCAGGTCATGCATGGTAGTTCGCATCCATACACGCTCCAGAACATGCAAAACCTCCACATCTATACACGTATACATGTTATTGTCCGGAAAACACGTTATATATTTGGCGACTGCAGAGCCTCTTGGATTGCCCTCGTTTGCAGATGTATAACTTAGTTACGCTAAACAGGCATTTTTGGCCTCCAGCCGCAAAGTGGTTCTCTGTGCTTTTAAGAGCCTTCATTAACACGCAGCGGTAAATTATTGACCGTTTACAAGCGTTTTCAGTGATGTCTATGAGCTATGTTGCTTTGACTAAGAGAGAGAAGAAATGATAGAGAAGGAAAGGCAGGGAGGTTAACCAGTAAAATAATATCTGGGGTTTAACGTCCCAAAACCACGATATGATTATGAGAGACGCCGTAGTGGAGGGCTCCGGAAATTTCGACCACCTGGGGTTCTTTAACGTGCACCTAAATCTAAGTACACGGGCCTCAGACATTTTCGCCTCCATCGAAAATGCAGCCGCCGCGGCCGGGATTCGATCCCGCGACCTTCGGGTCAGCAGTCGAGCGCCATAACCACTAGACCACCGTGGCGGGGCGGAGGTTAACCAGTATAGGACAACCGGTTTGCTACCCTACACATGGGGACAGGGTGGGGGAGATTAAAGATGGAGAGGAAAGAGAGAGGAGAGAAAGATAGAAAGATAGCACATGACACTACACACACAGAATCAGTCGGTCACTCTTGCGTGGTACGCGACATTTCTGTCACAGCCGCTTGTCCAAGTTCGTCTCTCTTAAAAACCTCAGCAGTGCCTTCGTCGCCTTCAGCTGTGATGTCTTCTGTTGACGGCATGCAAGAACTGTTTCTACAGACATTTTTCCACTGTCAGGGCGCGCTAGAACGGACGCCAGTGACTGTCTCTGAACATTATATGCCGGACAGTCGCACAGGACGTGGTGTAGCGTCTCCTCGCAACGACAGGCTAAGCATATACAGGCAAGGATACAAGGTCACGTTCAGCCTGCGATAGTCGCATGGCGACTGCGCGGGCCTCTAAGCCAAAGATAGGACATTACGCACGCCTATCGCTGGTAGCTGCTGCCATCCAAACATGACTTGAGCAGCTGACAGGCGCACGTAGCGTCAGTCTCACGGGGACGTGGCGTAAGCTGCAAAAGTAGCAAGCTCTTAGACTAGATTAATTTATGGCGTGGATTCTACGGGCCCGTTAAGCGGTTCGGCGGCTGCAATCACTGACATTAACCAGATGAAACACGCAGCACGAAGGTCACGTCGGGAGATTACTTTCCACGCACGAACCAAAGCGCACCTCTTGACCTTTGCTTATACGTGCAACCAAGTAGAGCCTTACAATGAGAAAAATAACTTCAGGTGACCTTGTACAATTAAGTAATATACAAATCATTTCAAATTAAGGTAAGTTTCGATGCTGAAGCTTATACAAGAGTGCGCAGTTGGTGTATAGTTAAAGCGTCAGTGTGAGGAAAAAAAAAACAAAAAAAAAACATGCGTACTATGCAAAGGTTGTTGAAACTTGGAACTCTTTTTTTGTTTCTTTTTCTCACGAGAGCGCATCCCCCCGTAATAAGGCGTTATTGTAGAACCGAATAGCAGTCCTTAATGTAGGACACAAAATCTTTCTCTCATCACGCTTCAAACGAAAACACAGCGGAAAAGTTCGATTCGTGATACAAAGTTACATGGACCCTTTTTACCATCATGTATTCTCTCTACCTTAAAGCAAAAAGTGCACGATCAACCAAGCTGGTGCGACGTCATTATTTACGGGTGCAGGATATGCTCGTATTGTCAGCGTCATATTTGAGATGGCGGCCAAATAGTGCATCATGGGGGCCAACTCCTGTTCTTGTGAGTGTTTTGCGCAGGACAGGGTAAATTGGACATCATTGGAGCATGTTTTTAACCTGCAGTGGACATCAAATATGCTGCTGATGATGCAGACGCTGGCGTATCGAAAGTGTGCAAACTGAGAACATACACATATCTTTCGCTTGCCACTGCGTTACCGTCAGCACCTTGATAATAACTCAATACCACTCCAATCAGTGAATCCCGGCTGTCCTTTTCTGCATAAGTGTTTCCGCAACTTCGTTTAAGAGCTTGACTTTACAAAAGCATGAAACGTGCGAAGCGTGTGAGGGAGATCGTAGAATGTCTAGGCCCATTAGCAAAGCTTCACCACCCCAAACAGAGATTTACTGAATGCGGCCGAACTTGGACTTCCGTTTAGATGACGTCAATACAAACCTGACGAGAAGAATCTACTCTTAAGAACTGCAGAAAAACGAAAAACAATTGGGCATCAACTTGCAAACAAAATAAGCGAGGGACTTTCGCCTGAGAGGAGGCACACTATGCTCACCACTGGTATTACAACGTAAAGCCATAACGACTGTTGCCAATAGTGTACTTTCAGCTCAGAATGATTATCGTACATAGCTACATTGTTTGAATTATGACAAAAAAAAAAATACAGGACCGACATCTGCAAGCAGCGCAAAATTTTGAACGATCAGAAAAAAGTATACAGATTTCAGTTGTCCGGTAATATTTTAGACGATTTTTGCCATCTAGTAACTTAATTTAGTTGGTCTATGCTACAAAGTGACTGTTATAGTTGAGTGCCCTGTTTCTTTTTTTTTGCTTTCTTTCTTCATCTTCGTTCTCGCACAACCCGCAGTCAGTGAATCGTTGCTCTTCTTATCTGCATAAGTGTTTCCCCATTTTACTCCACGGTGGGAAGAAAGAGAATATATGCATGCAATAAACTGCACTATTACATGCAAGAATATATTTTGTCACTCATGCGCAAGTGTTCGTTAACTACACGAAGCAGAGCTGCTTGTTGCACAGCGCGCTCGCGACGTTTATGTCGTTCCACTTGTATGTGCCCATTTTTTTCCACGTTCGATACGCGCAACCGCTTAGAAGTTGGCTCTTGATGTTCACACAAGTAATGGCAGGTCGTTGATCTTGTATTCTTGTTCCCTTTGATTATTTACCTACGCTGGCGGTGCAGTTTCAAGCTTAACGGTTGTTTCGGAAAATCGGGCAGGAAAAAGCGGATGCTAAAAAAAAAAAAAAATCATGCCCTGTACACGACCACGGCGGCGTTCTTTTGGTTCAGTGAATGATGAGGGCCAACGCTGTACGGCGCCGGTAAAATTGTTAACGCCGGGCCTACAGGTATGGAAGCTGATTAGCAGTCGGGGCACGAAACCAACATATGTGGCGCTGTGCTGGCGTCAGGGTAAGTGCAGCCAGTGGCGCGCGTATCTAATTGATTGCCCCGTCGTCGCTGTGGTGCCGAGGCCGCGGCGCTCAGAGGTATAAGAAAGGAAGGCGCAAGGAGCTGCAGCCTCGTAGACGCTGGCCCGAGGAGCTTTCCCGCTAATTAACGCCGTTGAATCGGCGACTAGGTTCCTGCGATAGGGCCTCTGATCCCACGCTGTGCTCAGTAAGTGCAGGTGATGCTCGCTTGGCGTACCTACACCCTTTTTTTTTTCTTCCTTCCTTCCTTACCTGTCCTGTCCCGATTTCTCTCCTTTTCAGTTCGGTGTCTCTGAGCGCCTCCCTTTTCTCCTAGCGTGTGCCCCATTCGCCTGATGGCGCGCGATAAGCGCTGCCCTAATATGCAGCTCAGCCGCTATAGCTTTTCTTCGGGAACACGTCGATGAATCGGCAGAACACGGTGGCGCAAATGGTGCGGATTTAACGACTACCGACGGCGGGCGGGAAAACATTCGATGGGTTTGTCAGAGGCGCGTCGAACTTTCTTATGCTGCCACAAAACGTTAGGTTTGTGGCAGCATTTGAAGAAATTAGCGATGATACCGGATCAGTGGCCCGTTATTCCAGAATCCATATTATTTATAAAACGAAAAAAAAAATAATGCTGAATTTACGCTTATGCGCCCGTAAAGAGGTCGAGGTCTCCGACAGCCCAACTTAGCTGTTTCTATAACCAAGCACGTTCTGACGTTTTGCAATGCGCAACTTAAGGATGCTTCTCGCATAATTCGTATGCGCCTACCTCTAATTCGAATATCGAGCTTAATAGCGAATCGCGCAATTATACGATGACTTCAGCCAGCATCAATGACCTACTGAACTATACAGCATAACTCAATCGTTCCCCTCCATAGCACTGAATACCTAACGTCAAAATTAGCGACTGTTTGCGATCGGTGCAGCTAATTATTCCTACAAAAACAAAGTAGACGAAAGAATCGGAAAAAAGATGTATCACTCTTATCACATATTAGTGCTCAGTCGCTACTTACGGCTCGCGCCCAACGGAGCCAGAACGATGATTAAAGCGAAGGACAGTCCGGACATGTTACTTACTTCTTTCTTACTTTTTTGCAGTTTACGGGGGAGCAATGGGAATGGCAGAAAAGAAACTAGAGCTGTCATATTAAAGCAAGATTCTTTTTGTTGCAAGAAAGCAAGAGTAATAGTTCCTTAATTAGAAAGATGACGACTAGAAAGATACAGTGTCTTAATGTGCACTGAAATGTTAATTTGAAGACTGCTTTTCCAGAGAGCAACGATGCCAGACACTCTTCGAACAGAAGTACACAAAGAACGAAAGCTCACGCACAATGCTTTGTAGAAGTAGGATTTGTTGGCGTAAGAAAGGCCATCATTCGGGGAGGCCTTCGTCCTGCGGTGGACACAGCTGAGGATGATAATCATGATAAATAAATAGAGCCAGACGGTAAAGTAAACGCAAGCTTGATATCTTTTTTTCTACAGGACGAAATGAATTGAATGCTACCAGTTCACTCGCTGTTAAGGTCGTTTGTGCACAGTGCGTCTTCAGCCGTCCTTGCCATCATCGCAAGCTCAGTCTCACCAACCCCGTTCTGCCGCTGAGCACGATGTTGCGGTTTGATTTCCAGTCTCTGTGGCCATATTTAGATGGTTCCGGAATACGCAAACGTCCTCCTTGCACCCAGCCTCGAGTGCATGTCGAAGGGTGACCGGCAGTCAGAATTAATTCGAGAGCCTTCTATTAAAGCGTGACTCTCGTCGTAGTCTGAATGCCTGTTTGGGGCCTATAAACCTCAACCTCGTTACTTCCGCAAGGCCGAAACCTTTCGGTTTGCGCGCCAGGGCTTTTAATGATGGCGCTATTCATAGTCCCCTTTTCCGGCATGTGACATTCGTTGGACAGTCGGCGTACAGCTACGAACTTGCCTTACATCGTAGGAACAGAAAATAAAGAGGAAAAAAAAACTACAGGCAAGCAATCTGCATGGATGACCTCGAGAAAACAGCTTCGTTGCTCGCGCGCACGGCGTCACCTGCTGCGCGTAAACCAAGTTCGTCATGCACGGGAGCTTCAATACGGAGCCGACAGAAGTAAAAAGCGCGCCGCTTTATGGCGAGGTGAAGCGGCGCGTGGCGCACCCACGGCGCAACCTGAGCAGCTAGTGAGCGCGCGGGGGAGCGTGACAATTGCGGGCTGCACACCGCGCCTCGTCGGCGCCCTGTCGCGGCATGCGGCACGTTGGGGAGACGAGCGAATCTCGCGAGAGCTTGCGTACAGTGAGTGAATGCGTTCATTTTCTAAAACGAACATTATCAGGGCCATGGCGCAATATAAAGGCAGTGGGACTTTCTAGCACACCTCGAAATGAGCGCTCATTGCGAGAACGAAAAAAAAAAACGCAACGTTCGTAAACAGACTGTGGCTGGCGGTGCTAGCGCTTTCATGGCCAGAATGAGGAGGACGGGGAGAGCTGAGCAGTAGCTTTAGAGGCCGAGTGGGAAACCCGAATGGTCGACTCCATGCCGCACGCACGAGAGGAGAGCGAGAAATTAAATGGCCTAGAAATACGCATAAACGCCAATACTTTCGGCAACCCTACCCCGAGGGGCCGCATACCCAAAATCAACCCAGCCTTCTTTCATGATGAAACCCTACCAACTAGCTCAACTTTCTATCGTTCTGTCAAATGAAGCGACGTTTTCCCAATTCACGTAGGCGGCACTTTTCGAGACTCGCTGGTTCCTATGAATTTCATTGACTGTTAGTGTTTTGCACAATAATATGCGCTTGGGGAATCATTGCACTGAGCGACAGAACATCATAACACGAATGCATTTGTGGAGCCGGTTTATATCATTCACTGTACGCTTTTCCCAAAATAATCATGCATATGAACGACCGCAAGGGCCAGAACGTCATGAATGGAATGATGTCGTGGAGCTGGTTTGTTTAAACCGGCTCTACGCGTTCGTTTCATTCATGTCATTCTAGCACTTGTTGTAATGATGATTCAAGTGCGTAATTATCGTGCGAAAAACAAACAACAATCGCAATTCATCGTAAGTGGCGAGTTAAGTGCCTCGAAGAAGGCCGTAAAAGTGGCGGCCACGTGAACCCACGCTGCTTCTGTGGATGGGTACAACAAATGCCATTTTCTTTTTTTTTAATTGGAGTGTATTCATTATGACGACATCATCAGCACTCTATTTCTGAGAAGAATACATGTACCTGATTATTAAACAGGGGTAGCCCATATCCTAGTCACTACTGACGTCATTAATGCCTGCGTACTTGTTTAGTCGTAGCAGAGAACCTTATTTTGGTTCGTTTTGCTCGGTGAAGTCCCATGGAGTGGAACCTTGAGTCCAAGGCCTCATTTGCTGTCGCTATCCGGATGGTTCGGACATTACTAAGCGTTTACAGGTGGGCCACTGTCAGGGCGTGCAGTATTCACAAGCCAAAACACCCGCGATAATTATGCGAAGAGCTTAGAGTAATAATGTACGCGTTCGTGCGGAATTTCTCTTGCCACTTCATGCGGATCTAAGAAAAAAAAAAAACATTCGTGTCGATTTGTAATGAACACTCTGTGACGTTATTATACGCAATAAGCGTAAAGTGATCTTTGATAGCGTCTAAAAGCTGGCCAAACGAGGGAGCGATAGATGGCGCACGCATTAAGGAACATGTTTAATTATGCATACGAAAGCAGTGCAATTATCATTGGTTCTTCCCGTCGAAAAATCGACACGGCAGCAAGTCGAATAATTGTTTGTATAGGCATGCATACGAATGCTCTTTAATTGGGGAGCCGGAGATAGCGTATGCATGAAGCAGATGAACAATATGAAGTCATGCTTTTGCTAAAATGAAGAAATATAAAAGATGCCTCAGGCAGCTACAGAGTCCAAGTCGTTCCGTGCTATATGAAACGCATCAGGTGCGCGCAGGATTTGAAGAAAATACAACGCGGTAACCTGTTTTATTTTTACTTACTCTTTTCTTTTTATTGCGATAGCAATTATATGGACAGTCTCGACGGTTTTTTGCCGTCGCCGTCATGTCCTTCCAGTATGAAGTCCTAATTTAAGTCCGAAAATTTAATCTATACGCGTATATCTGCTGTCTTCTGCTCCAGAAATATAATCACTGACTTTCAATTTGGTTTTAGGAAAGGAAGGTCAACGGAGACAGGCCTATTAACACTTAGGGAAATGATACTACAAAATTTTGAACGAAATCTTTTCACGTTAGCTCTTTTTCTTGATTTCAGCAAGGCTTTCGATTGCACTGATCATAACATTTTACTGCTTAAGCTAGAATCATATGGAATCCGCGGCACGTCACTTCAGTTGATAAAGTCATACTTGCAAAACAGACAGCAATGCGTTCAATTAAGCACTCATACGTCATTTACCTTAAATGGTCTGCCCCAAAGAAGCGTACTGGGGCCGCTATTATTTCATGCATCAATGACATCGTGGATATTGATGCCAGTGTGAGCTTTGTCATATATGCTGATGACACGAACCTACTTATTTCAGGCCCTGACGCAAACGAGTTAATTATTCGGTGCAATAAGTTATTGAACAAGCTTTTCTTGTGGTCTACCAAACATTTATTGAAAATTAATCCATTGAAAACAAAACCCATCGTATTCCGAGCAAAAAACAAAATATTTTCATCAACACAAGCGTTAGCTTACGCAGGTGAAGACATTTTTTTTGTAGATGATCATAGAATTCTTGGTGTCACCTTTTTCATCAAACCTGAGCTGGAACCAACACGTCGTTGATTTCTGCAAAAAAGCCTCTAGTGCAGTCTGCGTGCTAGCTCGTTGCAGACATATCTCACCCGCAAAAGTGAAATTGCAAATACACCATGCTCGTTTTCTTTCGCACATAAATTAACTAACATAATGAAACTTCAGATCCTGCAGAAAAAGTTATCAGACATGTAGCTAATTTAGATTATTTGTCATCAACACAACTCGTGTGTCGGGACTACGGTATTATTAAAGTTGAATATATGTATACCTCTCGCATTCTGCGATCCTGCTATTTCTCTTCCATTTCGTTTAAACAATTCATTAAAAGTACCGCATGTATAACTGCAAAAAATGTTTTGTTAAGAACAAGAAGCAGTGATGTTTGGTTTGTTCCGAGGTTTCGCAATAATTACAAATCGCAAACATTGCAATACAATCTACCAACGATTCTCAATAAACACAGTCACGTAAACAGCTTCTCATTAAAAGAACTGCGATCCTTTTTTGTAAATATAGGCTAACTTTATGACGTTGTAAAATGTGTTGTTTTTGTACGATTTCATTTTTCTTTCAGTGTGCGCATGCATACTATACCGAATAGGTTATGTGATGAAAAACATATAGCAATAATAATGTCTGTATAATTTTGTTGTCTGGCATCTGATGTACATTGTATGATGCAGGTCATACACAAGGAACAATTTTGTATATATCTTCTCTGATATTTCGTCATTTTTTTTTTGGCGATAGTGGTGTTATGGTTGTTGGATGTTTCCTTTGTGTTTTTTTTTCTTTGTTTTTTCTTTTTGCTGCGTCCATGTAACTATCTCTGTGCTATGTTTGGTATCAGTATGTTTTCGTAATATATATATATATATATATATATATATATATATGTGTGTGTGTGTGTGTGTGTGTGTGTGTGTGTGTGTGTGTGTGTTTTTCTTACACCGTAATTGGTATTGTAATGTTAGCTTATGGTCACTTTATAATAATAATGAGTTTATTTGCCATCTTTGTGAAATACAGATGGGGGGATTGTAGAAAAAAAGCTGTCCCCGGACAGCTTGACTAGCCTACAACCCTTTGTATTTGGCAGTGAGGCAATATCACACATAAAGACACATATATATGTACATACACTCTTACATAATTTTACAAACACAAAGCCACACACACGCGCATATATACAGGGGCATACTAGTGCTTTAACATATTTCAACTCACACTTTCATCTTAAAAGGCAACGAAATCAAAGATGTCTAAACATTGCAACCTGAATTTTTGTAGAAACCACATACATCCTTTTAAGTTCTTTGGAGGAGGCCATAAAAAGATCAAACTGTATTGATTTATAGCTGTTTAATAGTGTAGGTATTGTATATTGAAGCATTTGTTTTCCGTAGTTTGAACGTGGTGTTGGCACTAACCATTCCTCTAAGTGTCTGGTACTGTAACTTGGAGCTTTTCTTTGAAGTTGGGCAAGATTACCTAGGTTGTTTATGTTCCGATAGTTATCTTGTTTGTATATGTGACTCAAACGATATTTGTACAAATTATGTGCAGGGATCACGCCCGAATTGTTAAAGAAAGTTATTGTCGATGCTGTGTAAGAAGCGTTGTATGCGTGGCGGAGATATTTTTTTTTGTAACAGGAAAACACATTCCAGATTGGTGTGCGTTGTGTTACCCCATACTATTTGACAGTAGTTTAAGTGAGATTGAAAAAGTGAATTATATAGTAAAAGTTTAATACATGTGGGAAGAATGTAGCGTAAACGGCCTACTACACCAGTGATTTTGCTAGCTTTATTTAGGACGTAATTAACATGATTATCCCATGACATGTTGGCTGAGAAGATAACACCCAGAAATTTGAAGTTCTCGGTAATTTCAATACTTCGGGAATGTAACATAATATCTTGATGTGGGGGTAACCGCTTGTTCTTTGGCCTGAATATGACTGCTTTTGTCTTGTTTATATTTATTTTCATTAAGTTTAATGCAGACCACTCCTCTAGATTTTTCATTGTATTGTTACATTGTTCTATTAGATCATGACTATCATAACCAGTGAAGAAAATACTCGTGTCATCCGCGTAAACAATAAACTTTGCCTCAGGGTTAATATTGATGATATCGTTCAAATAAATATTAAAAAGTAGAGGTCCCAAAATACTTCCCTGTGGTACTCCACATTATTACACATCTTTTTCATCGTCCCAACTTCCTTGTATAGGTTTCACTGGCCTCGTCAAGCTGTCCATAAACAGCTTTTAGCCAGTGAACCTCTCCAGAACCTGTTTCTTTCTGGGAAATAAAAAATGAATTAATTAAATGAATTAATTAACTGATAAGATCCCCCGCGCATTGGTAAAAGCGCGCGAGCGGGGGCGACGAACGCGGCCGAAGCAGAGATCAAACGAGCCGGCCCATTTCCGTCGCTCGGAGGGTGCATGCGATAACATCACCCTGCTCTCGGGAGGCCTGCCGTCGAAGCAGACAGGAAATGCCCCACCCGTATTTAACGACCATGAAAAGACACGAGGTGTGGGGTAAGGGCGCGGTCGTGATCGCCGGCACGCGCGCTATCTCGAAAGCCATCACAGCGGACGGCTCGGATAGCCTTCTACGTGCTGCGCTTTCAACGCGAAGTGACTATGCGGAGAGCATCTCTCTCTGGAGCGGCCGTATTCTCTTACACCAGCGTTTTGTAGGCACGCGAGATCGGATATAAATCAGTTAGCTGCCAGCCTCACTTCGTGTAACACTACAATTTGTTGCTATCGCATTCATTGCTTCGCCCTTGCGGTGAAACTGTGACCTTTTTTTTTACTGCGCATAGATCAGACAAATGACAGAAAATCGGGTCATCGTTTCTGTACTTCGATGAGCAATTAAGACGCGGAGCTGTTCAAATGCAACGACCCTTGTCACTCACGGTCCGTTAGAGCGATGACGGGCTGCAGCGCGCTGGTACACGAACGCTGTTGGCGCTGACTCTGACGGTTGCTATACGCTCATCTCATAAAATGAAGCAACAGGTGGCCCATTATCATTCGGTTACCAATGCTGAGAAGGTCGAGGAATGGACCTTGGAATGGACCCGTGCTACTCTGAATGAACTGTGGGAGCGTTCTAACACCAACGTTTGTCCGGGGGTTGCATCGAGTGAGACTAGAGGGGGCGACGACCAAGTTCTGTACAAAACGCCAGACGAAGACGTCAAAGTGAGCGGGAACCGACGAAACACAGTATAATACACGGGGGAAAACCAAGCAGTGCAGGCACTGCATCTGGGTATGCAGCTGGTACTAGACAGTTTTAGCTGGTCACCGCTTACGCTCCGATCCGCACAGATATAGCGCCCTAGCCAGTGCAGCGGTTCCGTTCCCGGCTAGAGCGGCCACATTTTAATAGAGGCGAAAGGCAAAGAACACCCGTGTGCTTAGATTTAGGTGCACGTCAAAGTACCCCAGGTTGTCTAAATTGATCCGGAGTCCACCAGCACGGCGTGCCTCATAATCATATCGTGGTTTTGGCACGTAAAATCCCAGCAATTATTATATTATTAGCCAGTGAAGAGAACTGTATAAATTTCCCGTTCTTGACCAGCGCGTCTTACCCAGACGTGGTCCGCTTCGATGCAAAAGGACGGCGAAACCAAGTGGACGCAGTCACACTCCGCTTAAAGGGGCCCTGCAACACTTTTCTTAGTTATATTGGAATAGTCTCATAATTGACGTATGACTCTTCACGAGTCATATGCCGCAAAAATTTTTCAAATCCGTCAAGTCTAAGTGGTGTTACCAAATTATAGAGATCACGTTCCGCAGCTTTCTCCCTCAACTCAACGCCGCGAGCGCGCGGAAAGCTAGGCGGCGAGTCGAGGTAGGGAGCGCAGAGGAGCGAGACTCCGCCCAAGAGCGCCGGCGGAGTTTTTTTCTTCATTTTTTTCTCTCTGACGTCTGGGCGCAACCACGTGGTCTGTGCCGCCACTTCCGGTCGGCTTGCGTCGTTCTCGTCGAACGGAGCCGATCGCACTGTGTATCGCGCGTGCTTGAAAACTGCGCGTCGGTTTGGTAATGTTGGGTGTGCACCTCGAACGCCGTAGTGTTTTCATCGCTCTGCCAACCATGGAAGCAAACCTGCGCGCTCGTTTGGAACGAATGACAGCTGAGATCGGTTTCGGCCCATACTCCGATACACCGCCTCGTAAGACGGCAGTGGCAGACGACCCCGAAGCGCCGCCATTACCGGACGCCAGCATTGTTATCGGAGACACGCTGCGCCCCTGCCTCGGTCGGTCGTGAGAACGTGCCGACGATGCAGTTCTCAGCTGACGAGGCAACACTCGAACGGCTGCCACTCTCAACGGCAACCGGCGATGGTCAAAAGCACAGAAATATTCACGTTTTCGGCACTGCGCATGGCGAAGAAAACGGAACCACGCAACTACGAGCAGACGAGTTGTCGGTGAGACCGGAAGTGCTAATATTAATGTTTGTTCGGTGTTTTTAACGCGATAACAGAATATAAACATACATATTATCTACTTATTGAACTCAAAATTAACAACGAAAGTAATAATGAGGGTGTTATCGTGATTATAACATCAGCCAATGGTGGAACTGCCGACAATCGCGTCATATTTTGCGGACTAATACATCATTTGTCGAGAGAAGAGGGAGCGATTTTCAGCTGACTTTGAGAATTTATTTTAAATTCCAGGCCGTGCGTATCGCTATAATATTTGGCTCACGTGTTCTCGGGAGCCTCGACTACCGATCGGCAGCGCTTTTTGAGCATGCTCGAAAAGTGTTGCAGGGCCCCTTTAAATGACTGAGCGGAGCGAGAGATGCGTTCTACGTTCAACTGCTACGTTTCGCACGATGGCTCTGCGCACGCGCACTACCATTTCCACTGCAAGTTTATCTGAAAAGCGATAGGATACGCAGGTCTGACCAAAGCAGAGCATAAACGCTCAGCTAGAACTGCTTATTAACGCGAAAGCGTTTGCTGGCTAAGTTGGCGAAAGCGCGCACCCAGCTGCCACCCGCAGAAGCCGTGTCCGAAAAACAAGTGACCTTTCCCATGGGACCTGCGCCGGCGCCAACTGCCGCAGCAACCACCTGCAACCGCAGGAGTGGGGAATCTACGGAGCAGAAGGGGAAGTGCCGACTCCAAAAGGAGAGAAATGGCATAGGAATAGTCGGGTAGGTTGAGCAACATGTCAGCTAACGTTGCCATTTAAAGGCCTTTCCCATGTCATATATGGGTCCTTTCTGAAGGGGATTTGACGTCAGCTTTCGAGAAACTTATCGATACTGATCTTCAGAATGACTGAAATTTGGACGCCAATTTTGAGTTTTTGTTCCAGCGTTATGTTTTAACACATGGTGACCGCATGGGTGTGACTGGTCTAATGCTTGAGACCAGTCACGTCTGTGTAGCTCATGAACATGCTGATTAAGAAAACCTTTCGCAAGCGGCCTGGCCCGCACATGACGGCCTTCGTCCTATATATATTTAATTTTCTTACTCAGTATGTTCATGAGCTACACAGACGTGACTGGTCCCAAGCATTAGACCAGTCAAGTCTCTGTAGCTCGTGAACATACTGAGTAAGAAAATTAAATATATATGGGACGAAGGCCGTCATGTGCGGGCCGGGCCGCTTGCGAGAGGTCTGCGGGCCGCGTGTTTGATGCCCCTGGTCTACATTCTACCAGCCCAGTCAGTATCAACACAAAGATTCACAGTGAAAAAAAAGGAGCTCTAGTGCTGCGATCATTGTACGAGGTACTACGTCCTGCGAGGGCTTTACGAGGTACCTACGAGGTACCTACGTCCTGCGGAGGGCTTTACGTTGGGCAGACGGGCCGCTGCATCAACGACCGTCTGCGAGAACACAAGAACAACCTCAAGGCGCGTACTGGAAGCAATTTAGCTATTCACTGTGCCGACTGTGGCTGCAGTCCTAATTTTGATCAGACGCGCATCTTGCGCAGATATCGTGATAGCCGTGCCCGCGAAATCTATGAAGCACTCGCAATTCATTCCATTGGACCATCATGTGTAAGCGCACCATCGATCGCACTAACCGACAAGGAAATTAAGTATCTCCGCAAGTGATCATAGCACCGTCATGGACTAGTTGGGACGCATGCGTTGACTTCCCCCCTCTCTCTTTTGTTTATTTCCTTCTCCCAAAAAGCGTATATATTTGTGCACTTACGAAATAAACGCTCATGTTGTTAGCCAGCGCCAAGTCCTGTCACCTCTCTTGTCTCGTGTTTCTGCGCTGTTCCCTGCTATGATGATCATTCAGATATCATGAGAATGGAGGTGGCTACACGGACTGTCCTAAATCTGGCTTACAGCTTAAGATATCATGACGTCGTTATCGTGCTTCAGCGTAAATGCACATTGGTAAAAGAAATAAAGAAAAAAAATCACAGCATATCCACGTGGTGAATGATGATGAGTGGGGCGAAGCTCCGGAGGAAATAATCGGTAAACCGTGAATCTTCTGTGTAACGCCCCATCAATCGTCATATAAAGAGTGAGAAACACTGTGTGTGTATTACAAACATCAAACTTTTATTTTTCTTAATTAGATGATGCTTGGCTTCATTATCACGGCTTTATGGTCCGTGAAATGAAGGGATAGCGGTTCCTGTACGGGTTGCAATTGGAAATTTGAAAATACCAGGTCTATACGCGTCCCTCGGATGGTCGTTGGTTTCATATGATCAAAGGACGTCCACGTGAGAGCATATTTGGCTGCCATATGTTGTATTAACCACTCATTGTTCTTTTCGGTAATATCGACATACAGGTCACCAACTAACACAAATGGTCTATTCTTGTACTTGTCATAATTACACGACGCCGTGTCAATAAATGTCTTGATATTCCCACTCGACAAATTGGGTGCAAGGTACATGGTCATGATGATGCATCCATCAAAATCGGTGGCAGCATATTCACCGTTGTGGCTCTGTGTTGTTGGTAGTAGTTTCAGATCTTGTGCCTTTTCTGTTTGCTTGACGTATACGGCCACACCACCTGCAGGACGCTCTACATTATCGATGCACAAGGCTGGAACGTATCGTTTGATATACGGTCTTTTGGCGTTCCACGTCTCGGTAAGATAGAGAACGTCCACCGCAGTAAGTATGGGGTCCCGTTCCACATCGTCTACAAGCTTGACATAAAACCAGCTAGGCTTACATGGTAGGCGGGAAACTACAGAAGGCAACAACAAGTAAAGAAAACATAAGAGAACGGCAATCTTTTGCCAAGACGTTCGACCACTGCAAAGGTAACGGCTATCTCGTGGGTGGGTCTCTGTATCCTTGTCTTCCAGCGAAAGAAAAAGCGCGCCAAGTAACGCGCCCCATGGCGCGTTACTTCTGAAATGTTGTCTTCGGGCGTCGTTGAAAACACGAGACGTAGTGAAGAAGAAAGAACGCCACACAGGCGAACACGCAACGAGAGTCTCGCTCGTCAACGTCGTCTTCTTCTACTGCATACCAGAACGCGCGCTTCTCACGAACTAGAGGTGGCTACTACAAACAAACGAACAAACGGATGATGGACAGACCCACGGCATAAGGAGCTTCGCCCCTGAAAAAGAACAAAACAAGAGAGAGAGGGAGACCTGAGGTGTCGGCCCGGTGCATGCAAGGTATCGTACGATTTGTTCGGACAGTTCTAAAGTTGCTTCTTGACAACAACTGCAGCAACAAGTGGCCGGAACTGAGCTCGCAGGTGCGCGCAGCCCAATGCGATAGCGAAACAAGATTATAGAGCTTCTCTCGTGGCCGATCGAGCCGAGTAACGGTGTGCTGGCAAAATGCAATGAAACAAAAAGAAAAAAAAGAAGAAAGAAAAAGGCCGTGGGGGCGCTTTAGCTGTTTGTTCCTCTAGTAGTAGTGCTCGGCGTTGCAGATGGCGAGGAGGGAACGCGTGATTAAAAGACAACACCGTCGCGTCGGGGCTCTGCAAAAAGCAATCGCTCTGCCGCTCTCGTGGAACACGCTCCAGTTTGCATCGATTTTGGCAGGTAAAGCTGAGGTAAGCCGACTTTTCCGGAGAGGTTAAAGAGGCTTGGTCGTGCTGCATAGGCGGCCTATTAGGGCTCGTGTCGTATAGGTGGCTCCTGCACTGGCAGTCGCTGAAATCACCGACCTGTGGACGTTTGTTCCGCGCGCCTGACATTAGCGAGTTTTAGGTTTTGCGCTCGTAAATTTATACAGGGATCGCTAACCACCTGGCTTTGAAAATAACGGCACTGAGGGTACAAAATAATACAAAGAGATTACAGTGGAGCCTGGCGCTTTGCGCAGACAAAGGCTTTTGGCAAGGTTATTTCTAAACCTCCTTATTCTGGTTTCTTGTGGTCGACTAAGGTTGCCGGAAACGGAGGTCATTTTGTAACGACGTTCATCTGTCATAGCGCAAGCGTGAGTGATGGCACGATACTTAGTCAGTTGGTTTTAGCGCCGTGTTTCCCGACCTAACGACTGCTCTTTGCAGTTGTTCGGTACGTTTGATCAGGCTAATGGGTTTGCTAATATAACTGCGATGTTGTGCGACAGACGGAACAATGCTGCGCTGTGAATTGAGCGAGTTTCTATGTATTCATCGAGTACTAAACCGCGTAGAAAACAAGAGAACCTAGTTAATCTGTAGCATTTTCATCTTTTCGTGCCTTCTTTTTTTTTTCGTTGGACCATGAATAATACTGACATTGGACAGCGTAACCGTGAAACCATGATCTAGTAGGCACATATTACTTCCTGCTATGACAAAATGGGGGGAAAAGACCTGTTGTCATTGTCAAAGCTTGCACACTCCCAGAAAATTGTGACCAGTACATTATATACGCAGTTTTTATTGATTCAGGTACTGCAAAACATGGGAAAGCCTGGCACAAGTGTTCGTCTCGGCAAAATGAAGTCCGGACACGTCGCCTCCGTAATCGCGCCTGCTTCTTCCTTGATGACGGGCATTCACAAGTCATACAAGAAAGGTTCCGTTTTGTATTACTTGCATTGCCTGATATAGAAAACAGCAGAGTTCTTTTTCCTTTTTTTTAACGCCCGCAACGAAGCTGCCATTTCAAACATGTGCACTTTCAGTTAAGGACACAGTTTCGCTACTATTTGTGTTAGTTTTTAAATTTTTTTTTTAAACTACTACAAAGACGGTAGTAGTGGCCATTTCTTTCAGGCTTTTGATTTTGACATAGCCATGCTCGTCGTGCTGAATGTCATTTCATTTTTTCCCCTCTTCCAGCGCCGTCCTTTCGTCGTCCAGTTCGGCCCAGCATCGCTCTGCTGGCTCCCCGATACGTCCCTTCACTATCTGCTATTATCGAATCATCGAGGCGGCATATATGAGGCAGCAATTTACAACCCTAATTCTGCTTGCAACCCATTTGAACGTCGTTCGTAGTCCACTTCAACAGAATTTGAACATGAGCAATGCATTTAGCATCGACATGAACTTCGATGGGCTAAATAATGTGCATAACTGTATATAAAAGTGTGCGTACCTGCACCCATTGTATGTCATTTTACGCTCAAGAGTCGCTGCAAGGAAGTCTGGCCTTCGTCGCTTTTAATTGTATTGTGCAAATAAAGGTGTTATCACAGAACTGTTGTACGTCGCTCTCACGTGGAATTCAGCAGCGCTGAATGCTACGTGATCATACTGTGACAGGCCACGCAAATTCTGTGGGACAACGGCGCTATATACCATATCCTAATGTTATGTGCAATTTCCTCAGTTATGCGACTGCGATCACAAAAAAAAAAGAGGGACCGTTTTTTCGACGCCGTGATTTTCAACATCGGTGCATGTTTTCACCTGCTTCTGCACATTTCCAGAAAACATGTTTAACAAAGAGCGAAATTGCAATAACCCTATAGTTGCTGATCGATCTGATACTCGAAGAACGCTGCCGACTGATCTGATGCTTTGCAGCTGGGATGTTCGGGAGTTAGTTTGCCGTGTGAATTTATGATGGCAGCATCCATCGCTGGCGTACCCAAGTGTAAGTAATTAAAAAAAGTTCGTCAGATCCCACGCCTTGTGGGAATCGGTTTCATGCGAAGCAGTCAGCGAGTACTTCAATGCTGTATTTTATGGCTTTCAGCCAAGCGTTACGAGGTGGATCGACGTGTTTCTGTAAGTGTAGTAGGTGTGTGCACATCGTGGGCTTACCAGGCACGTCGACAACACTGGAGTTTAAAGGGTAACTTATGGTACGACGTAGCGTCAGCCCTCACGTTAGAGTACAAGGTCAGTATTATCAAAATTAAGTGTACCTTATGGTGCAATCGTGTGAATATCATACGTAACTTTTGTTAATGTATTCCTCCGGGGTCGAGCAATGGTTCAATATAGCTTGCTGAATCATAGGAATACAAATGTAATCGAAAGAATACAAATGTATTGTAAGACCTGGCATGGCTCTTTGGTAGAATATCTGATTGCCACGCAGAATGCTTGGGTTCGATTCCTGCTGGGATCCTAACCTTTATTATTTCCATTCGTCTGGTCAACGCTGCCGATGTCGGTTTTTCTTAACGCTCTGGCATTTAAATTACAAATGTCTGTTCTCGCCATTCCTGGGTAAATATAAGCTGTCAATCACCTGTGGCGCATACCCGTACACCGCGGCCCGTGGTAAACGGGTATGTGCCACAAGTGTCTGGAGGAAAGGGTTTGACGACGTACGCGACAGGATTTTCACGTTATTCATGTCATGACCCGACAGTCATATTCGCCAAATCCTCTTACCCTCCCATGTCAATTACGACATACGTACGAAGATATGGAGACGATCGTGAGAGCACCCAGACGTAGGTGGCTAGATAGATAGAAAGGGTTAAAGTGCCAAAGGTTTGCTAAGCAATGCTTCGCATTTAATAAAGGCTCTAAAGTTTCCACGAGCTTGTCATTCGTAGTCCGCGCTACGGCTCACAACTTCGCGAGGTGTTCCACCTCATCAATTGACACACAGCGCCTTAGAAGGGACGAAAAATTCTTGGAACACGGGTGTGACGCTGGAGCCAACGTTTCGACAAGCGGACTTGACTTTTCTTCAAGTTGCAGCCTGGAAGAAGACAAGTCCTTTTGTCGAAAGGAACTTTCGTCGCTTCAGGATTCCATCTTCCCTGAACTTCTACCGTATTTGGATGCTGCCTTAGAAGCAGTTTAATGGCTTCACTTAAAAGGATGCATGTAAACATACACACTTAAAAGAAAAACTTGCTAAGTTCCACCCAGTGTGAAACCTGCAGAAACAGTGGAGCTGCGCTTCTCCTGCGTTTACCTTGCGATTTTCTGCGACGTTTTCGTGATTTTGTGTAGGTGCCTGTGATTACGTGATTTGTAGAGTAGAGATGCACGGGAAAGGACAAGCGGAAGCCCCTGCTACAGTGAACTTAGGCCCTATTCACGCTCGAGACGCCCTCGCAGTTTCACAGCGCAGCTACCACTTCGTCCGCGACCGAGGCACTTACGCCATGGGTGTATCTGGAAACCGGAGCGTGACATGCAACGCGGAGGTGTTCTAGGGCTGGACCTGACGGCAGGTCCAGCACTAGAACACCTCCGCTGTTAAAATAAAGACGAGGAGGAGGAAAGGAAGTAAAGGCAGGGAAGTCAACCAGACGCGTGTCCGGTTTGCTACCCTGAACTGGGAAAAAGAGATTAAAAGAAAGAAGGAAGGGGAACGATGATACTATCAGGGTGCATGTGCCCCTGTCCATTGTACGCCTACAAGCGATCGCTTAAGCCGGTCGATTTTAAGGATATCGATGCCCGCGTCGCTTTTGCTGGCCTGCGACGCGTGGGCCACGATCCGAGGATCTTCCGAAAACGGTCTATTGTTTAGTTTGTTCAGCGCAGTGCGAAGAATGTTGCGTTCGGTCACGAAGCGATAACAACAACAAAGTAGATTAGGCTTTGCATTTGATCATGGGTCCTCTTCGAAGCGAGTGCATACGTTTTTGAATTAAAAAAAAATTGCTCTGAAAATCTGAAGTTAAAAATATGAAACTGTGCAAACACACAGGATGTAGTTACGTTCAAGACACTCGCGTAGTTCATGCAAACAGATACAAATAGCGGATATATTGTCAAAAGCGGTCAGCAAGTGACACAGTGTGAACGATTTGCGAATCCTACTATTCAGTCGGACATTTCGTGCTTCACCCAGTGCACTGTGTTCTCTGCGCATTGTAAAGCTTTACAGGTGGCGCGCAGTGAGCTCTTCGGGCTGAGTGCCAGAAAGTATTAGGCCAACTCGCAATAGCAGCAGTCGTAACACTCAGAGAGGGTATAGTCATCGCGTTTTCCTAAAGCACCACATTTCCATGGCAAACCAACCACGTTACATTTTAGACTGTTCCAAAATATTCAAAATATTACAATTTAGCACTGTCCCGCACAGAGGGCTCAACCATGCGCGCTTGTGTTAGTTTTTAACCACAATTACCAAGAAGTTAAATCAACGATTTGCGAAAAGCTTTTGCCCTTTTTTTTACAGAATATAAAAATCTTCGGTTGGGCTACACTGAATTTTAAGCGCAGAAGAAATGGACGCCGAATTCAATCTAAGCAGACCATAAGCTCAATAAACAAATTTCATTTGCTGCGAATGATTGAATGATCGAGTGAAGTTAAAGTGCACAATGCGCTGTCTTTGAACAAAAACTACGCAAAGGTTGTAGGCAAATGGCGGTTTACAATACGTTCGCGAATTGTTATCAAATGTCCAGATAAAAATTGTCACAGAAACAAGCTATCGCTTGAACTTGATGTGAACTGTAATTGTTTATGCATTTCAACTCCTTTTATCTTCTTTGTGCCTTTGTTAGGGCCGGTGAATATTTCTTGAGATATTCGTCTTTCTTATTTGCTGGTTTGTTTATTTGTAGCTGGACTATACGATATCTGAGAGAAACGGACGCGGGCATCACACATGATGCCAACCTGTGCTACAAGCATTCAATATCAAAAAATGACATTATATGGCTCAGCAGACGATATTTTTAGCTACAGTGACAGGAAAAAGATACGGCCACAAGCTCAGCTATGTCACGCGTGCTAAAATATGCACGCACCTGTGAACTATATAGCGCTCGCTATACAAGCGCGCCCCTCCTGATAAATGGCTTCCAAGAAAAGAGAAAAAAAAACGAACAAACGAAACAAACCGAATACATGATTCTGCTGAGATTAGGTCGACGTAAGATGTCTCACCGAATATTGAACTCACGGTACGAAGTTCACGCGGCACGCAATACACAGGACATACAAACCGCCATTATTTACCGAAGGCGTAGCCCCGCGATACCGCGACGGTACTTCTTCAGTATATATGAAGTTCACGCCTCGACCACGCCCATAGATACTTGAGAAATGCACGAGGTACGTATATACATATATGACACCGATATATTCTGGAATGCTACCAAAAGACCGTTAACAAGGAAGAAAAGCAACGAAACAAACTGGGCGGCTCGGCCGTTGCTCGCTGTCTGCAAGCACCGATATTGCAAAGTCCACTTATGTTTCTGTTTTCGTTCTGGGCAGGAAACTGCAGAGTCTCGAACATCTCTGCGAAACGGCGCCAGCCAATTGTCTCTCGGCAAAGTGGCCGATGTTGCCAACAGGGAGGACACAGAGCCAGCGAATCGCCGGAACATGCGACGGTTCAATGACAGCGCTACTCGACGAGAAGCAATTCCGAACTCTGGTCGAAACACTTGTCCTGTAGCAATGCTTGTGTCGCTTCACGGTGCTCCTATACGAGTTCCTGTGGCGCCATTCTTACTTGTTTTGCCTTAGTGCGTGCGCCGATATGGAGAAACAGGCTCGGACTTACATGGTCGAAAGCGGGCCGCCGCTTTTTCTTCGGCCTGCGCGACACGCCCTGCAAGCGCCACGGCGAGACTTATCTCCTTCTCTGGCGCTTCAGAAACCAACGCTTGGGTAGCTAATATTTATGCTCGTTTTTTTTCGTTATTGTTTCCTTTCGTAACAAGCGCGGGTCAGTGCACCACGAAAGTATAGCGATCCCAGGTCCAGGTCGCTGCACAACTAAGGGTGGGCTCAGGGCTCCCCTCGCTATCGAATCCTCTTTTCTGGGTTTCTTTTTTTTTTCGCAGCATCGGTGGCCGCAGCCAGCCGAGATGGCGTCGTCTCCGAGCCTTGTCTGCTCCTTCATCAAGAATAGCGCAGGACGGGACAGAGTCTTCTGGGGTGTAAACGGGAAAGCGCTATCAGGCGTGCTGCCACGCCTACCCCAAGACGTACGTATAAGGGCGAGCACGTCGGCGGCGGCGGCGATGGGTCCGCGGAAAATCGAATCGCGGCTTCGGCCCCTGCGCGACCGCGCAAAGACAACGGCCTCCGCTGCGTTTAGGCTTTATCAGCCCCTCATCGAGCGAAGCAAAAACAAAGCGTGAAACGAGGTGTTAAGTAATGCTTGGTAAAGAGGAAGAAGACAGTGTCCGCCCGAAATGAGACACGATAATTGTTCTTGCGCAGTGCGCGTGTGAAGCAACTTGAAACGAGTAAACGAAGTATTGGCCGTACACGGAGCGCTGCACTGCCGACGCAGTGCAGCGCTGGGCACCATTACGCTGGACAAAATTAAGCGCCAACAGGGAGAGCAGTTTGATCACCAGTTCGAATGTGAAGCTCCACCAAAGATTGTGGAAAGAATAGATAACAAACTATTTCATTCTCTTTTGAACAAGATATAAATAAAGTCAGCAAGTTCACCACCGCCCCTTCCTTCTTGTTCTTAAGCTCACATAAAGGTGACTCCGGCTTCTCTCATCCATTAATAGGAGGCGACAAGCCTTCCATTATCGGATTTTCAAGATGACCTGCTTGAGATGAGAGAGAAGAATGAGGAGAGCTCCATCGCGACTCGCTGAACAGTATCAGTGCCGCCGCGAAGGCAAGAGCCACTTCCGAGCGTAATCAGCGCGTTTGTAATGAAATGCATAAACCGTGCTTGAGTGTTTCGGCCAAATTCTTAGGACGCATACATCCTGTCGAGGTATGCGTCCATAGATTAATTGTTACGATATTGGGTGTGCTAGATATTTTGTGTATTCCTCATTTTTCATTTCAGTTTTAATTTTTTTCACTATTTTCTTGTTATATTTTGTTACGTGTTATCTTCCTATTTGGTTATGTCTTCACATCATTTTTCTTTTTCTTTTTTTTATTAGGAGGCCTTTCTATCGCCGATGGAAAACTCACACACGCTGTTCCCGCGCTCATCTTATAATGAGGCTTGTAATGCATATGCATTTAAAAAAAGAATAACCAGGGGGGAAGCTTCGTAATTCCATCGCACCAGAAGAGTCGTGAACCGGGACTCTCGATGCCCTGATGAAATTTCCAAGCAATGTGACAGAACGTGCCTCTTCTCTTACGCCTCACTTGCATATATATATATATATATATATATATATATATATATATATATATATATATATATATAAAGAGAGATAGAGAGATAGAGCCTGATATTAATGCAGAACTCGGCACTTGCATATGAAACGCACATCAAAGGCAGTCTCATCGTCGTGATGCGCTATTCTGGTCGCTAACTAGAGCACATACAACCGACTTTGATCGCAGACATCGCATTGAATGTCTCCGAAGACCTGCTTGAATTGCCGAATTGCTGATTCGCTTATGTACACGCGTTTTACTCAGAAGTTTCTAGTTTGCATATTTTGTTAGCGCCGATATTATGACGGGGCCTGTATGCAGTTCCACTCTGATCATTCTCACACGCCTGTTGCTGGTGACTGGATCCAGTTTGTGCAGCATTTTCGCAGTTGCGAAAATTGCTCTCCTGAGCTGCCCGCTGCAGAACAAAAAAAATATTAGACGCGAAGCAGCTTATGGCGGAGTTCAATGCGGTGGTGTGCGGCGTGACCACCCTTACTGCGTATGCGCAAGCCCTCTCCATACACTCCTCTCCCCTCCCCCTCTCCACTTAACGCCTGCCGAGATCGCGGAGCAGCGGGTGGAGCGGCGGAAGGCTCGACACGTCGAAGCGCAACGTAAACGTCGGCAGGCGGACCCCGAGCCCCGGGCTAGGGAAGCCCAGCGCATACGGCAACGTCGGCGGGAAAGTGCTACGGATGAAACGCGGGCTTGACATGCCGAAACGCAACGGCAGCGTCGGCAAGCAAACCCCGCCGTACGCAATGCGGACGTCGAAGCCAAGCCTCAGCGTCGGCAAGCAAACTCCGCCGTACGCAATGCGGACGTCGAAGCCAAGCCTCAGCGTCGGCAAGCAAACCCCGCCGTACGCAATGCGGACGTCGAAGCCAAGCCTCAGCGTCGGCAAGCAAACCCCGCCGTACGCAATGCGGACGTCGAAGCCAAGCCTCAGCGTCGGCAAGCAAACCCCGCCGTACGCAATGCGGACGTCGAAGCCAAGCCTCAGCGTCGGCAAGCAAACCCCGCCGTACGCAATGCGGACGTCGAAGCCAAGCCTCAGCGTCGGCAAGCAAACCCCGCCGTACGCAATGCGGACGTCGAAGCCAAGCCTCAGCGTCGGCAAGCAAACTCCGCCGTACGCAATGCGGACGTCGAAGCCAAGCCTCAGCGTCGGCAAGCAAACCCCGCCGTACGCAATGCGGACGTCGAAGCCAAGCCTCAGCGTCGGCAAGCAAACCCCGCCGTACGCAATGCGGACGTCGAAGCCAAGCCTCAGCGTCGGCAAGCAAACCCCGCCGTACGCAATGCGGACGTCGAAGCCAAGCCTCAGCGTCGGCAAGCAAACCCCGCCGTACGCAATGCGGACGTCGAAGCCAAGCCTCAGCGTCGGCAAGCAAACCCCGCCGTACGCAATGCGGACGTCGAAGCCAAGCCTCAGCGTCGGCAAGCAAACTCCGCCGTACGCAATGCGGACGTCGAAGCCAAGCCTCAGCGTCGGCAAGCAAACTCCCGCCGTACGCAATGCGGACGTCGAAGCCAAGCCTCAGCGTCGGCAAGCAAACCCCGCCGTACGCAATGCGGACGTCGAAGCCAAGCCTCAGCGTCGGCAAGCAAACCCCGCCGTACGCAATGCGGACGTCGAAGCCAAGCCTCAGCGTCGGCAAGCAAACCCCGCCGTACGCAATGCGGACGTCGAAGCCAAGCCTCAGCGTCGGCAAGCAAACCCCGCCGTACGCAATGCGGACGTCGAAGCCAAGCCTCAGCGTCGGCAAGCAAACCCGCCGTACGCAATGCGGACGTCGAAGCCAAGCCTCAGCGTCGGCAAGCAAACCCCGCCGTACGCAATGCGGACGTCGAAGCCAAGCCTCAGCGTCGGCAAGCAAACCCCGCAGTACGCAATGCGGACGTCGAAGCCAAGCCTCAGCGTCGGCAAGCAAACCCCGCCGTACGCAATGCGGACGTCGAAGCCAAGCCTCAGCGTCGGCAAGCAAACCCCGCCGTACGCAATGCGGACGTCGAAGCCAAGCCTCAGCGTCGGCAAGCAAACCCCGCCGTACGCAATGCGGACGTCGAAGCCAAGCCTCAGCGTCGGCAAGCAAACTCCGCCGTACGCAACGCCGACGTCGAAGCCAACCGTCAGCGTCGAGCCAACGCGTCAGCTGCGGACAGACGACGCGAGTCCAACGCCCGTGCAGAACGCCTTGCTAGACAACTTCAACGCCCGGGTTTGGACGGTGCCGATGCCCGCTTCCAGCGCGAATTCCTCGACCGGAGCTTCGGGCACAGCTACAACGTGTGCGACCGACTTCGGTTCTATAACAATCTGACCGAGGTCGGTAGCATGCGCAACGAACGCCAACGGAACGCGGTCGTGCAAGTGCTCGGGCTTCGCATCACCTCATGTAATTTTTTTTCGCGCTGGAATTATCTACGATGATCGTGAACGCATGTCAGTAGTCGTAAGCCTCAAGAATGCTGTTCGCTATACTAAATGAGTGGTGCGCATGTGGCTTTGTTGTGTAACTTCTAACACATAACATGAGACATAACATGAGACTCTAACACATAACATGAGACTCGAAAACTGCAACACTTTTCGTTCGGCTAGGAACGCAAGCTGTTTCTGCTAACACAAACGTTAGCAGTGACCTGAACTAATTAAGATCACTGCTTAAGGTACAAAAACGCATAAAGGTACGATAGCTATCACTTTGTTTTGAGATATTACAGCCAACATCAATGAGTCAATATTTTCAGAAATGTCGAGTATTGTAAAAACAAGCTCAGAAGTTTAAAAGATGCCCGTAAAAGCTGCCAGAATTCATACTTGGTGTGAAACTCATATGCAACGTATGATGCTCGTGCTGTCATGGTTGTGAAAAACTTGGGTCTCCTTAGCTGCGCTTAAAGGAAGTAATGGCGCTAGCTGGGTTAACTTGCTGTGATAGCAACTCTTTGTGGAATGTACTGTTTCAGTAAACTTTGAGGACCCTCTGTGCAAACTTATGTACTGTGTCAACGCACATAGTCTGCTAGCACCTGGTTGTTGACCGTCGTCCACCTCCAGCGTACGCGAATGGAGTGAGCCTCCTAGCCCAACACTTCGGTACTACATACCCACCAACCGTCACTTTCGTATATAACTATGTTCACTTTTCTGAGCTTTCAGGGTGTAAGTAGCCCTTTTAACTAGCTTTTAATCAGCTATCTACGGGGCTAACTAAACTTCTTCTTCACTCAACTTAAACCTCTTTAGCCTGCCTATCCTATACAACCATTAACTAACATAAATTAAGCTTTCTATAGCGTTTTTTTTATTTATCAGAGTATCGTTGCACCTTTTTTGGGGTCACGAGAGGTCAACCTCTCCGTTATAGCTAGGGCTCGGTGTTTTCGGACTCGCCGAAAATTCTCCCCAATTCTCCGAAATCCGGAGTTTAATTTTGCATTATTCTCAATACTCCAAAATCTTAGATGAATTGATAACTAAACACGAAAACATCAGAACACACGAAGCGTATTTTAGTTATCTGGGAGGTCTGAACGCACAAACACATATACACACAAGCACAAATACTTGAATACAATACACCTGCGTTTGTGCGCATTACAGCCTTAAAACTTGTAATCAGAGGTCGGCAAACTCACCCACGAGTCGACTCACTCAGACTCAGATCCAGCCGTGAGTCCGGGTGTGTAATATTTTTGTGAGATTGAGTCCGAGTGAGTCCGGTTGAGAAAATTTTTAGTGATTCTGAGTCCGAGTGAGCCCTAAGCACAAAATATATATTTTTTGAGTGAGTCTGAGTGAGCTCCAAACCTTTTTGTCGACCTATCGTTCTATTTACACCACTTCAGCATTACTATCAGTCGACTCACACATACTTCAAAGCCCTAGAGTTCATACGCCAGCTCAATATTTATTGATCAAAGGCGTGAGTTAGAAAGGTTGGGGCGGGGGGGGGGGGGGTGCCATGACCTGCCCCCGAAAACTCTTTCACAGGAAGTTCTTGATAAAAATATTTCGTGAGAGTCATCCCTTTCAATAAAAATGTCCTTACTAGATTGCAATCATTGATAACTCATATTTCAAGGTACGAGATCAAAAGGCACCAGTAGAGTACCAATTATGCGAAATATTGGTGTGAAAGAGCATTGACACCATGGTCGATAAAGCCAATTGTACGCTAACGGACTCATGAGTCGACTCACTCAGACTCGGATAGAGCCGTGAGTCTGAGTCTGAGTGAGTCCGAGTGAGTAATAATTTGGTGAGTTTGAGTCCGAGTGAGTCCGGCTGAGAAAAATTTCAGTGAGTCTGAGTCCGAATGAGTCCGGTTGAGGAAAATTTTCGTCAGTGAGTTCGAGTGAGCTCTAAGGGCAAAATATATTTCATGAGTGAGTCTGAGCGAGCTCCACATTTTTTGCCGACCTATGGTTGTAATAAACGCAAGCATACTTTACGAGGTTGCTGTCACTGATAGAAGCGCTCTCCTTTCGATTGATGATTTTCAGCCCTGAAAATGCTCTTTCGACGTTTGACAGAAACACGGTCATAATGGCCGTTATAGTCGGAGTTCATCGGACTAATACGAATTGTCAAAATTTTGCCAACGACTCTTTATCGGATTTTTTTCCCGGATTTATCCGAAAACACGGCACCCTAGTTATAGCCCAAGTCGATATAGCGCCAAAAAATCGCGCGCGATCTGATGAACCACCATGGACATGACCGCAAAGCTCTGAACATTTCAGGCATGACAACAAACTATAAATACTCAATTTTTAGAGTTCTTGGAGCATGCTTTAAGGGCGACATCAGCGGAGATATGGAAGGTCCTGGCAATATGAAGCGTGTGAGCTTGCTGCCTACCACGGTGAGGTGCAAGGCAAAGCACCAAACGCATAACGTTGTTTCTCCCTCTTTTCTTTCTTTAGTATACGACTAATACGCGTAAGTATCTCGCTGCTTCTCTTCCTTTGTCTTATCATGCGAAGCGCGCATCGTTTACACAAAGCTGCCTCGTCTCTTGCTTTCTCTTCAACCGCGAAAATATCGGCATTCGCGGCGAGTTGCTGCCGCCTTGGCTTTCTTTTCGCTCTTTTGAACAACCCAAAGAGCTCACTGTGTTTTAAGATTGCGTGGATGTTCTGTGAAGACATGCCGACAAAAATTCTAACGCTCATATGCAATCGCCTTCACGTCCCGCGGCGCATCTGAAGTCGCGTGGAACGGTCGCTCATGTTCTTCCACGCTTAGAAAACAACTGCTCGGAGCAGTTCAGAGGAAACTCGCTTTGTTGTGACAGTTGCAAAGACGGCATTCGAAAACATTGCCTGCTCTCATACTTTCTTCCGAGGGACCTTTTTGTCACAGCCTATGCACTCAACCCACGCTCAAAACCATTTTCTTTTCTTTTTTTTGCATCTGGCGTTGGCGACATTCTTCCGTATATCAGAGCCTTCGTATGCCGTCTGGTTTGTGATATATTATTTTATCCCTGACGTGCTCTCGTCCTCGTAAAAGCAACTGTCTTATATTGTCTTTTGTGCCTCACTCGCCGTGGTTGTTCTCCTCAAGAATTCGCGCATTCACGCTACGCCGGTTGGCACGGGGCATTTTCATGTCTGAGCACGTTGTTTAGAGATTTTGTCTTCGAAACTGCATGTTTGTGTGAAACATTACGCCCTTCCGTGAACATTCGCCGTGTCAAATGCTAAATCGGAAGGGACAAAGGGGGGAGGGAATACGAAAGGGAGAAGGCAGGGAGGTTAACCACACAGCAGTCCGGTTGGCTACCCTACGCCGGGGGAAAAGGAAGGGGAGTGGAAAGATGGGAGAGAGAAACCCTGTCCCGTAATGAACAAGCTGGATAAATGTCCACATGGCAGGGGCTTCGCAAGTGCGATAGAAAAGTGTAAAATTGTGCTCTTCTCCACGTTTACCGGGGCACCAAAGCGTTCGCCTATAGTGAACTACTATGTGCGCCAAAGTAAAGCTTTGTGGGAACAAATTTTTGTGTATATAGAAGGAAATGCTGAGGAAATTTCGTAGCTGCAGCAGTTATTAAGGGACGTCGCAAAAATATTTTGAAAGTGGCATCCCAGCTTTCAAGACGTTCATTAGAGTTTGCTGCCGACGAAGTCGGTGCACGGTATTTAGAACACTTTTTTTCTTGCACTGGCACTGTGTAAAGTACCTTCAAAACGCCTTTGCGAACAGTAAAACAATTATTTTGAATTGCCGCTGTCAGAAAACGGGGCCAAATTTCTCCATGAAACCGTACATACGTATATAACAAAGCTTTAAAAAAAGCAAGTTGCCGATAATCAATTTGAGTGTGCGAACTGCTAGCGGTTGTGCGTTCAACGCCGCCGGTGCCGGCGCGACAGCTGTTGATTGCCTCGCGCGTGGAAAGGCTGTAAGAAGCGAGCAAGAGGACTAAGAAAAAGTTCCATGCAATCCGTAAACATTTTTGCTGCCGCGAAAACACCTAGGCTGTGCGGGCTCCGCAGCATCTGTCTCAACCACTACATTTACAGAAATTTAAATTGTGATTCGGAAATTAATAAATAATAATAATAATAATAATAATAATAATAATAATAATAATAATAATAATAATAATAATAATAATAATAATAATAATAATAATAATAATAATCACTTTCTCATTCTGCCTATGTTTATTTGTTCCTGTCCTGCCTCTCCCAGCGCAGGATAGCCTTCCGGGCACGACACTGTTAAAAAAGCTCTCTGCCTTTCTCGCGCGCGCTGCTTCTCATATCGTTAATGAATAAATATATGAGCAAAAACAGTAGACGCGATTTCGAAGGCAAGTTTCTGCGAGGCTGCCTTCGAGAAGCATGAAGCCGCGTGCTGACTGCAATGTTTTACTACAGCGTTTTAACAGCGTTTTACTACAAAGCGAGAGCGCGCGCCCTGCGTTCAGCGGAGGAAAACACAGGCGGTTTTTCATTTTCACATGACACCGTGAACGTAGCGAAACATTTAATTGATGGCGAATAATAATCACAGCTGGGAAAACAAGATTATACTTAAGTGAACGACTGAACGAATTACTCGCCTATATAGGTAAAGCTGGTTGTTGGTACACAGCCCTCCTTCACAACCCTCACCTTTGTGGTGAAATCGTAGGTAAAGACCTGGTTAGCAACCGAGAGGAAGAACGTGAATAGACGGAAAAGGTGAGTTAGCGACGAAGGCTTGCTATACGAAGCTTATTCCGCCTAACGATGGAATAAACTAAAATTTTTATTTAGCATTTTAAGCATCCTGCAGCGATAGTGAGCAGACTATCTCGTATTTCTTGCTGCAGTTAGAGCAACGCAAAAGCTTCGTAGCTAGGTCGCGACGTAACAGTACGATATGTTCGATATATCCGCGTATTACTAGTCTGATAGCTCTAGCCTTGTTAATAGCTCTAGCCATGTTGATAGCTCTAGCCTTGTTAATAATCCGCCCTGTTAGATGACATCCTTGTGAAATGTTCATCTTAAGATCCACGAAAGAAATATTGGGTCGTCAAAAACTACACTAAATACACAGGTTTTAAGAAGCAAAGGACCCATGACGGTTTGTTTTCTCATCAGCTGCTGATGCAGGCAAGTAACCTTGACAAACCTGTCAGCATAATTCCGAACCAAAGAGACCGTATTTAAAACTAACTTTTAATATCCGTGGGCATACCATGATTTAGCAAAGCGTACAAGATAACATTAGTACATTACCTATGTCATTTGTGTTGCTGCTGTCTGCTGCACTTCGGCATCAACATAATACAGGACAGATATGTGTGCTACCGCGCTCACTATGAGCTACAACACGCTCGCGCATGGCAAAACGCTCGCGTGCTTTAACTCATGCACACTGAGCGCGATAATATCCCAGGTCAAAGATGCAAGATACTAATACTCATTTTTTTTTTGTATAGAATATGTTCTAGCTAACTCAGACAAAGCTTCCTAAAAAAAAAAACAAGGGCAGCGAGATACGAAGATACGGCCCACGGTGTTTTGTTAGTGGTAGCCTCGCACACACTAGTACATTTTGCTGTCACCGACCCTTAGGTAATTAGTAAAAATTATTTGCCCAAATGCGCTGCGTGTTATTGTCACAAATTATGTGGCCGCACGACTGTATTTTATGTAAACTTTAGTTTCGTTATGGGACTGTACTTCGTGCTTCTTGTGCAGTTATTTCCATGTTTGTGGTCCCAACTAACATTATTTTCGCTGAATAGCAGTAGCGGGCGCTATATAAAAGCGCCAACATTTAAACAAAGTGTTCTTTGAAAGCTAGCATGATGAACTGAAAAACATCTTGTGCGAACTAAGAACAACTGAATTTGTGCTACGGTATATAGTTGTTGCGCATATATTAGCGTTCAGTCATACTATTCAGAGTGACTTAGGTTCAGTTTGTTAAGGAACACTGCGACACACAAAAGTTTCAACTTTACGAGGTGACGCTGACAGCGCAGGCGTACGTCGTCAGCTCCAAAGATGGCGGATAGCCTTCACTAATCAGAAAAGTGAGATACCGAGATACCAATCACGTCCACTCATGGCTCGTGAACAGTGTTCCAAAAGCAAAAGCAAGCAATGTCAGTGTCGGTTAGTCGATGTACCAGTTTGACTTATACCCTTGTTACACAGGCAGCCTAAACCGCGGTTACGCTAACCGCGGTTGCGTTAACCGCGGTTCGCTGATGTTACACGGCACACGAAACCGCGGTTATGCCGCTAACCGCGGTTTTAAGAAACCGAGCTTGGCAACCTCGGTTAGGCAGATAACCGAGAAAATGGCGTCGCCCACTACCGATGCGTGCATGCCGGCGAGCGCGCGTGAAAAACGAACGAACTGGACGACACGGACCACGGAAAGCCTGATAAGGTTGTGGGAAAATCATTTGCGTGATCTGCGGAGCACGTCACGCAATGCAAAGGTGTACGCGGCAATTACAGCCGAGTTAAACGCCGAACTTCCGCCTGACGCAGACCAATTCACGCCAAAGCATAATTACACGTTTGAAGAACATTATGCAAGAAATAAGTGGCATATTTGTAAACAGAACGTCGCTCTGTTGATTAGTGCGTCAGTTAGTTTGTTCTACGCCAGATGGCGTTAGCCACCTTAACCGAGGATGCTTTCGCGCTGTGTAGCATCGGCGAACCGTGGTTGGCGCTAACCGCGGTTCAACGCGGTCAACCGTGGTTGGTCGTAACAGCGCTTGCTTTGCCTGTGTAACATGGGTATTAGGGGCCATATAACCGTAGAAAAATCGCAGCCAAGTGACACATTTCTTTCTTTCTTTCTTTCTTTCTTTCTTTCTTTCTTTCTTTCTTTCTTTCTTTCTTTCTTTCTTTCTTTCTTTCTTTCTTTCTTTCTTTCTTTCTTTCTTTTCCGTGAAATATCACAAGCTTGTGCGCGTTTATGACAGTCTGAGTTGTTGTGAATGTTCGCGCAATAGTACATATACCTGGCTACCTAGGTACGCGAATGTTTACTTGCGCGTGCACGCATACTTATACACAAATTCACTCAGTAGTGCCAAGGAGCGGACGAGTGTAGAGTCATTTTTTTTTTCTTTCCAACGTGATTTCAGGCTAACTTTTGCTGCAACCGAAGTTTCCGCCCTCCACACAGGTGGCGTCGAGAACGCTTGTTTTTTTATAAAACCAGGTTACCACATGAACAGGCAAGGTAAGAAGTTTACGAGATGTGACTTCAGCAAAAACTTCAGAGCACTAAAAGTTACAGCTTCAGTGATATCGTGAACAAACATTAAGAATAACTCGGAAGCAACATTTTTGTAACTTGTTTGGGCAGTAATAGCGTATGTAATGTAATCCTGTTCAAAGGGTTGGGCCCCATAAACCACATTTTTATAACTTTTGACTGGATGCCCTTATAGAACTCGCGACCTTGAGTTTATATGACTGACGCACCGGTCTCGTTTTGTCCTCGTAACGGTGCCTGGAATATCTCGCCTGAGTGCCTGGATGCTCTCGTTTCAGTGTCCAGATAACGGCTTTGGCTTTCGGCTCAAGGTCACTTAATTGAATGCTGCCTACAACGGAAGCTAAAAGCATTTCATGCTTTAAAATTAAGTTTCTCCCTAAAGGCGAGACACTGATAGCAGTAGCAATGCATGCCAGAGCTATCAAAAGGTTTGCAGGTTTATCGGCCCTAAAGATGAGTAGACTGTGAACATTCGCCTACAAATTAAATTAACGGTCATATGGTGCCTAACGCCTACAGAGATACACGAACAGATCTCACCTGATGACATCGAACATTGGCGTTCACAGCACTAGCGCCATGAACAGTGTCGCTTGATGACGCCGAACATTAGCTTTCACAGCACTAGTGTCATGAACAGCATGAACAAAATTGAGGAAATGCATTGAGTTGCTTCTCGCTTCCTTGAGATAGCGTGAGCTGAAACATCAGGCACGCGGAGATCTGGGGATGTCGGGGGAGACAGTCACACCGAGATACAAGTCCCCTTGTATCGCCCAACTTCAGCAACCACCGCAGGTTACTTGCAAGGTAGGGCACGCACATCGTTTTTAACGGCCGTTTGCACCGCGGAAGGCAGCGCCTTTTACTACTCTATAGCACGGGGATGTTCAAAGAAAACACTTTCGGTGACATATAGTTACTAGCGCAAAAAGCTTAAAGGAAAAAAAGTGTGGCACAGGACAGAGCGCTTTGTCCTGTCCCACATTTATTTCCATTGTTTTTCCCGCTATATGTAACAGAAAATGCATCGGGACAAACTAGTCCAACTTTCTTCGTCAAAGAAGACACGCGTTCTTATTCCCGTGTCCTACCTTCATCTGTCTGGTTGTGTGCATTTCTGCATATGTAATGTTATAACTTCGCTGTATCTTACGAAACGTGCTCATAGGCACTTCGTGAAATGCGCCACTATTTTTCGTAGTCCCGTCAAGGCGACACATTCCGTGATCTCAACACATATTGCATTCTAAGCAAAATTTACATTCCTTGGCCATCCACACACACTTGCGATTCCAAGAGGTACCTCCTATTTTTCAATGTAGGGTACCTTTTCATGCGGGTTGTTTTTGTGTTCCCTGCTCCGAGTTGCCTGTTAACTCCGTAAGTCCCCTTCCCATTCGACTGCACTTGTGAGCGCAGTATCAAGCCTATTTTTCCCTTCGATTACTTTAATACTTTTTAAACTTGAGGCCAATCTTTGTAGCTCTAAGTTCTAACTACGTCTTACTGCGGGGCAGACAAGGAAAAAAAAAGAAGAAAAGAAAACTTCTTGGAGTGTCCATGCAGAACTCGGGGAGCGAGGTGAGGCGAAGCCAAAGCACGTCTGCCACGGGCATACCCGCGCCCCTTGCGAAGGAGCCTAGCGACGTCACCGCGGCGCACCTTCGTTATGTGCCTAAAACAAACTTGGACCGCAATTACTTCTCTTGCTAAGCGAATAAGTCCCTCGAGAGCGCTGGTGGCCGTCCTGATGAGTGCGCAGCATCACTAAAGCCCAACAAGCTCTTTAACAAAGAGCCGTAACTGCCCACTGCATGTGTCTTGAACGGTATACACGTCGAGTTCATCACGTTTAGTCCGGATGTGAAAAAAAAAGAATTAGTGCCACTCATTCTTTAAAAGTTTTTCCTTGCCTGTTGTTTATCTGCTAGATTCATTAGGACTATGTGGCTTCTTAGGCCTTCCCAGGAGCTCCGCAATCCCTCAAGTCCGGGTAAGACGCACGCTGCGGGCTCTTTCCAATGCCGCGGAGAAAACTAGGATTCATGCAATAGAGTTCCTCGCTTTTTCGCGTTGTTAGTTTCCTGCGATCCTATTAGAGGGAACTTTCGACGTACTACAGCTCCATTTTGGCTTCAAATTTACCATCTTTCAGTGTGTTGTGCGTGTTTAAAGGTCACTCAGTATGCGGCCGACGGAGGACACACTGCAATCGTGCGTCGCACAAAAGTTTATCTGCGCCATCAGATGCCACAAGGTTTAACTCTGTGCAATTTTTTTGTTCTTTTTGTTAAGCAGTTATTTGGACGCGCACGAAATACACACACACACACACACACACACACACACACACACACACACACACACACACACACACACACGCGCGCGCGCACACACACACACGCGCACACACACACACACACACACACACACACACACACACACACACACACACACACACACACACACACACACACATACACACACATACTTTATTTAATAGTAGGAATAATATAATTCGAGAGGTGTGATGCAAAGTCAATATTTCTGTGTATTCCGCGTACTTCCCGTGTATTGAACACACATGGGATTTCATATTGGCCTATATTGACCAAATAAATCCGATTCTGTCATTTAAAAGGCCAACAGCAACATCAAAGAATCGTGGATTAAATAACTGATAAAACGGCGCAGTTCGATTAAACTTTTTCGCATGAGCAGCGCGGCACCCCGTCAATCAAGCTTTAATCTTAATGCCTGCTCGTTTAATATTTCGTTTTTACAAGATCATGATAGTATTGGCACGGCGGCTCATTTTTATTTAATATCAAAGCGGACACTTTAACATTGCAAGCTGAGCTTATACAGGAGCCTCACGCATACGTGAGGCTCCTGTCTGCAATACGAAGGCCCAGGCCTGCAATACGAAGGCCACTCACAACTCAAACACGAGTTAGGGCTGCTGTCATAAAACTCTGCTTCTGCACTTAACCAATGTAGTTCATAATCACAACCATGGAAGAAATAAAGTGTCGGGAGGGACGGTTTTCATAGGTCGACGGAAAGCCGGCGAAAGAGGGCGAAAGGATAACGGAAGTAAGAGAAGCTCAAGTCTTTTCTATCTGTTCGCCGTCACGATTATTGGTTTGTTTTCATCGTCGACGCATAAGCTTCGATTTGTTAGATGCCCGCGCATATTTATCGCGACCATAAAAGCGCGCGCTCTGCCAGAACGAGTGTTACTGGTTTCCATTTTGATCCTTCCTTCTCGCGCTCTCATGTGAACCAACGAAATGACAGTTTCCGGAAGGACCCCACTGGGAGTGAGTACACGATATATATCTCTGCTACCCAACTTTGCAATATATAGTGTCTGCAACCCGGCGGTATTCGCGAACGCTAGTTTTCTATAGCAGTCTGAATATTAGGGAGGGAGGCAGCCGCATCGTAAATCTGCGCTTTCAATTGACGCCGAAATCACGCAAGTGCGCGCCAGTTCGTTTTCGATATACGCGGCAAGAAATAAATCGAAGAAAACTGTACACAGTAAGAAAGATAAAGCAACTAAGAGAAGACATAAGACCACTCATTGTAAAGAAAATACTAGGTCCATGGCCAACAGCGGGCCTTCAGAAAAGAGCGCTTCGCTTTCAAGAAGTTTGTCGAAGAATCAAATATTTTATGGGAATATTAACGTACACGAAGCTGTCGCCTTCATCTGAAAGCATGCAAATGTATGACGTTGTAATCGAATGTTTGATGTTATGTGTAATTATTTGTTTTCCTGTGTGTATCAAGCCACACGGAATATCTGAGTTTGGACGTGTACATGTGAACTTATTTTACCTATTTCAACTTGTGCTCGGCTACTTGAGACTCATGCGGTGTTCAATTGTACCGTATTGCACACCTTGTGTTCGACTGTATAACATTATGTGCCATTATTATTATTATTATTATTATTATTATTATTATTATTATTATTATTATTATTATTATTATTATTATTATTATTATTATTATTATTATTATTAAATCGACAAAACGCCCAGATTTGCCTTCAAGCGAGGTGACTACGTTGGCTTGTACTATGACTTGTCCACCACAGATTGGTCACTGGTAACTGACAAACCCAATGTTGATGATCAAGTCGATCAGTTTACGGAACTTATCTTGACCAGCATGCGCAAGTTCCTTCCCCAGTATACACCTAATCATTGTAAATATCTCACCTGGTTCTCATCAGAACTTATAAGTGCACTGAAACATAAAGATCGTGCACACAGGAAGTGTAAACGTTCTCCATCAACTCATTTGACGGAAGAATTCCGTCGTTTTCGTACTCTTTGTAAACGCCTTTACATACGAGACCACAGTCTATATATTTCATTTTTAGAAAAAAGCGCGTCTGACAGGCCGGCTGAGTTTTGGAAGTATGTGCGCAAATGGTCGAGCAAAAGTAGCGAGTCCTTCAGGATACTGGACCCAAATGGAGTAGAAGTTCAAGCCGTTGCTGACTGTTTTGCCATGCATTTTTCATCTGTTTATAAGTCTCCAGCCTCTGTAGCTAGTAACGGTCGACAGGTTAAAGCAGTTGGCACAGCTGATGCTGTGTCGCTAGATGAAGATTCCATTTCAGAATGCATTAAGCGCTTGAAACCATCCTTTTCAGCTGGCCCAGATGGCATCCCCTCTGCCATACTAAAAGCCTATGGCAGTATACTTGTACCATCATTGACTACCATATTTAATAAGTGTCTGCATGCTTCAACTTTTCCTAGCATGTGGAAAACTGCTCGTGTTTTCCCAGTATTTAAGTCTGGTTGTAAAAGTGACGTCTCGAACTACCGCCCTATTTCCCTTCTTTGTGCCGCATCCAAAATCTTTGAGTTTGCTCATCACAAAATATTGTCTTTTGATGTAAAAAATTCATTGATTGTGAATCAGCATGGGTTTCGCGCTGGCCGCTCAACTTTCACTAATCTTGCCAGTTTCATGATGCAAGTCTCCACGCCTATTTCGCAGAGAGGACAGGTTGACGCTATTTGCTGTGACCTCAGCAAAGCTTTTGACGTTGTCAGCCATTCGCTGCTTGTCGATAAACTTGCACACTTTGATGTTGATTCTTCAATTGTGAATCTCCTCCATAGCTATCTTCTTGATAGATCATGTTATGTTGCCGTTAATGGCCAAACGTCCTCTTTGTACAAAGCTACTAGTGGGGTTCCTCAAGGGTCGGTACTGGGCCCACTCCTCTTTTTAATTTATGTTAATGATGTTTCTTCTGTCATTCGGAATTCTTCTTTCCTTTTGTATGCCGATGACTTAAAGATATTTAAGGAAATTCATTCAGTTCTCGATTGTCGCTTGCTGCAATCTGATTTGTATTCTTTTTCTGAATGGTGCAGAAGCAATACCCTCTCTCTAAATATTTCAAAAAACCAAGGTATACCTTGGTTTTTTGAGTGAAACTCATTATAATGAGTTTCACTCGAAAAACATCTAGTGTGCCATTTTTATATTCTGTCAATTCTGTGTCGTTGTGTAAGGTATGTGTGATCAATGATCTAGGTGTTCTTTTTGATAGCACCTTACACTTTTCTGCTCACGCTAAGCGTGTTGCTTTGCGGGGTCTTCGCACCCTAGGGTGTATTTGCAGAATGTGTAGAGAATTCCGTTCTCCTATGCCCTTCCGAAAATTGTACACCGCACTATGTCTTCCTCAACTTGAGTATGCATCTGTGATCTGGAATGGCATTCCTAATTCCAGCAGCAACGCCATTGAGCGAGTCCGGAAAAAATTCCTAAGCATTTACAACCATCGTTTCGCAAGAAATGACTCTGGATCTCGTTCTAACGCTGCTGGATTATTATCATTGCCATCAGTTTGCTGCCGACGAAATCGCGCTGATCTGTTATTTCTTTACAAGCTCGTGCACGGTATCATATCCTGCTTTGTACTGCTCAACTGTCTTAATTTCCGAATTCCACGTAAGCTGACCAGAGAGAATAGATCTTTTCATGTAACCTCCTGCCTCTGTGAACATTTGACCATTGGCAGGATACAACGTCTTTACAATGCTTACTTTTTGAAGCTCGATGTTTTTTACAGCTCCCAGTCGATGTTCTGCTCCGAGCTTTGCACTGTACTTACATAACCTCGTACATTGTTGACATTTTTATTATTATTATTTTTCTTTCGATCATTGGCAGAATACAACGTCTTTACAATGCTTACTTTTTGTAGCTCGATGTTTTTCACTGCTCCCAGTCATTGTTCTGCTCCGAGCTTTGCACTATACTTACATAGCCTCGTACACTGTTGACTTCTTTTTCCTGCGCATAGTTGTATATGTGCAATTTTATAACGTTTTTTATCCGATATTGTATTATGAATGTTGGCCTTTGTTTGTTTGTTTTTTTTCGTGCGCCAGTACAAAGACCTTACGGTTGTTCGTGGGCACGTTAAATAAACGTTTGATTTGATTATTATTATTATTATTATTATTATTATTATTATTATTATTATTATTATTATTATTATTATTATTATTATTATTATTATTATTGTCTGCTAAGCGAGAAGGAGTATCCGGTGCCACAATAAAGGCAACAACCTCTCTTATTCATAATTTTAATAATAATAATAATAATAATAATAATAATAATAATAATAATAATAATAATAATAATAATAATAATAATAATAATAATAAGAACGAGAAGGCGAGGCTGCTGCATTTTATGCATGCAAACTGAGATGCCGTGAGGCGCGTGTACGCGTCCACAACAAGTGATAACCGATCATTTGTTGGGGCTGTAAAAATTTCTGAAAAAGATTTATTTAAATTAAACACACACACACACACACACACACACACACACACACACACACACACACACACACACACACACACACACACACACACACACACACACACACACACACACACACACACACACACACACACACACACACACACACACGGAGGCGCTCCAATCAGTTGTTCAGACAGGCCGGTAATTACAGGCAGCCGAGCAGTGCTTGCACGGCCTTCTTCTGCGACTTTAAATCCCGTCGATGGAGTAGGATTCTTTATTCTGAAGGAGGTCCGCCACCCGACTTGTTTACTGCGTTGCAAGGCGATTGTCTGTGTGTACTGTACTGCGGGCTGTCGCACAGAATATTTCGAATTGTTTCTTCATCGCCGCAGTGTTCACATGATGCCATGTCGGCCATCCGTATGCGGAACGCATACGCATCGGTAAATTTGACGCCCAACCATTTTCTACACAAAAGGGAGGGTCACCTCGGCGAAGTCATATTGGAAGTCGAAGGCTTCAAAGCCATCGTCTTTTCCTTCCCAGTCGACATATTGTTCCTGTCCCGCCACTTCCCGAAAGCGTTTTTAAGGCCGGATCAAGGGAGTGTGCTTAAAATGCGACCCGTATCATTGCGACGTGGCGCATTGGCGAGCGAGCACGCGGAGATTGCAGCATCGGCCCTATATGGCGGTTTCACGTGCCTTATATGGTTATATCAGGATCGCCGTAGTTGGATACTCCGAATTAATTAAATTGTGACCCCCTGGGGTTTCTTAAAGCGCACCCAGATCCAAGTAAGCGACCTTTTTTTTTTCATTTCGTCCCCATTGAAATGCAGCCACCGTGGCCGCGATATCGAACTTGCGCCTTCGAGCTTACAGCACAACTGCTTTCCTGATAAGGTTCAACGGCGGGTTATAATAAAAAATCTGTAAGAGTACTTTCGTTCATTCTTTCGTAATCTCTTTACGACTATACAATGTGGCACTATCCAACAATGCCCACTGTCAGACCACATTAACGCGATACCATAGCCGCCACTTTTTCACGCAATGTATGCGAAATCCCAAAGTGTAATCTATGGGGCATACTCATAAAAATTATAACTTTACAGCTAGTGTTATTCGTGGAACAAGGCACTGCACTAACTACGGTAACGAAGAAGAACCATGTGTTAAGCGTGACGATTCGCTAGCCATCCTCTCCTTCTGTTTTACCCAATACTCACGGCCATTCACTGACGAAAATTGCAACGAGGAGGCTCGTTCCTGCAACGTCAGTCCTCGGAATAACATTTTATATATACGCAGCGAAATTGCGCTAGACAAATAAGCACTCTATTCATTTAGCGGCGCACTCTATTTCTACTGTCGCTGAAGGTGAAACACAGACAAAGCGCCATTTTTATCTATTTGCTTCGTTGTCGCATCGCACGTGGACTTGCCACTGAGCATATATGAGTAATAAAGCACTGTATTCGAATATTCTCCGACAGCGGGTGGGCGGCCATTTTCGCTGTTTTTCCCTGCTCGCGTCGTCCTCCATGAATAAAAAAAGCACGCCGCCACGAGTCGCCCTTGGCAGAATGCAGTGGCCTCGTGCTTTATTTACTCCAGTGGCAAATTGTGCGCGCAGGGGTGAGTGAACGAACGCACCTCCGAGCCGTATACTGAACTTTGTTCGTGGCGTACGCAATTTCAGTTGACATTTATGGTACGCGAGGGCACAGCGCGATTTCGTGTGCTTGCCGTATACGTGCAATTGCCTACAGTTTTTTTTCTCTCTCTCTCTCTCTCTTTATTTCTCTATTTCCTGCCGATGTGCTGCAGAGCTCCGATAAACTAAACAAATAAAGAAAAAAAATAGCGAAGAAAAAAAAAAGAAGAGTTCGTAGTCTGACAGCCATAGCTAGAGCTACTAACTACGGACGAGCATCAAGGAGAATCCTGCACATGCTCTCCGCTCCGCGGAAGAGAATAAACTCGATAGTTCCGGCCACCGTTAAACATCATAGCTGGCAGTTTGTATGTTTGCGTGTCGCTTGCTGTTTTCGTGCGCGCGAAATTGGACGAGACGTGCGCGGGCCATTTAGAGTGTTTTGAATTTAGGAGAGCAAAAGAGCGAGAGGAAGTTTTGACAATAAACAGCCGTATAATGAGGATGTGTACGTAGTAACTTTTCAAAGACGGCGGCAATGCGGTTTACCATCACGAGATAGTTACGCTATATATCTCCTGGCACTATAAGTAGAAGCATTATTTACGATGGCTATCGGTCGGCACCTTGGATATGGCTTTTTTGTATTCTCAGGTACGAGTTTAACGCTTCTGTTCTTACCTTGTCCGGAATACTAAACAAAAAGAAAGAAACGCTGATTTGAGTAAAGCAAAAATATTTGATCAAATGCGCGCGGAAAATCATGATGCTCTTCGAGCGCCTGCTTTGTTATTTTTTTTTTTAATTTTGAACGTTATTTGTAATAAATTCCTCGCATTATACTGGAGCCCGTATGCGCATATGCTCCAAAGCACATAGGCGCGCTATGCTTTTGGATCAAGAAAAGGGGGCTAAATTTGCACGCATGAAAGGTCTGTAAATGCGATGCGCTTCATCATGCCTTTAGGGCGGCGCTTAAGAATTAAGAAACTGTCAAAATAAAACAATGTGGAATATCGTACAAACTGTCAGAGGTGTATTCGAAGTGCTCACATGCCAAAGCTGCTCACGTGCCGGTGCATACACTCTGTAAACATTGGTGAGCAAGCGCTAAAACAAGCGCCCGATTACCGCTACAGTGTTCTTCAAGATAACGCTTTCAATTAAGCGTGAAATTATCCGAGAACAATTGTGCATGGTCATCTCTGACCCGAGTATTGTTTTGCTTCTGTTGGGCGCAGAAAGATTTGCGGTCTGAACTCCGAAAATCCTCAATGACTTTGAATGGCGGTTGTCGCCTGCAAGAAAACGCGAAGAAACTAGCAAAAAAATTGCAGAACTTCTGCAGAAAGTCGCAGAAAGAGACATTGGTGGAAGTCAGGGGAATATATAACTGTTGGCGCAGTTGAAAGAGTTCAGAATCGAACATATCACTGATATTTGGCTCACTTAAGAAAAGCTTTCCTGACCGCCGGCGACTAACAGTTCATGTATTCCTACGACTTTTTAGGCGCAGTTGATGTACGTTCAACAAATTATAGTACGAGTTAAAAACTGGTACTTGTAACCTGACTATATTTCGAAAATGCACCCCTTTCGCCTTTATTCAAAACCCAAAATACTGCTATTCCAGTTTGTCCTCGAACACTGAGTCCCTAAATTTACATAAGACGATGCACCGATGGAACATGGCCAAGCAAGTGCTCGTATATGAACTTGATGACACACCATATTCAATATACAAAAAAAAAGAATATTAGCGCATGATACTTGCATACAGATGTCAAATGATTATTATGTTTTTTTTTATTTCCAAGATAACCACTTGAGGAATGTCTCTAGCTTATTGTGCGACTTTATTTCTCGTTATGCCCAATTCTTTCAATATTTAAAGAAAAAAAATCTGCGCGGCCTAGTTGCCTCAGATCTAATGAAGTTTCAGTGCATCAGAAAATTTCTGGTTCCGTATACCTATAAGGTTGTTGCGATGACACATTAGACTCTTTCGTAAGAGGTCTTATTAGGTTTTCTTTTCTTTCCAATATATCTTGAAATGAAAGCTGCGGTCAGTTCTGGGCTCTCCCCGGCGTTTACAAAGTGCTTCTTGCAGACAGCTTAGAAATGAAGACTCCCAATTCATCTCAAGAGGTCCGCAAGCAGCAATCCCGACCACAAAAAGGACCCAGAGACGACGAAAAGGTTTCATCCCCAGTTTATTACCAGGAGAAAGAAAGTAAAACAAAAGCAGCGAACAAAGTTGCAGCGGAGCGGCGCCACAGAGCTCGATCACCGGTACGCTATACCGGCGCTGCGCTCAAGAGACATTCGAAGGTGGAGAGCAGGAAGCACTCCCACAACACTCCGCAGAAGCACTCGCCACGTTCGATGAGTGCTGCGGCCAAAATGCTTGCCGCGAAACGCATCTCTCGAGCCGAAAGAAAACCCGCGCTATCCGTGGTCGAACGAAGAACGCTGATCGAAACTCCCGGCTCTGGCTTTTGCCGAGGAAAGCGCGAAGGCATCTCTCACACGAAGAGCGCCGTTGATGCAACTCATTACTCCTTTGTTCTTTTCTGTGTGGATGCCTGGTTCCCTGCCGACCACGCGCGTGTGTACTCTCCCACGCAATCTGCAGCGCTCGCTCGCTCGAAACGCTCGCACCTGCTGACACTCACGGACTGCTCGTTGCATGTGACGACCAGCGCGCAGCCCCTCTTGCTCGCTCGTCTTTAAGAAAACAGAATGTAGGTACAGTAGGAAAGATGACGTCTGTGATTGATCCCGTCTCGTTTCGTCGTAGGCAAACTTACCACTTTGGCAATGAAGCGCACGCATACGCGTGAATTGCATAACTCCAAGTGTCGACATAATTATCGTTGGTCGACGACCCACTGTAAGGTCGTTGGGCTTGTTCGCTTGACCAGGCCGCAGTTTCATTTATATGTTTCATATTATTGTCGAAGGACCAATCGCCACGTTGGCGACCTCTTGAACCTGCACCCCGATTTAAAAGCAGTAATGATATTACATATAGTAGATAGTTTTTGCGTTAGCTGTTCGTAGGCGGGCACAGTTCTGGAGGTCGGATACTTGGCGCTGCTTGCATGAGCCTGAACATAATCGTGGTTGCTTACGCCAGAGATGCGCTACCAAAATTGCGCTGATTAGCGTTGAAACCACAAATCGTTTCTGCACTAATGCACGACGCACTGCATCGCGCCCACCTCATCAAAGAATGGTGAACGCTAGATCATCTTCTGAACATTTACACAAGATATCTAGTTCTATTCTTTGACTCAACGGCCAACGTTTTCAAAATGCCTCTACGCGAAAGATCACCCAGATGAAAAAAAAAATAATGACAGATCTCAAAAGCCTTTAGGCGCAAGTGGAAAAAGTGGTCTATGTTTAAGCACAGAGTACGTTGAACCAGATACCTTCGACCCCTGTCTCGTCTCATATCGGTGAAAATTAAGACCCACACATCTGTATGTTCTCCAGAAATGTTCATATAAGTATTGTGACTAGACTTCACAGAAGCAAGACATTTGGGTAAGTGCAGGACTCTCTTTACGAGTAACACAGCTCACTGTGGAAATCGTCCCAGGCTCATGTGGGAATCTGTGATGAAAAACATTGTTCTTGCCTGAGTAAGTACAGAATCTTGCCGACTTACTTGCTCTTCTCATGGTGCTTACCCACTAGAGGGATCGTCCAAGCCGGTGGCTAAAGTAAATGCAACACTTGAAAAGGAAAATGTAGAAGGTGAGGTAAGCGCTCAAACTCTCTCTCTCTCTCTCTCTCTCTCTCTCTCTCTCTCTATATATATATATATATATATATATATATATATATATATATATATATATATATATATATATATATATATATATATATATATATATATATATATATATATATAAGTGTAGATTAATGGGCCGGTTATAACAAGGGCTCCGTGTTTTCGGACAAATCTGAAAATATCCGATAAACACTCCATGATCAACACTTCTTGCGCAAAATTTTCTCAGACAAGGGACGAAACAGACACGGACAAGGAAGAAATACGAACAAGTAAGAACTCCCCAAACAATAGATCTTGACCGCAACCAGCGGCAGCCTGGTCATTCATGGTAAGTGAGCAACTTCGTCTTAGCAAACTCGCATGGACACCTGCAATGAAGCGATGTCGTCGTCCGGTAGCGCAGCTACACTTGCGCTACGAACTTCCCAGTAGCAACCAAAGAGGACGTCGCTAAAGCAAAGGACAAACCGAGATCTAGCGAACTCATTTACTACTGACTGAAACTGTCCGTCACAGAGCTGTGAGAGAAGTAAAAAAATGCAAAGAAGTTAATTATTCTTCACCCTAATCATGATAAATTGTGTGCACAAATGAAAAAAAAAAAGAGGGAAGACAGGATTTCAGATCAATCACCTGCAGTATAGACAAGCCCCAGCACATCTCCTGCTAGGTAATTAAGGCAGTCGCCTGCAGGTACTGTAGACGAGCTCAGGTGGATTTCCGGGCTGATAAGCTTCGAGGCCAGCCATACGCAGGAACAGCGCTTCGGCAAGCTGTCGATCATCTGTTCTAAGAGCACATTGAAAGTGTGCGGCATTGTCTGTCGAAGCGAGGAAAGTAGCAGAGCAGATGATCGAATGAAACAATGGGAATCGATCGAGGGAGCCTTTTTTGCTAGACACAACCATGTGAAGCCAACAAATAATGAAGCGAACGAATGCGCAGGCTTGAATGAGTTGAGCGCATACGAGGACACGGACAGAAGGAAGAGACGTACACACACTGGCGCTTTTCTAACAACAATGGTTTATTTCATTCTCCTGCCGATTCATATACCAGTTTTGCGCACGACAGTCACGTGAACACTCTTTCATAAAAAACAACAATTTGATAACAACCAGGGAATTCACCTCACGAGAAGATAAACAGGGTGCACAGGCAATGACAAGCAAATTTAATGATTCATGCGCAGAAAGTGTAATTCTTTAGCACTCAGGGACATTGAGGGATTGCTAACACAAGCGTCTCCAAGATAATCGATTTGTTCGGCTTCAATGATCAGCCTAGTAATTTCGGACCGGTTCCTGCTGATTGTCCGTGTCCTCGTATGCGCTCAACTCATTCAAGTATGACCAACCAACAAGCCCGCATCGCCACCCTCGTCGAATGCGCAGGGTTTGTCATTTGTATAGTTTTCATCAATGTGTTGTCATTATGAGCTACGGAACACAGAAAGAGGGCGAAGAAACAACTCACGCTGATTGGAACCGAACCGACAACCTCCGCAATGAGCGTGCGAAGCACTATCTGTTGTCCTACCGTGGCATGTGCTCCCCATTCCCGTTGCTCGGGTACTCACGTGCAACTGTGGTAGTCTTAGCCATCACACAACTCACCACAGTGGCACATGCACAACATTATTTTTTCCCCATGGCGTCAAGTAGTACGTGAGCTTTACGATTAGTCTCTTCACACCTGCTTTGAGTTCACTTGGAAGAGTAAGCCGTTCTAGTATGACACGTGCATGAATTGGTAAAATGCATCCACACTAGTTAATCGCGTTATCAAACATATCTTCATGTTCTAGAAGGAGAGCCAACCCTTAATCAATTAAAGTGTCGAGGTGTCGAGGCGACTTCTCCAAATCCTCAGCACAGTTCAAAACACCAGGCGCCGGGTCGTCAGCTGGAGTGTCCTCGCCTACTTCTTCCTCAGCCACCGGCGCTTGTTGCAGCAGATGGAATTAGCGTGCGGCAATATGACAAATTCAGTGCACCCGCTCTTGCACGATATTCACTGTATGAAAAAAGTCACAGTTCTGCCCTAAAAGGCGAAGCACTGATAGCGATAACCGTGAATTAAGCAGCAATACAAAGTAAGATTTCCAGTTTTATCAGGCGCATATATTTAAGTAGACACTCGCGTAGTAATAGATGTAGTCTAGGGTTCGACCGAATACCCTCTGGTCAGGTGCGTTCATCGAAAAGTAGCAGCTATTTGCTGACAATATTGACTTTGGTCAGTGACCAAAGTGACCTGCTGATGTTTCATCGTGTACACTGCAAACGCAAACTAGCCGAATTGGGCGTTTTAGGGCTACAATCCTCGTTAATACTACCTTCATCTGGACAGTACTCCCTTAGGGTGTAATGAGGTGGGTGTAATAAAGTTCTGCGTCCTCAATTTTACTTCGTTAAGAAATTATGTGGAAGAAAGGAGGTAGATTCACTATCTGACGCCATTAGTCGAATGGAGTTCCAAGAACAAAAAACTCCCATCTCATTTCCTCTGGCATGTTTTCTCTCTTTTTTCCGAAGCTTTCAATAACGCCTTCAGTGCTGGCGGGCATGTATGCAGCTGTGCGGGGGAAAGAAGTAAAAGATAGAGGCGGCATTCTTCAGCGCACTAAAAATCCCTTGCACAGATAGCCCAGAGAAAGAGATATACGCGACCCTCCGAACGGCTGGAGAGGAAGCGAGGAAGCCCTTTGGCCTTGGCGGCTGCAGCCTAGTGCGGCCCGCCCCCGCAAGGTCAAAAGCAAGCCAGACGAGGCGCTACCGAAGTGAAATGGGACAAAGCTTCGCGCCGCATGCGCGCGCGAAGAAGAAAAAAACATAGAAAAAAAAGAAAGAAACGCGAGGAGGGAGTCGTTCCCGCGGCGGCGCGATCGTCGTAGCTAGGCCGGCTAGGCCTTGTGAACGCCACTTCTCAAGTGATCAGCTGTGTCGGTCGTGTGTGCGCGTTTTGTGCCTGCAGCCTCACTGTGTTCTCGCCGCTGGATGTGATATGCGTGGTTTGACGACAGTCCGACATGCTGCGCTGCGAGTGCGATAATCGCGACGGCCTATCGACTCAAGCGAGTGTGCCGCTGTGCATTACCAAGCAGATGATGGGCACGCTGCGTGCTCGGCACAGTCAGGAACAAAAATGGTAAGTAATACTGATGTTCTCTCTCTTTGCGAGCCCTTATCGTCGCTTATGCACCTGTAGATGACCTTCTGCACATTGCATCGCTTGGAAAGTGCAAAGAAAAGCAAAAAAAAAAGAAAAGTAAAATCGGCATGTCAAGCTTGCGAAATGCCCGCCAGCGCACCATGAGCGTGCCATGTAACCCATGCCGTACATTACACGCATGTCATTCATTGTTTCCATGTTACCAGCTGTCATTTGTGTACGTCATACAGTCACGTCACGCTATACCAATCTTGGTATGATATCAAGTTAGAGAACCGGAGGCGAGTGCACCAGGCTCCATGCCGTAAATGACATACATATCGTTACTTTCATGTTGCTATAAGTCGTTTATGTTCGACGCACAATCACGTCACGCTATATCAGTTTAGGTGTATGTCAAGCTAGCGAACCGGCCGCGAGCGCACCATGAGCGTGGAGTGTGTACATGACATGCATGCCATTATTTTCATGCTGCCAGCTGTCATTTATGTTGGACGTACAGTCACACTGCACAATACCAATTTTGGTGTATATGAAGCAGGCGAAACGGTCACTAGCGCCCCCGAGACCATGTTGTTAAAATAACGCCACACATGACAAGCGTGTCATGATTTGCACGTTAGAAACTGTCGTTTATGTGCGTCATACACTCTTGTGACGCCATACCTATTTTGGTAAATATCAAGTTAACGAAACAGTCGCAAGAGAACCAAGGGAGTGACGTGTAAATCATGTGGTTAATGAAATGCATAGCATGATTTTCAAGTTAAGACCCATCATTCATGTTCTTCATGCAGTCATGTCATGCCGCACGAGTTTTGGCATACATCACATTAACGAAACAACCACACGAGCCATGAGTCGTAGACGGCTAGATAGATAGGTAGATAGATCCGTTCAAAGTCGTAGAAGTGTTTAACAAATGCTTCGCATTTAAGTCGTTAAACTCAGATAGCAATGATGTGTGATGCATGTTTTGGAACTTCTGTGAATATCACTCATGCTTCATACGACCAGTCAATCTACCCAGGAGTGCGCCCTGATAAAGTTGTTTGCACGATATAATTTTCTTGCCTGCGATAAAGCATGAATGAGGCATGGTGCTTTCAGGGAATATACATTAGAGCAAAAGGCCACGGTTATCACACTGTCACATGAAGGAATGTACATAAAGGACAACTTTGTTTTCGATTTATTCTTTTCTCCAACTTCATTTGTTTGTTTTAATCCTTCGTCATCGTGTCAATTTGCGCACATTGACATGTGACAAGACCTTGCGCTCTCATTTTGCAGCATCTACCTTGGATGCAGTCAACTACCCTGGACATCTTTCTCCCGCCATGCAACTGTGAGAACCCACCGAAGCACAGATTGTCAGGAAGTGAAAATACTTTTCGGCAACAATTTTGCATTGCGCACTCTGCCCGTCTCCTGAAATAGCATATTAAGGTACATAAGCACTGTACCTTCATACATATGCATCAAGGAACAGTGAAATAGCATATCAAGGTACATTAACATCATTAGCCTGGATTCATTTAGCTTGAACGAATAAATCATATTAAAGCTATACAATGACGGCCATATCATGTGACAGACATCTGCTAAGTACAGTGTGTATTGTGAAGGACATGCGTTTTATGGTATTGAATGAATGGATAAATGTTTACTCCAAAAAAATACAGAAAATGGGCCTCAAGTGAAAAGCGACAATGGTAGCTTGAGAAGTGCACAAGGCCCAGTAGAGCAAAAAGAGAGACAGAGCAGCAGAAACATGTGCACGTTCAAAGGCAAAACATATACGCATACAAAAAGAAACAGGAAAGACAAAGCAGAAGAAACGTGCACATTCAAAGGCAAACACGTACGCCATCTGCAAAGTGACAAAATCAAAAAGGGTAAACATTTACGCTAGTGAAAACAATGAAAATCAGAAAACAGTGAAAACAGAAAAGAAGGAACGGCCATTCAACGGCATGGAAGGAATGTAACTTCATTGGTCACGTATCAACAGTGGAATTTGCCAAGGTTACATGTGCATATTCTTAGCCATTAGGAGATGTGCAAGGCTAATTTAATCGCATTGACATAAGTCAGCTGTTGAGTCTGTTGAACCAGATTGTCGAATCATCTTGTTTATTCCCTCTCGTTAATTTGCTGTTTTGCATTATGTTGCCATAGTTTTCAAGGTCAATACATAGTATCATGACTGTTGACATAATTTGACAAGGTGAAAGCGCTGTTATTGTGCCCAGGCCTTAGTTTATCCCCATTAGAAGTGCGCTGTTTATTTTTTGCCATGGTTCAGTGCCAAGTTGCCCAATATTCACTCCTAAACTGAGTAGGTGCGGTTAATCAAGACCTTGCTAACATTCACAACCCTTTTAAAGTGTACTTATAATGATAACTTTACTGACATCAAAAACTACCCACATAATGGTAAACATGGCAAGAGTACACTTCTGGTGGTGTTTCGCATTTTTTTTACATCCGTTTGTTTTTCGCCCTGTGCACACGAAGTGAAACGCTCACAAGGAAATACTTAGCAGCATCTCAATTTTGTATTTATTTCGTGTTTTGACAAAATGTCTGCAATAAGGATAGTGAAGTGCGAATCTTCGGTAAGACATTCATTTTTATGTATACAGAGATTTTAGTGGACTTCTTTTTTGTGTAACTTTCAGGAATACACTTCTGGCAAAGCAGCAAGTGTAACACACGGTACGAAAAGATTACAAGACTAAACAATCACACATCCATAGAGGAATGAAGGGGGCAGACAGGACAATGCGCTACTAGTAACTGAAGTGTAATCAAAACCACAGAAAGATATAAACATACATGACTAAAAAAGCCAAGCACATGTTCAACTTCAGTTGTTAGTAGTGTGTCGTTCCGTCCCCTTTGTTGCTATGTGTTCTGATTTCGTTTTCACGTTTTCCTTACCTATGAACTCAACTCCTGACTGTTTCACAGTCTCAATATATGTGTGGTCAGTTTTTATTCATCCTCATGGCATATCAAGTCCTAGGATCCAATGTGCAAAGCGACCAGTCAATATTTACAGGAATTTTTTTATTGTGCCTGTGATTGCCTAATTGCAAGTTGACGTTGCAGCCATGTTGCTTGGATTATTTTCAATGTGGTAATTATGCGTAGGCCATCAAGTGAGAAATTAAGGATGAACTTTTGAGTTACAGATGGCACTAGCTGGCATAAAAACATTGAAGCATGGATGTACTTGTTATGCATATTAGAAGTATTGGTACACTGAAGTCATGTGATTATGCCGACAAGTTCCCAAGCACACTACCAGAAATTTACGATGGCTTCCAGGTATCTGTGAGTAAATATGTACAGCAACATATGAAGGCAACCTTGTAATTTTGTGGGCATTGCTGAATGCTTTTATGCACCTTGGTAAGTGGACCTACTGTCAACACCACAGGTCTATTTTGGGCTTTTTTGTAGGAAACTCAACTCCAAAACCATGTGCGACATGTTTTGATGCCATAGGGCAAACTAATACAATAAAAAAGACTGTACAACTGCCTGTCTACACGGTTTCATATTTCCCAAAAGTGATGCTAGCCTTATTGTACTAATTAGTTGCCTTCGTGTGTAGGCTGACACCAAGTTCCTTGGGTAGCTTATTTTTTTGGATTGTACTTACATACTGGCACGGTGAAGTGCACACGTTAGTGGGCATCATGATGAGATTTTACACCCGACTTTCGTTTTGCTTTACTGCTGTGAATTATGTATAGTGCTTAGGCTGTACTGTATATGTTGTTCCACGTGTTCAGTTTTGGGAGTAGGTTCTGTGCCCGACGATGGAAATATATACCTATATCCTTACATTGACACGAGAACTGCTGCTGTTTTGATTCCAATAAAATGTTGCAACCACTGGTTCTTGTATCAATTGAAGTATGACTACTTGTCGTGCATGCAAATTGAAGAAATGAATTTGTGCTTGCAAAACAAATTGCTGAAACACTGCCTGCTCGATGTAACTGCTTGTGTTTTATTACCAAACACATTGAACAGATGATTCACAGATTATGACACGTTGTAGAAGATAGGCAACAGAAAGACAGAAAGTCATCACTGTGTTCTAACGTAGAGTGGGTGATCTTTTATCAATAGCAGCATAATTGAAGGTTGCTGTTGTATAAATAAAGTTTAACGTGTGCAGGTGGACGAGGGAGTGCACATATGATAGTTTTTCCAGTTTTCTGCATATTTGCTACAGTCCTCGTGTTTCTGTGTTACGATTGTGAAATTCTGAATTGCAAACAAGCCAACCTCTCTGCTGCTGTGGTGAAGTCATTCAACAGAACCATATTTTCTCAAGAACAGCTGTTCCATTGAGGAAGAGGGTATATGCTTTTTTTTTTAATGGGTACTGCATCATCTGTCTGAGGGGAGGGCCAAGTACACATGGACGTTCACAAGAGAGAAGTGCAAGTACATTAACTTTTTTGTTTTGTGGGAGACCTGTCACTGGTAAACTGGGGAGGTTGTCCTTGACATTGGGGCACGCGTTAGGCATTCGCTTTAACGCGGTGGCGTGATGCTTAACAATAAAAGCTAATTAGTAAGAAATGTAGGTAGTATCCGAGTATGAAAGCAAATAAATACTGAATATGCGTTATAGATAATCACTGAATGCCGTGCTAAAGCGTGCATTGCGAATAAGCGCTAATTGCGGAAATAGATAAGCGTTCAGCTGCTCTGAAGGCGCTGCTGCCCTATAGCTGCGTGCAGCTCGCGGCTGTACGCGCGCATTCAACGCACTTTATGTAGGCGCGTTACAATGTCCTGGAATTTTCTGCGTGTGTAATTTTCATATGCGAACGCAGGCGGTCCGCGCTAAAGAGTGCATTGCGAATAAGCGCTAATTGCGGAAACAGATTTTTGCTCAGTTGCTCAGAGCGCGCTGCTGCCCCTGCGTGCAGCTCGCGGCAGTACGCGCGCATTAAATGCACTTAATGTAGGCGCGTTACAATGTTCTTCTAAGTCGGGCATCTGCGTGTGTAACTTTCATATGAGAACGCAGGCGGTCTTCGAACCGCTCATAACACGCTGCCGCATCTGGACGCGCGCAGTTCGCGGCTGCGGAAATAACGAAAATTGCTCCACAGCATACGCTCATGGAATGCACATACGTTCGCTCATCTGAAGATACCTTTGTCACGCTGGTATTCACGAATTTAGCGCGAGCGCAGAGGGCACACGTTTATAATTTTTATAGCGGCACGACACGGTGAACCGGAGAATTCGGAGCCGAGGGTGTTTACGTCGATCGGCTCGGCCTGCATGACGCCCCACAAATTATGTATTGACCTTCCGCAAGAGCAAACACACGCCGATGGTACAAGAACAGAAGTTCGAAGTTGTGCCGACGGGTTACCAGCCGCTTTGTATATACATTGGTACATATATAAAAAAGCAAGCTTGCAAGTGGTCGCGCTGTGGTGTAATGGTTATAGTGCTTGCTTTAAGTGCGTGTGGTCGCGAGTTCGATTCCTGTGTCGTGCGTACTTGTATAGAAATGTCATGGTTGTGCAAATACTTTGATGTCCATTTTCTATTATGTCCTAGTGATGAATAGTAGCGGAAATTGGCCGGTAAACGTAATATTGTGTTTTTTTTTTTTCATTTCGCGACCGCTCTAGGGCTTCGTATAAAAGGAGGCTTTAACAGCTCTCAAAAGAAGCAGAAAAACTCTCAATGCGCTCTGTTCAAGCCACCAAAATGGGTTACATAAAAACACCAACTTTACCTCCAAAAGGAGGCTTTAAAAGCTCTCAAAAGAACCAGAAAAACTTCCAATGAGCTCCGTTCAAGCCCTCAAAATGAGTTCAATAAAAACACAAATTTACCTCCTTAGTTCCGTCTAATCACTCCCTCCTTTCGAAGGGGGTTTTGCGTAGTACCTTTAGGATGCACGCTGCGCAACGAGCCCAAAACTCCCTAAAAGGCTCAAACCCGTTTGCAGTGTACTAAGTTCACTAGTATGGTGTCATGCGCGTTAATGCAAACATGAACTCACCTTGCTCAACGAACGCAAAAAAAAAAAAAAAAACTTACTCGCGCGCGCGGTGACGGCGCTCTCTCCCACATGCTACATCATACATCGTACAGTGCGCGGGGCGTACTAGCATCTGAATGCACTTGAACTTTATACGGACCACCACATCGACGCCGATGCCTGCGTCTGGCAAAATTTCTTCTTGCAGTGTCCGTATTAATAATATCACAATAAAACATCCGACCAACAAAAGTTACTTCTATCAAACACAAGGATCATGAAACAGACATGAGATGCGTCCTCGCTTAAGCCACAGCATTGCTTGAAACAATACAGCAAGCACAAATTGACACCATGAAATATTGCGTTGTCGACCACGAGGCTGTTGGCATCTGATCAACTGCACTCTAAAATGTCGAACATGCGTACTATGGAACCAAAGCTTGGAAGCACATGGGATTGCTCGCATGGTTCTCCTATCGGTAATCCGAGAGCGCCACAGCGCTCCCCAACTATACTAATTGGAAGCCGCCTGACGCGGACTGGGCTACATAGTATGTCAGGGTCTCCGCTGAAGCCGATGAGAGCGCAGGGCTTTTCCTTGCTAACAACTCCATTATCTTACCAGAATGGACTTTCGTAGGAGGCAGACCGACACACTACCCGATTTTTCCAAGCCAACTCAGAGCCTCGTCACTAATTGGACATGTCCTAGAGTTATCCCTTAGGCACTGAACATTTTCCAATCTGGATTCCTATGTGGACTGTGAAAAGGTGGAAATGCAAGAAACTTACGCCACCTATCATTTGGAAAAACTATGGAGACAATTCACTGGCAGAAGAGATCCTTCCCTTGACGTACACGTATTCATCAAACCCGTACTGTGTATAGCACATACATTTATATATATGTCTGAAATGCTACCTCTTATACTCATGTTTTTGCTGCAACGGCTGCTTCAATCTCACTGTGAGTTTTGATAACTAAATTCATTGCAGTGCTTTGAAGATAAAACAATTCACAGGTGCATGGCAATCCTCGCGCTAGTGTGCACATTTCCTCAGATACTTTGGTTCACGGGAACTGCGTCCCACATCCGTGCATGATTACATGCCAATGCGCACTGAAATTCCTTAGTTTCCTTGCCGCTGCACTCGACGGGACGATCGCTTACTGCGGTACTTGTGATAGACAATTGAAGACGGGCGGAAGCTTAAAGGCAAGTGGGGGACTACATGTTCGCTCGCAATCAGAGCGTCTCGTGAAGCTGCGAGTTAATGTGTAAATTGCAGAGATATGCATGCAGACGTTGTAGAAGATCATTAATATTCGAAACGCTCTTGGTGGAAACGCACTTGATACCTCTAAGTCATCTAGATCATTGTAATAAGACGAAAGAGGACTTAGCACGTTCACAAGGACGGCATTACTGAAGTTTGGAACCATACTTACTTTAATAAATCTGTTTAAGGAGAAGTTGGCGCCTTTGTGCGGCACCGGGCTACTCCGCTTCTATTAAATGATAGTCGTCTTCGCAAAGTTGTCAACAGCCCCATAACAACGCCAATAAACACACAGACGAACATTCACACAATCGGTTTCAGTACTGCAATATACGTGTTAACACACGTATATTATTGACACAGAAGCTGCCGGGCGCTTGCATATTAGGTTTCTGTTATATACCGCACTCTGATTAGACTATACTTTAGTTCAGGTCATACAAACTTCCGTTGAAAAATGTGGTACTAGTTTTTTTATTGCGATAGCAATTATATGGGCAGTCTCGGCTGAATTTTGCCGTCGCCGTCGCCGCCGTCATGCACCGTATATGTATAAGTATGTATATATATATAAAAGCCCCAAAGAAAAATAATTCAGAAAAATGCTTCCGAAGCGCGGAATCGAACCAGGGACCTCTTGCTCCGCAGCGAGTGGCGCTAACCACTATGCCACGAAACGCAGATCCTCCACGTAGCTAACGGCGAACGTTATATACACACCCTTTACCGCTGGATAGACTCAGAGACGCTAGGCGCTTATAAGCGTTTCTTCATTACCAGCGAGATGGCGCTAGGAGCGCGACGGGCGGATTTAAAAGTCGTCGGCGAGCTCGCTCGCTTCTTCTTATATTTGCGCAGGGAGAACCTTGCCCTTCCGCTGTCTGCTCGCGCGGTTTTCTCGTGCTGAGAGGAAGGGGGATGTTTCACGCTTTCACCGTGATGTCCGCGCTCATGTTACGGAGCGTACGAAAGTCACTCGAGCTCAAGGGACGCCGCTAAACGAACAAACAGAAGATGAGCGCGAACTATCAAGTGTCACAGCTCGACACTTGAAACATTCTAGTTTCCTTCGCTGCTTTAGCCGCCTTTGCAACAGGAGCGCTATTCAAACTGAGAGTATCCAATGGCGAGCCTCACTTCGTATAGCATTACTTTCTTGCTATCGCATTCATTGCTTCGCCCTTGCGGCGAAGCTGTGACTTTTTTTTTTTACTCGCTTCAGCAACATAACGAGACTAGCATTTGTTGTTATTGTCAACGATACCAGCATACAGTGTTGAAATATCCGATGACATGCGTGGAGGGGCAATGCTTTGTGCTGGGTCAGATAATAGGAGAGCACGTTCAGAGCCAAACAACATGCACAAGATGTCGCGGATTACAAGTAGGATTGCTGCTAAAGTCCACCTTAAGCAAGCTCGATAATACTCGCTAGAGGAATGACATTTCCAAATTGGGCATACTTTGGCAATTTTGCGCATAACGATAGGAAAAAAAAGAGCTGAAGTGGAATGAAACATCGACAACACGACTCGCTACCATGCACGAATACTGTTCTTGGAATAGGAAAATATTCGGTGGGTCAACAAACGACGTATGAGCACGCCTGTACAGCAGCAACGATGGTTTTGTGCTCGGGGCATTTTCAGTCAGATTAAACTTTTTTTTTTTTTCAGATTAGAAAACTGCCTTGATTAGTGTTTCCTTATGAAGAAAACTGAAACTAAATTGATGTGCTGCAAAACTTCTCAACCATTTCGCTTCGTGCAGTTGCCCACATCGTTCCGGTTATATATGTACAATAATTTTGCCTTTCAACATCAACCACAAGCAGACACGGTTGTCGTTAGCTTGGCACCCTTTTACACTAAGACGACTAGCAACTTTAGCAAGGCGTGGGAGCGGGCTAGTTCATTACAGCAACTTTACATTTAGGAACTTAGTGCATTATAACAAATTTATTCAGAATGAGCCGTGCTACTAAACATAACTCGGTACTCGATTAGCACGAGCGGCAGAACTTTTCAGCGGTAACCAACATTAGATTTGAAAGGCTAAGTGACTAAATATTCACTTTGAACTTCCGCGTAACACCAATATTGAGATACTACGTAGCAAATTGTAGCAGTACCAATTACATTAGCTTACATCAAGGTGCCCGTGACGCGAAGCTTCATTAGGTGCACTATAGTTACACGAAATGTCAGGCAACCATGTAGTTAACACGCAAATAACCATTACCCGCTCGCGGGCTCCAAGCGAAGAATCGCCTGCAGCGCGAGTAGCAGGTCTCGATTGAAATTTCCGAAGTATTTGACTTCTCTAAGTGCACGTATATGCTTGCACTTCCTCATGTAGTTTCCAAAATAATGGTTTACAAACACTCCCCTTCGCTAAAGTGCGAGCCCGTGTAACGCATAACTACTTCAGATTTCTGCGCTGAAAAGCAATCCGCTGTTAATGCCTTCTTAATTAAAATCAAGCTCTTATTAGTTGCCTGCCGTATGCATCACGCAAGAAGGTACAGTGCCGTCCACTCTTAGGGTGAACACGGCTCAGCGTGGCCGCGCTCTGCGGAGCGCTAGTGCATCCAGCCAACGCCGGTGCTGGCACGCCCGTGATCGCTTCCCTGTAGTACAGCAAGAGGAGCACGTTCCCAAGCGTCTGCGCCGTTTCGTTTCGATGCGCAGAGCGCGGCCATGCTGATCCGTGTTCACCCTAAGAGTGGACGACACTGTACATTAGAACATTTGTTACCCGTAGCAGCTCATCAGTGCGTCGAAAATGTGTTTGCGTTTCTCTGATACTTCCGCTGTGCAGAAATATTCAGCGTCACTGACGCCGACTTCGCGGACAATATTACGGAAACGAATCGAGATGAAGTATACGGTTCCATTTGCTCGGTCGAAGTTTCCAGACGCAGGCTTTCACTGCGTCTCTAGTTCTTTCTTACCCATCAAAACAAAGTGTTCGGGAGCACAAGACCTTCAACGCAAGACCCTAATTCGATATCGCAGCTCATAAAATGTGTGATATACTTCAAGCGGAGTATCGAAGGAGTCCTTAATGTAGCCGCCATCAGTGCTGGAATGAGTCGCCATTTCTAGGATGTGAAACCTACGAGCACTTGGAATATTGCCTGTTTCGCGTCTGAAGAAAATAGCGCATCTATTGCCATCATTTCTTATTTTAGCAGCTTGATTATATGCTAAACGTATCCGTGTAGATCCTACTTTCTTAATCGTTCGACTAATGGATTTAATAAGGTGGCTATTTTACATGTAGGGTGGAAGAAAACAAGGAAATCTAAGAAACAGACGCTGGTGTATATTGCCGCTGTGCAATGAACCGTCAAAGCCTTTGCAGGTTACGCGTGTTCGTTGCCCCGCTTTATATGATGCGCGAACTTTTAAAATTTCTTGTTTCGTCCTTTTAACCTTCCCTTTAGTATGTTATGTTTACTCTTGAATTAAAAGCTACAAATATATTTCTTTGTTTTCTTTGGGCTGGTATGAATGCCGCGTAAGAAATGCGGCATATAGATATGCGGAATATAGCACATGCGGCATATATATAGATATTACCACATTAGTAAGATTTGGCTGCCTTCTGGGAGTAAAGGCTGGTGTAAAAAAGACCAGAAAAAAAGGGTCTGCACTTGCGCTTTATTTCCCACCGCTACCGAAATCGTAAATTAGACAAATACACGCAAAAGTATACTAGGAAAGTAATCCATCATTTTCTGCGCCATTAGCGTTGTTTTTATATAAATTTACCTCGCTCACACGGGTACACACGCCTTCTGCCGTTCTGTGCACCCTCAAAGGAACAGCACGGGAAACGGGTCTCTGCTCGGTCGAGAAGGCGACCTCCCACGAAGTGGTGGCTCCTCGAACCGGAGAAGCGCCGCGTCTACGCCAATCACGCTATGCAAATTTAATGGTAATGGACGCATGAGGGAAGAGAAAACAGAGCTTTACGCAAACACGGCGTGATAAGCGCTCGGTCTCGCTGAATTCTTCATACAAGCGCCCAGTGGCAGGCAGCAGCGGCGGGCTGTCTCGGGTGACTGAAGACGCCGCCCGGATGTTCTTAGCGGAGGCGTTGTGCACGTGTACCGGCGGCTTGTCACGCGAACGACGAAATGACGAGATTATAGAGTGGAGGTGCCTCGGTGTTCGAACTCCAGCTCTCTAACTCTCGGCGTTGAAACACCTACCTCTCGATCTACAACACATTGTCGCGGACTCCTTCTCCGCCGGTGCAGGGTAGCAAACCGGACATGCTTAACCTCCCTGCCTTCCCTCGCTTCTCTCTCTCTCACTCTCCACATTCGGTAGGCGAAACGTGCACACTACTGCCTGACTGAATGGAAGAATAGATTGCGGTCTACAAAATAAGCAACAAGCGAGATGCCTTTCGAATGCACTGATCGTTTTTGTTCTATACGACAAAACTACACATCCTAATCACATGCAGCTGCGCTCTGCGTTAAACTAAACTATTTGATTTCAGTGTTACTATGCCGCGATACTATGAGGTCATGTAGGACTTCACTTTGCGGATAGAACAGTAAAAATTTACAGAGTACGGTTGAAAGGAAACCTCAGTTACACACGGTCGCATAAAATTCGCAGCGGGCGTTACAATGACATTAACGAAAACTGGAGACGTTGAGGCGGCTGAGCACGAAGCAGCATTCTATTCTTCGAAAAGGTCCACGGCATGGCGGCACCAGCAGCCACTACGTAAATAAGATCTTGTTAAAAACATGCTTGGTGATTTATTGTTTTTTTTTTGTCGCGTGATATTCTAGGTCACTGATACGTGCCTGACTAGCCTAAAAATTCAAGGATCAAGGCATTGCCCTTAAATGTTCCATTGAAATCTTCTCTACAACCTATGGTTCTCGAAAAAAAAAACTTTTATCCATCGCTTCAGTTCAAAAGCAAATTACGTCGAAACGCACTGCATTTATTTCCGTGAAATGACGCAAGATGAAGCTTCATTGTACAATATTCTCTAGTGTAACGGTTATAACGTACGCTACACTGTGCAAGTAAACATGAGAAGCGGTCCCTTAACTGCTTTGTTTTATAACATGTGTGTTCGCCTAACACGGGGAAGGTTGACAAATAGTGCCATCAGCGAAGTCGCAAGACAACGAAAGTTTAACGCCAGTGAAGAAAAAATTCCAACCACTGCAAGCAGAGTGTGATGCTTAGGTGCTGATCAGACTGCTAGTGATAAAGCGACCAAGTGAAAAGAAATTTAGTGCACGTCGACATTTCCTTTTATAGAGAGATATAATAATTGTCGGGGTTTTACGTCCCGAAACCGCGATATGATTATGAGGCACGCCGTAGTGGAGGGCTCTGGAAATTTCGACCACCTGAGGTTCGTTAACATGCACCTAAATCTAAGTACACGGGCCTCTAGCATTTCGCCTCCATCGAAATGCGGCCGCCGCGGCCTGTATTTCAGGTCGCGTGCATAGGCTTAATGGGCCTTCAATTTATCGCTGTCAGTGCAGAACGCATCCGTGTCGTAATAGTTCTACGAAAACAGCTTCAGCCGCATTTCTACTCATGCCAGCGTAGAATGAAGCAAAAAAAAATGCACTGGCTTAGCTCGGCTATGCCAGGATATACGTAGCGTTAGCAAAGGTTCAGGTGAATATTCTTAGCTTTCCAGATTCTCTAGGATTATTAGCCTTCTTCTGTTCATTCTTCGTACGCTGAACCGCTAATTGCCAGGCAACTATTTCGGGATCCGATGAGATAAGCTTATCGGCTCTTCTGCGCCGTCGATCAGCATTTGCGCTCTCGTTCTCCATGGCGTTATCCACCTGCAAACGCCAGTCAGAGGCACTATCAAGCGGCCCCAGCGCAGTGTCAGACGGCGACTGCACAGCGAAGGCGAATAGCTGCGCGCGCACCGGCGCCACTGTGTTTATGGCTACGACGTCACTCCTCTCGAATGCGGCGCAGACCAGCAGCGGCGAGCCGCGCGCGGCGGTGGCGGAGAGCGCGTGAGATGCCAGCTCCGGTGATCCAGCTGTGTGACATCACTGATCCTCGTGCACACGCAGCACGGCTCATGACCATCCACGCGAAATCGGCTCCGGCTAGGCAAGTGTAGCTAACGCTACAAAACTCGAGCCAGTTCCACACCGTGAGAACTGTAGAAACTACGGAGCAGAGCTGAGGATTCGCCGGCCCTTGCTAACGCTTGGCTTGTGCATGTCTGCATCGAAGCTGCGTCTTACTCACTATGAATATTTGTTTTAACTAAAAGAACTAGTTGGCGACAAATCTAGTTCGAATCGCTTCTGTTTATGGAGATAGGCGACACTCTCGACCTTCGCTTTCCTCTCCTTCCTTCCGCTTTTGCCCGCTGTACCTTTGTTTGTATATTTTTATTTCGGTTGCTCGGCTACGAATAAAAACCTTAACAATTAAAAAGCTAATCCATGATCACCATCACCTCACTCCTTTATTTCCTTCAAGATCCATGGCTACGAGGATATTGCCTATGAGGTGGGATTTGCCCATCTATACGGGGATAAGTTGTGGTTACATTTAACGAATCGTGGCTGTGCATTGTGACATTTTTTCCCCTTCTTTGTAAGGCTACGATAATATCAGGGGCGTAGCCGGGGGGGGGGGGGTGGATGGTTCGACCCCCTCCCCCCCGAAAAAAATTTCTGGCTACGCCCCTGGACAATATATTGTGAGATTCTCGCGACGGAGGCTGGCGGATGTCAGAATAGCTTCAGTGCACGATAAAGAACTCCGGGTGGTCGAAGTTACCCGGAGACCTCCCGTAAGGCGTCTCATAGCCCGAGTCGATTTGGGACGTTATACTCCATAAACCAAGCAATCAGAATGGCTCGTAACCTTGGCCGCTCCAAGATAAACAAAACAGCGCAGATCAACCACAGAAGCGCGCGAACAAAACAACGAATACGAAGCCAGCCTGACACACGAACAAAGAGATCAGAAAGATAGACAAAATAAAGAAAAAGATAGAGGAAATAAACAGTAATTCACGCTTGCCTCCCACGCAGCGAAATGTTAAAAACGATGTTGTCGCCCTCGTGGGCTCATAGATAGACTGGACGCACGGTGACACAACGAACTCGACTATAGTTCTCCACGTTACTTACCCCATGAGCAATGAAGAGACCGAACTACCACGAAGATATACAGACGTCGGAATTAAGCACCGCGGCAGAAAGGAATAAACGGAGCCAAAGATCGCACGAAGACAAACCACAAAAAATCACCCTTTTCGTCTTACTTAGGGCACGAAATGGTTATGACAGCGCTTGCAGAAAACCTACAGCCTAATAACGCGCGTCTTAATTGCGAACTCGGGTAGAAACACATTTCAGTGAGGGGGAAAAAAAAGAGGGAGTGATTTGGTCCAAATAACACGCGTTGTGGACACTGCTACGAGAGCCCGGAATTATCATCCATGCTATGAGAACTTCACAGCGCGTTTAGCATTAAAAAATAAAAAGAAGAAAAATAAACAGACGCTTATGTACGGACTCGCCTAGTGAACAGTCATGCAAATGGAAATGAATGATACTAGACGAAGTAATTTACAGGCCTTGTACGCGTACGTCTCGCAGCCATCTATTGCAGATATACCAGGCGAACAGAACTGAAACATACGAAATTTGAAAACGAACCGATAATTACGCGCTGCTCATCAACGCGTGCAATAATCATGCTTTTCCTGCATTTATAATGAAGGCGTGCCACTATTTCGCCCGTACATCAAGCTTCAATGTTTATTGCGCTTGCTGAGTACCACGCCACAATATTCAATTCAGCTCGGATATTCTATAGCGACGCGTCTACTGCTCTGAACAGTCAACTCAGCTCGAAGACTATTTTCCTCATTAGAACCTCAGGAATAATATATGCGTATACGCGGTACAAAACAACACATCAGCTATTAGAACGAGCTGCACGCGCGATTACTGCCTCAGTAATGGCTGCACATTTGTTGTGTGAACGGGGCTTTCTCGCAACCGGATCGAGAAACGCGTTTCTTTTTTTTTATTTAAATAAAACAAGCACATAAGCGTACATATTCCCATCGCAGAATAATGAAATATGGGCCACGATTATTGGCGACGCGTTCTGCGACGCTCTTTCGTCGGGCGCTCTTCGCGCAGCGCCAGCGATGAAAGCGACGCTCCGCCCGTGTTATGGAATTAGTCTACCGTGAACGATGAATTATTAGGGTGGCCTAGAATTGAGCGCGACGCGTTGCGACGAGAAAGTGGCCCAAAATTCACTCGCCCGCACGTAGAAACGCACACTCGCAGACAACTTTCTGTCACAGTGGAGGGAAAGAAGAGCGCGCGCAAGAGCGCTTCTCAAAGGAGTCCCACGTTTTCAACCGCGCTCGTTTGAATTGGAAAGCAGAAAACGCGAGCAACTTATTCAAAACAACAACATGAGACAAGTACACTCAGTTGACTGTCAACCTTGACTCTTTTTTTTTTGTGCCTTTCTCTTGAGCCTCGAGAAAATTAAAGTTCGCCATACGACGAAGCTACGCTGGTTCAGTGTCTATTCCAAGAAACCAAAAGCGCTGTCGAACGATGCCGGTCTACTTAGCGGAGTCACACGTGCACGTGCGGAAACTCCGCCGCCGAAGCTTTTCCTTGATTGGTGTATAAAGTTGTCCGTCAGTATATTACGTGGTTAGATGGACTAGCGAAGAAAGAAGTCAGTTAGCAGTGCAACGTCATTTAGAAAGGTGCCGTCGGCGCTTTCAGACCATTAAAAAACTTTGCTCATGTACGCTCTCAGTGCTTTTGCAGTGGTTAAGCGTTTTACTGCACAAAGCTGGAAAAATGCGAGGATGTCATTCCCACTTACGATTCGGCACAAACCTTAAGATTTTAAGAATAATCAGCACCGCTCCTGTACTGCAATAAATCCGAAGAAAGGCTTTCATGCCAAGACAAAAATAAAAAAACGAAAAACATGAAAGAAAAACGGTTCGTGAATAAATAATGGAGAAATAAAAGATAGGGAGGAGGTTTGTGTGTGTGTGTGTGTGTGTGTGTGTGTGTGTGTGTGTGTGTGTGTGTGTGTGTGTGTGTGTGTGTGTGTGTGTGTGTGTGTGTGTGTGTGTGTGTGTGTGTGTGTGTGTGTGTGTGTGTGTGTGTGTGTGTGTGTGTGTGTGTGTGTGTGTGTGTGTGTGTGTGTGTGTGTGTGTGTGTGTGTGTCCCACTCTCGAGCGCGCCGTGCAACACGACGTGCAACACTGGGCGCGCGGGAAAACCGCCAGCCATCCCGGCTTGCACAGCGTTTATACGTGCTGCACCTCCGACGTACCTCCGACATTGGACGCGTGGGCTACACGGCTTGCCACGGCACGGCTGACTAGAGAAAGAAACGCACGCCACCGAAATAGAACGACACATATACACCAGAGTTTAAAATTATAGCGTTTCAGTATATTTAAAATAATTATCAGTGTGGCGAACGAAGAATGCCACTACGAATACGAATGAGGTGCAGCTTGCAATAATTTTTCGGTGAGAGAAAGTTGATAGATTAACGTGAAGTCTCGTGTATGCCCAACATCATCCCTTATACCGTATGGGTAAAACAGCTAATCACATACCCTCCACAAATGTCAGGTTTTAGAAAGGGACGCAGCAGCATCGACAATGTGATTAGCCTTATCAACTGCGTAAAAGTCAACAAAGAGGCAGCATCACTATCGGCGTCTTCCTAACATCAAGGGAGCGTTCGATAACGTGACTCACGAGTCTATCCTATACGCCCTCAACTCTGTTGGAGTTGGTTGGATCGTATGTACCGCTGGATCTGCGACTACCTCACCGATCGGTCAGTCTACATGTCCACGAACGAAGGTGACACAAGCCCGCACACAGTGAAACGAGGAGTTCCCCAGGATGGTGTTCTAAGTCCGACCCTATTCAACATCGCCCTCATGGGACTGGAGAAACGCATCCCTGCATCTGTTGAAATCTCTATATGCAGATGACATCTGTATATGGAGCAGCGGTCGCAACAGACGTGTCCTACGAGCAAGGTTACAGAAAGCTCTCAATACAATCGAGAAATTCTTACTCGCACGAGGTCTAACGATGTCACCAGAAAAATGTGCCGCCGTTGCTTTTACTAGGCGTGATGTCTCGCGCTATATGTTAAAGGTAGCAGATTCTCCCATTCGATATGTGCCAAGTCATAAGTTTCTGGTAGTGACAATCGACAGGCTAATGACGTGGACGCCCCATGTTCGAGTATTAAAGGAAAAAATTGGGTCATACGCGAGCACCTTCCGCTTGTTATCAAGCAGCGCCGGGGGCTGCTCCGTAAACGCCCTGCTGCGAATGTACACGGCTCTCTGCGAAGGTCTTCTGCGACACAGCCTTCCTGCGCTACATGGAATTTCCCAAACCAACATACAAGCACTCACTGGAGCTCAAGCAAAAGCCCTGAGGGTGTGTCTTGGCCTACCAAAAAATACATCAACTATCGGAACCCTCGCCGAAAGCAGACGCCTATCAGCTCCAGTGCTCCTACAGCAGGAGTTTCTTCGAGTCCACTTGCGCTATGCCACCAGAGTGCCAGGTCATCCGCTTGCTTCAGACAGCGGCCCTGTGGTACGGAGCTTACTCCCGCTGCATTATCAAAGCGCATCGATGCCTGCGGAGCCATCGTGGAAAATTCCTTCGTGGTCAATAGTCACTTTCGTGCCTGGGTTCAGTAACAAGAGGCGCACACCCGGACCAGCACTAACATATTTCACTCTACAGCACATGGAAAACAGCTACAAGGCTCACCGTCATATTTACACTGACGGTTCTGTCACGCCCACGTCATCTGCCATTGGGGTATGGATTCCGTCTGCCAATGTCACCATTTCTGCCACTCTCAGTCACCGTACTTCATCTACAGCCACCGAACTGGCCGCACTACGGGCTGCTTTTAATTTCATCGTAGACCAGACAGCCGAGTCTTGGGTCATCTTCACGGACTCAAGATCGGCGCTGCAGTCTCTGAAGTCCTCAAGCACGCAGGAACAGCTCGTAATGGACATCAAACGCCTATGCAATAAAGCCTGCGAATTGAATCACCACATTGTTCTACAGTGGATACCTGCCCACTGCGGAATACAAGGCAACGTCCAGGCTGATGACGCTGCCAAAGCTGGACATGACGCCTCGAGAGAAATGGTTGAAATACCTTTCTCGAGAAAAGACGCGGCGACATTTGCATCGGCACATGCTTGGCGCTTCCAGCGATCCCTCTGGACAGATGTCAGTCACCAGTATGGTCCTCTTTACAAAATTGATCCATCGTGTGCCTTCGATATGCCGAGAGACCTCAACAGACAAGAGGAAACATGCTTGCACCGCGTCAGACTAAACGTCGCCTACACTCATTACTTCAAGAACAAAATCAAGTTGTCGGACTCACCGTTGTGCGTTCAATGTAACGTCCTAGAAGACCTAAAACACGTTCTCTGCGAATGCAGGCGATAGGCAACAGAAAGACGATCTCTGAAGGCGGCTTTGCACCTTCAACAGGACTCGTGTTTAGAACTGCGGCACATTCTGGGCCCATGGCAAAACAGCACCTGCGCGTTACGCGCAACGAAAGCGCTGCTGACCTTTTTGCGGCCACAAGCCTGACGAAAACTTTGTAAACAGTGTAGTCTATGTATGTATGTGTGGTTGTCAGTGTATATATCATAATCATCACCCTGGAGCACCTGGAGTAGCATGTCAGGCGAATAGCCAGACAAACATCTCCAGCTTTTCATTAAAACATTTCTCTCTCTCTCTCTCTCTCTGTCATCCTCATTTCACCACTTTATTTCCTCAGAGACCCGTCGCTGCGAGGGTATTGAGTACTAGGTGCGATTTGCGTATCTATACAACGACAAAAGGTACAAATATACATTGGATGGATGTATGAAAATATGAACTCCTTACAATAGTGCATAAATGCACGAGTATACTTGAATGTACTCGTTTCTAAGTTAGTTTTTTTATCATTTCAGGCACTCAGAACGTAAGGCATCCGCAACAGTACACGAGCAGTGCTATGTGATGGGGCAGGCCGTTCGAACCTGTAGCTGTTTAGAAATAGAAGCAGAAAAAGTCACAGTTTCGCCGCAAACGCGAAGCAATGAATTCGATATCAAGAAAAGCGGCCCGTGATGGAAGCGCTGCTGCGCTGCAGAAACATCTACCCCCCGGCAGCAACGAAGAAGCGAGAAGCAGAAGCAGAAGAAGCGAGCGAGCTGGCCGACGACTTTTAAATGCGCCCGTTGCGCTCCTCGCGCCATCTCGCTGGTAATGAAGAAACGCTTATATGCGCCTGCCGTCTCCGGGTGCTGCTAGCGGTAAAGGGTGTGCATATAACGCTCGCCGTTAGCTACCTAAAGGATCTGCGCTTTGTGGCGTAGTGGTTAGCGCCACGCGTTGCGGAGCGCGAGGTCATTGGTTAGACTCCGCGCTTCGGAAGCATTTTTCTGAATTATTTTTCTTTGGGACTTTTATATATATATATATATATATATATATATATATATATATATATATATATATATATATATATATATATATATATATTCATACTTATACATATACGGTGCATGACGGCGACGGCAAAAATCAGCCGAGACTGTCCATATAATTGCTATCGCAATAAAATGTAACCGAATGACAGCGTGGGCAAGTGACCTGTCAAGGGCGTCGTGTTGGGCGCGAGAGGGATGCAGGCGAAGGCAAAACTAAAATTGTTTACTGCGCAAATTTTCGCGTACGCATCTTTCGGTTCGTGGTGTGCTAACAAAGATCTTCTTTTGTTATCATTTTGGCGAGCGCCGCACGAACCGAAAGATGAAGGCAGGATGTAAGGTATGCGATGGAGGTGAATGTGATAAAACTTGTGCACTTTAAGGAAAAAAAGGAAAGAGTTCCTGTTGCTCTCTTTGGTGTGCCACGCGGCTTCAACGACTCTCCGTAGATAACGTAATGATCACCAAGGGAGAGTTAAAGTGTATCTTTAAGGAAGGATATGTATTTGGGAAGCGAGAACTCACGAAAAGGAGCAAGAGGTAATCTTTTTGTCCTTAGAGTGTGAAATAGGGATAAACAGCGAGGACGAGATGGTAATGTCTGCGGATCTGATTGTGTTTTCAAAGGCGAAACAACGACGTCCTAGCGGTGTGAGGAATGAAATGCACGGTTTTGGATGATGGTAGAAAGGTGACGCCCCGAACTTCCACTCCGTCTACCAGCCGAACGATTTCGCCACGGACGCATGGGCCTCGCCAGCTCGACACGCGTCGGCATCTCTCGCTGCAATGTTTAGCGTAATGCTTCGCACCACAAAAATTTCTTCGAATTTCGGCCGCATTTATTGGCATGGTCTGCTCGAGGTGGAATAAAAGTTCAGCAGAAGATTAAACACGCAATCGTGTCACATGACTTGTCTACAGATCCAGTCGATCGCGTCATTGCGCCATAGTTCTACTTGTCTCGCTTCCCATATAGGCGTGCGATCAAAGTACCATTAAATAGAACACGTTTCTATAAAGCGATACATACACAAAGAACAAGCTGACCCGCTCAGCGATAAAAAAAGCGCGAGTTTGTAACATGGCGCTCGCTATCGCGCCCGCACTGATCGTTGTGCGTGAGACTGCTTCGCTAAATGGGGTATCTACAGATTTAATTCAATTACGATTAAGTTCTTTTTAGTGCTACTTGTGAAACTAGGCAGAAAAGTAAAGCACACACACAAAAAACTAGAAAACGCTCTCTGCTGCAAGTGGGGTGCTCCGAGAAATTAGAGGAAAAATAAAAGGCAGACAAAAAAAATAACTGTTCTTCATTGCGCGGAGAAAGAGGGGCGCTCGAAGTGAAGAACTCCTGTGGACACCAGGCGTTCAGGAAAAAGGGTCCGTGAAAATTGCCTGCGGACTGTGTTTCTGACCGAGAACATTGGAAACGCTTCGCAAATTGCGAGTGTACGCTACAAGTAACAGCTCCCCATTACCTGGAAATGAGGTTGTGTTGGAGAATCCCCCTTCCATGCGGTTCTTCTATCGTTCTTTCGTATTGGGACATCATTTTAAACTTTACAAGTGCTGTGCCATCAAATATTTATTTATTTTTTAAGAGAACGAGTGTACCCTTTATTCTCCAGTGCAGTGAAAGAAAAGGAAAGGGCACACACATTTACTTCTTATTTGGTTCTAGTTTTTTCTTGGGATAACAGTAAAGTTTGAGCCAAATGAAGCCCTTTCGTCAGGAACAGCTGGAGCGTGGCTGGCTGCCTAAAGAACTGAGACGGTTGCATGACGAATATGGTTGAAGAGTTTTTCCTCCGACATCTGCCGTCAACAGTGTACTTCATTTCTTCATTTTTTTTTGTTGGCAGCGTCATGAAAAAAAAAAAAAATGCCCTGCCTCTCGGACTGGCGTGGCCACACAGCAGTCGGCATGCGCGACTTGGAGACAACATGCAAGAGAGTTTGATGACAGCGATAATTGTGATGTTATAGTCTGTGGTAAACTGAAATAAATGATGTGCAATGGCAAGGAAACTATGTTTTCTTTGTTTTAAGGGCAAAAGATGTGAATATCACTTTACTTGTGGTTATTATACCTAAGAGGACACTGAAAAATGTCCTTCGCTTTATTGTAAATACCATAGTTATCACCCGACACCCGGAGTAGCAAGCCAGGCTAACCTCTCCGGGATTTTCATTAAAGAATATTATATATATATATATATATATATATATATATATATATATATATATATATATATATATATATATATATATATATATATATATATATATATATATATATATATATATATATATATATATATATCTTCGCTTAAGACCAGAGCGCTAGTTCAAAACACTTCATTCCAGCCGTGCCAGTGGCAGTGCTGGAGGTCGGTTTTGGGGTAAGGATCCTACAGTAAACAGGCACGGGGTTTAGTTGAGAGTACTGATGTTTGCGCCCAGTTGTAATTATAGTAAGCCTGATTCTACAAACTTTTCTGTTGGTTACTTTGCGGAGAGTGCTTCCACCACACGATTCAATTAAAGAAAGCTTTGTTTGTTGAGACGCCGGAGGGCTTTTTTTGGGAAACGAATGAAGCTATGGTAGTCTCGAAAGCATTACTGTAGGAGACTTAAAGGCAACGAAAATGTAACGGCAGGTTCCTTTAATGCGGCGACACAAATGTTAATATTGACTGGCTTGTTCAGTAAAGAAGGCCAGAGGTTTACTTTCTTTTTCTTTTTTTTTTAGACTCACAAACCAAGGATACTATCTACGATCTTGATATCAGAGCTCGGGACGTGACACAGTGAAATGGATGAGTGTCGACAGACTCATTTAGAGGCTTCATAATGTTTGATTGACTTCTTGGAGTCGAAAGCTCCCGGTTAACATTTAGTTACTAGAGACTAGTTCAGCTTCAGTCGAACAGGTGCGAGAAGCAGCAGATGGCGAACTGAGCAGGAACGTCCCGAAGTGCTACTGCCACACGCACTTAGTGTCGCGGGCATCGGGTCACGAATGTGCTGCAACACGTCACAGTGTGCTGGTCCCAACAGACCCGCGTCCGTTCGTACGCAGTGAATGCAATGCGTGTTTGGGACAAATCAGCTGGTGAGGCTAAGGTAACAGCAGATCTACGAAAGGGCGGTGGGCAGACTGTTCTAGAAAAACTAGCCACCCTGTACGCGCAATAGCTCTTGACCCGCAATCCCTCATCAGCGTACCGGAATCATGGAAAAATGCTAACATCATCAAAATCGCGTCACGAATATGGGGGCGCAGCCAGGTTGAAAAAAACATGGCTGATCCCTCTGTCATAGGAATCGGTATAACACGAAAAAGAAACGTGTCTTCACAGAGGTATTTGAGCGTTTGTTGTGCATTCTTTCGCCCCAAGAGCGAAGGAATGAATGCTACAGCATCAAATTGTAATGTTACGCGAAGAACGGCAAGCCGCTCGAAACTTGCAATGCGCTGCTCAAGCAGAAAGGACGCGCGGAATGAACATACACAGGATGAGCACGAATTGTCACAATCGTAACATATTTCTGTGTGAGCAGCGCGCTCCTTTCGCAAAAGCGGCCGCTGCAGTGAGCGAGGTGACCTTCGTGCTCTCAAAGGAAACTTTCAGGCAAAGTGCAAGACGTGCAAACTACCGAGATCACGAGATAAGCGCCCGAACGAGCGACCACGCCCTGTCGAGGCACGCGCTAATCCGCGTGTGGGACGACTTTTAAAGCGCGCTCTTCGAAAGTCCCCGCTCTTCGAGCCCTTCGCGCCACCTCGCTTGTGATAACGAAAACACGCTGTACCGCCGATCTCTTAGTACCGCCACCGACGAATGGTGTACATAAATAGCTCGCCGTTAGCATAGCAGAGAACATGCCGTCTGTCGCGGAGTCATCTCGCGCTGCGCGCTGGCGATCGAGAGGTCGTAAGTTCGACTCCCGTTCACGGAACTTTTTCTTATAGTTTTTTCTTTGCCATATGTTAGTCTTTATATTTTGCAACGTCATATCCGTGACGGAAATGCGTCAGTGCAGCCGCTATGCACCCCGGCATAAAACACTTTCGTGTTAAAAAAAAATGAAGACCCGCCTGGGGCGCACTCCCATTCTCCAGTACAGCCAGGCAGTAGTGAGGCGGTCTTCGTTGAGTAATGGTGTCAGTCTTGTTGACAGCTCAGTGTTTTCTCTGAGGGGTCGGGCCGACCACTTCACATTTGAACGGTAGCGCGTTTCAAGCAAGCACGCAGAGTGCTCCACACAACCATTGCATTCGCTGCACGCCAACACTACGAAAGCTTCTCCATCGTCCAACAACTCAGTGAGCACATGCCAATCGGTCAGTCGAAGACGATGATGTGTGCGACATCCATCCCGTCTTACTGCCACACTAATCCTTTTCTTATACCGCGGGCAGTTCCCCCTCCTGCAATAAGTCTTGATTGATTGATTGATTGATTGATTGATTGATTGATTGATTGATTGATTGATTGATTGATTGGATTGATTGTCAATAATGTCCGACAGCAACATAGCGCCTACAGGAGACGCCATCGTGGAGACCTCCTCATTAATTTTGATTTCATTGGGTTTTTACCGTGCGCTCAAATTGCAGTGAACGAGTGTCCATAGCACTCGGCCAACCCAACTAAAGATGGCCGCTGAGGCTGAAAATCAAGCCGGCGGCCTTCGCTTTTGCAACAAATTGCCACACAGCCATTGTGACACCTCACCAGGGGAAAGAAATGGTGGTGGGGTTTGGTTTCTACTCTATCATTAGGATTAATGAACCACAGATTATGCGTTCGCCTCTACAATACAATATTCGTTCATCTAAACCATGGCCATTTTTCATATAGTTCTTGCTACTATTTGTTATGCAAGACAGACCTTTACAAGTGCAGTAGGGTTTGTTGAAGGGCTATTTAGTACATGTTTGTTTGAAGAAAAAACATGGTCGATCCCTCCGTCATAGGAATCGGAATAACACGAAAGTAAAATGTGCCCTTATAGAAGTAACTGAATGTTTACTGTACATTGATATAAGAAAGTTAGCACAATGTATATTGATGTCTGGCAGCTATCCGCCTCGTACGCTGCTGCTTTGAGCTGTACTGGTGGCGCCACCAACGGCAAACGGTAGCGAAAGGTGGATACGCGCGGCTCATAGAAGCCGTGGGCAAAGCGCCCGTTACTCGCCGTTTTTCTATTCATTTTTCATTCTGGTTTGATATTTGTACTGCCGACGCTGCTCCACTAGACAACCATGCCGTTTGTTACGTCGATTGTTCTATATTATTTGTTTTAAAATGACAGGCCCGTATTTTTTATGCGTGCGCGCGATGCACTGAGAACGTTTCTTACGTGCATGTGTCCAAGTTGTTTGCGTGATCTGTTAACACTGATGAAATAAAAACTGTTGCAGTACAAAACAGCATTCTTGTTTTATTGAACACCCCAAACAGTACAACAACAATGCATATTACGGCTGTATGCCTGCTTAAGAAACGCACAAAAGACACGCGTTTTTATCTTCGCCCAACACTCGCAACACTCAACTAGGCCAAGAAAACCGAAATCTAACTTGCTGAACGTTTTAACAGCCGCCACACAACTGCATAATAATGCGTGAAAGTACTTTAGCAAATGACCAACAAACATTCACACAGCGTATTTTTTTTGTTCACAGACCGTGTTAACATATGTGAAAGTTCTAACTGCATTGCAATCACATATTTCGGAATATCTAATCACTTTCACCATTGAATCCACAATCCTCTAACACATGCGCCTTAAAGTGAGCATGGCATTACTCAGACTTATATAGGAAATGCGCACGCGTGGCATTACTCAGATTTATATAGTAAACGCGCACGCATGTAATGTATCTCGTATGCTAGATTCTCCTTTGGTACGTGCAGCTCAACATAAAATGCGATTCTAGAAGTAATGTTCGTGTAGTAGCGAGCATATAGAAGGGCAGCCACTTACAGCTTCACTTACCTTTGCAAAAACGGTATTCCAATTGCAATTCAATATTAACTGACGCAACAACGATAACAACACACTTGTTGCACACAGGCCTACCAGGTTGACGCGCGAGGCCCACCGCGGTTTTTTAATGTAGCACAATCGTGCGCGTACAGTACGCTAGAATATTCTGGCACAATGTCGTCAAGCTTGCAGTCACTTCAGCGGTTCTCACGATGTAGCACCAGTTGACGTCCTCGCGTCATCAAACTGCTACGACGCCCAGAACTACACACACAGCTGACTTGGAAAAACGCGGTCTTGCAGGAGGCCATCTTGTCCAGCAACCAACAGACAAAAGTCCACAACTGAGGCGTCTGAAACATTGCCATTGATGAGATGGCAGCTGAACGAAATCAGGGCTCATCGTCCGACGTGTGGCCACCGCCTTAAAGGGGTCCTGAAGCACCCCTTGGGCTTGTTGAAAAAACATATCCTGCGGAAAGCTGACACGGCTATGAACTGCTCTGCCAAATATTACAGTCGTGCGCGCCGCGTAATGGCCACAAGCGGAGCGCGAAGTTGCCGTTTCCCCAGGCACCCTCTTTTCAAACAGAGGCCGGTTCTCACTCTCGTCGGTGGGCGGGGCGTCTGTCCGTTTACGTCGCGGATCTGTCCGTTTGCGTCGCAAGAGACATAGCACGCTTATTGGCCGATAGCCGACGTAAATCGAGAGCGGCGTTCGGATCAGATGCGCTTCTTGCCGCGGGGTGCCACCACTTGCCGGCGCCGCATAGAGTCACTAGAAAAATTTTTCTAGTGACTCTAGCGCCGCACTCCTCAGTACCCAGTAGCCGCACTCGCGCAAGCGAATCACAGCGGGAGAGCGATCGCGTTTCATGACGCGCGCTGACGTAACTTCTTTCCCCCATGCCATCCCTCCCTGTCTAGCTTCCAGTGCGCTCGTCGGCACGAGAAAAGAGAGAAAGCGCTGGGAGCGTGCGCCAAACCCCCGTAACTCCACTGATTCTTGACGGATTCGAGAAATTTTTGCGGCAATCGATTCGGGAGGCAGTACACTCCGATACTGAGGTCATTAGATCATTACTTGGAAAAGTGGTTCATGACCCCTTTAACACAATATTAACGTTGTAACGTTCAAGGAAGACGCGACGAAAGCGACGAGCCCAGCCGGTCTTGTCGTGTGCGCTACTGCAGTGCACAGCGCGCGCTCTCACGGCCACCGAAAGAAATAAAAGAAAGTGGAGAGAGGGGTCACCTTGCAGCATGGTATATCGGTGGAAGCAAGAGGAGATGTTGCGTCGTCGGTGCGGCGTATTGTCGAGAGATGGCGCTAGTTTGTTTTTTGCGCACCGGAATCGCAAACTTCATTGAAAATGCATGGGATCCTATGGGGGGTTGGGAGAGGGTACAACCGCCTGAGCCGAGCGGTGGCGCCACCATACCGATGCACGAGGCGGATAGCACCGTTTAACGTGGATGCACCCACTTTGATGCTTGGTGGTACATCTCCATGCCGACGACTAACGTCCATGTTCAATGATTAAACAAACCCTTGTGGTAGCTGTAGTAGTTAACGGTGAAAGCGTAATCAGAGAACGAGTTGTGATAGCCAGAAGAGCGTCGCATATTGGACGCAGAACTTGGTCGCCATCCCGCGGCATGTTAAAATGTGATTGAACACCACGGCCGGACTAGAGGGAAACGCAAAGCGCGTCGTGCCGCCCTGGTAGCCCGGCCGCGTTTTTCTCGGGGCGCGGTGTTAGAGCCAGGTGAGCGGGGAACGCGGTGTTAGAGCCAGGTGAGGCAGGCGCGCGTCGCAGAGCTATTTTTGGTTTCATATGCGTGATGCTATGAGCGAGGCCGACGCTTTTACGAGGCTTGCGTTAAGGTCGCCGCCTCGCGGTGTGTTAAGGAATTGACAAAATTGCACTTCTATTGAAAACGCGCCGAATGAGACGAACGTGTACGCGTTGCAGGTACTAATCGCAGAAGCTACAATAATGATGAATTACTTTGCCACTCCCAGAGGGCAACACCACCCCGCCGACCAGGAGGGTGGTAGATATAAAAGGCGCGTTTGTATAGCCTCTAGAGCATGTGACCGTGGCGCAGTGGATAGCGCGCCCGGCATCTGTTGTTCCGGACCGAGCGGTCGTGGGTTCGATGCCCGTTGACGGAACTTTTTTTCTTTGCCATCTGATCGTGTACATTTTTTCGACGTCATTTCCGTGACGGAAATACGTCACTGAAGTGTTGGTGAAACCCGGCATAAAACACTTCCGTGTTAAAAAAAACAAAGACAGCTCGAAGACTGAACACAGAAGAGAAGCAAACAACGCGAGCGCTGACGAACAACTGAGCGCAGTTTATTGCGGAAAGAAATTATATGGATGTAAATGACAGTGAGTGAATAGGCAAGAGAGAGCAAGCTGACAGCTACATGCATAGCTCCAACAGTGGCACAACAACCGCCTTTGTGAGGAAGCAGAGAGAGAGAGAGAATAAGGATGAAAGAAAGGCAGGGAGGTTAACCAGGGCTGAGCCCGGTAGGCTACCCCGCACTGGGGAAGGGGGAGAGGGGAATAAAAGTTAGAGAGAAAGGAGGAGAGAAAAGTCACTGTTGCCGTCGACGTAACGGCAGTTCTGCATGCGCTTGACATCACAGGCGGTGAGTCAGTCCCGTGACTGAAACTAGAGCAGCGCACGCGTTGCTTTATGCGACTTGTATGCGCGGTCCCATGCAACCAAAATGTTGTCGACGGTGAAGCCATATGGTGGCGCTGCTAGTGTTCTCAAGCAACAGACTTCTGAAAGCTTGCGAAAACTGTAGTGATGGTGTCCAGCAGTTGCAACACGCTTCGAGCTACCGCTGTCTGCATCATGCTCAGCAGCACACCAGGGTGTTGATCATGCCGACAACTTGTCTCTGAGAATGGGAATAGAAGTCGAAGGTAACATCGCCTCCACAAAAGACAAGTCGCGAAGAAGCATCCGCCTACAATTCGTTATACGAGGTTCGATTCCCAGTGTCGTCGAGCCCCAAGCGATTTCTCTATGTGGGTAGAGAGGTACCCCGACCTGACACTCGGAAGTGTGGACAATCATTTCCAGAACGGTTGCTTCCTTTTCGTTCCTTGTATCTTTCACTCCCTTTCCTCCTCCATCAACGGCGTCGCGTTCGGTTGCAGAAAGAAGCCTCTTTCCTTACCTAAAAAACTATCATCTTCAAGCTGTCAGGGTGACAACCGATATAAGCACATGATATAAGCCCTGGCGTTTTGACTCTTACTTTATCGATGTATTAAGAAGTCAGTTGGTTACCTGATAGTAATATTGTGGCGTGGTTTTACCTACGCTAAGAGGGAATAGTGGGCTATACCCTGGAAAGGGAGCTGAAAAAGAGGTGAAGTCGACGTTGTGTTGTGAGCTGTGCTGTGGCTTGATACTGACTCAGTATTGTATTTTCCCCGTAACATTTTTGGTGGAGGTGCGGGTATTTTCCCCGTAACAATATGTATAAATATCGAAGTCTTCTTCGCCGAGGCAAAAGTACCCACAAAGTGTGAGCTTTCGCGCATGTTTCGTTTCTGACACAGTATACCATGCCGGCTTTACAGCTATGCCGAACTCTCCGATAAACCTTCCGTAGACTTCCGTGTTCACCGCGCCAGGTCCTTCCTCCTGCGAGTTTAATTCTCCTATAGGCACGTTTAACCATAACGCAGCCGCACTCGCTAATGGTGGGCGTTTGGAAGCACGCCAGCAGTGCGATAAATCCAAGCTCGCAAACACTGTTTTCCTGCTCAATTCATTCCTTCTTATCGATACGCCCACCATACTTGGCCAAAGAAAAAACTCGAGATGTGTCGTCGCACTGTCCAAACTCCGTCGCCTACTTTCTTCGGTACTAACACGCAGCTGCTTTCTATAGGTGCATGTCAACGTAAAAAGAAAGCGCAATCACCTTCATTCGCGGTCGCTTTGATCGCTAGAGCGGATGTAAGCCGAAGCGGGTAAATAGTGATGTATGGCGGCATCGCCGTCGAAGAAAAGCCCGCACACGGAGTTTCAAGAACACGCTCGGCAGTCGGATGCGTTGGAGGCATCAACCACACGGCTCCTCCGCCAGACACGGATGTTATACAGCTCTAAACAAACGTAGGCGGCCACATGCCGTCGGCTGCCCACGCTTCGATTCAACGCGACGCTGAACTTATATAGTTCCAATACGAGGAACGTTGTGAGACCACGTTGTCAGAGGCAACCACAAACTCGCCGCAAGCTTGGTGTTTACGTTTCAAAATCTCGTCGTCTCGAGTTGCGCAACGCTGATGGAAACCGTGGAATACGTATTATATACGCAGAGGATGTTCCATTGTATCAGGCGTAGTAGTGAGTCCCGTGCAAGTCAGCGCTATCGTGATTAATTGTGCCTCGTGCGTAGGTAGACAAAAACAAAAAAAAATTGAGCCTTTTCTCATATTAATATCATTGTACCGTAGCGCACCCGGTGGCCTGCGATTGCTTCGTGTGATTACTTAGCATTTCACGCTCTTTATTTGCTTTCGGAAAATTCTTTGATTAATCTGATAGCATTTCATTATCCAGATTGATCCACTAGCATTACAACATTACAATTGTTCGTTTTTATACGGACTAACTGCTTCTGACGGCGAGCCAACGTAATCACATTCATTACACAAAATCCAGAAAGGTGAATTAGCAAATCATGTTAATTAGTGGGTTTAAGCCATTACTTCGTTATCTACAAGCTTGGAGCAATCAGCAAGCACCTATAGAAAAAATGTAGTCGAATAGAAAACGATCGTCTAGTAAACAGACGTTTACTTTTTTTTCACGAACTGTCAGGGTGGACAAAACGAGCCATTCTGTACAAATATGTATACTGAGATCTTTAATAATGCGCACATTATCAGTTTAATTCAACTCTGGCTAAAGTAAAGTAAAAAAAACAGCATTTGGAGGTATTATGCAAATACAAACACGGTCGCGCTTATTATATTTCACTTTGTTCCTATTCATTTCATCTTTACTTTGTTATTTTTGCTTAGATGTATGACATCAGTGCGCGCCCATTCCTTAATTAAAAATTAGTAATAACCGGATCAGCGAAAAATCACAGCGTTCCGCTTTATTGTGTTCATTGCGTTTCTTACGCCTCTAGGCTTTATTTCAGAGCACGAATATTCCTTCCACAGTCTTAATGAACTACGGGCCGCATTAACACTCTGCACCGCTCTTTATCTTCGCAAATGAAGCCGCCATTACTTCTTAAGAGAACTTTAATGTATCTTCAGCAGTTAAGAAGAAAAGTCTGCGCGAATTCCAGGCTCGTGTTACGATTCAATGCTGCTGCATACGCGACAGTTTTCATGAAATTGCTCTTCAACCACCAAGCTTGACCATAATTAATTGTGCAACGGGGCGAGGCCTTTATATGAAAACGAGAGCTGTTCGTAGCTCTTCAATAGTCACACCGTGAATGTACGAATACGGACGACCGACCGTTTCTATAATTCATCTCGTTCTTCCATTTCTCAATAGCGAATATAAAGTAAAAAATATCGGCCTTGTGATTTTTGTGTGCATGTCACAGGTTAACGTTGGTTAAGCGCTTCGCTGTATGCTAGGCTATTCGAAATATTCAAGGTTTCTTTTTTTTTTGAAGTTTTGGAACCCCACAATGTTCTAGTGCTGTTGTTTGAATAAATGACGAAATCATGGAGAGGCGAAGAGCCGCGGCTAAACCGAAAGTTTCAAGCGAGTGGTGAACAAATTTTTTAAATACAGAACAGACAAAAATAAATGAGCCAACGGAACGCTTCCTCACCACTGTGAACTTAGATAACCGAAGTTCAAAAGTAGAGCGGGCAAAATACGGAACGCCCATGCGTGTGCGCTGGCACCTCAAGAAAAAGTCGACGAAAGCGAACCGTATCAATATGCATGAGCCGTCCTTTCCAAAGGAGAATGTCAATTTAGACACTCCATGGACAACAAAGATGCAAAATTTTAACATCAGCGCCTTCGCGCATAGGAGAAAAAATAATTTTTTTTTTGCACGAGACTGCACTCTAAGAAAAAAAGAGTATTTTGACTCCTTTCGGGGAGTCTTGACTTGCCACGTGTATGGCTCTCTTTAAAGAGGCACGTTAACTCTTTTTGGAGATCATTTACTCTCTTAGTAGAGTCGTGTGACGCACAAGAGAGTCAACGTGACTCTTTAAAGAGAGAGATGTAGCAAGTCAAGGTTCCCCGAAAGGAGTCACACATAAGCTTTCTTTCCTTCTTGGAGTGCGTACAAAGGCGGACGAGGTAAAGCATAGAACGTATATACGCAGCAATCAACAGAGGTTATTTTGCTCGCTATGCATCAAAGTGCACGAACTCCAACGGAAGTATGCTTTTGCTTAAGTAGCACCAGGAAGCACGACCAACGATGATTAAACATATTTACAATTCCAAACAGTCTCGCATGTTCGCTTACTGGCGACTGCACTGCGGTAAAGGACTCGTGGAGTAGACCCGTCATAGAAGCAGTGTTGAACACGTTCCTCTAAAATAGGAACGAAAGCTCGTTCCTCATTCCAGCCCAATCTTGGAACGAGTTCCTGTTCCAAGTTCCCTAAGCGGGAAAGGAACTCGTTCCAGTTACATTTCGAAAATTGGAACGTGTTTTTACATTAACGTTACATTTGAATTTTCAATCAAAATATAGTGCCGGATAACCCTGAGGCAAAATAAAGGGAGCAATTTAAAGCCAACATTGAGCTGCATATATTTTACGACTTTGTCATCGGCGGCAATAGATTATATCTAGACAAAATGAATCTAAAGAAACGCTCCTAGACGAATTTTTTTTAGAGCAGGCTTGGTCTGACGGTCCCGACGTGGGAGTCGTCCGCTGCGCGCTGACGCGCGGCTTGCAGGACCCAAATAAAGTTTTTCAACCATCCAACCAACCACCACTGCCATACTATGTTTGATTGCAACTTTCGTGCTCGTCTATTACAAGTGCAACACATGGGGCACTTTCCACGTCAGTCTTCAAATGCGCCGTCGGAATACAGCGCTTCAGATATTGAAATAGAAATTCCCACACATGCACCTATATAAATAAGTTTCTTGCACAGGAAACCACATCAAAAAGAACAATACATAAGCGTTTAATGAGTGCTGATTCAATATCGCAGTGTGAGTACAAAATAATGCCCAGGATACACATTCGCAACTTAGTAAAGTCCCTTGTTCGCACTCAGCAAGAGTTGCATCTCGACGTTGGTCTCCAACTGAGGAAGCTGTTTTCTCGTCAGCATTTCGTTAGCAATGCTGAAGAGCCGTTCTATCAAGTGCTCGAGGGTACTGCCGTGTTGTACCAATGCCACTTAGTGGTTGTACACAAATAGGGACAAGTCAACCGTGGTCGTAGGGGCGAGGACGGGCTCAGCGGGCGCAACAAGATTGTAGCGCTGGATGTACGCGTATCGTTTATTGCATGACAGACGTCATTGGTGCAGCAGCTGTCGAAATGAACTATAATAAATGTTATACAGCGATAGCCGCGGAGATAAGTCGAATGTTGAAGGAATGCCTACCCAAACGAAACCATCGAAGACACCGGACAGGCGCCACTGCAGCACCCGCGTCCACTGCGTTTCGGTCCTCTTCGCCCGCTATGAACGCAACCGAGTGTCAAAAGACAGATGTGTCGATATCTGCTGGCTGCATGCACGAGATATTAATGGGACGATCGAGCCAGCCGCTAAAGACAACGCGATAAGAGAAACATTCCCAGTAATTGTGCTGAAGCTTCGCAGTCGGTAGCGCTCGAACATAAAGCGAATAAAGCGTCGGAAGAGTACGCTGCACGCGGCAAGGCACTCACTCTCTAGGGGTAGAACCAAAGTGTAATTTCGTCATCGTTGCGTTGGGGCCGAAGACCATTCATGCGCAGTGGGAGGCCACCGCGCGGGGTTTCGGTGGTTAGCACGTCGGTGCTTCACTCATTCTCTGCGGCCTCTGGCGTTGTGCTTGGCTGCTCTCTCCCATACGCGTCCAACACCAGATTCGTGACGATGATTCGCGCCATTCAAAATCTCTGCGGAACCACGCATAGGCGCCTCAACTGCGGTAAGTCAGCTCACTTTTCCTTATGCCCACAAGGCCACGGGGACACGTAGCAGAACCGCCCGGATACGCAGCTCCCCCCCGCCGCCACACATACACACACAAAAGCTACGTCCGAGTTGGCCGAACAAAAGAAGTCACCGAGGTGAAAATATTGCATGCCCTTTCCTGGCGGCAGCCTTACAATGAGGTTCGATGATTCTCAAATGCCAAGTAAATGTTCTCAAGGTGTGTCTACACTCCAGAACGGCCAGTGATTGCTGTCAGTCTGGCTCAGACGAAAAGAAAAAAAAAATCAGCTGTTCTTCCGGCGCGTGGTCGGTCTTGACATCGCGCGCTTCCCTGCGCCCCCGGTGTGCGCCTTAAAGTGAAAACCAGGATGCAGCATAGTCAATGACAGGCGAGCGGTATAGATTCTTGCGCCTCACGCGGTCGCGCATCCACGCTGTTCTGCGTGGTGTGCTGTGTGCGGGCACCTGTTCAATACCGAGGAACATTTACAGAAGGAATGCCGTTCCCCCATGCCGTTCCTACGTAAACGTAACGAGTTACCGTTACAGTTCCACCGATACATAATGGAACGGTGGCGTCCCTCCGTTCCTCCAAAAAGGAACTAGTTCCTGGAACGTCATTCCTTGGAACGCCGTTCCGTACAACACTGCATAGAATGCAGCCGGGGTGCAAAGGAAAGTGTTAGCTGAGCACGAGCTCTAAATGTAGCGAGGAGTGTGTGTTGCGATTCGAGCAAGAGCCGCATAAAAGAGAAAGTTATATAGAACACTCAGTCTTCCAAAACTCAATGCTTCGATGCATTCCGATGAGGTGCGACGGTAGTCTCTGCAAAGACCGGCTGGTTTTCGAAGTTTCACGCTGTAGGAACCGTAAAGGACGCTACCAATATGTAAACGTTTACTTCACTGTCAATCAATCAATCAATCAATCAATCAATCAATCAATCAATCAATCAATCAATCAATCAATCAATCAATCAATCAATCAATCAATCAATCAATCAATCAATCAATCAATCAATCAATCAATCAATCAATCAGGCAGCGTCTTACATTTTCGATTCTTTATGAGTAACCGTTTCCGGTGCAAATCACGTGTGTTAGAACGAAGAAAAACGCGACTCGACCGAAGCATGTTTCAGAAAACATGCTCTAAACGGCTGCGTCTACATATCTCCAGTCTTTGAGAAAGGGAGAAACTTAAACTACAACTGTTGTTATATACGGACATGAAGATTAAATGATTTGAGCTTAGAATGAAACAGTCCGGGCCTACATAAGGCAGTAGAAAAAAAAAATGGGCGCAGCTTGTATGGCGCACACAGAATATGCGTTACCATAGTGAAATATTTGCTTAATGAAAAATATTCCTTCAGCAGAATCACTACTCAAATCGAAGCGTAATTGTGTATGTGAATGCTCCGCTACGCGATGCAAGGTGAAAAAAAATCAAACAATTTAACTGGGACCCCTATCGACACGCCTTTCACAAGAATACTGTATGTATGCTCGAGCAAAATGCGCCCGCCTGGTGGAAGCTAGCAGCGGTGAGCTTCTTTGGTGAAAACTCGAAGGGCACATATTATCAGAGAGAGATAGAGAGAGAAAGAAATTTGATGCGGAAAGGCAGGGAGGTTAACCCGAAAACAAATATCTGGATTTGCTACCCTGCACTGGGGAAGGGGGAAGGGGAGACAGAAAAGTAAGAGAGTTACTCCTTTTGACCTAACGGCTTGCATGTGAAATTTTAGGAACAAGTGCTCGCGAGAATATATTGCTCGGTTTGTACCCTGCCCTCGCCTCTGTGAAGTGGTAAATAAAATAAATGAAATGAAATAATTTAGGTGGCGATTAATCCTTGCGAACATGCGCTCATTGCACCCTTTACCGCACATCATTATATGCCTTAAATGACGAGAAAAAAAAAAAGAGACCTAGCGGAGGACGTGAACAAAGCAGCGTCTACTAGGCTCAAGCTAAAACTTCTGCATTGCGCTCGGCATCCCGTTTGTGAATCATTTATCAGCCAGCCATCCGGGGTTGTCGCCAGCACACCCAATTACGTTTATTTCTCGCGGAGCCTATGAACGCCCATGCCACTCTCAGCAAGTCCCATAAACGAGGAACACAGTGTCTTACCTGTTGTTCTTTCTCGTACTCAAGCTTGATGCGCGCCTCGATGCACTCCTGCGTGGAGGCGAAGCTGCGACTCTGCGCTGCGTCTCGCATGTGGCGGTGGTACCAGCCCACAGCCGTCGCCATCGACAGGAACAATGAAGCGGCTGCAACCTGCGCACGGAATTCGCCGACCACACGTAGATGTTGGTGTTAGTCACCCTGAAGTACGTGGTTCTGAAGGTATTCATTTAGCTTCAAGTTCAGCAGCAGCAGCAATTACGAAGCATAGGCGGCAATCATAACAACGTGGGTACCGTTCTGTACAGCTTTTTTTTTTTTGCTTTGATAAGTCTTCAGATACATTGCACGACTACCCCGCTAGTTGGACGCGGTCATCCCCCGCGAATATAGTAGTTTTGGTGACTAATAACAACACGCTGTACAGTGTGGATCACATTTGTCTACATTGGTCGCGCGACCGGTTGCGGACTGCGCGAGCGTCCGAAGCAGCTATTTAGCATATAGTCTCCAGGTTTTCGATATGTTTGTTCTGAGATATATAACGCACGGACCACGATCACGAGGCATGAGCATGCGTGGTCTAACTGATGGCGCTTGTCTGTTTCCCCTGTGGCGATGGCTCCTGCTCACTATGAGAGTTTGCCTAAAAGTGGGGTGGAATTTGGATGTTTAGTTTCAACTAAAAACAAACGCATTGCTTAGGAAGGGAGTGTAGTAAATTAAAACGTGAGAACTCCAGTTACTCATGTTTAACTAAAAAGTTCCCTCGAAAATTATAACTCATACAACAGCTTTGCAAACATGCCTCCTGCAGTGACCGATTGAAGAGACACAACAAAAAAAAAGGAAAAAATTACTTCTTTGTGTCTAATATTTAGTTTCAAAACGCTTTTTGCACGTGCGGGCCGGCGAGAGAATAAGAAGAAAGAATCTGTAGCTTGGCAGGTACGGTGTCGCTCTGCTGAGCTCGAGGACGCGGGTTCGATTTTCGGTCGCGGCGGCCGCATTTCTTTGGGTCCTCAATGCAAGAACACCCGTATACGCAGATTTTAGCCCCAGGCGGTCGAAATTTAATCCGGAGTCACTCATTACGACATGCATCATAGTCATATGATGGTAATGGCACGAAAATCCCGAGGTATTAACGTGTTGTCTCGCAATCCCCGCAGAATAGGCCCAGTGAAGAGGTCAACCAGGCCAGCACTGCTGAAAGATTAAGGAAGGTATACGACATCCTAAACGTGCAAAAGTTTCTGCAGTTTCCGCAGAACAGAAGGCGTCGATACACTACAAAATTAAATATTGCCAGGTTCAGAAGTCTATCATTGTTGCATGTGATCTGAATCTAGCTGCCCCTATGTACGCTGGCGCAAGAAGTACCGAAAGGATTAGGCCGCCAAGGCCTGCTGTTGCCAGGCCATCTGCCATATTATTCATAAACAATTCCCTATGACCATGTATCCAGAATTCTCTAATTAAGAAATTCATGCAGCTACGCGCTAGTGGTGCGAAGACTAAGAAACCGGCGGAGCTGGTGGCGTTACCCTCCTCTTTTCCCCCTCCTCCTGACCCTCATTTCCCTTTCCCATCCCTTGCTATACTATACTATACCGGGTGTTCAAAGTTAAGCTTTATGGTTTTGTTAAATTTAAGCACTGGGAAGAACGTGAAAACCACATTTGCAGATAAGTTAAGTATCCAGGGGGACACAAAGTGAGACAATAATTATCGCTATCAGCCGCCCAGTTAACTAAGATTGAATAATTAACTTTTTAATGAGTGCAGCAAGCGGTCATCTTTGTATTGAAAAGTTGGAGGCAGGCACGTTTCTACACAGTTTCACTTGGAAGAATTGTTCTAGCATGTCTGTGCCCCGAGATATCCAGCTGCAAAGTTTAATTGCGGTTTGCATGATTACGCATGCAAGAATGTCCGCACTGGCGCAAAGCACCTCCCTGATGTGACGAGCAGTCATTGCTTGCTATCGCCAGCCGGTAGCAAAAGGGTAACCGTTATCATCTTTGCCAATGCCTTCTACCAGTTGTCAGATTAAACGCCGCACGCAACTGCCGCGGCACATCGGGGAGGAGCTTTGCGCCAGTGCTGACTGTCTTGCATGCGTAATCATGCAAACCTCAATTCAACTTTGCAGCGGAATATCTCGAGGCACAGACATGCTAGAACAATTCTTCCAAGTGGAACTGTGTAGAAGCGCGCATGCCTTCAACCTTTCAATACAAACATGTCACCTTGCTGCACTCATTAAAAAGTTAATTATTCAATCTTAGTTAATTGGGCCGCTGACAGTGATAACTATTGTCTCACTTTGTGTCCCCCTGGATACATAACCTATCTGCAAATGCGGTTTGAAATTGTGTTTGAAATTTTGGCTTTCCGCAAGGTATCGACTACGCCATAAATCATAATTTTTGTGAAGTAGTACAGCATATATTACGCCATTATTCGTCTTTCTGCGGATAAGCGAGGTACCGGCTACACATCTGTAAGGTATTCTGTGCACTTTGTTAATGCTGCATGTGGCTGATGACGATGAAGAATTACGGCTGAGCACTTTGCAGTGGGCGGGAAGCATTAAACCACACACTCGTTGCGCAATTAGCATTGTGTGATGACTGGTTGTTACTTTACTCTTCTGCCACGCTATATTACATAGGTTAACGAGATTCCTTGCCCAACATGACGCCTGTATAGAGTCTTTTTGCAAATGTGTTTCAAGCATCAGCGTGGCTCTGTGGTAGGATACTCGACTACCACGCAGAGGGCCGCGGTTCAAATGCCATTCGATCCCGGGAATTTCTTTCTGCTTTTAGTTTTTCATGTCTATCGGTTACTCTTTCATGTCTATCGTTTACGCCACCGACGGCGACGGCGAAAGAACATGCGATCAAGACCAGGGGAGAAAATGCGAATACCCGACTTTTTTCTGTATTTTTAAGCAGCTGTAGCACTGACTGTATCTGTAACTAGATGCCTTAAATAGCTATATAAAATTTCGTTTAGAATAGCATAGGGCAGGTTCTTCGCGTTGTGCGCATAGATGACAAATTATTTAGAACACACTGCCAGTAGCGATCTCACAGTTTCGTACGTGTGGGGAGTTAGTGCGACTTCTGATACATTTCATAACGGTTTTTTTTGTCGATATTCTTGAGAATAATTATGGTAACTTCAGATTTTAGATTGTCATATATGTTGAAAGCGTTCACGCAGGCTTGTACAAACACGTCTTGAATGTTTCGTAAAGCACTCTAGCGAAAATTGTTCATGCATACTAACACCTGTTACAGCAAAAACGCTGGGTGCGGAAAAGCACATCAGTTGAACCCATAAAGTGTGTGACTGCATGCTTACAATTGCTCATTTTTTTTCTTTTGGAGTTGTTATAATACGGAATTCGGCCTTCGTCACATTCTTCTATGGCAATCATTCCGCTTTTTTTTCTTTTCCTGTACAATACTTGTGTTTACTTTACCGGGAGTTTACGGGGGACAATTCGGTCGCGTTTACTTTTTATGTCTGTTAGCTTTTCTGAGTGCGCGGTTGTCCTTCACTGCGTCAATTTCTGCCGGCCACACGTAAAGACCGAATGGGAACGGCTTCCTCGCTAAACTAACATGGCAAAGCCTTTACACTTATTTTCTAAGAGTGCGTCAAAACCCACGATATATTCGGAAACCTCGATAACAGGCAAACGTGAGTCATTTATAGTAATTTCGAGAAGCCGCCGAACTGTGAGCGAATTGAATGCCGCACACGGGAATCTAGAAAATTCTACAGGCATTCGAAACCACACTACGCTTCGCGTGGCGTGCATTGCGAGTGAACATTGGTTTGAGCGGGTGCGCACGGGCGAGACTTTACATTTATATTTTCACATCTCTCCGAAATCTCTCGTATCGCGATCAAGGGAAATAAATCTCGATTCTCAATACTGTGTGCAGGTGGCTCACAACGGAAGCCGAATTGGTGAATTCCTGCACTGTAAATAATGAAACCGGCTGTTCGACACGTGCCTATGGCACAACGCCTTCACGGGGAAAAAAAAACAAAAGAGAGAGGACATCATTTTACGTTTTATGTTTTGTTCCTTGTCCAGAACTATGGACAGCAAAATGCATCCGACGCACGTGCAATACGGTGTTCCTTTTGCCTGTTTATGTCAAGGTTTAGTGATGAGAGAAATATTTTACTCAAGGTCTTCACACAAATGTGATCACTAAAATTGTTCCGTGAAGCAGCGAGCGTATGCGTTATCGCCTTATGCATACGATTCGTAATTTACTTTCAGGCGTTGAGTTTTCAGTATGAACCGCGGAAGTTCTTTCGTCGTCACCGAACGATGTTACATACAAAATATGCTTCACACTAAACATTTGGCGCATGAATTTTTCCTCACGCTTCAGCACCGAATACACATCTCGCACCTGTTGTTACACCCTCTTTAGGGGAACGATAGCTATCTCTGAAAGTCTAGATTGTTTTTCCGAATGGCTGGATTGTCATTCGATAAAGTACCCGTATTCACGGAAAACTCGTCAACAAGAATTATTCCTTAGTGCAAACGTTTCGTAGAAGTATTTTTTTGTTGTTGTTGTAGTTGTTGTTGCTAATAACAATCCACCACCTATATAAGGTACAGCTTTATTCCAGCCGAGTTCGAGCTATTCGAACGGAGATGAAGCGGTACAGCCGATCATGATATATCCATACGGGAAAAAATTTACAGGGCACGGTGATATGTAGAGATGAAGAGGATGAAAGTCAGTCATGTGTTTCGCTCACAATATCTGCGAAGGACAAGCTACGTGAATTCGGCCTCAGATCGATATCCTGAGGAGGGCGCTGCGGGCCATTCCAACATTTTTTTTTTTTTGCTAACTCTTTTTACAGTTGCGATTGCCTTGGCATTTACGCAGAACTAGCTAAACACCGTTCTCGCTCATCTCTTTTATAGAGCTTGCGCACAAAGGCAATTTTGTGTGAGCCTTACATAATATTTATCTTTCTTTCACAGCGAAGCTCTTTAGCAAATCGTTCCTTGTGAGTCGACCGCTGGGCCACGGTGCGGCTACCTGAGAACGAGTAGAGAAAGAGAGAAAGAAAGAGAGAAACGAACAGAGAGACGGAAATGAAAGATTTAAAGAAAGAGAAAGAGAAAATTTATTGTCTGAAAAAAACGTGCGAAACATCGATCAGAAGGAGAGCGTCCTAACCACTCGGCTATCCAGGCACGCTGGCAGAGAATAGCATAGCCTTGTATGTATAGTCAAGCCGCGCATGCGCAGTAGCTAAGCCACGCCCACCGACGGAGACGTCGCGCAACTTCGCTGTACAGTGCATAACCTGGCTGCGTACTCCCGAGAAGGAAGCCGCGCATCTTGAAGCTAGACGTGTCGGTGGATGGAGAGTACGAGTGGAGTTTTGCGCGACGTTGTGCAAACTGCCCGCAATTTTTTTTCTTTTGCACATCTTTGTAACACGTGACGTTCACCGACACACGTGACTTCACGGCTGTCGACGACCCCTACAAGGCAAAGAAAGAAACCCGAGAACTGGGCGGCTGCCGACCTGATAGCCGAAGTGTCGCGTGTCCCAGTCGGCGAGCAGTGCCGTGGTGGCCAGCAGGCCGGCGGAAGTCAGCGGGCCCATAAGCAGAGCGGCCAGCTGCCTCAGTGGCAGAAGGACGTGTAGCAGGAAAGCAGCCACAAAGGCAGGTGCCAGGGGGTCCACCAGCGAGATGTGCTCTTTGGCCACGGTCCATGCGAGTGTGGGGCCAGCCAGCAGTAGCCAGCCCAGAAGGCCGAGCGGCAGTGCCCAGCGTCTCAACAGCGCCTCTGCTGGCACCAGCGCTAGCAGGACCAGCACCGCCAACGCCGCCAGCAACGCCGCGCTCAGCACCACGAACCGCCGTAGGTCCTGAGCGAAGTCCTGCATCCACGTTACGGGAAGAGGGAGTTAACCAATGTGCCTCGTAACAGCCATGACAAGGTGTTGCAATTTTTGCGAGAGATTGTTACAGCCATTTCAGCACAGTAAAAAGCATCTGGCAGCGCGACAGCGCTTGCTGGCGCGTCTTTATAGCACCTGTTTTATCCATTGTTTTATCATTTTATCACCTGTTTTATCACTTCAGCTGTTATGTGCGACTGGTTTTTAAAAGAGCTAAGTTCAATGGGCTTCGTAATGAAAGCATAGCGCCGGACGTTGCTTGCTTGATAACTCTGAAATGAGATGCAAGGCAGCGCGTCATCGCATATCGTCCTTTTGTTCGTGGTTCTCGGAGTGCGCTTCTACATTAGCCATGATTGACTACCAACAAGCCCACTCGCGCGTCCTTTCAGGAAATTTAATTAATTACAACTATATTCAATTATTTCTGGCTCCCATACCTAATCATAAGCTTGCTCTGTATATCTTTGTACAGTTGAACCTCGTCATAGCGAACACTGATATAGCAAATTATCGGTTATAGCGAACTAAATACCAACTTTGGTTGCTCACGCTTCATTTCAGTGAGATTTATTCTTTTCATAACGAAACCGAAAACGCGAGAGCTGCCGCGATATCGACTGTAACGAAGAAATATTTGGTTCGCGCGAGGCTCAAAGCCGGAAAGCTCGCAAAATAAATATTGAAAGAGAATTCGCACGTGAAATTAAATAATAGATTGAGTTGTGGCACAAAAATGTGGTTAAAAATGTTGCGTTTTGGTCTTTAAGCGCATACAGAAAGCGCAGTTGACTGGTCGCGCCACCTAAAACGCATTATTATTGAATTTCCACAACGAGACAGATAAGCATTACCTCGTTTATGTTAGATATGAAACCTAGGATAAGAGGTTTTTGTATCTCAGATTTTTGCTTGGTCCAGATTGACGATTTGTTAAGCCGATTTTCATCTCCACTGTTACAACGAATATTTGGTCTAATGAACTAATTTATGGTCCCGATGGTACTTCGTTACTGTACCCGTATATTCTTCGCAACAAGAGGTCCTGGCAAAAGACTGTTGCAAAAATTACAAGTACACCGGAGAAACTTATTTAGCGACGTACACCGCACACTTCACGCAATTTTGAGCAAGCTTGAAACGAAGATTGTCCATTCTCAGATGAGGTCACGCGCAAATTTTCGGCGCCCTAGTGTCTTGTGTATTTATGCCATAATAATCTTTCTTTCGCGTTAGCAATATGAAAGTGGAATGAGTTACCTCCCTCTTTCACCAACAATCTGTCGCTAGCTTACTTTTTATCCCTACGTGAAGATTACTTATAGGATTCACAACTATGGCTTGCAAACACTGCGCGCCTTCTTTTATTGTACATATGCGTTGTTAGCCTTTAGTCGTATACTTTCAAGGTTTTTCTAGATATTGCTAGAATGTATACCCGATTTTTCCGCATTATATTCACGTGCATATGCGCGTGTGTACTTGTATATAGCTAATTATATATGTGCATTACCTTCATATTGCTACTGATTATGTTTGCAATTCAAAAAATTTATATCTGTAGTTTGTATGATTTCTTTGTCTTTTCTTCATCTTTGACTTTTACATGTGTATTGTTAACTTTGTGTGCTTCCTGCCATAATTCCTTATGGGAGTGGAAGTACGTTGTAAATAAAATAAATAAATAAATAAATAAATAAATAAATAAATAAATAAATAAATAAATAAATAAATAAATAAATAATACAAACATGCACATCCTTTCCTATGGACTCAGATACCACAAGCTGAAATGTCGCATGCATTCCCCAATTAGAAAAAAAATCCGGAGTTTCACGTGCCAAAGCCAATTATGAGAAACACCGTTGTGGGAGACTGTGTGAATTATTACCGCATGGGTTTCTTCAATATGCACCTAAATATAAGTACACGGATGTTATAGCATTTGGTCACCGTCGAAAAGCAGCCGCCGTGACCAGGAACCAAACCCGCGTCTCCGTGATTAGCAGCGGAGCACTATAGTCGCTAGACAACCACGGTGGTTGCAACTGCTGGAACAGGTAAGAAGCTTATTGATTCGTGACGTGCGATGTCAGCGCAAAAGGCTCATCGGGGGAAGAATTGCCGAAGCACTTCATACTTCACTCCCTTCTTGATCCGTGGCGTTATCGGGGCGCCGCCATTTCTTGCACCCAAGGGTTGCAATGACAGGCTGACGGGGTTAGAGAACATTCGGTGGCCGACCGTCCACGTGTGATCAATGGTGTAATCACTGGATGAATGGCGGAAGAAGGAAGCGTAAGTTGTGTTGGCGGCAATTAAGCACTACGGATCCACGTTTTTCGACCGAAATGTACTGTGCCACTTCCAAGAAACAATACTAATATCTGGGGTTTTACTAGCGAAAACCACGATATGATTATGAGGCATGCCGTAGTGGAGGGCTCCGGAAATTTCGACCGTCTAGTGTTCTTTAACGTGCAATGAGAAACGCGCAGTACACGGGTCTCTATAGCATTTCGCCTCCATCGAAATCCGATCGCCACGGCCGGGATCGAGTCTGAGACCTTCGGGTCAGTAACTGAGCACCGTAACCACTGTATCACCGTGTCGGACAACGCTTCGAAGAAAGTGTCATGTGGACAAAAATGTGTCGCGAGTTCGAATCGGAGTCGGGAGCTGGTCGCGTATGCACCAGTAGTGCAGCGTTCCATTTCGTCGGATCAAACGTCCTCAGTTGGCAACAACCTGAACACCTTCAAGTTAAGCCATATCAACTCATTTGCAGGAGTGTGGGCAGCTACAGTCACCGCACATCGTTATAGCCTGTAGGGAATTTGCTCTTTTTTTTCTTTTGCACGGCACCACACACAAGATTCACGCCTCTGCCAGGTATACCCCGCACGTGGTGCAGGTGATGTGCTTCTTACACTCTAAGCCGAAAAAGGACATTGAGGAGTGCTTAGTGTGTTCTTCACTAAGCGCACTTTTGAAGATGAAGGCGAAAAAGGACTAAATAAAAGTGGTTCTGGCGTTGGTTCTCTTGCAGAATAATGGGGCTGCCACATATTTTGAACCATTTTTGGATAAACTGCGGGACAAACTGCAGCGATAAAACTTCTAGTCTCCAGCACTTACCTCAATTGTTGAAAACTTGCTTTTTGTAAAATACTGCAGAGACTACCTGTTGAACCGTTCCGGACGTAGAATAAGATAAACGACCGTTCTGCTGTACGATTTCGGTCGTCGTTATATTTGCACAGAAATTAAAAAAGAAGTCTGCTATCAGCGGCGTCTAGGCAACGAAGTGATGTACTACGGTATTTACTACGAACGAGACGGCTCGCGGTCACGGTTCTTTTACCGTGCTTCTACCGTGCTTTTACCGTGCTTTTAGCGCTGGTGTGCTCGCAGCACACCAGCGGCCGCACGTTGTTTCAGTCTGCCTCGTGTCGCTACTCGCGCTAGATGCTTGACAGTTGTCCGCCGCAGGATACGAACACACAATTTAAACGGTACATTATTCCAGCAGTCATTATTTTCAGTAAAACAAATCCTGGGCGATGCTCGTTTGCCTGTGCTGGCGATGCGCTCACACCGGCCGCCAGCCGGCTTGATGCCGACGGCGTAGCTAAGCTTTTTTTTTTCTTTTCGCATTGAAGTTATGGCCGGTGGCTCTTCGGGAAGCAAGCAACCGCTGACGGTCACAACAACTTACTTTTGATATCGTTGAAAATTTTCTTCGTAATTCGGCCCGTAGGAGTGATGAATCTATGGTGTTTAGGCTCGGAGGTTTGCGCTGCTGTGGGCATGGCCGCTCAATGGGCGAGGGGGGGGGGGAGATCAGCTTGCTATGTGTTGGTGGCCGGACGTCGGTGCCAGTTGAACTTGCCTCCAATCACAGCCTGTCTTCAGGCCAGAGATTGCTCTTATTCGATATCTTGGTCCTCAGAAGAGTTATGTGGTCAATGCAGTAGTGTTTTGCCTTCAGTATATGGCGCACAACTTATGACTCTCTTTCGTGCTGGCATGGCAGGATCGAGCAACGCAGTGCTGCAGCCTATGATCCAGCAGGCGCTGTTAGTCTCCCCGCTTGTCACTTATTTATTTATTTATTTATTTATTTATTTATTTATTTATTTATTTATTTATTTATTTATTTATTTATTTATTTATTTCGTCTTTCCAATGCCGCAGAGGAGACATAGATATATATCAGCTTCAGTTTCTTGTTCACATTGCAGCAATGTGTTCTTTGATCCTGTATACATCGACAAAAATAAAGTATTGTGAAAAAGAATTAAAAAACTATCTTTTCTAAGGTAGAATCGAATTTACGAAGTCAGTAATTCTTTTTCGCGTACAAAAATTGCATTTCGTTTGTATTCGGCGTGATCGCAGCGCGTTCTTTGCAGCCCGTATTGACGAGGTACCCTTATCTTATTTGCCAGGAAAATGCACTCAACTCGTCTTACCATCGCTCCTTTGATCCTGCACCTTTCATAGTCTGCCGCCATCGACTCTGTCGGTTGTCATGCAGCTTTTACACTCTCTCGATTATCTTATCCTCGGCACATTTGTTTTTTGTCTCTATCCAACGCAAAAGTGGGCAAGCGCACGCGCGCGCACGTGTCTGGTGGGAGTTGGTGGGAGGCAGGTAAAAAGAATAGTGAGAGGAGGCATGCGGTATTGGAGGAGGGTGTGCGCATACGTCTATTGCGTGCCTGTCTCTTCCTGTGTGTGCGCGTCGCTCTGATTTATTTTTAAATCTACGCGAGACTCGCGGTTAACCCGCGTCGCAGGAGAAGTGGATACCGTACGTACAACCGACGGATAACCGCTATCCTGCAATATCGACTAGGACGCCGGGTGTAACCGCCACCGCACCCAAAGCTAACCAAAGAGTCTCGAGAGCACCGAATTCCGACGACTGCAGAGCCGCATGTATACCCACGGTATCCTGCTACACCGGATCTACCCGACGCTCCACACATGCGACTGACTGTCCGATATGCGACGTGCCAGACACATTGGCACACCTAATGCTCGAATGTCCGCGGCGCTACTAAGACGTCAATAGCAAGCCCGCAACGATCACACACATATACCTCCTCGCCAAGAAGTGGCAGGCTGCGTTGCCAGCGCCACTCCACAGCATAAGCTCTTTTTACCTCGCAATAAGCAAACAATAAAGCGGAGATGCCTAGCAGCATAGGGACTCTAATATTAAGCACGACACACACACACACACAGTTAGAGAGAGAGAAAGAGAGTGAGTGAGAGTAACCCGAGGAAAAGGCAGGGAGGTGAGGAACGGAAGAACGAATTATAGTGATTCTGAACAACAGCAGACTAGGTGCAGCAATCCGAACGACTTCTACGCGCACTACCAAGGCTTGTACACAAGGCGGCTCGACGTACTGGTTTTGTTACTTTCAAACGCACATTAAAAATACAAATCCTATTCAAAGCGCTAAAGGAATGCTCGACTCTGTCACTATAATGCACGGCCTTTCCATTTCCGCGAGGATCTAATCACAGGCTCTGGCCGGTTGCCAGTCTCCTTATGTAGGTGCGATCTTGTTCAGACAGAAAATGGAGAAAGCAAGCACAGAAGTCACAGAAACACGACTGCGACTTAAAAACGACCATTGGAAGATTATTTTGCATGAGGCCAACACAAGCAAGATGACATTAGAAGAAATGTAAGTTCACGTGAACTTGAGCAAACTTTCCTTGATTCGATGTAAAATCAAGGCGTCAGAGGTGTGCCATGTGAATGAATAAAATATAGCCCCATGTGGCTTTATAGAGACCTAGCACGGGTTCTGTAGTTAACCTATGAGGTGGCAAGCGCTGTAAAATATTTGTGCTATATAAGAAATCGTTCCTACTCCTTTGAAGTCATTCACAACCGCTCTCTACAATTTAGTCGGTCCCAAATTGGCTATGCCATCGCTCGTCCAGTGTTCCACTGAATCAACAGCACTGGCTGCGGCATTGTGTGCCACCCGTCACACGTGCGCCGAGCACGCCACGTGTTGAATGGCGTTGCAACTTCGCCATTCATATATCGCCTACACGGCTCGCTTCTTTCACGAGACGAAGAACAGGCGCTTCACGAACAGTGTATAAATGATCGCGTGAGATGAGTATGCTGTGTTTTCTCCCTTGTAGCGCGCGAGCTCTCTTTTCAGGGCCTCAGAACTCTGGAGTTTGGAGAAAGTTGACATGCTTTCGCGCTAACGATCTCAGAGGACTACAGACCAAGCTTCCTTCTAACTTACCTGTACTTCCGCCATTACGCACGACCTCCATACTCACGTAGAAATATAAACGATAACCTTCAACTTTGCATCTGGGCTTCTACACACATATCCCGCGCCGACATCGTTGTCTCAAATACCTCTTTCCGCGCGCGATATTTTATTCTGTACCGCGTGCTACATAAGCATTCATTATGAATGACCTACCGCCTGCGCTAATCGAGATGTGATAAGTGGGGACCGGTGGAGGTTCTTCTCCAAGCGCCGTAGTGCATAGGCTTGCGAGGAAGAATTGCCTCCACCTGAATGATTATATATATATATATATATATATATATATATATATATATATATATATATATATATATATATATATATATATATATATATATATATATATATATATATATATATATATGTATATATATATATATATATATATCTCGAAGTTCATAGAAATTCGTGCCACAAACTTTACGTGCACCGCATTCAAACGGGCCTCTTATTAATGAGTTTAATAGGTGGCAGTTTGCAATGTACTGTGCTATGCGTTTCTGTTTTAAGTAAGCTTTTAAAAACGACATTGCGTCACTTCATTGTTGTTCTAGTTTCGCAACAATCTCGTTATGTTTCGGCGCGTTGTTCAAAGCACGTTGTGTACGTGGTTAGCTACATGTATTCCAGTTTTAGAGATATAACATAACCATTTTACATCTCAGCAGCTTATCTCTTCTCCGACGGCGAAATGTGCATATATTGGTTTATTTCTTGCTTCTTTTTTCCACATTTCACGTGGATATTTCCTTCACTGTGAGCGAGCCATGGCAACAAGAATCCTATAAACGAACCACGCCAACCGCAGTGTGCTGCCCTCTTGCTAAACTTTAGCGAAAACAAAACAGCTGTAAACGAAGAATACGCTTTGAGAGTTGTTTAAAACAAAGCCCAGGTATAAATGCATATAATACCACACGGCATGCCCTAAACCAAGCCCACGAAGAACTTGCGACACCCCGAACGCCCCCATATGCATGCGACCAATATATCTGATACCTCTTTCCGCCCGTTCGACCAGTTTCAGCCCGTCCCCCAACATTCAGCCCGTCCCCCAACACGAGCAAGCTGCGCTCTTTGCACGCTATGTGCATCGGCGCTTTGTGGCGCCGGCATTGCGTGCCGCGCTGGCTGTGTTTATTGCATCCAGCCCGCTCTCCTGCTTCAACCCTGTGCCGCGACAGCACGCAGCTCCCAGTTCGACACTGTTCGTGTGCACCGAAAGAGTTTCGACCGCATAGGCTGCTACGTTTAGAACGGAAATAAAAGCGGAAGCGAGATACCGATGACTCGATTAAAAAAAACTCTAAACGACTATTCTTCCGCTAATGGTCCTCGCGTCAATTTTAATCGAAAGTTACAGTATGGGATGTTGGATCAAGTAGCTAAATGGAATGGAAAGTTGCCGTGACGAGGGGCATATTCAAAAGGAATATGATAAAGTGTGTGTAAAAAGAGTAATTAGGAGGCGCACGCGCTGCATATATCAGTGGTCGTTCAAAATAGGTACTGTATGTGTATATCAAGTGTGTTTTGAACAGACATAAAGGCAGGTGGAAACGACGACATGCAAGGTGTTTCATTGATTTCTTCCCCCCCCCCCCCCCCCCCCGAAGTGCAACATTTCTTGAGATGTTGGCATCTTGTAGGTGTCATTGGGTATTATGTGCATTTTTTTACTCCTTTTTCCTTCCTTACCTTTCTATACCCCTTACCCCTTCCCCAGTGCAGGGTAGCAAACCGAAAAACTTTTGGTTAACCTCCCTGCCTTTAACTTAACCTTTCTCTCTCTCTCTCTTATCACCGCATAGCGTTCGTCGCATACCTCTTGCATCAAAGGCGTAGAAACAGAGTAAAAGAACGCACTAGCATTTTTACAGCTTCCCGAACTCCCACGGTGGCACATCTCACAGATTTAAAGCTCCGCTATTCCATATCGCGAGCGTCACACTTTTTATAGGCAAAGATACTGTCGTTCTCACTGCACACAAGCACAGGTCTCCAGACAGGCTCATTCTTTTGGAAATTCATAAGTACTACAACTCGTAACTTCGCTATAGTCTCTGAGATTATGACAAGTGGTATGTATTTCGACTATCATGATGTCTATCAATCAGCGATTAGTGTGCATAATCCAGTGTTAAATATTAGCCATTATGAGCTCCAAATTAGTAATCCGGCGTAACCATAACGAGTGAGCATCCTTCAATTACAATGTTTGCGGCATCGCCAGATATTGTCAGCTCTGTTTCCCCAGCGCTCACCTTTGGCGCAGTACAGCGCTGCCTGCCCTACTATCACGTCTCACATTAGGAGCGCTGTAAAACTGCGCTGAAAGTTAATATCTATGGCGAACTCTGTACACCAGGGGTCTCAAACAAGTGACCCGCGGACCTTTCGATAGCGGGCCGCGGATTGACAAAGAATGAAATGTGTGTGACTTTGCTGAATGGCACTCTCATTCAGAGTGTCGGAACGAAATGTTTTTCGTTTCGGTTTTAGTTTCGTTCCACCGCAAAAAGTTCCGTTTCGTTTCTGTTCAGGAACGAAAAAAAAAAAAAACGTTCCGTAACGGTTCGTAACGGTTTTTTTTCTTTTGTATGGAAACAATTGAACGCAAGGCAATCATAAAAAAAAACGTTGGATTTGTGATGTAGTTACTTGCCATCCTTTTAAGAAAGTGGGACAAGGGTAAAACACGTTCTTCAGAGGAGTGGAAGTAACTGTATCATGTATTACTACCAACTAGCACAAACCAGTATTCATTTCAAAGTCATGGTATTTATTTTCTCACAAGACAAATACGATTTTTTTTAGTCGGCTAAATGCTTTGTGTCAAGGGAGTGAGCACGATCTCAGAAGCAGCACGTCATTGAGTGTACTATCTGATGTGAGACCGCTGTTCTGATAAAAAGATAGCAGGCCTGCGTGGAACACGCAGCACAGTCACACCAAAAACTGGAAGAGCGGACTTTGTAGAGCATCTTGAGGCAACTAATACATGTATATATGCAAGGTACCCACTACGTCATAAATGATCGCAATTTTTCTGAAGTAGCGAAGTTCCAACTATGTCATTTTTCGTCATCCTTCAGAGAATCGCGGTACCCGCTACACATCTGTAAGGCATTATCTGCATTTTGTGCTGTGGCTGATGATGATGAAGAATTATGGCTGAGCACTTTGCAGTGCGTGGGAAGGAGTGTTGCGGAATGGGTGCCTCCATTCCATTCCAATTCCATTCCGGGGAATTAGGACTTGCCGCAATTCCATTCCTTTCAACTCCTCGGAATGAAAAAACTTAGCTCATTCTCACTCCGGGAATGGCCTGGCAGTTCGATTCCATTCCTGTAATTCCTCAACGTAGGAAAGGCATCTTGATAGTTTTATCGAATTAAGAATGAACGCCCCATAAAGCTGATGTCATCAGATGCATTAGGAACTGCAAAAGTACGCAACAAACGTTACCAAGGTCGAGGGATAGTAGCTTGGTGACATATCTCGTGCAGTACAACCACCCTACTAATTCCCAAAGGGGCAGTACCCCGCTACCTATAGTATTTGCATGGTCAACATGTTTGAGCGAATGGTGGTGTTTCAATATTGTTTAAGCTTAAATCTGTCAATGCTAAAATGATGACATAGTGTATTTTATGCTGACAAAAGTGCCTTTGCATCGAATACGGAACACTGGGCCGCACTGCTCGTCAGCACTCACGCTTGTCAAGCGCGCCTCGCAAGCATGGATGGAATGAGGAGAACTTTCTGTGTTCGCCTATGCGCAGGTATGCAGTGTCTTCCTTGACACAAAGGTTATTTACGTGAGTCAGGTACTAAACTGTTCGTGAGATAAAGATCAGGCTGTGCATATAGAGTATTGGCCACTTTCGTGTGGGGGTATCAATGGGAACCAACGCACAAGGGCAATTTGTTTCTCCCTTCGGTATCTGCTGGGATAATGCATTTGTTTGTACACAGACTTATGCCTCAGTTTGTAGTAGGTCCGTTGCTTTTAAATGAACCGTGCTTGTAATCATCCAAGCCATTTTAAAAATACTGCTTTATTGTTAATTTGCGAGGCTCTGACTTACTAACGTTTGAAGTTTGAAAAAAAAGCACGTAGACGAAAAAGTGCTCTATTTTCGGAAAAAGACGTAATTCTATTCCCATTCCATTCGGTGCAAAAGGCGCTTAATTCCATTCCCAATTCATTCCTTTGAGCGTTGTCCCCATTCCATTCCGGGGTCGCGAAAATGTGGAATGATTCCGGAGTCATTCCAATTCAGGAGTGGCAACTACGCAACACTGATGGGAAGCATGAAACCACACACGCTTTGCGCTATTAGCATTGTGTGATGAGTGGTTGTTATTTTACTCTTATGCCACCCTAAATTACATATGTTAATGCAATTCCTCACCCGACATGACGCCTGTATAGAGTATTTTAGGGGCGAAGCTCCTTAAGGCGGCACCCGTTCGTCCCTCGTAGTCGTCGTGGTCGTAGTAGTGAGTAACAAGTCTTACGCTTTGACCTCCAAGGTGGTGCCGGTGGGAGATTTCTCCTGTGCGTTGTTGAACAATAAAAAATTCGCAGCGTGCGCGTTAACTAAAAGCCGAATTCTTCTGTCTCTCATTCCCCATTAGCAGCCATTGGCATGTTCCAGTAGGAAACGTTAGTAGAAGTAGAAGTGTAAGTGTTAGCTAAAAGCCGACTTCTCCTGTCTCTCATTGCCGTTAGCAGCCATTGTTTACTTCCAAGGTAGTGCCTGGTGAGATTTCTCCTGTGCGTGATTAAACAATAAAAATTTTGTTCAAAACGCCGTTGATTGATGAAATAAACCAACGAAAGACGCCAGATGTTTTGTAAAAGCAGAACGAAAGAACGCCAGATGTTTTTCTTAAAGTGTAGTAGTAGTAGTTGCATGTAGCCACCTCGCCCGATCGTCAACGGGCGAGGTGGACCGGCAACGGCGCGAGGACCCTGCCGTACGATAGTTAAATCACACTAAAAGACATACTTTGCGGGCGATACACTCTAGTGAGCTTTCAACTTTTCGTCTTAATGTACATGATAAAGAAATTATTTCTACGAAAAACGCAAGGCACACCTTGAGCAATATGTTTGGTTTTGGGACGCTAAATGGAACCATGAGGCGATGCGAAGCCGGAGCACTTGCACGATCGCGTTCCGTGGGCTTTCGTTGGGCATGCTACCGACCTCGCGTCGTGGAACGCGCGTCCTGTCTTCCCTCTAGCCTTGCCTTTAATTCGCACAGGGCGAGCGGGGAATGCGGTCGCTCTTGGCGCTCTTTCGCTCGGGAGCGGACTTCTTCCTTGCATTTCACCGATCACAAGTGATAATGAAGGGACCACGTAAACCAACAGTACAATAAAAGTTTGATGTTTAATATATACACGATGTTTCACACTCTTTATATTATGTACTGGGCGCATTTCACGGAAGAGTTTCACGGTTTACAGATGATTCCCTCCGTAGCTTCGCCCCACTCATCATCATTCACCCCGTGGATATGCTGTGATTTTTTGCGATGGAGTTACAAGCACAAGCGTGGCACTGTGCTGGAAGACCCGACTGCCACGCAGAGGGCGCGGATTAAGATCCCATTAGATCCTAGAAATTTGTTTCTCATTTATTTTTTCTCATATCACGCGATAGCGGTCACGTACACCGGCGGCGGCGGACAACTTGGCGCCACAATCGGCTGTTGTGATCTCATAAAAGCTCTCGCTGTAACAAATTTCAGCGCCGACAATGCCCTCTCCTCTTTGGCCTGCTTGACAGGCGCGGAAAGTCCCTTTGCTTTAATATAAACACCTATGGTTGCCACTGTTTTCGTTCTTCGCACAATTTCAACATATCTTTGCTCTGAAATTCCTGTCTGAGAAACGCACAAATACTATGCCCTGAGATATGCTCACATTGCATGGGCTCAATTGTTCTGGATTGCGAAATTTTCTCGTGAACCGAAAAACGATTGAAAAAATTTCGGTTTCACTCCGGAACGAAATAATATATAAAGTTTCGGTTACGTTTTCGTTCCGATCAGAAATATCGTTTTTTCGTTTTTCGTTTTCGGTTTTCGTTCCGTTCCGACACTCTGCTCTCATTATTTACTCGCGTATTGCGATTAAAAATTTGGAGGACGCTTGAGCTTCGCCTTCAAGAGTACACTCTTAATCAGGTCCCGCTTAAAGTGCTAGATATAACCAGGAAACCGGACATTTTTCGTCTGGCTTCCTGGATATAGCCAGCACTTAACCAGGACCTGATTAAAAGTGTAGAACGCGATAGCATAATCGGTTGCATAATCGATAGCATCGTGCCGCAAGGAAACGAACGTCTGTGCCCCTAACAATGGTTGTTTCAAGATATAGTAGAATGCCTACTGCAAGTACAGTTGCGAAGTGCCCACTACGCCATAATTCTTCTTTTTTTTTTTCGAATCAGCGAAAGACCCACTACGCGTCCGTAAGGCAACACGCGAACCTACGCAGCGGCTCACTTTGTTGATGTTTCTGATTATGATGGTGATTAAATATGTCTGAGCACTTTGTAATGGGTGGGCCTTTAGACATCCACTCGTTGCACAATACACATGTTTTGACGCCTGGCGCAATTCTACGCTTCTGCCACGCAATATTACATGCGTCAAGGAGACTCCCCCCACTACAAGACATTCATGTAGTTTTTTTTTTTTTTCGAAGCTGTTTTAAGCAATGGCGTGGCTCTGTGGTAGAGCACCTGCTTACCATACAGAAGGCCTAGGTTCCATTCTCACTCGAACCAAATATTTTTATTATTTATGTTATTTGCATCTTTCTCAATTTTTCGGTCACGGACAAGGCTGATTTTTCGCTCACACGAACGACACCGACACCGACGCCGACAGCGGAATTTCTGTGAAAGGAGCTCTTTAACGCTATCGCGTTAATAAAGCTTTGTTGGCGTAAGCTACAAACACGGAACTGGTCTCAAGCACTGCTTTTTCGTGAAGCACCCCATGTGGACACCACGTGTTCAATCGTCACCGCGGAACAGAATTATATTTGACATTAAAGTTCGGGCTGGTGGTATGGCCTATTTGATAACAATGGTAGCGCAAAGAAACAGGACACAAGAGGGCAACAAAGAGACACACACAGTAGCGCTCTGTGTGTCTCTTTCTTGCCTTCTTGCGTCCTGTTTCTTTACGCTGCCATTGTTATCAAATATATTGCAGAATCAGCGTCCAGATTTGAGCGATTCTGGAGATCAGCATCAATATTTTGCTTGAGTCCTGACGCCAAATCCCCTTCAGAAGTGATCTATATATGAGATATGGGAGATGCGTTCTTTCAAATGGCAGCATCGGGCAACACTTTCTTCAAACGCAGCCCCCCCCCCCCCCCCCCCACCACCGGGTCCCCACCTCCCCACCCCGCTTCAACCTTCTTCGCTCTCCCGGACTTTGCGGGACTAAAATTAGTGACTACGGCCCGCTAACCGAGGTGAGTTTGAGACCCCTGCTACACACGTTCTTATTGCAGCCGTATTCACATAGTAAGTTCACGTTTCTCTTAAAATATGTTTCTTAGAGGCTTAACAAGCATGTTTGATGTACCGACTTTTGAACGAAGAAACAGCGCTAGAACAGGACGAAGACGAGAGGACACAAACGCCTGTCGGTATTTCAACAAGACGCTAATATTGATATACTCTATTTAAAGAGAACTAAGTATCAACGCGATAGCGTTAAAGAGCTCGTTTGGCGGAAATTCCGGTGTCGGTGTCGGCGTCGTTGGTTGTTAGTGAAAAATCAACGTTGTCTGTGAGCGAAAACGCGAGACAGAAGGAAATAAAGAAGTAATAAAGATATTCGATTCGAGTGGGAATCGAACCCAGGACTTTTGCATGGCAATGCGACTGTTCTACCACAGAGCCACGGCCGTGCTAGCAACCGTTCCGGAACAAAAAAAAAAAAATTGATATACGAATGTCATGAAGTGCGAGGAGTGTCCTTATCGCATGTACTATTGCGTGGCAGAAGCGTGGGAGGAGGAAGGTACTTACCGTAGGGGGGGTGGGGGGGGGTGAGGTACCAAATGAGTAAGGGTACCCCAAGTAATAAGAAGTGATAATTAGAGCATGACGTGAATAAAATGTGAATTCAGGGCGAATGACATGTCATCTAAACTTAATTAAAGGCGAATCAAACATTAAAGTGAATTAGAGAGAGTGAAGTGCCAAAGTGAAATAAATGTGAATCAAATGGGAATGAACACTTCAATGCGCGATTCTCAGCATGTAGAAGAACCCGTGGTGATGTCGAGGCGACCAAAAGAGAACGAGTAATAGGCAGTAAAAATGCAATCGACTGAGGACGTCGAAGTAAGTGCGTGTCGTGAGACCATAGGGTTTCGCCTAGTTGTGTTCTCCTTACCGTTAGCTAAAGGGACCGTAGATTTCGTTTGCAACTCAGAGCCGCGGAGAACAATTAAACTGCGACATATGCACGCTCAACAATTCCTGCGCACAATGCACTCAGAAATTTCTCTACTTCTACCTGCTGGTTATGTCACCCATTTTTCTGATTGTGAAGTAGCCGATGCTAATCATACGAGGCAATAGCCTCTCTGCTTCTATCTACATGCCTTCTTTTCCGCACCTCCCCCCCCCCCCCCTTTTCTTTTTGCTCTGCAATACGCCCACTCATTCGGTCAGAGGGAGGTATTTGCAACTCAAATACCAGTAATAATCAATTCGTGCTTCAAGATCGAACAATTAGATATTATTGCCGGAAAGTTTCGATATTCGGAAGGAATGGGGTTTGGGCATGTTGGTTGGTCAAAGCTAAGCGCAATAGGGGGCGCAGAAACGAACGCAGGATAGGTCCCGTCGACTTCTTGTCCGGTGTCCGTTTCTGCGCTATGTGGTCTGTTCAATATTCGCACTGCCCAGAACTTACTGCGCGGAGAAGGTTCACCGAAACATAAACGTTCTTAGACGGCTCCGACACACAGTCTTTGGGCAGCAACAATCGTGCACACTCTACAACCAGCACGTTTCGAGATCGCGATGAATGTGAATTGGCTGTTCACAAACTATCTTCAAAGATTGCTACAAGCTGACGTATACAGGCAGTCCAGCTAAAGTGCTCCTACGTTCAAGAAAACCTCATAATTGTTTTGCTGAATAAAATTGATGCAGTTAATGTTGTTATTCATTCATAACTGACCACAATAATAAGTGAAGTTTTTTTTTTCTCAAGTGGCTGTCTAAAAAATTTTTATCTGCGACGTGAGCTCAGCTACTAGCGACAAAAAAAAAAAAACTAATTACGCGCGACAGTCGGCTTCTGCGCCGTGACAACTGTACGATCAAACACCCTGATCAACCCAACTCCTACGTCTGGTCCCGCTTGCCTCAAGCCGCGACAAGGTACCGATTTTATTGGCGGCTGCCGTCAAAGTTTACGGTCGCAGTACTCGGATAGCCCGCCTGTCGGTGTTTCAACATACTGGGTGCCGTTACGTACGAAGAGTGGGTTACAGGGTGGCCACGTGCACGAATCAGTTCCTTGTCGTCTAAGCGTGGGCACCATGTCAGCTATGTAATCAAAAGTTCGTTCAAAATGATCATTGCTTATGGCAGTAGAGTGTAGGTGAACAAACTAGCCACCAAGGTGTAGTACGTCGCTTTCTCGCACATTTTTTTTTTTTAAATGACGGAAAGGCGGTGCATAAGAAAAAAGAGAACATGCGTGCCTTCCATCAGAGTCTGAATATTTGTCGCGTTCACATATTTAAAAAAGGTAGTAAGCTGTGTTGCAAGTCGTACTTAAGTTACAGTCGTCAAATTTTATGCACATGAGTGCAATAATACCATAACCTGCACTATAACGCCTAACTATGACTGCTAGCTTTAGCCTAGTGATTTCAAGGACGTTTATCGCATAAGTCTCACGCTCGCTTGCTGGCCCGGCTAGTATGAGTGCTGAAAAGCGCAAGATTAAAAAAGAAAACGAACTTCAGGTTGTCATTTCGGGAAAGTCTACGAACGTGGCATTGGAAGCACGGCTCCTCAAAGCTTCTTCAAAGCTGTTAGGAAGCAAGAGAACAGAAACAAAAATGTTGTGACCAACAGGAAAGAAATATAAACGCGAAAATGTACCAGCGTCTCTTCGGCAAACACACGTGCGACGGTGCTCACGGTCTTATTTTCAAACTTTTCTTTTAACAAGTAAACAGAAATAAACTGACATACAAAACGACTGAAATCTGAGATTTCGCCCAAACAAACGTAATCCTATAGACACCAACCACCGATTTTTCTCCCACCAGCGAATTCCCGCGTGAAAAGAGGCCGTGGGTCAAGGGCATTGGAGCGGCCTTTCAGAAAAGATGTGCGCACACAAGCAGCCCTCCTTTCGATAGCCGCGTAGAATGGAAGCGCGGTGCGAGAACGTGACGTAGGCCGTTGAGACTCCTTCAATACCCCTTCCCTTCCCGGCACCGCTGACCAGCAGCTCCGCAAAGTTTGCTCTCGGGCTGAAGGCGCTAATCCGCGTGGACCGCGTGTTTCGCGAGCCGATTCTCGACCCATGCAGTCGTGCCGGAGTATGAACGGTGCCTTTGACGAATAGAAGCCTGGCTATTGGAGCTCGCGAGCACGACGAGTCAAGCGAGTTTCACGTGGAGGCCGCAGTATGTGCGCGGACAAGCCCGGGTAACGCTGCGGCGCGACGAGCCCTTTTGCGAAGTCAGCGCCCGATTACACCACCGTCATTCCGGAGGCTTCCGAGCGTGCGACCGCGTGAAAGCATCCGTGCGCTCTACAGTCATCAGTGTATCAGTGTTTCCAGCCATTCTCCGTGCAGAAAGCGTTCGAGCAAATGATCCGCTGCGTTATCCCCCCTTCCCCCCGCACACCATAATGTTCTCAAAAAGACCGCGAGACCCTCCCATTACCGTTTTCTGTACAGAAAACAGTGTTTGCTGTAAATGCGAACGTTTCTTTGTTGCTCTCGGAGGCTGCCGCATATTTCCAATCCAATCGCGTGTTTCATCTGGTGAGGGAAAAAAATATTTGGAAAGGTACTGCTAGCAAAAGGAACTGAGAACATTTTTTTCGACATTTGACTGTTATGGCACACAACTGTACGGAAACATGTGGAACGCTCACAAATTGGTAACTTAAACATTGTGGGGTGTTACGTGCGGAAATCATAACATAATTATGATGCCCACAGTATTGAGGGACTCCGGACTAATTTTGACCCCTTGCGGTGCTATATAGCCCATGTTACGGATGAGTTTTGGTGCCGCCATATTGGGCTGTTAACTCTGCCCTTTTGTATCTTGAACAACTAAACGAACACTGTATACGGTGTACGTATACACATGAAAACGGTTGGGTTGGTGCATTCGATGTTTCTTGACCTCATCAATTCACGTTACGAGATACAAAAATAAGAAAACGTTCGTTTAACAGCCCAAGGTGGAGGCGTCCACATGTCTTACGCCAAATCGTCTATAGCGCTCCTAAACAACTTAAGTACTCGGGCATTCTTGCAGTTTGCCCCCATCCAAATGCGGTCGCCGTGGCCGGGAATCAAACCCGAGTCCTGGGCCTGTATTCACAAAAACGTCTTACACTAAAGATGTTCGTACGAGAATATTTTAGCCAAACCCGACGCGGGACATATCATTAGCCAAGCCGGCTAACCAATGGGAAAACGCACTTACAAAAAAGCAGTTTTGTGAACCCGGCCCCTGGAGCTTAGCGGCGCAAAACCTTAGCCCTTAAGCTACTACGACGAGACACAAGTTGATAACTTTCCTGTGAAATTTTAAATAATTATTCTGTAATGAGACATTTCACAACGCACGATGCATTTTTTACAGAACTGATAACAGTTAATGCTGAAGCCACACTCATCTGTCCGGAATATGTTCTCAGCAACCACTTCCGATTTAACCCGTGCCCATAAAGCAGCGGGAATAGAGATGGGCGTTCCACATCGTTTCCCCAGGAACGTTGTCTGCACTCTTCTAGAACAAAACTCCTTAGAACGCCAGAGTATTTCGTGGTGGAATGGGAGGGGGGGGGGGTGGTAATAATAATAATAATAGTATTACAAGTGGGGATTATACAGATACAGAGCGAGGTGCCATAGTCAGCACACTGTACAGGAGACCTCCCAAAAGAATGAGTAATAAAAGTAAGTACAAAGCAGCTACATGTAAACAAACAAAAGAATCCTTAACGCTGTAAAATGTCGTGATTACAAACAAAGGTAAAAAAAAAACAGTGATGACGAAATGATTATTGTGAGTGCAAACAATTTAGAAGGTTTGATTCGAATGCATGGAAATCAGAGAGCGTCTTAATATGGCATAGTAATGAGTTCCAAGTAGTATGGCTGAAAAATTAGTAGTGAATTTACCATAATTAGTTCTGGGTTTCGGTAATAAATAGCTGTTGGTGGAAGTGAATAGGGTATACATGGAGTAAAGAAACTGGCTGTTAGTAACTATGGGGAACGGCAGCTTTCCATTGATAGATTTGTGCACAAGTATTCCAAGTGAATATTTGTTTAGTTTTCCTACCGACAAAATACCGTTATGGGTGAGCATTGGAGATGCTTCTGATGTGTAGCTGCTACGTGTCATGATGCGAACAGCTTGACGTTGAGTATGCTATAATGGGCATAAATGGACGGGATACGTGTTGCCCCACGATGATATGCAATAATTAATATACGTATTAATCAAAGCGTACTAAAGGGAGATTAGTGTCCTTATATTAAAGAAATTGCGAACTTTAATTAATATTCTAATTCCATAAGCTGCCTTTTTTGTTAAGGATAAAACATGCTCATGAAATTCTGGGTGTTTATCTAATATGACACGAAGAAACGTTACACTGTCAGCAGGATAAAGTGTGTTGGAAGCAAAGATTAACGAAGAGCACCCTGAAATAAGTTTTTGTTTAGAAGAGATAATGACGGACTTTGTAACTTTAATGTGTAATCTATTCTGTCGGCATCGGGTAACTATGTTTTCCGCGTCGTGGTTAAGCTTGCACATCAGGGAATCAAGGTTATTATCTAAGGAGAAAATAGCAGTGTCGTCAGCATAAAGAATGCAGTCAGATGATTTTAGGCAGTGGGAAAGGTCGTTGATGTATATTAGAAACAAGAGATGTCCTAGTATTGATCCTTGCTGTACCCCAGTGTTAGTTGTTTTAGGTTTTGAGAGTAAATGTTAGATATTGATACACTGTACTCTCTGTCTTTCAAATAGCCGTAGCTCAGTGGTAGAGCATGGGACGCGTTATTCGAAGGTCGCAGGTTCGGTCTATGCCGGCGGCAAGTTATCTTTTCGTCCACTTTACTTTCTTCACATTTTTATTTTAATTACTAGAAAAAACACCCACTATACTTTCCTTGGCGTTATTGTCTGTTAGTTCTCATTAATACTGTGTCTAACAAAGGAAAACGAGCCCTTAAAAGCCATCTTCTTTCTTTCAAATAGTTACGTAGTGATTTCAGTGCCGGGCCTGTTATACCAATGGAATCTAATTTAGTAAAAAGTATGCTATGAACAAGTGAATCGAATGCTTTACAAAGATCCATAAATAATGTCCCAGCCAAATTTCCAGCGTCAATTGCCTGCCAGATCTTATCTGTTAAATGTACTAATGCTAAGTCAGTTGAGTACCCCCCCCTAAACCCAAAAAAAATTCCATGATAGGATATGAAATTTTGACAAATAAGAAGACAAGCGTAATACCATTAGTTTTTCGACAACTTTACTAAAGAATGAAAGTATAGCTATGGGGCGGTAGTTAGATGTGTGACGCTTATCTCCCTGTTTGAAAACAGGGATTATTTTGGCCTTCTTCAAAGAACTTGGAAAAATACCTGCGTTAAAAATGAGGTTAACTATGTGACAAAATGTTCCTGATATTAAACATGCTATCATTTTTATGAGAGATGGGCAGAAATGATCAAGACCGGACCCTGTATTTTTCAGGTTGGAAATTACTGTGACTATTTCTTCGGGTGTCGCGGGGTGAAGGAAAAAGCTGTGAGGTACACGGGGGTCAGTGGATCATCGCACGTTTGCTTGTTGGTATTAAAGAAATCAATGAAAGAGTTTGCAATATCAGAGGCTAGACATCTCCCGACTGTATCATGGCTATTTCGGCATTGTGATTCGACCTACCTAAAAAAAGAGTTTAATACTTTCCATTTTTTTTACATCATTACGAGCATACTTGATTTCATTTTCATAGTACTGTGTTTTAGCCTGTTGGAGTACTTTCCCTAACAGGTTAGAATACTTTTTATACCTTTCATGAAGTGCAGTGCTGAACGGCTGCTTTCTTTTTTTCTGTAAACGTTATCTTTTTTTCCGCAGACAATTTAGCAAACTGCTAGAAAACCACGGGTTACGAGGAGCTGAAAACGTGTTTTTTTTTTTACAATTTATTAATACGGTTGAATCTGCAAAAGGACCGGAAATTATTTCTGATAATTTATTATAGGCAGTTTCAGTGTTATCGCATGCCACTACTGGGTTCCAGTCTGTAGCAGAAATTAACTGAACGGACATTGATAAATTGAACTTGTTACTGATAACGCCTGTATCAGAAGCGCTAGAAGCAGAAGTGTTAAACGCACGAACGTTGGATAGTGATCAGTGATAGAAGCTTGGACAAGTCAGGGTCAGTGGGGTAATAGCCAAAGGCTGACGCCACTCACGGAATTCCTACTGAGGAAGACATTCCTTCATCCCTGATGTCTTTCAACTGAATTAATTAGCTGTCTAAATAACCACCGACGAAAAACGCTCGCTCTTTGCGGTCACGCACTCCTCAAAAGTGTTACAGTACAAATAATCCTCTCGTCGCTTCCATATTGTGTATAATAAATGGCTTCAGTTGAAAGAGGTAGTATGCGCAACAGGTGCTTCCAAGAGTACTCTAAAACAAGGAGGAGAAAGACGAGGAGGAAAGCACGGAAAGGCAGGCGGGTAAACCAGACGCAAGTACGGTTTGCTACCCTACTTTGGATGAAGGGAGAGCTCAGAACAGCGCACTGGACATGCATAATGCGGCTTTTTTTTTTCCCAACACATTACTCGTGGCGGCAAATGCCACATTATACTATATGACGATCTGCAACGACTTTCATTAAAATTCTTCTTAAGTAATAACATTACAATGTATGTTGCAAATGCAGAATTCAAACCACCTGTAACATGAAGCATACAGATTCACTGGAAATATGGCAGCATTTACCTTCTTAAGGATACTCGCAATGACCGCACTGGTGCTGCAGCTAAGGCGTGAAATTCAAGTAATGCAAGCTTGGATTTCATTTTATTTTCCGCTAGTCAACCTCTCATGGCTAAATTTACGAAGTTAGGTTCTTCACAAATATTTTGCTCTATAATTTGATTCAGTGTTTATGTTTAGTGCTCCTTTTGAACGGACAACAAATAACAGCCCTAAATCTATTTACAGTGGTATTCCTTAAAAAGTCTTAGCAATTTGGCGCTTCTACTTCGACTAAAAAAGAAGAGAAAACAAAGGCCAAGCTTCTATTATATTGTTTTTTTTTTGCGTGTTCCAATAATCAGACGAGTCGTCAGTGGTTGCCGCAGAGCTGCTCGTGGTCGCCACCGTGGACGTGACTCTGTAAACGCTGTTTACAACAAGGCTACTACGCCTAAAACTTCGTTGTAATCTTCACTGTGCACCGGATCTCACTGGTACAGTACTGTGCATTGGAGACGACAGCACTGGCGATCCTGTGGTTAGCGCTCTGCTGGTTTTTTAGATGAGGCTACCTTCTTTAGAGGTCCTTTACCAGGCGCCGTGTCGACGCTATTTAATAGAACACGCCTGTTGCGTTTACTAGAGGTGCGGGATAACAGGTTGCAGGGGACCAGCTGTGCTGTGAGGATGTGGTTGATACGGTTGACGATACTTCATACGGTTCATGATACAACTAAACTTCGGCTCATCGTTTCCAATGTTCAAGTTTAAGCTATTAAAAAAAAATTTCTCCTCTCGTGAATAAGCGTAGGGTTACACTATGTTTTGTTGCTGCTTGGTGGGATGTTGCTTTTCTTCATGAGATATCTTCCTTCAGCTTGCAACTTTTCCTAGAATTCATTCGGCTCACTGATTTGAAAGCTTTTCGATTCGCTCACTGCTACACTCGGCCAACGACTGGCTCGTATTTTGGGTATCTCAGTTGACAGAGCGACTACTCCGGAAAAGTGGGAGCGCCATGCAGCTTTCATATCTATTAGAGGGAAAACGAAAGCAAGCTGTCGTTGTGCACCACATAGGAAACAGGAACCGCATTCACAAAAACGTCTTACGATAAAAATGTTCGCAAAACACAATTTCAGCCAATCCAGACGTTGGACATATCATTAGCGGAACCGGCAGACCAATGGGAAAAAACACGTGCGAAAGAAACATTCTGTGAATTCATCCCCTGAAGTCTAACTTCATTTTCGTCGCCTCGGCAGAAATTGATGAGCAAGACAACTCTGCATCACGTCTCGGCCTGCAAAGATCAGAGGCGCTAGCAGTTCACCGAACGAATGTGACCGCGAAGGAAGTGTCTTGATCAAAAGTAAGTATTCGCTCTGCAGTTGTCGCGTTTGCACTGTGTGCGTAGAACAAAATGTTACACAAATACGCCTGGCTTAAATACCACGCGACTGACTCTCTGACCTTGGAGAAAAAAACCACGACCGTATCGCGCAAAGCTACACAGAGGAAGCAATTATTGTTTTCATTTAGGCCTGCTACCGGCAGTGTGCACTCCCTTCTTCTGCTCTCGCCCCGCGGCAACAAATTCTCCCTTCTCTTTTCTATATCTGCGCGGCAAGCGTAACAGTTCACCGCGTTTTATCGTCAGCAATAAAGTGTGTTCGCGCTGAGCATAAAAGCCACAGGGCGAACAATCGACGCAGTCTGCTCTCATTACTGGGCGACCCGAAAGAGCCAATTACTCGAACCTTGCCGCTTTAGCGACATGAGCTCAGTGCGGAACAATGCATACACACAACTCTGGTAGCAAGACCAACAAAAAAGACAAAGGCAAAACAGAGTAGCAGCCGCGCGACGGGATTAACAGAGTTGCTGTAGCTCCGTCAGAGCTCAAAGAGGAAGGACAAAAAGCGAGAGCGTCGACTTGTGTCGTCTGAGAAAAGGACTGGCACGATTTCCAGCGACAGAAACGACGAAATTAAGTTGTCCTGTCCAATTCATCCTTGTTCAGGGAAGTGAAACGACGCCCGTTTCGAAGACAGGCTGTTCGCCCACATCGTTTGTCTTACAGACGTGAATAAACTTGCGACAGCGGCTACGGCCTCGACGTGCTGGCTGCGCAGCGGACTTGATCGCCGGGAGCTGAAAAGTAAAACCCGGGAACACGCGTACGCATGCGCGCACACGTAACGGCTGAAAGGCCTAAGTTTCAACAAACAGCTTCGTGGTCCCGGCATTCCGTAACCAATAGTGACAGAGCAGAACCTCCGAGGCCATCATTCAATTTGTTGAAGGGCAAGAGAGTCCCTCACTGACGTGAGTCTACAACAGCGTGTGCGTGTGTGTTTGGGGAGGGGTCGCGGATACCAATGGAAGCGTCAGAGCATCACGAGGGATCAAAGGCGCAGCTGGTCACTCGCCGTTCTAATTACCAGCGACGCAAAATGCGAAGATTTGTTTACCTTGTAACTGCATGTCGGGCTTCGAAACTGACCGCGCAAAGCTCAATACGAAGTTGCGGTGTAAGTTCCCGCGGCCGCATTTCTTCGGGAGCGAAATGCAAAAGAACTCGTATTAAGCGCACTTTACAGAGTTCCTGGTAGTGAAAAATAATGCGGAGTCCTCCTACTACAGCGTGTTTCACAATCATATTGTCGCTTTGACTTTTTTTTTTTACTCTTCGTAACTTTTTTTTTTACTCTTCGTAATTCTTGGTCTTGATTCTCTATATTAACGCGATAGCGTTAAAGAGCTCGTTCCGCAGAAATTCCGGCGTCGGCGTCGTTGGTTGTGAGCGAAAAATCATCATCTCGTATAATACAAATAATAAAAAAATCTTACGTTCGAGTGAGAAGCGAGCCCAGGCCGTCTACGTCGCAAGCAGGTGTTCTACCACAGAGCCACTCCATAGCTTCGAACTGCACTGAAATTAACTTTAATGCTTCAAGAACATACGCGTCCTGTGTACACGCGTCACAGTACGAGATGTAATATCGCAGTAAAACGAGGTACAAGCGTATATTGCCATCGGGCGTCACATCATGTGAATTGCATAACGAGTTGGCGGTTTAAAGCCGGCCGCCCATTACAAAAAGCACACACATTACTGCGCGTATTCCCTTGCGAACACGTAGTGGGCGCATCGCAACTTCGAAAAAGTATCACGCGCGTAATTGCTGCTGGTTTAAAGCACACACCCAGTACAAAGGGCACACACATTAGTGCACGCATTCTCTTACACACACGTAGTGGGTACACTGTTGTCATAAAAGTGCTGTTGAAGAGGGCGGAAACCTTTACCTTTACTATAGGTACGTCGAGAGAGAGAGAGAGAGAGAGTGTGTGTGTGTGTGTGTGTGTGTGTGTGTGTGTGTGTGTGTGTGTGTGTGTGTGTGTGCGCGCGTGTGTGTGTGTGTGTGTGTGTGTGTGTTTGTGTGTGTGTGTGTGTGTGTGTGTGAGAGAGAGAGAGAGAGAGAGAGAGAGACCGGGCGACTGAACATAATGGCAAGCGAAACAAAGCACGATGAGGATGGGACCGGATATCGCTATCGCGTTCAACTCTTAAAGGCGAAGCTTAAGCGTCCCCCAATTTTTGTTTTATATCTTTGCAAGTGTGCCAAACTTTGTATGTATATGGGAAAGGGAAAATTGACAACCACCCATTTGTACATAATAGTGCAAAGCTGCAGGGATAAAACTATAAAATACCTACCTCCTTTGCACAATTGAAATGCTTTCGTCCCGATATCACACTCGGCACTTCAATATCGACTGCAGACGTGGCACCTTGCGTGAACGCCCGCTTTCCGATGTGTACGCTGTCGAAGCGATCGAACTATTAGACTTGCAGGTAGAAAAAGATGCGCATGCGCACTACAGGCTTTCCAAGATAGCCGTGAAACCGCCAGAAGGTACAGCGATGCAGTTTGGCACAGGCTCCCGTGGTCTCTAGAATTTTGCACGCGACTTTACGGTCCCCACGAAGCTGTAGCTGCAAAACAAAAGCCTTGGTGTATCACGCTTCTCATGTCGAGCAACAAAGGCACTACAGATAAGTGTAACATACGCGCACTTTGTTATCGTTCCGCATACACGTTGAAGTCTAATACATTCTCAGCGCTTAACAATAGGCGTTGTCGAACTTGAAATAGAGAGACTTCAGGCCTTTTAGGATTAAGTTATGAGCCGCGCAGTAGCGAGCAAGGAGCTACGCATTGTTAATGTACGAAGCTCATTTGTCTTTATTCTACAGCAGCGAAATATAAAGATTACGAAAGGTGCGGGTCGCGGATGTCGGCCGTGAGTGTCATGGCAAAAGCCGAGCAAGCAAAATTATTAAAAATCGCCAGCAATGTCATGTTGAGCTTACCGACAGAGCATAAATGATGAAGGAAGTTGTGTAAAAGATAACTAAAACAAAAGGAAAACCTACAAGGGAAGCTCGAAGGCTGACCTTTCTGCTTGATCTTGCGCACCGGAGACACCTTTAATTTTGATTGACGAGTTTCAAATATTAGAATGAAGAGACACACCAACAAAAACCAAACCAAAAAAAATGCGGGCAGTTTGCACTCAGTCGCGCAACGCGTGGCACAACGAAGCACGTACCCGTCGAGGGTCGTACTCTCCGTCGACCGACACGTCTATAGCTTCGAGATGCGCGGCTTCCTTCTCGGGAGTACGCAGCCTGGCCATGTACTATAGAGCGGAGGTTTCGCACGATCTCTCCGTTGGTGGGCGTGACTTAGCTACTGCGCATGCGCGGCTTGGGCAGGTTGTGCGGTATCTGGTCGCTAAACGACGCGACCCTTGCTTCCACTTTGTTTCTACCTTTTCTTCTCCATCTCTACTTCTTTCTCTCTCTTTTGCTGATGTTCTCTCTGTGTATCTTTTTCTTTCTGCATTTCTCTCTTTCTCATTATTTCTGTGCTGCGCATTATTCTCTCCCCTCCTCATTTCCTTCCTCCTCACCATCACATCTCTCCTCCTCACACTCAGTTCCCTTTCCAATCCCCTTGCTATACTATACTGTACAAGGCTATGCTAGCGTGCCTGGATAGCCGAGTGCTTAGGACGCTCGCCTTCGGACCGAGGGTACGAGGGTTCGAATCCCGCCTTGTGAATAATTTTATTTGGCAAGAATATTCTCTTTTTGTTTCTTCATATCTGTCTTGCCGTCTCTCTGTTTGTTTCTCTATTTCTTTGTCTATCTCTCTCACTCTCACTGCTCGTTCTCAGGTAGCCGCACGGTGGCACATACCCGTTAAGATTCAATGATAGTTTTCTGCGATCGACTCACAAGGAACGATTTGCTAAACAGCTTCGCTGTTAACAACAACTCCGAAATATTGCACACCGTTGGAAATTCTCGCTGCTACATGCAGATAAACAGGTGCTGAAAGTCGCTGCGTTTCATCGAGTCATTTCTCGAACGTGCGACTGAGTCCTTGAGTCTGTATCTCGCATTGCGGACTTTTTCCCACGGCAAAATAGCAGTAGCCAGACAGTCAGGTCGCATTGAAGCAAGCACGGCGTTTATGTTAAAGTTTCAGAGCCATTTCTTTTTCCAAGCGCATGGAGCAAATAGAGCTATTTTGCTTGTTCTGTTGGTTAACTGAAAAAACGGACTTTAGTTACCCGAAAAATAATAGAATGCAGTTAACTATAATTACAGGTGTCGCAAGTCACCTCGTAATAACAAACCTTGGGGCGCATATTGCAATCCCGAGTTGAAGTCATTGTTTACTGCAACTATTTCTCTTTCTCAAAGTTATAATTAGTGCTACTTCCAAGATATCGACGCCAAAAACATCTTAAAAAGTGTCTGGTATTTCAGGAGTGATCTTTTGTAACTTTATTGAAAAACAAAGCGGAACATCAGTGTACGTAGTAGTACCAACACGTTAGGAGATGCATTTATACTACTTTTCAGCACGCACGGCTTCACTACTGCTCGCCTTCAACGTCAGAATTCAGACATGTGCGTGAAAGTGAATAGTCTAATAATTATTTAGTGCTGCTTGAAAGTTTTCCCACTCGGACATCACGATTTCAAGGAAACAAAAGCACAGCGGGATATGTGTAGCTGCATGTACAGTGGTAGAATAAAAAGATATGATATTTTGCATTGTGGGCCTTCTGAGCAAAACCCAAACAACAGTAATGCATCCATGCTGTGTACCTCGTTTTCCTTTCTCGCCCGTGTTTTAATAGCGCTCTTTTCTTCGACAGACAAATTGTTCGCTCCAGCGAAACAATTGCGCCATTTCCTTGTTTCCCAGCCGCGACGGAGCGCTATTCATTTTCATGAGCATGCTTCACAATATTTTGCTTCTCTAACGTCTTTCTATATCGAAAACGTAAAACTGAATAATACATATGTTAGGTAGAAACTTCACCAGTGTTTGTATAGTCATATGTGTTATGTCTGCCCACTACAGTTACCGCACAGTTTTGTATGTGTAAACGGTATCGTCGCAAGCCTCCTGCATGTAAAATATTGTGTTTCATTGTCTTTTTATTAGCCGAGCTGCTGTTTAAACGTTGCAATCTTGTTTCTGTTTCGAAATGTACTGCTGCGGACTGCCACGGTAGAGGGTTTTTGGGGGGCTCCGTCAAACTGCCCATAGAGTCACTCTTACCTCGAAAAACCTTCCAGCGTTTCTGCTGCTGAAATAAGCTTAATTTCCGTGACTAATATGCTCATAAGTCTGCATATCTACCCTATGCCAAACCGCTAGCCGTATACACAGGCTCTTGAACCAACACCGTCATTGTATACGGACCACATAGCTTACCCATCGTACACGCAACTTGTGCATTACAAGAGTGCATCAAAAGGAAACCATATCCATCAACCACTATACCTGAAAATAAGAACGTTTCATATTAAGTGGACAGGTTACCTGAGCGAAAGGTTTGGCGTGCCACTACAGATTAAATATATGATTGTGAATGAAAGAGAGCGAATAGAGAAGTGCCTGCACATGCACTAACACACAGAATTGCAAATGTAGGTGACAGTGAGGGCCATGAAATCAACAGAGGAAAAAGTACAGCTAGATGTCGCCGGCAATATACAGCATCCACTTGTCACCACGCGGGAGCACTGTGCTTCCTGTTTGACAATAATCTATACGAGAAATGAGGAGAATTGCTGTCAGCTCGAAAGGTCTCTGGTTGACAGACATGACGCGCATCTTTAATTGCGCGCACAGCTAGTGGTCTCTCTCCCTTACCTCCTTTCTCTACTTTATTCCCTTCATATTCTTCTTCAAGTATGCGATAGCAAACCAAACGTGCACCTGGTTCTCCTCCCTGCTTCTTCTTGTTTGCCTCCCTTTCAGGACACGCATTAAATGATTGATAGATGGATTTCGCATGTTTGTAACAACATGCAGAAGGCATCGCTTGCAAAATCTGTTCGGCTTGGCTGCCTGTACTACATAGTACAGAGTCACTACAGTCACGGGGAATCGCGTGCTGCAAATCTGAGGGGGAAAAAAAGTGCACTTTTCATCTTCCATTGTATTCTTGCCATGCCGCCTTGGGGGGAGAACTTGCAATTGCGTGCTCGCAGCAGAGCGGTATCTGCCGCATGAGAGCGCGGAAAATTTCCGGCGAAAGAAAAGATATTGCCGACACGCTGTCAGACGCCTGCGGAATCTTCCACGTCCGTTTAGGACGTCGACGTGAGGCGCAGACAATAAGGCGCGACATGCCTCGTTTACACCTGCTAAGTCAGTCGTCCCGTTGCTCAGTGTGGCGCCTCGTGCGACGACGACGATGACCCTTTGCAGCGGATGCAATGCCGCCACGTGTGTCTTGATTACTACCCGTCCGGGGCCGTTTTCGTGAAGGCGAGTTTCAGTTTAGGCAGGCGGCCGGCACTGCCGAGCGCACTATGCAACGACACGGAACGGTTGAATTAAGGAGATGTCATTCCAACAATGTTTACATCATGCGGGGATTTTTTTTCTTGGTGAAAAAAAACCTTTAAAGCTGAGAAGGCGAAAAGAAAGAATAACTGATGGCATGCATTCTCTCCTCAGCTTCCATAGGTTGTCCCTAAAGCTAGGCTACAGCGGAACCTGGGAAAGCGAGACAGAAAATGCGAGCAGGCCGCTGCCACAGGAGCCACCGTGGCATGCAGCACTAGGATGGCGCTTGAGAATGCGGAGAATGTTGGACACAGAGAGCAGCTGCCGCGGAATGCCTTATGAGAAGTTGCCAGCGGAGCAAACCATGAAAATTTCCTTGTGCTTTTGAAATAGGCCGAATTCGTAAGCGACATCGCGAGTAAACACATTCTACAACGGGACGTCGGGAATGGTTCGAAAAGCGGCTTTTGATGGGCGTAGTGCACGCTCAAAGAACCGGTGTTGGTCGATACACAGAGAAAGAGTGGACGACCTATAGCGTCTTGTTTGAATTATTTTCCTTCTTAGCATTCACAAAAATGTAAAAAGAAAGAATGTTCACGAGCTTGATTGTAACGTGTATGACTGTTCACAACAAATTCCTCGGGAAGATGCTGCTGCACTTTGCTAGCTTCAAAAGAAAGCACCACAAAGCTGCCACTGAAAGTTGGCATCGACAGCGCATCAGTCTGACATCTATCGTGTTTGCGACCGACCTGCAAAGCCTACTAAGATGGCTTAAAACTGGCATGAAATGCAATATTACGAAGAACATAAACTCTAATGTTAGCATACATGTCAGCATCCGCAGGGAAAAGACTGACAAGTAAAATGAAATATCATCTTTCCCCCCACCCCAAAAGAAAATTAATAAACGATACATATCATATGTGAAAGATTGGGTAAGTTCTCTCTTCACAGTTCTCAAAACTGTTCTGATTTTACAGGAACGAGTCTCGAAACATCTCCTTCAGGAACATTGCAGCTCGTTCCCCATGACAAAATACAGGTGGCACACTAAAAGAACAGTTGGATGCACGTGGAGAGTTTTCTTTCCTTCTGTGCGCATCAGTGCTTTTAATAAATATAATTCAAAGGCTACCTTAAAGGAGTGCAAACACCAAGTTCATGGGTATGACTATTCTTCGCTTGGATAACGGATAGCTTTCTTTACGGACAGTCAAGCGGGTGGGTGTATGTACGATCATATCCGCAGTGATTTATTACCCCGAAACTTCTGTAACAGCAGTCACAGATTTCCAAATTTTCCCCAGGAGAGGCCAATGTCACTTTAAATCACGTACATAGCTCACATAAATAACTAGACCGTTGATGACAGAAAAACGAACCATCGTCTGCTCAATTTAACAAGAGTGCTTGCACCTGACAATGCAAGAACCGCGTCTATCAGATGCGTTTCGGCAAACGCACATGCGAATAATTTGAAAATATCGCCAGCAGCGTCTTCAAGGTCGTGCTATCTTGCTCTTAAGTATGTTTTTTTTTTTTGCACAATGGCCATTCTAGACGATTTCGGGGTGAATGATGAGGGCCGGGTCTCAGTTATAGGATGTACAAATGAAATGAATTGCTTTTCAGCCGTCAACTTTGTAAGGCATAATCCTTAAAAACAATCCTTGTATATTTGTTGTATAGCCATTCTTACATGTCGACAGAAGACATCGCAGCTGAAGGCGACGAAGGCACTGCTGAGGTTTTTAAGAGCGACGATCTTGGACAAGCGGCTGGGACAGAAAGGTCGCGTACCACGCAACAGTGACCGACTGTGACTGACTCTGTGTGTGCTGTGTTATTGCTATCTTTCTCTCTCTCTTTTTCCTCTCTGTCTTTAAATATCCCCCACCCTGTTCCCATGTGTAGGGTAGCAAACCGGTTTTCCTAAACTGGTTAACCTCCCTGCCTTTCCTTCTCTAATATTTCTTCTTGTATATGCATGCAAAGCTTGTGCTATATAGGTATACATTCATTGTAGCTTAGGCCATGAAATAACTTTTCAATGGCTTCCAAGTCACTGTGGCATTATCGGCAATGAACGGGCCGATCAAGCTGCCCTTTCAGCCCATACAGAAAACAGTCAAATAATAATACCGCTCTCTAGGACTGACGCTGCATGGAAGGTCCGCGGGCTTGCTCGTCAATGCACCACGTCGCATTGCAACGAGCCGCACTTCAAGCATGCGCGACTATATTCCCTGGACCCAACTCTCAGCCTTCAAATTCCTCCAGGCCTTCACCGAGGTGACGCTACCCTTCTGTGCACGTTATGATTGGGTGTCGCATTTACACACGCGTACGCGTGCCGCATAGGAATGGCCGACACCGCATCATCTGACCACTGCGGCAGTGATGAAACTATTCAACATATTCTGTGCGACTGCCCACAGTACTGTTCACAGAGACAGTCACTTTGCAACGCGCTCGACAAATTGGACGACCGGACTCTGTCGGAAGAAAGAATCCTGCGCCATCGACCGGACCTAACGTCGCAGAAAAAGGCTGTGCAAGCGCTACTGCGCTTTCTACGTTCAACCGGTCTCTCAGAACGGCTCTGATTGGAACGTCTTGCGTGTGTGCATGTGTGTGCGTGCTTTTTTTTTCGTTTTCATTTTATCTTTATCTCTCTGTCCTCTTTCTTACCTCTGTTTCCCCACCCCTGTGCAGGGTAGCGAACCGGTCACTCGCGCCAGGTTAACCTCCCTGCGTTTCCTTGTCATCTATTTCTCTCTCTTCGTAGCTTCTGGTGTCCACACTTTTTCCATTCTCACTTATTCATTTATTTTTTTATCATTCACCCCGATCCTAAAGACCAGGCGGACCTGCCGGGCAGGGCACGGTGGACAGCCAAGGCTCACGATATCCTGAACTAACACAGGGCGAAGATGTCGCCCGCCCCTTTTATCGATATTTCGTCCATCCATCTATCCCTGTGTTGTTCACTTGCAGGTCGATCCATAAAGTTTATTCCATCTATCCCCCTATCCCTGTGTTCAGTTCCAGCTTTTCCATATGAACGAGCAAGAGGTTTTTTAATATTTGTGTCATTGCTCTCCGCAAGTAATGAGCGTGTCAATTCATATTCGAATGAAGGCTTGCTTTGCTAGCGCTATATATTATATAGTGCCTCTCACCTACCTCGGGACAAGCTAATTTTAAAAAGTGCAGCGCGATACGCAATTGCGACCAAAGGCGTTTCTTTAGTGGTGGCCTCGCGTATATTGGCGAATTTTTGCATTGTAAGCGCTTAGTTAATTAGTTAAACTTAATTGGGTATGTATTTAATTACTTCTACGTTTGCGGAATTTTATCAGTGTAGTTTTGCATCAAATTCGAAAACCTCATGTTGAAGAATTCTCGGCCCGCTACAATATTCTTGATTATATTAATCGCGTTCAAAATTTGTGGCGCAAAAGCTAACTAAGAGCATAAAACAGGCTTTTAGAATTAAAAAAAAAAATCCGGCAAATCCCACGCACTGTGGGAATCGATGTAATGCGAAGTAGCCAGCAAGGAGCTCCATACATCGCCTTGTTTGTCTTTGAGGAAAATGAAGTCATTCATGCTATGACATGTCGCACACTATCGCACGTTTGCCATGCATGCGCAACCTGCTATATACGATGCTATTGAAACGTATATTCTGGAATCTGCAATGCAGTACCTGTCATTTATGTTCGTCACACACTCATGTCATGTCATACCAACTTGGGTATATATGCAGTTAAAACGGCCGGAAGCTAACCAAGACAGTCTCATGTAAATCATGTTGTACATGACATGCACGTCATCATGATATGCACGTTACAATCTGTCATTTATGTTCGTCATGCAGTCACGTCGCCCAATACCAATATTGGTGTATATATCAATCCAGTGAAACAGCCGCGACCGCACCATGAGCGTGGCATGTAAGTCATGCCGTACATGACATGCATGTTAAGATTTCCATGTTACGACTTGTCATTTATGCTTGTCATACAGTCACGACACACAATACCAATTTTGGTGTATATCAAGCTAGCAAAACAGCCGCGAACGCACCATGAACGTGGCATGTAAATCATGCCATACATAACATGCATGTTATGATCTACATGTTACGACCTGTCACTTATGTTCGTCACACAGTCACGTCTCGCAATACCAATTTTGCTGTATATTCAGCTAGCGAACCAGCTGCGAGCGCACCATGAGCGTGGCATGTAGATCATGCAGTACCTGACATACATATCATTACTTTCACGTTACCACCTGTCATTTATCGTCATACAGTCAAGTCGCGCAGTGCCAAATTTGGTGTATATCAAGCAAGCGAAACAGCCACGAATGCACCATGAGCGTGGCATGTAAGTCATGTCGTACATTACATGCATATCATGATTTTCATGTTACGACCTGTCATTTATGTTCTTCATACAGAGATGTCCCACGATATCAGTTTTGGTATATATCCATTTACTTAAACGGCCGCGAGCACTTCAAAGCCATGTCATGTAAATCTTGGCGTACATGACATGCGTTTCATAATTTGCGTGTTAGGAGCTGTCACTTATGTTCGTCATGCACTCTTGTCACGTCATGCCAATTTTGGTATATATCAAAGAAACGAAACAGCCGCAAGAGCACCAAGAGCGTGGCATGTAAATCGTGCCGTTCATGACATGCATGTCATGGTTTTTCATGTTACGACCTGTCATTTATGTTCTTCATGCAATCATGTCATGCCACATCACTTTTGACATACATGCCATTAACGAAACGGCCACGAGAGCGCAAAGTCGTAGGCGGCAAGATAGATAGATAGATAGATAGATAGATAGATAGATAGATAGATAGATAGATAGATAGATAGATAGATAGATAGATAGATAGATAGATAGATAGATAGATAGATAGATAGATAGATAGATAGATAGATAGATAGATAGATAGATAGATAGATAGATAGATAGATAGATAGATAGATAGATAGATAGATAGATAGATAGATAGATAGATAGATAGATAGATAGATAGATAGATAGATAGATAGATAGATACGCTCAAAGTCGCAGAAGTTCGCTAAGAAATGCTTCGCATTTAAAAGAAAAAGCTGCAGTTTCGGCACAAAGACCAGGCAATGAATGCTACAGCAACAAGTGGAATGCTATACGAAGGCTAACAGCTAACTTCATTAGCAGTCGATGTGGCGTAACTTTATAAAACACTGGCATAACGGGATACGGGCGCTCCAGGGAGCGATGCCGTTTTCATACTGTCTGTCGCTTCAACGCGGAGTAAGCGATGAGAGTACAGCACGTACAACGGTATCAGCCGTCTACTGATCTCTATGTAGATAGCGCGCACGACAGCGCCCTTTCGATCAAAGTTCGTAGTTGGTGCCTGAGCGACGCATCCCCCCCCCCCCTCCGGCACCCCTTCATGCCCTTTCGGCCGACGAAGCCGACCGGCGCGTTTCATCTTTGCTTGAGCCGCGCCCGCGGGCAGCCTTCACAAACTTTCGCTAGCACACAGAACATTCCATGCGCGGGGCGATGTTATCGATTTCGACATAATACGGATCATGACGGCTACGGCAAAAATGCGCATTGTGTGTCCATATAATTGCTATCGCCATAACAAAAAACGCGTGCAGCTTGAATCAAAACGCCTGCAATTGAATCAAAGCAGGAAATAAGAAGCAACAAACATGATGTAACCACGATAATTCGAATGCATGGCTCCATCGGCGAAAATAATTGCTGATGTTTGAATTGCGATTATAGCGACTGCAGCGTGAAAGATGACACCGGAGCTTCGTTTACCCTTGCGCCATTTTTTACACGGTTTGCATGTCACCAATCTATCAGTACCGCGAAACCTCTCAACAGATAACTAAAACTAGACCTTGCAAAATCATCCGCCTTTTGCAATCAAATGATCAAAGAAATGATCGAACGAGAAACGTACATGAAATACGCAAGCACACGCAGCCCCGCCACGGTGGTCTAGTGGTTACGGCGCTCGACTGCTGACCCGAAGGTCTCGGGATCGAATCCCGGCTGCGGCGGCTGCATTTTCGATGGAGGCGAAAATGTTTGAGGCCCGTGTACTTAGATTTAGGTGCACGTTAAAGAACCCCAGGCGGTCAAAATTTCCGGAGCCCTCCACTACGGCGGCTCTCATAATCATATCGTGGTTTTTGGGAGGTTAAACATTAGGAAAAAAAAAACACATGCACGTATACTATACACCCAATAACTCTACGTTTATATAAATCACAGTTATCTAACAAAAGAATATGTCAAAGCTATATAGCACGCAAGTTCAGCCAGTGGTAATTCGATAGTATAATCGAAACGGGTGTTTCTTAAGAACAGTTCCAGAATCGCTCAAAATGTCGGAGTTTTTCTTTTCTTTTTCACTCTCTTCTATTCTGCTTCTCGGCAGAATGATTTCGCGAAATCGCTCAGCAAAGCAATTGAGTTTGCTCTATGATGCGTGCAGATGCTCTTCGATTTATTACTCAATAAGCGCGGGGGGCCTAAAGTTAACGCTCTTGTCCAATATATGGCCTTGCTATATGACACAAAGACGAACACATGAGAGAGACGGAGGCTGAGGAAACAAGCGCGATGATTTCAGCCTGCGCCGACAGTTCCCGGAGAGCGAGAACCGGCGCCGCCATTGTGCGCGGCACAATATATGACCGCTCACGGTCAGGATGAGTGGCGCCCGGCGGCGACAGCAATACGTGCTATCTCGCCGCATCCGCGCCCTTATGGGGGCTCGCTTTTTGTGCCCAGCTCCCGAGCACCGGTCACTCGGAGTCGTTGCCGGGTGGCAGCTCGAGTGCTTGCGAGTCATAAAGTGAAGCGAGTCTCTCGCAAGCCTTACAAGTGCCAGCACTGCCGACAAGCCAGTGTTTGTCTTCGCGCACACCGTCCCTGGTTCATTCCACTTGCGGTCTCACGCTCGACTCGCGACCACCGCTTGCGTCTTCACCAGCAGCAACGCATAAGCAGCGGTCCAATCACGTTGAGCCAGGGTGACTAACCCTTGCGTCCTCATGAAACCTTATACGAGAGTGCGCGGTTAGATGAGGATGCACCTCGGCACAACGCGACGAGACAGCTCTGGTTCTCAAAGCACCGTCCAGGCAGGTAATTTAGCCAGCTACTGCCTCTTCGGACAACGTCCAATTTCTGCGGATGCACTCTCTTTGTGTGTGTGGTGTTGCTGCTGATGACGTGTGTTGTAGACTTCATTGTCCTTTCGTACAACAGGAACAGTGGCTTTGAATTTTTATGAGTTACATTTTGAGAGTGATTGTCGCACTGGGCGACTGTCACAGTTCGTTTCGCAACTGAGTGTTATCGTGGCATATAACGCGAAAGATGTTGCAGACTTTCTAAGGACCGTTGAAAACAAAAGCGTAAAATGATTATATTTGCTGTATAAAAAAAACGGCGAAGGAGTCTGTCACCGTACATTGGATACATGCAGCTATGCCATTTCGCTTATGTGCGCAGAAAGAAAAAAAATATGAATGAATAGACGCAGGAGTCACAAAAAAAAAAAGCTCGCGCACTGTGCTGCTGTGCGGAGCACGTTGCTGGTAGCTAACTACCCTGCATCGTTGCGATTACGCAAGGCGTTAACGGGCGGACCAACACGTTTCTTTAAAAAAGGAGCAGCTATGCGACTCACGCTGAAATGTGTTTTACGTCAGCATCAAGACAACGATTGCGTGATGTTGGCAGTGTTAATTCTACTCCGGCCAGCTGCCTCGAGCTCACGACTTCCCGATTGTTGGGTTTCACACTGGTAGTGGACGAGCGCAAGTGAGAGAAACACCATTGTGACGTAGTCAGCGGTACGATTACTCACAGCTATGTCATGTTATGAATGAAAGAAGGGAAATGAATGAAAGAATGGAAATGAAAGAAGGGGAAAAAAATGTTCGCTCCCTGCCGGCGGCAAGTTGTCTTTTCGTCCACTTTACTTTCTTCACATTTATATCTCAATTACTACAGTACATTTAAAGGGGCCCTGCAACACTTTTTCAACATGCTCAGAAAACGCTGCCGATCGGTAATCGAAGCTCCTGAGAACACGCGAGCAAAAGAATATAGCGCAGCACACGGTCCGGAACTTCCAACTAATTCTCAAAGTAAGCTAAAAATAGTTCCATCTTCTCTCGACAAATGATGCCATATACCCAAATGACCGCGCCATATACCCAATTTCACGGCTACTGGCTGATTAGAGCATCGTGAGCTGCACAGTTACCGCGGCCGCCGCAGGACGCCGCCACGTGCCCGCACGCGCTAGGGCGCCTCGATGTGTCCGCCTCCTCCGCTACAGGGTGGAGACACTGCTTTTGTGGGCGCCATCTTGGTTCAAACGTCCCCGTTCGCTGGCAATACCTGACATGCAGCGACGGAGCGCTTTCAGTAACTTGTGCGAAAGTTTGGCTCAGTTTCCCCCTCCTGACTATAGGGCTTGCACATATATTGCTAGTAACCAATAGTTCAGGCATGTATTATTAAACCCGAAGCACTTTATGGCACACCAAAGTCATTTTGAGCGTATCTATCTGTCTATCTATCTAACTGGCCACCTAGGTCTTCGTGCTCTCGCGGCCGTTTGAATAACGTGATCAGTACCAATAAAAATAATAATAACATCTGGGGTTTAACGTCCCAAAACCACCACATGATTATGAGAGACGCCGTAGTGGAGGGCTCCGGAAATTTCGACCACCTGGGGTTCTTTAACGTGCACCTAAATCTAAGTACACGGGCCTCAAACATTTTCGCCTCCATCGAAAATGCAGCCGCCGCGGCCGGGATTCGATCCCGCGACCTTCGGGTCAGCAGTCGAGTACCATAACCACTAGACCACCGTGGCGGGGCCGTGATCAGTACCAAAATTATCATGGAATGACAAAAGCGTAAAACGTACAGGAGTGACTGGTCATAACACGAAAATCATGCCACTGCATGTAATGTAAGTCATGACATACTTGACCCGATCATGGTGCTCTAACGGCTGTTTTAAATGCGAAGCATTTCTTAGCGAACCTTTGGCACTTTGAGCGTTTCTATCTATCGATCTATCTATCTATCTATCTATCTATCTATCTATCTATCTGGCCGCCTACGTCTCGGTGCTCTCATGATCGCCTCCTTAACTTGGTATAGACCAAAATTGGCATGGGTGGTTAACAGGATTTGACGAATATGACTGTCGGGTCATGACATGAATACGTGAAAGTCCTGACGCGTACTTCGTCAAACCCTTTTTTCTAGACACGTGTGGCACATACCCGTTTACCACGGGCCGCGGTGTACTGTGTACAGGTATGCGCCACAGGTGATTGACAGTTTATATATATACCCAGTAATGGCGAGAACCGACATTGGCAACTTAAATGCGAGCGCTTTAAGAAAAACCGGCATCGGCAGCGTTGACCCAACGAATGGAAAGAATGAAGCTTAGGATCCCAGCAGGAATCGAACGCAACTATTCTGCGTGGCAATCAGGTATTCTACCACAGAGCCACGCCAGGTCTTCTAAACTGGTTTGTAAAAACAACCTATGCAGGCGTAATGTTGCTGCAACGTCAATTGTGATTGCGGTGGTGGCTATCTAATTTTACAAGAAAGCAATAAACACTACATATGTACTCCTACGATGCAGGCATCATATTACATTAACGTCTGCGGTTCCAGTGTTGGCTTCGCTTTTATAGCAGTCTAATAAACATTACATTTGTATTCCTATGATTCAGCAAGCTTTATTGACGTATTGCTCGACCCCGGAGGAATACGTTAATGAAAGTTACGTATGATATTCACATCATCGCACCGTAAAGTGCACTTAGTCCGCCAAAACGACGCAGTGTCCTCTTCATTTGTCACGCGGCTGGGCAATGGTCTCATGCTGACCGAGGATGATGCCAGATTGATTGACAGCCGCTTTGTAGACTAGGCTACGTAGGCCACATACGCCCAGGTAGTCTACGAAATCGACAAGCGCCATCCACTGATGTTGATCTACGTAGCACTATCCAGGCCTACCAGCCTCGACGGCCTATAACTCACCAACGCGAAGGGTCACTTGAGGTTCCGACATGTTTCGGGGGGGGGGGGGGGGGGCCGGGGGGGCCCCCCCCCCCCCCCCCCCGAAATTTTTCCAGCCCTCTATATTCCCAGGGTACTTTTTTTGTTTTTGCCATGGAAAGATTGTCTTTCGAAAAATTAGGCCTTGGGCCCCCCCCCGAAAAAAAATCCTGGCTACGTGCCTGCATATAGAGGTGCACGTTGAAGGACCCCAGGTAGTCAAAACTATTCCGGAGCCCCCAGTACGGCATGCCTAATCGTCATTTCGCGGTTTTGACGCGTGAAGTGCCAGAAATTGTTATATTAGTACTAACACAACGATTCGCAGTCAGGTCAGAAGCTGGACACGTGTGCTTCAATATGAACAGTGAATTTCCTGACACAAAGTAGCATTACGCGCTACTGTTTCTTCCGACCGCTAGATCGCGTGTAACGAAGCTAATGTTCGCACGCAAATCTTTTGCGCTGAATACCAAATATTACAGCATTATACCAGCCAATGCAGTTTTATTTCACTGATTATTTCATTCACTGCTGGAAGGCCACTTGCACATACATCCAAAACTACTTGGTATTTCGTCTTGCCCTCTACGTACAAATTTCTCTTCATTGCCTACCGCAACGAGTCAAAAGGCCGCAGCCAAAGGGCATGTACGTTTGAATCCGCTTATATTAAAACATTCTCTATCAAACGCTGCTTCAAACGGAGAGTGTTTAGCGGCCTGGTTCAGAGTTGCACTGCACAAACGGTTGTTTAAAGTGTTTCAATGGATATTTTTTCATTTTATGGGAGAATCCGTGCGACACCCTGGCCGCTCACTTCCGTTATTTATAGGCGCCTTGCGATAAAGCTTTCCACAGATGACAGTGGCGCGATTACGCGTAACCTAATCGACGGCGTAAGGAAGATTGGAGGGACGCGACGCACTATCATCGTGACACCTCAGATCATTTAGCAAAAAGGGAGGAGTTTCCAAAGGCCAAAGCTTTCCGACTGCGCATGCTCCACATGTCTCGGAAGCGTTAAAGGTTCAAATAAGAAGCGTCGCTAAACTTGAGCTTGGCAAAGCTCGGCCTGTAAATAATAGACGAGCGATGAAGCATAAGTCGCCGGCTCGTGGAAAGCCATCTCGTTTTATTCGCTTCCCTAGTGGCCGGAGTTAGCCCAGCCTGACTTGCGATTCGGCGACGCTGGCTTGATAAATGAGAGCGTTGTACGCCATCTCACTGGTGCAAGGTGCCTATGCCAACGTGTGAGGCAAACACACTGAGATTGACTGCGCTGTTGTAGATCAAGCGTTAAGCTGACATTGGTAATCAAAACAGAGCGTAAACTAAATTTTCTTTCCGGTCTTTTTTAGTTCCTTTGCGATTGACGCCTGGGAAAGAAAAACAGCGCACAAGAAAAACGGTGACAGGGGCAGACACGACGCCAAAGCGCAGTAGTTTTTATGTACGAGGTCTCTTTTTTTTTGTCTACGAAATTCTCCAACAGCATCGAGAGTCTACTCACGTGTGGGTACAACAGGAGCACGAGGAGGAGGAAGGCCAGACCCAGCACTACGAGGGCGGCTAGCAGTGTTAGTAGCAGCGAATGCCGCAACCGGCCCGAGTAGCGACGCCGCAGGTCCGACAGGTCCACGCTGCCGGGCCCCATGTCCGGGTCGGCACCGTCGGCGCCGCCCCCGTCGGGGTCTGCGCCGGCGCGCGTCGCCAGTGCGCCTCTTAGCACAGTTCGCCGGCCCTGCAGGAAGATGGCCGGAAATTACTTCAGTTAGCGGAAAACGCTGCACTGTCACTGGAGCCCAAGTATGCGTAGTGTGTCGCTGACATTTCAACCGGGCGCACCGTCTTTCGCCGTCGTCGCACAACCGATTACACGACAGTTCCCTTGTGTATTCTATTGATTTTAACTAATGTGCGGGCACCATCCACTACCTTGCCCCGTATGCCAACACAAGGGCTGCTGCGATGCCAAAGGGCGTGACTTCGTGTTTGCGGGTGCGAAAAAAATAAATCAAAAACCACGTTCAAAGATGTACCTTGCGTTTTGGATAAGAACGAAAATTGTAGTTACTGGACGGAGTGGTAAATGGTAATTCCCCACCCCCTCCCCACATACGCCGTCCTTTTGCCATCGCGGTTTACATAATGTACTATGCTGGATGAATAATCTGTCATCATCGCACATGATTCTTGATGTCAGCGTAAGATAAAACTAATTAATTTCCCTAACGGAATGGGGGGGGGGGGGGGGCTAGCAAATGACGTTAGGGCTTTGTAAATTCAACAAATGTCATAAAAAGAAAAAAAAAGGTTAGCCTAATAGGGCGCAGCGTGCTAGAACTGAATTCCGTGGTACTGCTTCCGATGGGCGATGTTCGTCTCGTCGTCAGGCAGAACATTGTTCAAGTGAAAAGAAACATTAATTGTGATAAACGGTCACACACACCCAGTCATACACATTAAGGGCCTAGAAGTTTCATAAGGCGGTGAAAATTGCTCAATACTTCTCTAAAACAAAGGCACATACCACGTCAGAAATAATGCTGCAATCTTTCCCCACAGACAACATTGCCCGATACATTGGTCTAACGTACTAAAACATTATCATATTGATATCCTTTCAGCAAATACTTTTTCATTAACTTATTTTCTTTAGTCTGTAGATGGGGAAGGCCTTCTAAGGTATCACTACAAATATAGCCATAAATATTCCACGGAATTCTCACCAGGAAAATAAAATGTGGTCGATATAACAAATCACAGAGTGCGCTGCTGCACGCCCTTCGTGTGCTTGCGTTAAATGTGAACGTCAACCACGATAGATAGCAAGCCTGTGAAACAACCCGTCGCGCCCCTTTGAAACCTTAACTAGCTTTTGATCGCAAAACGCCGCTGCAGAAAAACCGCAACATTAAGCATATTCTTTTCTGTCGAGAGAAGACGTACTGAAGACCACCGGAGCAATAACGGAAAGAAAGAGTCCCAGTTTCGCCGCAAGGGCGAAGCAATGAATGCAACAGCAACAAATTGAAATGTTATACGAAGTAAGGCTAGCAGCTCACCCCTTTAAGTAACGTGGCTGCTGCAGCGAGCGAAGTGACATTCGTACTGTCTATGGCTTCAACGCAACCTTTGCCATGAGAGCACAACACGTACAAGCTATGAGCCATCTTCTGATCCCTCCAAAGATACGGGATACGGCACGCTCGACCGCGGTAGACCACGCTCGGTCGGTCAAAGTACGCATTTCTTGCCCGACCTGCGAAGACCGCCGTCCGGCTCCTATCTCTATGCGCCTCTCGCACGTCGGAGACGGCCGGCTAGTTTCAGCTCTCCTTGAGCGTTTCACTTCTCCTTGACGTTCATCAGCAGCGCTCGTGCGCTTTCACTCGCGCACAGAACATACGACGCGCGCGGCGATCTTATCGATTTGGACTTTATGCATGTCTGAAATAAAGACTCAGACTCAGACTCAGACTCAGACATGACGGCGCCGGCGATGGTGACGGAAAAAGTGCGTCCGGAGTGTCTATATAATTGCTATCGCAATAAAAAAAGAGGAAAAAAAACACACTATTGCTTTTGACAAGACTTCTTTTAGTCTTCTAGTTTTAAAAAAATGGGCTCCCTTCAACGCTTTGGAGGTCGATGGTGAGGGAAACTGTGTAATTACCTGATACAATACACTAATGTGATGTAGTCTTGAACTATTGAGCAACGCAGTACAGCAAATAATTGACATCTAGACAATTAATTGCAATTTAGCTACCTGTTCACACTGCTCTTCGGTAGTCTTAAGTATGCGGGGCCTTACCATAGCGCTATCGCAAGAGAAATGAAGTCATTTACTAGGCGGGTTCATCTTATACATATGAAAGTGTAGTGGTGTCACTTCCTGTTTCATAAGCCATAGCTGCCGCTTCCCGGCAGCTTCGTAGTATACAACCGTAACCTTTGCCAGGAAATTCATGCGGCGAACGCTACGTGCTTCGCATTGTTGGCGTGCCTTATCATCTATGACGTGGTATTCACACTTGTTTTGTGTGTTTCTTTATTGGGATGAATAGTGAGGTGTACAGTGCATGCGTTACTCTAATGGGAAACGCACGCGGCGTTCTCCGCATGTGTTTCCCTTATGGCGAACGCTTCTTTTCGCTTTAGTTCGTGGAAGCGTTTCCTGTCGACTGTTCCGTCGGCGGAAATGAAGAAATCGCAGGGTACGAGTCATACGCAGCTTCGCTGTAAGATTCACACGGCAATTGCGGACGAACCTCTAAGGGGATGCTCACCTCATTCTCACTCATTGAAAGGTCAGTGAATTATAATATCCCAAATAAACATCAAAAGTGAGTATCATTCCTAATGGTGCCCCATTTATGAAGCCGTTCATATACTGAAGACGCATCTCGCTACTAACGCTCACCTTCTCTATTTCAAGTAACCTAACCTTATACTGCCATTCTTCTTATCAGATGCAATGTTGTTTGGCAATAGATTTTTGCGTATTTATATGACAGAGGCCGTCTATAGGCGTTCACACCGCACACATGATAAGGTGCGCATCTTCGGCTCACTACTCTACTCCTAGCAATAAGCATGCCCACATCGCCGCTCAAAAATTCGCTAACCATGCATCAACGAAAATCAGTCCGCCGCACGAGATGCGGCACCCCCTTACATACTCACACATACTCACTGCACCGACGCCCTCGAAAACTACTGATAAACACGTTTCCTTGTCGCCCTCACATCCCTCCCTGCTGTGACGTGGCGTGAACTTCAATTTAACTCCAACCTATCAATCCTCAAGCGCTTTTATCTGTAACAGTACACGACCACCAAGGTCTTCAGCGGCAACCTCAACGCTTTATGCCACACCTCCCAATTTCCCAATTCTCCCAACCATACTAGCCTCTCTTTACTCACTTGATACTGAGAAGTTTCGCAGTCTAAAGTGGACTCGGGGGCCTTATCATTCAGCTCGACGTTAAAACATCGAAGACATTGCGCGGCTAACATGTAGGGGTCCTAATTTAAATACTCCTCCCACTGAGGAGTTTCAGCCGCTGTCACTTGAATAAATTTCTTTGCCTCTCTGCGCATATATGCTCGAGACGTGTACCCTCTAGATCGAGTGGCAAGCAATGGAACGGGAGATTGAGACAGAAAGAAAAATTTTAGCCAGATCCATGGCTGTGCACTGTGAGTAAACAGTAAAGCTGGTGAGCAAGCGCCACCACCTGGCGAACGCAGATTGAGTCCTTTTTTTATGTTTCTTCATCATCACCCTCTTCTTTCTTTCATCTTTCTCTCTTTCTTTATCTCTTTCTATATTGCCCTCTCTCCTCCTTTACCTCCTCCTAGCCCTCACATCGCTCCTCCTCACCCTAACTTCGTTTTCCCAGTCCCTTGCTATACTATAATATGCATGACTATATGCTATGCTAATAAGAATATGCTGTGCTAGGAGCTACTTGGCCCATACCGGCTTTCTGTGTCGCATACCCGCAGAGTTCTGTGCGCACATCAAAGACCACGATAAAGTTTTTCATGCATCCATCAACAGCCTTACCTCCAGCTTAAACAGCGCCGCTGTTTAAAAACATTTGAAAGGCAAGAAAGAAACCCTAAAAGCTTGGAGGCCGCTTGAGCTTCGCCTTCAAGAGTGAACGCCATAGCGTAATCGGGCCCCTTTTGCATCGCCTTCTCATTCGCTGACCCAGCTTCGCTTCTCGGTCGACTCCTCAACCGTGTCGCGAGGAAAGGAACTTTTCGCAGTTTTAAACTATCCTAGAACACTTATTGCAAGTACCCACTACACCACAATTCATCTGCAGCCCTCAAGCAGATCTCATTGGACCTTTTGCATATGTCCTACGCTAACCAAATTCATGTTTACATGGACGGTTTGGTCTCGGGAAGTTCGACGGGCGCCTTTGTGGTACCATCTCCATCAATCACCGTCAAGTTCAAGACCTCACACGTCACGGCATCTATGGGCTCCGAGCTCGCCGAAATGGAAATTGTTATACAAGAATCCCCTAGTAAATGGGCCATATTCTGCGACTCTAAGGCGGCTCTTCAATGCGTGAGAAGTCTACGACGTGGAAACTACCATCAATTGGTGTCTCATATCAATGAAATTTGTCATCGCGCCGCTAATCAAGGACACGACATAGTCTTACAATGGCTACCGCGTCAAATGTGGGATCAGTGGTAACCACCTCGCCGACGACGCGGCCCGATGTGCCCACGATGGTGCGACCACATTGTTCATACCCTTGTAAAGAGTAGACGCTGCAAGAGAACTTCGTCACATTGCGCATAATGCCACGCTTGCGCACTGGAATTATCCACTAAACTTCAATCGTCGCCCACAGAACCTTGAATCGTTACTCCAGCTACAACTGCCATCGAAGATTTCTCGACGTGACGCTACAATGCTGCGTCGGTTGTGGGTCGGTGTAGCGTTTACCAACTCATTCAGCTATCGCATTGGTATGGCAGATTCATCCATGTGCGATAACTGAGAGAGAGAGAGACAAAGAGAATTTATTTACAGAAAGGCAGAGAGGTCGGCCTGAGCTATAGTTCGCTCTGGCCTGCTACTCTACACTGGGGAGGGGGGACAGGGGAGCGAAAGAGTGATGAATGACGATGGTAAGGTAAAGAGATGACAATATAGTTCGTGACGCTGAGGCAAATCTACAGACGTGCATCCAGTCCAGTGGCTTGTAAGAAGGCTACGACTGCTTCGATAACCACAATTGTGCTGCTGACGTCAGGCCAAGGACCTAACACAACCTCATCGGTTAATGGCCTACTATGATATTGCCCAATCGATGAGATCGGTTTCTGTCGTTCTCGTGCGTACGCTGGACAGGCGCAAAATATATGTTCAAGTGTCTCTGGTATCCGACAATGACCACAATCGGGACCTGTGCCACTGCAGCCGATCAAGTGGGCATAGCGTCTTGTGAATGCCACACCAAGACGAATGCGGTGAATCATGCATGTCATCTTTCGCTTCAGCTTGTGAGGCATACGAAACTTCATATCTGGGTCCCATTTATGAGCCGCTTGTGCAACTGTGTAGAGACTATTGACCATCTCTTGTGCCACTGTCCCCAATTCGAACAAGATCGCCGGACTCTCCAGTGTACCTTGGAGACCCGATGATCGGCCCTTTACTGAAGGAAAGGTCTTGGGGGCCTGGTCTCACAGCATATCAGCCCAGAAAGCCACACGAGCCCCCTGCAGTACTTGAAGGCAACAGCTTTGAGCGACCGCCGGTGAAAGTTACCCTCCCTGCTTTTCCTATATTCCTTCTCTCTCGCTGTTGTGAATTAGCCACGTACCCACTACGCGTCTCTAAGGCACTATGTGCACTTTGTTGATGTGGCTCAGGGCGGTGAAGAGTTATGCCTGAGCCCACTTTAATGGGTGGGAAGTTTTCAACCAATTAGTCATTGTGCAATTCAGATATTGTGACGCCTGGTGCGATTTTAAGCTTCTGCCACGCAATTTTACATGTTGTAACGTGACTCCTCGCACTGAATGACACCTGCATAGGAATTTTTTAAACGCTTTCAAGCACTGACACCTGCATAGATGTCCCGCCACCTCTGTGACGGGACATCTGCTTGCCACACAAAAGGCCTGGGTTCGATTGCGGCTCGGAGCCATGATTTTTATTATTTGCATTTTTCACTCACGGAAAACGCTGATTTTTCGCTCACAAACCATGCTGTCGCCGACGCCGACACCGTAATTTCTGCGCAACGAGCTCTTTAACGCTCTGGCGCTAAAAATGCCTGCAGATGTGTGACCTCCCCATTTCGAGTCACTACAGGCATCAAAGAAACAAACAAAAGACATAAAAGAAGAAAACAATTTCAGACCTTATATAGGATCGAGTGATCTTACATGTTGGGCTTGTTGGTGATTTATCGTAACTGCAAATGGTATAGCGCATCCAAGACGGGACCAAAACCAGCGAAACAAGAGCGCACATAAACATCGCCGTGTGTGTGTGTGTGTGTGTGTGTGTGTGTGTGTGTGTGTGTGTGTGTGTGTGTGTGTGTGTGTGTGTGTGTGTGTGTGTGTGTGTGTGTGTGTGTGTGTGTTTGTTTCACTCGTTTGGTCCCGTACCGGATGCCCTATACCACCAGCACTTATATGTAGGTACCAACGACAACTCGCACATAATGTTCGGCTACACAAAAGCTTCACGTTAGCTTGCCATTTCCGTTTGACAGACGCGCCACCAAAGCCATTATACTGCTAGGAATCGGTAGCGATCATTTGGGATACATTCGCTTCCACAGCCCTATCATTATCTACCTTGCTTTCTTTACGTAGAAAGGCTGTGTTCCGGTCCTCGGGATGTTCTGCCCAAGAAGCGGTTCTTTGTCGGCGGAAAGGAATTTAGCCTGCAATGGTTCTCCTCCTTTGTGTCGGCTTCTCTGATGAATGTATGAAACGTGTTTTTCGACCAGTCAGGTTTGATAGGCGGACGCACCGATTATTATTAGCAGCAATGGCAATACCATATACACACACAATGTAGTATTTCTGTCTACTTTCTATGTTTGCCTGTATACTGTGTGCTCCGTTGTGAATTTTACTAGAACGAAAGCATAGGGCTTGGATTTCATCAACGTTTACTCGCTGAAATGTTATATTTGTCAATATATAAGTAGAGGCTACTTGGGAGACTAGGCATGCTTTGGATACTGTTTTGTCCAGTAGGTAACTTGTACTGATGAGTATGCGTTCGAGGAGACAACTTCGAACTAACTGCTATCACGCATAGTAGGCAGCATAAGTCACACGGTACGCGCAAATGAATATGTCTCCGAACCAACAACTTCAGCAACGAATACTAGCATTTCGGTATGGGCCGCTGGATATACACCTATTCTTTGTTAATCTTCAAGAATGGACGTGTCAATATCACACAGTGCGTACGAATTCTTCAAGGTACGAGGGCGTTCATAAATATTATAATGTTGACACCACAAATTAGAAAATGCGTACAGAATAGGCCATCAAAACGAGCGCACATATCCTATAAGTGTAGCGTAACATAATATTCACAACTAAAGAGCACCGTGGAACGGCGTTAGAGCATCAAAATAAAAATATCAGCATCCATAAGAAAGAATGTACTTGGTATGAGACGCTTTCTGTATTTCAAGGCACACAGTGTCAAAGAAATTTGTGCCGGGCTGGAGGCGATGTACAGTCACAGTTTCAACCACCGTTCCAGATGGACGCTATCATATTTGTTTTGATGCCGTAGCGGCTTTACATGGCACTATGTAGGACAAAGTAGTACATTCGCTAAAAATAGAGAGGTATGCAACCATTTTGAGGTGTACCGTCTACTTATGTACCTCTTGTACATAACATTGCCTATATCGTGCAAGCTCACTAAACTGAACTGCTTCGGTTCAGAGGAACGAAAGTGAATTGCGGTTATGCAGCATTAATTAGAACTAACAGACAGTTCCTGCTGTTCCCAGCTGCGGCATAACTCAGCTGCTGGATGAGTTATGCAACAGTAATAGACACCTTAATCTGAACGTTGCTTTCTCTCCGTTCCGCTACCATTTGATGAGCTGAAACACTGAGAAGTGCAGTGATGCCGCATTTTGCAAAAGCACATCGCCCAGAGACGTCAGCGACACGTAGTTATGTTGTCTGTAAAGCGATGAAGAAGCCAACAGGACGCAACTCTGCTTCTCCGCTCATGCTGCTGGTTAACGGAGCGAGTGCATCTGTGTGGAAATTATTAGGATGCACCAGTCTGAAAAAGAAGCTAGGAAGGGGGGGGGGGGGTCGTGAACCATAAACGCTCCGCTAAACCTCTAAAACCAATGAGACGGTAACTACATATATAGCATACTTTTAACTGAGCGTTACAAGACAGCGTTACGCTCAAACCGGGTTTCGTAGAACATCAGTGCATGGCTTTCGCCACAGCGCCGTGCGCTAATTCAGTGATGCGGTCGCAATATCTCATTTTCCTTGCATGAGTCGTCCTTCCGTCTGCAACCTATGTGTCTTACCTGAACAAATTTTGTATCCACTTTTGTCTGACATCATCTGGCTGCATCGCCAGAAAAGTTGTCCCAGATCTCAGTAAGCGCATCTGAAGAAAAACAAAAGCTTGAAACAAAAAGAAAACCTTGCCAAACTACAATCAAGCAAACGAAAAAAAAAAGAATAGGAAGAAGCACTGCTGCGAGTACCGTCACCACCAAAGATGCAATGCCTACAGCAAACCTCCTTGCCAGTCATCTGTGTGCAAATACAAGCTGAACAAGGATTGCTATTACTAACAGTCATCGACTTGGTTTTCTTGCTATGCCAACACTAGCCTCGAATAGAAATCTCCAAGTCTGGCTTTGATGCACACATGAACAAAACATATGGATTTGATCTAGGAGCAACATTAATGACTGTCAGCAAAATGGAAATAATAAAACATCAGGTTCTTCCAGCGCCACATTCATGAACTCGGTGCATGGAGCGAAAAAGGTCCAAGTGTTTTTTCTAAAGAAGAAACGGGAATTTCTCAGTTATCTGTATTACACGAAGGGAGATGGTAAAAAAAGGCGTAGCCAATCTCCCGTTTTACTTATTAAAAATAAAGACAGAGGGTAAACAAATTCAATACAATGCATAATAAATGCCATTCAACACACTGATGAGCAATATGCAGATGCGTCTTACTAACTCGGCGCACAGCTCGTTTTTTCCACTAATTATTACTCGGTACTGCCAAGAGCAAATGCAAATTTCAACGATCCTGAAATCTACATTCTCACCCACAGACAGATGGAAGTGCATAACCAGCCCATTCGTAAGCATAAGAAAATGGCTACACTCCAATTATGCGTTTCTACGAGCATCCTTCATACCTCTTTCGAAAGCTACCAACTTTGTTGTGTGTGTGTGTCTGTGAGTTGGAGGGGGGGGGGGGGGGAGATTGAGGAGTCGAACCAAGGAATAATTACAACACCTCCAAATGTACCTACATCAAAAAACGACCACGTAAATGTAACCTTTGTTTCAAACACGAAAGAAATATCGTGGTTTTGGGACGTTCAACCCCACATATTATTATTACGAAAGAAGCATCATGTGATGCTGTGGCAATCGGAAGTGGCACCCGCCACGGTGGTCTAGTGGTTATAGTGCTCGACTGCTGACCCACAAGGTCGTGGGACCGAATCCCCGCCGCGGCGGCCGGCATTTCGATGAAAAAATGCTAGAGGCCCGTGTACTTAGATTTAGGAGCACGTTAAAGGTCATCGAATGGCCCAAATTTCCGGAGCTCTTAACTACTGCGTCCCTCATAATCACATCGGGGTTTCGGGACGTACAACCCCAAGAATTATTAATCGGAAGTGGCGGCAGCGGCTCACTTCGGCCAGCTTTCCGTGGGACAGTCGTAATTTTTGTCACAGTGTTGGATGCAGACATTAAACAGTGGGAGACTGGTAACGTGGTTAGTTTTTCACAACACACGTAGCCAACACATCCATTAGATATACGATATGAGCTGCTGTTTCTTTCACGGCCGAAGCCACGCTGCAATCCGGACATATTGAAATAACTAAGTTTATACCAAATAGCCCTTTCTTTGGGATAAAGAAAGCTAAACTACATGAAGTGATTACGCAGTTGGCAATATGCATTATAGAAAAAAAAGCACACTTGCGCCGCAACGCTATAATGTGAAACTGTGACACAATACTAAGTGAGCAAAGGCAAAAAACTGACAACTAGAAGAAAACCTGGCATTTGAAAGTGTCGTACCAACTACGATTTTGAGAAACTTTGATGCACATCAGTGCATATCTATATACAACAACATTGCACTTCCGCCTTATAACAGGTTTTCAACTATAGTATGAAACCCCAAGAAGTCCCAGTTAAAAATAGCCGCAGCGAAATTAATCATGGATGCATCCTCCCCATGTGCCAGTGAGGAAGGAGAAAATTGCGTCTGCATAAGGTCGCTTTCGTGCGAAATCAAACGCTATTGTTTCTGATAGTTCACATTTCTAAAGATGACGTACTGGAGCTGCAGGAGACAGCGACGCGATCTTGGGCGGCATTTTGTGCGAGATAACTTTAATCCTACTTAGTCACAAATTCAAAAATTTTATGCGCGTGCGTAATATACAAGAGCTCCTCTAAGGCTTAATGAACCACATGGAAAGCTCGCGTTCGACTATAAACATACTAAGGCACTAAACGACTGCTGGTATACGCTAGAACAGAGAGCAACGCAAAGGAAAGCAAAGTGCCTCGATTCCAGCACAGAAGAAGCTGTAAGAGACATACTGTCACCGCAGACAACTATATACTCACCATTTATTTCCACAGTAATATCGAAGGTCCATTTTATTTATCTAGAAAACGTTGACTCTTTCAAACACCAGGGGCCCCTTAAAGTGCTTTCTAGAATTAGAAGGAAAATGGTGCTACCTTCGAATGACACACACTGGTTCCTGCTCAGAAATTCAAGAAAAGCTTGAGTGAGTAAAAATCACACAATGGGGCAGCACAAGCAAAGGTAGATTCAAGGGCGACAATATGCGGTTTATTTGCGTATGCTAAGCTTTTCTCAATGCAAAATCGGACACATGAACATACGTGTCGTGTATAAGACACTGTACAGGCTTGCTTAATTGTAGGGCGTCTCCAGCAGCTGTTTATTTGCTGTGGACAGTGGCCAACTATCTTAGACTAAGTTCACGCATTCTAGTGTAGCATGGATCCGTCTTAATTAAGTTTGATATTCTTAATCTTACCAACAATTTTCTGCATTTTTATTCAAGCGTACTCTGCGCTTCCGATGTCTGTACCATCTTCTGTGAAATTACCAAGTATAGTTGCACTAATGAAGCTTCAAAAAAGACACGCTTTGTACAGACCAAGGCGCAAAAAATTTTCATATAAAGTTCCATACTTCGTTAACCAACACCCTTCTGTAACGAAGTTAGTTGATGAAATGGCTACTATCCTCGCCTTTAAAAAGAAAATGCAAACATATTGAGTAGCAGATCAAAGCTAAATTAACACCATGTTCATTGCTTCTGTACATAAGGTTACCGTGTGTGTGTGTGTGTGTGTGTGTGTGTGTGTGTGTGTGTGTGTGTGTGTGTGTGTGTGTGTGTGTGTGTGTGTGTGTGTGTGTGTGTGTGTGTGTGTGTGTGTGTGTGTGTGTGTGTGTGTGTGTGTGTGTGTGTGTGTGTGTGTGTCAGGCCCGTAGCCAGGGGGGTGGGGGCCGCCCCCCCCCCCTTCGAAATTTTATGATACATGGTGTTTTACCGAAAATAAATCACGAAAATAGGCGTTTTTCTCAAATAGTCAAGGCCTCCAGCAAGTGGGCTCCCCCGAAAAAAATTCCTGGCTACGGGCCTGGTGTGTGTGTGTGTGTGTGTGTGTGTGTGTGTGTGTGTGTGTGTGTGTGTGTGTGTGTGTGTGTGTGTGTGTGTGTGTGTGTGTGTGTGTGTGTGTGTGTGTGTGTGTGTGTGTGTGTGTGTGTGTGTGTGTGTGTGTGTGCGCGTGTGTGTGTGTGTGTGTGTGTGGTATACGCAACTTTAACAAAGAGCATATCCCAGGTTTTCTTCGTCGTAACTTTATCTTCTGCTCCTTCTCAATTCTCAATTCTACAAAGCTTTTGTTAGGGAAAGGTTTTACCACATGTCGCTTCTGAAATAGATTACTTCATAATACATTTGTTAGCACAACCAACGTTATCAACATCAACTCCGTTACAACTCATTATTATTAGCAACTATACAGGCACAGAGTCAATGTCGAATTCAAGAAAAGCGTTCTTGAAGTGTCCTCACTTATACGTCCCCGAGCAGACACTAATGCCTGTCTTTAAGACAGAAGATATATCATCATCTTCTGCGGCTTAGCCGCGATCTGATATCCAAACTCACTTAAATTTATCCATTCATCGATCATAGTAATACGGAACGGAGTGACAAATATCGATAAAACACCCCCAGGCAGGCAACACGGCTACGGCAGGCAGCAGCTGCTTTCAATGAACCATCATTGCTGCGCGAAATGATTTTTAACGTGTTATTAGCTAATATTGTACAACGAGAATTTTTCAGATGAAGTTTCTTTTTCGTCCAAACCCTCCCGAGTAATCCTGTCCGCGCTGGCGAGTGCTGACGTCTTGCCGAATAGTTCACACTCCGGACAGCACCGGAATCGGCTTTATTAAGGCGAAAGCCGTAGATGCCTCATCAAACCCGAAAAGTGAACCTCGGCGCCAGGGGCGTAGCCAGAATTTTTTTTCGGGGGGGGGGGGGGGGGGTTCAACCATACTTTATGTATGTTCGTACGTGCGTTTGTATGTGTTCGTGTATATATACGCAAGCAAAATTGAAAATTTTCGGGGGGGGGGGGTTGAACCCCCCCCCCCCCCTTGGCTACGCCCCTGCTCGGCGCCGTCGTCGTCAACATGAGTGCTGCAAAAGACCACGTGATGACGTCACCCTACGATCCCATCATGACGTCACAGATCGCCAAAATTTGTCCGTCATGGAGACGTTATCGCGATGTCACTACGAAGTCACACCATGTGACGGCGCGTGATTGCGTCATCGCACGACATCGTCGCTTGGTCAAAAGTGGGCCGATCACGGAGGGACTGCAAAACAACGTGAAGTGCAGAACGTTCCCAATTCCGCCGATCCCGGAGGCAGTGCAAGGCCACGTTGGGTGCGGAAAGCTTTCGGGCGTACAATCGACGGAGAAGAAAAAGATGATGTCCCTCGCTTTTCGCTCGTCTCAGGCAATTGCGTAAGGGAGCGTGTGACTTCATTTGTTCTGCCGTCGGAACTATACGACTATACGTCCACAGGCGGGCTGCTGCCCACTCTGGTCCCTACATACTTTGCAGCAAACCGACAAGCAGTACCTGAACTTGCTCGGCTAGAAAAATCTGCGCCATCAAGCTCATCATCCTTGTATCTAAGCGAATCTTTCTGCGTCATCTTTCTCGAGTCATGGTTCGTCTCTTCGGTCGTGTTCGTGGCGATTAAATGTGGACATGTACTGGGTATTGCGCAACATTGTACTATCTCCAGAACCAGCACACTTCGCTCGGGTGAAAGGTGCACTGGTCGATAACGGAAACAAAGTGATCCGTAGCCGTGTCCTGAAGCTTGTGGCGTCTTGCCGTTCCGCCGATCGTCCTCGTTTTGCCACTAAACGCGTTGCAGAAGATGAACAGTTTGATAGCGTTTAACCAAGAGCAGCTTCATGAATACTTCGCTTCACACAGATTTTAAAATACACGTTTCATCTTGCGTAATTCTTATTACCGAACATTTCACGCCCTGTGCATAAATAGCCTCTGGTGGAATGAAAAAAAAAAGAAACAAATAGTAAGTGCCAGAAAATAAAATAAACGAATGCAGAAAACGTTTTAAAGAGAATTAAGTGACCGTAACTTCAGTCGGAGTCCTCTCACATTGCGAAACAAAATACTTTCGTAATTACATCCACCTGGGAAGGATAGTGGCAATGGCGCGGTGCTGACAGTGTGTGATGCGGGTTCGATTATTGGCTGCATTCCAGTGGTGTTGGAATGCAATAGAGCTCGTGAAACGTGATTTAGGTGCTCATAAAGTAATTACAGATGGTAACAAAAAATCTTTCGGGGTCTTCCTCTACGGCTTGCACCGTACAGAATGCGGTTTTGGCCCGTAAAGCTCCGGGATTAAGACTAATATCTCGTAACTGCTCAAAGCTTTAGTTTGCCGCAATGTACAAATACAATAAGAAATTTCGCTGTCCTATTTGAAACATAACATACCGCCTGTTCTCTGCAGATGACAACGAAAAGCTTTTACATACAGGACTAGCTATGCATCGTCATGGCGTGCACAGCACTGCACCACCCTCTGCTTTCTGTCGCTGCTTGCCTACGCTCTCCGATTCCTTTCGCACAGTGGCAGAGCGCGGTCTACGAACCACCGACCATTCAGCGCCACCAATTGTACGCTGCGCTGGCGGCGGTGAGACACAACACTGATAAGCCTATCCTGGAGCTTCCTGCCACCTCCCGAGGTCATTTCTGCATCACACATTGTCAGCACTGCATCGTACTGTCCAGAAGCAAAAAAGTCGCAATAAAAAAAAAGCAAAAATTACAAAGAATACTTTCGTACCTCCGCATTCTTCGAAGCAGCAAAAAGAACTTTCTGAAACTATGGGACTTTTTTTAATAAACTATCCAAAACAAAAGAAATATATATATAGTCAGCAAAAGTGTCTCGCAGGCACCGCAGAAGCGGTATCATTACGCGGAGTATAGGGTGGGGGACAAATGGTGCCATTCAGCGCGATAAAGAAAAAGGGTGTTCGTCTGTTCCTTGAATAGTCGTTTCTGCGCGGGTGGGTCACATAGCTTCTCTGTCTTAGAGTGTTGCGCCGTCTCTTGATACTTGATCGCTGGAATCGGCCTCTTCTATTCTCCTCCCGGGGCTAGGCAGAATAACTCTCTGCACAAGAGGTGGGCTGTCTCGTTACCCGGGATGGCAGGGTGGGCAGGTGCCCACACGATCGTTATAGGTCTGTCGGGTGAGTGTTCTACAGTCGAGCCATCCACACAAGAAGTTACGCCGAGCTTGCTGCGAGTCCGCAAAATATGTATTCGGCTATAGTTTGTGCAATGCTGAGAGCGATGGCCGCTTCATCAGCTTGTAAGGGATCGTAACTTGGTAGCGTCAGGCAAGTGGTATGTTTACTGTATCGCGCGACTACGACAGTAATTGCTCCCATGCCGGGATAAGTGGCCGCGTCCATGTATGGGGTGAGCGGTTGGCTGTCATAGCGTTTGTAAACTAATATGGCCTTTGCTGAACCCTTTCGGTGAGAAGTGGAGGGTTCCAGCAAGTTTCCACACTGCTAAACCTTCCACACTGCTAACTTGCTAAAGCACACTGCTAAACCCTTTCGGTCACCGGCATGGTTCTCCGGTTCCATGTTGCCGTGGAGCGGCAAGACGGGGAGTTGTCTACTGAAGTCGTGAGAGAGGCTCATGATTTCGGAATAGCGACGCTATAGAGGGACTGTGAGGCCCTGACGGGAGAGAATGGTATCTAAGCCCGTGGCACCTGGCCTCAATCTTTGACTAGAAACTTGGGCACCTATGAGTTGGTTAACCTTGTAGAGGCCGCGTTTGAGTAGTTTGTCGATGGCTTTGCTGATGGGAAGCACGAGGTCCTGTTCTTCCGCCTATTTCTTCCTCCTCCTTCTCCACATACTTGGCAAGAAAAACATCTTTCAGTGCGCAGAATGCTTGAAGAAAAGATGGAATAAGATAGGACAGAGCGCTCTGTCCTACCTTGTAAGTATATTGTCAAGTATCCGCCTGCTAACGTGGGTGAGTTGGTCCGTAATGTATTTAAGCTTAAGGGGGCAAAGGTGGTTTCCTCCTCCTTCCCTTCCTGTCCAATCCCAATTACCCCCGTGTGTTGCGGTTGAAGTGTCCTCACCCGAGACAGTTACCGGTCACACTTACCCCTATTTCCCATTCCTACTATTAACAATCACGAATAGAAGCTTATTTACAAGCCACAAGGAGACGCACAGCTTTGTTTCATGCGGGCTGTTGAGCAGAACTCCTCACTACAGCACAGAAACTGGGCGCGGTATTCACGTGGCATCCCAAACCACTGAAGCTTGAGCACGGTAGAGCGGATGTGAAGCGCACCGTGACCGTGTCCCTTAAAGCTGGGCGTGTGAAGTCACGTCGGCCTTTCTTTTCTTTTTTACCTTTTTTTTTGTTCCTCCTTCACTCGTCGGTACCCAGGATTCGGCACTAGATAAGGCTTTATTTTGCTGTCGCTTCGTGTTTCTTCGAACGTGGAGCTGATCTCGCCTTCTTCTCTTTCTGACAGCTCAAATAGGCGTCTAATGCGCTTAGCTTTCTGCTAGACGGTCAGGTTGCGGCCTGGGACAATTGCACTGCGTAGGGCGACCCACGCGACAGTGGTTTGTGCGATTCGGTGACTACCAACTCCGATTTCAGTGATGTAACGAAAAAGATTGCTCAATTCCCTGAAAGCCGCTTGTCCACGTGTCAGCTAATCAACTTGTGTTGCTTTCGGGACAGACGATATCGAGACAATGGAAGCTCCCGGCCTACTTTTCGTAGAAAGTTTTGTAACGCGTCGGCATGTGGATATAGGGGGGCCGCCCGATATCAACGATCATGGCAGGAACATGGTACATGGCCTCAAGGAGCAAGCACTTCTAGCGGCCACAACACATATCATTTCATCTTAAACCGGGTACGCCACCACTCCTCTTGCCGCAGCAACCTCTTGAAATGTTTCCGTAACTGTGGAACAATACTGCGCTTAAACAGCAGTTTGTCAAGTGGTCAATTTGCAGCGTATTGTTGCTGAAACACTCGACGTTCACTGGACAGTTCTCGGTTTTCTGAGAGCACATCAACATTTTCTTTTTTTTTATTTCGAAGGTGATCATTAAAGTTTCCAAATTCCAATTACACAGCTTTTAAATATACAACATTTTTCGCATTTTATTATTATTTTTTTTGCGTTGGTCAGGCTGCTATTGTGAATTCCCTTCGGAGCATAATTCCCCATCCCCATCCTCGGCCTATTTCGGTCCACTGCGAGACAACGGCTTCTCCCAACGATCTGCTGTTTCTCCCTGCCCTGCGAGAGCTGATTCTATTTCATGCCTGGAAATTTTTTAACTTCGTCACCCCGCCTAACCCTTTGCGCCCTCGTCCACGCTTCCCATCTCTTGGTATCCATTCCGTCGCTTTAACTGGCCATCTGTTAACAAGAAAGTTTCAATGTCACAAAACGTTATGCCGTAGTAAGTGGCAATGGTACCTCAAACTCTGTGAGAAGGATCAATTCGCTTTCTTCAAAAGCAAGCTTCGTCAAGCCTTTGGCTGCAATTTAGCCGTCATTGCTGCGTGATTATAAACGACTTCGGCGCTGGTAGCGCACTAACCTCTCCTTCAGGCATGATATCGGATCGAGAGTTCGTTGGTTTCTCCACAGAGGTCAACGATTTTCGAGGCTAAATTTTAGTTTTTACCGCAATAAGACTGCATAATTTCGAAGCCAGTCTCGAAATTCTGTATCCTGCGTTTTCCGTGTTCAAAGGGTACTGCTCAAACGTCTTTCTACATTTTTCAACGCGAGGGAACTCAGTACACTAACGTCGCAGTTGGCTGATTCCACGAGAGATCGAACATGCCTGTCCGGTCGCAATTTTTGTTTTGCCTGGGTTTTTTTTATATGTTATATGGGCACATTCAAAGTGCACGAAACTGAAAATTTTATTTCCAAGAAACGCTCCCAGCGCGTCAAAAAAATATTTGAAGGTGGCGGCGCGGGCCTCCTGTTTTTGCTAACTGCAATGTTTTCGGATTTCACGGCCGAATTTAGCGCGAACTATAAATGATGTGTCGAAAAGATTTTTGCTGCTTTTAATACGCATTACTGTGAATTACATCTATGCTTTTTTTATGCCGTCCTCAAAAAGAAGAAAATGTGAAAAAATGGCAAACATGGCCGAAATCAAAAAAGGGTCCTAAGTTTGAGGCGCCTTGGCGCCTTTGCTACTTCAAACAGAAGCTTGAAAACAATGTCAAGTATATAAAAGAGCCTTTGCAACATTTATACGGAAGCTCATTTTCCTACAGGCAGCGCAAAAAAAGAAAAAAATAGTTAAAGAAGCGAGTTTTTTCAAAAAAGTACATTTTCAAAAAATAAAATAAAAAAAACTCCGGTCTCAATTTTGACGACAATTTTTTATCTAAGAGCGCTTATGTCAGTGAACACACGGTTTTAATATCATATGTGCTCATTTGCTTTGTTTAGAAGGTATAACTGGCCAAAATGACCCTTGCTGTGTGTGCTCACTTCAGTGCGACTGATGGTTGTTATTAGCTTGCATTGTGCGTAAATCGCAGTTTGAATTATTCTGCTGCAGCAAAACCTTGCTCTGGTGGCTTTTCGTCAAGAAAAATGTGTTCTCAGGTTTTATTTGTGTCTAGCGTGTGCAAAAGTGGGCTGCTGCCGCCCTCTAAATGGCTAACGTGTAAACAGTTTGCAGCCTACAACCTCGCCTACAATCATCAGAGTAAAGATGGGCGCGCCTGTTTAAGATATCAATCGCTTCTTCTTCCTGAAGGAATGCCTGGTCTATCTCATCGCGGTTAGATGTAGACAGGTTTTTCTTGAGGAGCGTAAAGCAATGCAAGCAGACTTCGCAGGTGTCCCGAATATCCTCAGCCTATGACGGTAGCATAGGAGGTAGGCAACAACAAAAAGAGCAAAGACAAAAAAATTGCGCAACGAAAACGTTTTCCTCAGCAATCTTCTTTTTGTGAACGCGTTAATAATCGGCACAGAACAATCGGACGTAGTCATGGGCCGCGCGCATCGCGTGTAGTGAGCAGCTAGACCTAGAGCAAGTCGAAACGTTTATACTGAACGGCGCCGCACAAATTATCTCACATCTGCGCAGCTGTCATGAATGCCTTTCCAGAACTGCTCACGGTTTAACATTTTATGACTAAGGGTGTCTAAGCGCTTTGGGCTGTAATAATTAATTTGTAGGCCACGCTCATTGTCAAAACTAAGGGGAATGTCCGTCTGCATGGCGCCACCAATGACCCCTGTTGTTCTCGACGTGGGAAAGCACTTTAGTAAAGTGGCAACAAAACATCATAAATTGGGCAGCTTCGGCCACTCATGGCTTAATCATGCCGCACCGCACGTTTTCTGGCTGTTGAAACGCTGAGGTAAAGGTCGAGATGATACAGGAAGACGTTATCTGAGACGCCGAAAACATGTGATAGCGGGAAGTGAAATAAACGGCTCGGAAATCATTGAGATAACGTTTTACAAATGTTGTTTAGGCACAGTGTGCGTCGAATGGGAAAGGTGGTTAGAGCGTACAATGCACGTAATGAAAGGGAAGCAAGCAGGCAGTGGGAAAATAACTGCATAACAGCGCGCCTGCTGATTGTGGCATTTAGTTACAGAATAAATTGGCCTTCGCTACATACAGATGCTTTATTCTGTGTGCAAGGAGAGTTTTGACAAAGTGACCTAAACCATGTGTTCGCGGTGTCTCGCGTGCTTTTGATTAGCGAATACTGGCCGGGTAAGTTGAGGTTGTAAGCTGCAAACTGCGTACGCGTTAGGCCTCTTGAGAGCGGCAGCAGCCCACCCCCGCACACGCTAGACACAAAGTTTGAGAATACATTTTTGTTGACGACAAGACACCAGAGCAAAGTTTTACTGCAGGAAAATAATTAAATCTAGATTTACGTGCAATGCAAGCTGATGACAACTATCAATCGCAGTGAAGTGAGCACACAAAGCATGGGTAATTTTGGCCCGTTAAATCTCGTGAACAAAGCAAATGAGGACATACATATTAACATGGTGTTTTCACTGACATAAACGCTCTTCGACAAAAAAATGTCAAAATTGAGGCCTGAGTTTCTCTTTATTTTTTGAAAATGTACTTTTTTAAAAAAAAAAAACTCGCTTCTTTAATTATTTTCTTCTTATTTTGCGCTGCCTGTAGGAAAACTATCTTCCGCATAAATGTTGCAATGGCTTCTTGAAATACTTGACACTGTTTTGAAGTTTCTGTGTGAAATAGGAAAGGCGTCAAGGCGCATCAGACTTAGCAAACTTTGTTGATCTGGACCGGGTTTGCCATTTTTTTCATTTTTTTTATTTTTGAGGACGGCATAAAAAAGCATGGATGTAATTCGCAGTAATGCGTATTAAAACCAACAAAAAAAATTTCGACACATCATTTATAGTTCGCGTTAAATTCGGCCGTGAAATACGAAAACATTGCAGTGAACAAAAACAGGAGGTCCGCGCCGCCACCTTCAAATATTTTTTGGCACGCTGGGAGCGTTTCTCGGAAATAAAATTTTCGGTTCCGTGCACTTTGAATGTGCCCACATAACATATAAAAAACCCAGTCAAAACAAAAATATCGACCGGACAGGCATGTTCGATCTCTCGTGGAATCACCCTTTAGAGGGCGACAGCAGCCCACTTTTGCACACGCTAGAACCAAATAAAATCTGAGAACACATTTTTCTTGACGAAAAGCCACCATAGCAAGGTTTTGCTGCAGCAGAATAATTAAAACTGCAATTTACGCACAATGCAAGCTAATAACAACCATCAGTCGCACTGAAGTGAGCACACACAGCAAGGGTCATTTTGGCCAGTTATTTCTCGTAAACAAAGCAAATGAGGACATATGATATTAAAACAGTGTGTTCACTGACATAACCGCTCTTCGATAAAAAATTGTCGTCAAAAGTGAGACCGGAGTTTTTTTTATTTTATTTTTTGAAAATGTACTTTTTTGAAAAAACTCGCTTCTGTAACTTTTTATTTCTTTTTTTGTGCTGCCTGTACGAAAATGATCTTCAGTATAAATGTTGCAAAGGCTCTTTTCTATAGTTTACATTGTTTTCAAGTTTCTGTTTGAAGTAGCAAAGGCGCCAAGGCGCCTCAAACTTAGGACCCTTTTTTGATTTCGGCCGTGTTTGCCATTTTTTCACATTTCCTTCTTTTTGATGGCGGCATAAAAAAAGCATGGATGTAATTCACAGTAATGCGTATTAAAAGCAGCAAAAGAAATTTTCGACACATCGCTTATAGTTCGCGCTAAATTCGGCCGTGAAATCCGAAAACATTGCAGTGAGCAAAAAAAGGAGGCCCGCGCCGCCACCTTCAAATACTTTTTTGGCGCGTTGGGAGCGTTTCTTGGAAATAAAATTTTCGGTTCCGTGCACTTTGAATGTGCCCACATAACATATAAAAAAACCCAGGCAAAACAAAAATTGCGACCGGACAGGCATGTTCGATCTCTCGTGGAATCACCCAGTTGTGTTGTTGTGCAGCGATCTGCACGCGCTTGCAATCAGTATGTTTTATCAACATGGTTTATGAATAGAGTGAGTGCTCCTTAAAAACTTAAAGTACTATTCTGCATTTCCCTAGGTAACTAACCTCTCACACGCCAACTTGAGCCAATGGGTATTTTCCCATTGCCTATTACCTCGGATAGACAACATGGGCCATTGAGTGTATTAGAAACCATCTTCAGCGCTAGCAGACAAGGACGAAGGAGAGACGACACCACAAAGCGCATTGTGGTGTCGTCTCTCCTTCGTCCTTGTCTGCTAGCGCTGAAGATGGTTTCTAATTCAGTATACCAACAAGCCCAAAAGATGGCAATCCTAAAATTCATTGAGTGTACTTGAACTATGTGACGTTACAGTTTTGAGAACACTATGGGCCAATCATCTTGAACGGGTATGGGCCACTGCGTAGGTGTCTGGACATACAGGCTTATCAAGATGCAAAAAGTGAACAAGTTAGCACCATAAAATGAAAGAAGTCACCTGCAGAGAAGTGAAAAATCAAGCATCAAAAGCAGCCTAGTGTGTCGAAAGGAGTGCTGTGAACAGAACGGCATCAGAGCGTGCGTTAGGCTAGGAAGGAGCGTTGAGAAACAGAGAATTGAAACTGTCGACTACACAAAAATAAAACATTTAGAAATACGTTGCGTCGTAATAGAAAGAACTTGGGAGGCAGGCACGATCACAAGCGATGGGGAACAGGCAACGTAAACGGAGACTCAAAGACACAACTGCAAAGATTGGCGGAAAAGACAGACACAAACTTATCTGCGCATGCTCAGGAACGACCACGCTAGCCGTCAATCAAGGACATGCGCGGGCATACGTGTAAGATAACTACTTCGGAATAATATTTTATATGTGTGTGAGACGATCGAGTATACGCTTACGCACGCATTTAGGCTACTATTTACATGCCAAGCTTGTCCCCCCCCCCTCACTTGAGTACGTCTCTGCATGACTAAAATTGTTCTATGGACTAACATTTTTCTATAAATCCCTACAAACTAGCTGAACTTTCTCTCGCTGCGTTCCTTCGATGCTGATTGCATTAACGTCCACATTCGTCGTGAGATGAGTTCTGCTAGATTTTTTTTTTTTGTTTCGCGTTCGATCGTCATCACTAAGTGAGCATCCAATCATCGATGTCGTCTGTGTGGTGCTACTCTGCTTCATTCTGACGTACGAGTAACGCATGCAAGTATGTAACGAACCCGTGTTATCTTCCCGATCCTCGTCACAAATTATTACTTTAAATAGGAAAGGTTTCTGTTTCGATCAGCGGCTCAGTGTGCATTTTTTACAACCTCTCATATCTGCTGTTGTTACCTCTAGACCATCCACCAAAATCAGCTATCAAACGAAGCACATACACAGAAGTCACAATTATAGGGGAAAGTTGCAACGTTTTTTTTACCTTTTCTATCATCATCGCACCACGACGACCGTTGCCTTAAAGGGTTGAGGTCGCATCTTTCAGGCTTCTTCACAGCTGGAAGCTTCGGTCACTTTTTGAGAGTTCCCCGGCTAGGTTCTTTTCGCGTCGTGGTAAACTTGCAACTTCCGCGCTTCGCTGCGAGTTACCAGAGTTCTGCACGAAGCTTTTGCGTCAGTTCGATGACGGGCGCTTCCTGTTTTTCTTTCGAGCACAAACCTCGCCAACGATTTCTCGAACCTTGCAGGCTGCTTGATATTCTCTGCTCCGCCCACGAACGTATTTCCTAGCCGCTCAACTCTTGCAGAAATACGCTGAAATGTCTTGTCGGTGCAACATGAACTTTGCGTTTTACAATAATTGTGTGCTTGCACGGCCCCGCTGAACATGCGCCGAACACACTTTTAATGCATTTGCATTAGAAGTGAACAGCCCTTAGTTTAGCTTCTTCTGACTATAAGCCAAATACGTCTGATGATCCCGGAGACGATGGAGTCCAATACGCGGCCCGATCCGAAAGTTAATCCATTCTAGCACAATTTCTCAGAGCGCTGGCCACCACGCGGGTAGAATGCCGGAAACTCACACGACGCATGCGCCAGACGCCTCAAAGGGCGAGTTCTGTGCGAGAGAAGCACAAGTGCTATCGTACTTAAATACTTGGGCCAGTGGACTGCTGCGGTAGAAGTTGTTCCATTTCATTATAGCATTATCCAGGGATTTAACCATCTTTGACGGATTAATCGCCGAATACTGGAGGTTCGTTGGTCGTGCGTGTCCGCATTGTCGTAAGCATGAAATCGACACTTTGCAAGAGACACGAGTAATACAAGCGTTACTTTGATAAATGGATGAGTGTGTGCAGAGCCACTCGCCGTGGTAGCTTTGCTCGTAAGTTGTCGCGCTGCTAAGCTTGAGGGCACGGGTTCGGTTCCCGGCAACGGCGGTCGCATTTCGATGGGGCGAAATGCAAAGACTACCAGTGTACTCAGATTTAGGTGCACGTTAAAGAACCACAGGTGGCCTAAGTTAATACGGAGTCCCTCAACACGGCGTGCCTCATAGCAATATCGTGGTTTTGGCGCGCAAAACTCCAGTAAATATTATTAATAAGTGCGCAAAGTCACCCGCAACTCACACGTGCAAGCTGCACAGCCCGTAAATCACGCGTGCACAGTCCAATGGTAGCAGAGCTGCGAACTCCCGTACTTGCGACAAATGTAAGCGTATAAGTCAGTTCACAAAACTTGAATGGCCATCGTGGCTGCCGACATTAGAAGTAAATGCTACAATAAGGGGGGAGTAGTCGTAAGAACATCATTATGCAGTGAAACCTCGGTGATACGAATCTCACAGGACCACCAAAAATATTCGTATCATCCGAAATTCGTATCACCAGAAAGCATGGGAAATTAGCATGCGACAACAGAAAGCTAGTGTATATTTTCATTTATTGCTTTTCAGGGCCGCAGCAACGTCAGGAAGAACCCTGAATGGTTGTCAGTTAAGTTTTTAGATGTGTTCAATGACACCAGCACTCGTAAATGTACGGCCTGTGCGCGCGTATTTAATTAATGGACCAGGTGCGTTGTGACCCGCGACAGCACTAGCCCCTTACAAATTTTAGTATGCTTTTTTGCATGACAACGGAGTACTGCAGCAAAAGTAACAAAAGAAGCGCTTTGACGCGATAGATCAAGGCCACAAAATTACAAAACCACGGTCCTGCGTTATGATTTTGTCATCGCGGAGGTTTTGGGGATGTTTTTTGGGAGATTTACGGCCGTGCCCGCACAATGGGGACGTTCTGAGGCCTGACTCCTTCGCCAAGACTGTTCTCGCCTTCTTTCGGTCCTCGTCCATAGGATGTCTGATGCGCAAGGGAGGCACGTGTAAACACATTACAACGACAGCAGCACGCGTCGACGCGTTAAAAAAAAAGCATGGCGCTAATGTCCACTGTAATTTAAACGCGAAGGCACACGGAGGCACATGAGAGCCTCAAAGATTCGCGCACACAATCTCGGAGGCCGTGACGCATCTCTGACGGTTTCTTTTGACCATAAGAAAAGTGTTTTTCTTAAACCGTGATTCTGACGATTTGGCGGGGCGGCACGCATGCCCACGCTTGCATTCCCGCGCTCGCACGTGCTTGGCGCGTCTTCCGCGACAGCGCGGACAGCACCTCTTCGTACCTGGGTGGTAGCGTACGTTCGTATCAAACGTCGCGAGTGAAAATCGGTTCGCAACAACCGTACTCCATTACATTGCAGGCCAATGGGCCTTGGCCGGGACCAACGAAAAATTCGTATCACCCTGAAATTCGTATGAACTGTGATCGTATCACCGAGGTTTCACTGTGGCGATATGTGCCAGTCGAGCTGGGTTGGGCAAGCGATGGCACACACAGTTACAGGCGGTTCGCCTGGATGCCACTGCTGCATTTGAGTATGACAATGCTTGCCCCTTTCTGACGCATACAGATAGGCCGTTTAAAAGCCTTTAGAGCAGTTTGAACATATGCTTGATTTAAGCATGTGCTGTTGCGGAAGACAGCGTGATGCTCTATGTGCCGGGAAGATTTGTGGCATGCCGCCCAAGGTAAATGTGCTGTCTTTGTGCGTTCATTTGACAGACGAATGTGTTCGTAGTGATACCGAAAATACTTAATGTGAACTTCCTCGGGACATCATGATGGAGGGATGCCCCATTCATAGCAACTGCGATAGCTGAACATTTTGTTGGGCGAGTTGGTGTACGCTCATATTTCTTGAAGGCGCGAAAGAACACAATCACGAGAAAGGACAGACGCTGCAGGCGCTCTGTCCCGTGTCCTTTCTCGTAACTGTGTTCTCTCGGGCCTTAATTTATGCACGATATCTGCTCTCGTGGTTGCTCTGAATGTGGTTGCTCTGAATGTGGCACCCCTCCATCTTGACATCTCAGCCAAGTCAGTCATCTGACCTGTTATATGCACTCATTGTTCTATTATATGATTGCAGTAAGTCTGCCCGCGCCGAGATGTTGTATATTACCTTTTTTTAAACACTTGACATGCTGATCAGCTGTGATGTTATGGAAGACGAACAAGAGACATCATGATTGAAGATCTGAAATTGTGAAAAGTTACTGATGTTGTACGATTTCCCGAGTGAACGATTAGACCAAGTAGTAGAGGTTTTTAGTTTGTCCGTAGACTTCTTAGCGTTAGCGTAATTTCGGATTACTGCAGCCGTAAACGTGAGCGGCCGGGTATAGGGTGCCATCTGGCGGCGCTAGAACGAACCAGGCAAGTACAAAATTGCTATTGTAGAAACCTACTGTACTCTATACTTGTCTTCTCGTGCTCCGCTTATAAGAATTTCCGCTTATAAGGAACGCCGTTCACTTGGCGAGCAACATGAGCGCACTGTTTCACAGCCTAATGCCTAAGCAGACAACGTAAGAGGGAAAATCAAACAGCCAACGCTGTCTTTCGATTGGCTGACTTAGCGATCAGGTTAATGATGTCTTTTGGACTATTCCAATGGCGGTAAATCGGGCTAGTTGGCTGTTCATGATCGTAAAATAACAGCGCAAAAAACGACGCACAACCACACAGAGATGCACAGCGCTCGTTTGTCTCTGTGTGTTCGTCCGTAGTTTTTTGCGCTGTTATTTTACGATCTTGGTCTATCCATCGCACATTCCTGTCATATTTTTCTCATTGCGCTTAAAAAAGCGTTCATAGGCACCTGTGAATACTGCGCAAGGATCCTTTTGGGCTAGGAAAATTAATAGCTCTGCGGTGACTGATTTAGACGGTCGTTCGCTACGGGCGGTCGCTTCGCAGCGGCTGATCACGAAGCTACGAATGGTGCTCCAGTAACGTGCGCTGGGGGACTCGCTTTTGTTGTCAGCTATGCACCGGCTAGAATAGCTGCATTTTAATTCGCATCAGTGCGGCTGACCACGTGCTCGCGTAGCATGGCGCTCTCGGATTACAACCCCTAATTTTTTTACCTGAAATTTTTACTAATAACAACGAAAGGATAAACACAGAAGCTATATACTTGATGTCAAAATAAAGAAAACGCACTTTCGGATTACTAAGAACCAATCGAAAATCAGCATTTTGTCAGCGTATGAAGACAAATATAATTTTGCAAAAAAAGAGAGAGAGAGAGAGAGAGAGAAAGAAAGCAGTCGCACAACTGCGAACCTTTCAATGCGCCTGTATGCGTCCCGTTTTTCTCAGTACGTTTTCGCTTCAGTTTTACTTACGCAATGAAACACGAGGCAACCAAAACTTTTCAATTTTCTTGCCTTATTGTCAAGCACGTGTAACACGGTCACAGAACATAATATATCAATATAATGGTCGAAATGAATGTTACCGCTTGTTTTCGCTATGCGACAACACTAATTACCTTCGCTGGACGAACCTCATCTGCGAACTCTGTCTGGTACCTATGGCAGGAGCAAAAAAGGAGTCGGGTTACGCCGAGCCGACTAACCTGCAAAGGCGAGCACAGTTTCGGTTTGATTATCATGTTTAATTATCTTCTGAAGTTCAGCACTGCAGCACTAATACGTAATCTTGCGGCTCTGCCCACTAATTCTGTCCACCCTTCTACGAGGAGTCCCAGACACGTCCTGATCATTGCAAGCCCGCAGAATGGTGGTGCGTATAAAAATTTAGACGACAGCGCTTCAATAACATTTTAGTATGTTTCACATTATGCAAACCAACCCTCTAAGTTCAATAAATTCACGAAGCAAGCATGCAGGTTACGAACGCCGCGTTAACAAATCGCGCAGCATTATTGCTTCCATATTTATCATAATGAAACCGGTGTTCTTGTCTTCACTTAGGAAGCGGCCGCCAGCAAAATAAGAGCTGAGAAAGAAAAGAAGAGTGCACGAGAACATATTCACCATACTGCATAAAACGCAGATATTAGAATAAGCAACAAAAATGACCGAAAATAACTGGGCGAAGTATCGCGTCAAGTGTGTTCTTCAGGAAGTTTTACTATATACCATAACGTTCATGTGGATTTCTCACACTGCAAACGGGTTTGAGCCTTTTAGGGAGTTTCGGGCTCGACGCATAACGTGCATCCAAAAGGTACTACGCAAAACCCCCTTCAAAACGAGGTTCAAAAGGAGGTTTTATTTACATCCTTTAGGGAGTGATTAGACGTAACTAAGGAGGTAAATTTGTGTTTTTATTGAACTCATTTTGAGGGCTTGAACGGAGCGCATTTGAAGTTTTTCTAGTTCTTTTGAGAGCTTTGAAAGCCTCCTTTTGGAGGTAAAGTTGTTGTTTTTATGTAAGCCATTTTGGGGGCTTGAACAGAGCGCATTGAGAGTTTTTCTGCTTCTTTTGAGAGCTGTTAAAGCCTCCTCTTATACGAGGCCCTAGAGCGGTCGCGAAATGAAAAAAAAAAGTTTATTTTAGGCAGTATATTACGTTCACCGGCCAATTTCCGCTACTATTCATCACTAGGACATAATAGAAAATGGACATCAAAGTATTTATGCACAATCATGACATTTGCATACAAGTGCGCACGGCACAGGAATCGAACTCGCGACCACACGCATTCAAAGCAAGCACTATAACCATTACACCACAGCGCCACCACTTGCAAGCTTGCTTTTTTCGTGGGCTTATATATGTACCAATGTATGTACAAAGCGGTTGGTAACCCGTCGGCACAATTTCGAACTTCTGTCCTTGTACCATCGGCGCGTGTTTGCTCTTGCGGAAGGTCAATACATAATTTGTGGGGCGTCATGCAGGCCGAGCCGATCGACGTAAACACCCTCGGCTCCGAATTTTCCGGTTCACCGTGTCGTGCCGCTAGAAAAATTATAAACGTGTGCCCTCTTCGCTCGCGCTAAATTCGTGAATACCAGCGTGACAAAGGTATCTTCAGATGAGCGAACGTATGTGCATTCCATGAGCGTATGCTGTGGAGCAATTTTCGTTATTTCTGCAGCCGCGAACCGCACGCGTCCAGATGCGGCAGCGTGTTATGAGCGGTTCGAAGACCGCCTGCGTTCTCATATGAAAGTTACACACGCAGATGCCCGACTTAGGAGAACATTGTAACGCGCCTACATTAAGTGCATTTAATGCGCGCGTACTGCCGCGAGCTGCACGCAGGGGCAGCAGCGCGCTCTGAGCAGCTGAACAAAAATCTGTTTCCGCAATTAGCGCTTATTCGCAATGCACCCTTTAGCGCGGACCGCCTGCGTTCGCATATGAAAATTACACACGCAGAAAATTCCAGAGTTACAAGGACATTGTAACGCGCCTGCATAAAGTGCGTTGAATGCGCGCGTACAGCCGCGAGCAGCGCCTTCTGAGGAGCTGAACGCTCATCTATTTCCGCAATTAGCGCTTATTCGCAATGCACGCTTTAGCACGGCATTCAGTGATTCTCTATAACGCATATTCAGTATTTATTTGCTTTCATACTCGGATACTACCTACATTTCTTACTAATTAGCTTTTATTGGTAAGCATCACGCCACCGCGTTAAAGCGAATGCCTAACGCGTGCCCCAAGGTCAAGGACAACCTCCCCAGTTTACCAGTCACAGGTCTCCCACAAAACAAAAAAGTTAATGTACTTGCACTTCTCTCTTGTGAACGTCCATGTGTACTTGGCCCTCCCCTCAGACAGATGATGCAGTACCCATTAAAAAAAAGCATTACCCTCTTCCTCAATGGAACAGCTGTTCTTGAGAAAATATGGTTCTGTTGAATTACTTCACCACAGCAGCAGAGAGGTTGGTTTGTTTGCAATTCAGAATGTCACAATTGTAACACAGAAACACGAGGACTGTAGCAAATATGCAGAAAACTGGAAAAACTATCATATGTGCACTCCCTCGTCCACCTGCACACTATGTTAAACTTTATTTATACAACAGCAACCTTCAATTATGCTACTATTGATAAAAGATCACCCAATCTACGTTAGAACACAGTGATGACTTTCTGTCTTTCTGTTGCCTATCTTCTATAATGTGTCATAATCTGTGAATCATCTGTTCAATGTGTTTGGTAATAAAACACAAGCAGTTACATTGAGCAGGCAGTGTTTCAGCAATTTGTTTTGCAAGCACAAATTCATTTCTTCAATTTCCATGCACGACAAGTAGTGATACTTCAATTGATACAAGAACCAGTGGTTGCAACATTTTATTGGAATCAAAACAGCAGCAGTTCTTGTGTCAATGTAAGGATATAGGTATATATTTCCATCGTCGTGCACAGAACCTACTCCCAAAACTGAACACGTGGAACAACATATACAGTACAGCCTAAGCACATAATTCACAACAGTAAAGCAATACGAAAGTAGGGTGTAAAATCTCATCATGATGCGCACTAACGTGTGCACTTCACCGTACCAGTATGGAAGCATAATCCAAAAAAAATAAGCTACCCAAGGAACTTGGTGTCAGCCTACACACGAAGGCAACTAATTAGTACAATAAGGCTAGCATCACTTTTGGGAAATATGAAACCGTGTAGACTGGCAGTTGTACAGTTTTTAAATGCGAAGCATTTCTTAGCGAACTTCTGCGACTTTAAGCGTATCTATCTATCTATCTATCTATCTATCTATCTATCTATCTATCTATCTATCTATCTATCTATCTATCTATCTATCTATCTATCTATCTATCTATCTATCTATCTATCTATCTATCTAGCCGCCTACGACTTTGTGCTCTCCTGGCCGTTTCGTTAATCGGATGTATACCAAAATTGGTGTGTCATAACATGGCCTTATTACGAACATAAATGACAGGTCATATCATGAAAATCATGACACGCATGTCATGAACAGCATGATTTACATTCCACGGCCTTTGGGCTCCCTGGCCGTTCCGTTAATCGGATGTGTACCAAAATTGGTGTATCATAACATGGCCTTATCACGAACATAAATGACAGGTCATATCATGAAAATCATGACACGCATGTCATGAACAGCATGATTTACATTCCACGGCCTCTGGGCTCTTGCGGCCGTTCCGTTAATTTCATATACACCAAAATAGGTACGGCGTGACAAGAGTTCATGACGAACATAATGACAGGTCCTAACATGCAAATCACGACGCGCATGTCATGTGCAGCATGATTTACATGACATGGTCTCGGGGCGCTCGCGGCCGTTTAAATGAAGGGATACATACGAAAACTGGTATGACGAGACATTACTGTATGACGAACATAACTGACACGTGGTAACATGAAAATCATGATATGCATGTCATGTATGACATGATTTACATGCCACGCTCATGGCGCACTCGCGGCCGTTTCGCTTGATTGATATACACCAAAATTGGTACTGTGCGATGTGACTTTATGAAGAACATGAATAACAGGTGGTAGCATGAAAACCATGACATCCATGACATGTATGTCATGATTTACATGCCACGCTCATGGTGCATTCGCGTCCGTTTCGCTTGCGTGGTATACACCAAGATTGGTGTTACGCGACACGACAGTATGACGAACGTAAGAGAGACGTGGTAGCATGAAAATCATGACATGCAAGTCATGTACGACCTGATTTACATGCCACGCTCATGATGCGCTAGCGGCAGTTTCAGTAGATTGATATACACCAAGACTGGTATTGCGCGATGTGACTGTATGAAGAACATGAATGACAGTTGGTAAGATGAAAACCATGACATGCATGTCATGTATGTCATGATTTAATTGCCACGCTCATGATGCATTCGCGGCCGCTTCGCTAGCTCGATGTACACCAAAATTGGTATTGCGCGAAGCGACTGTATGACGAAGGTAAATGAGACGTGGTAACATGAAAATCATGACATGCATGGCATGCACGACATGATTTACATGTCATGCTCATGACGCACTCGTGCCGTTTCGCTTGCTTGACATACACCAAAATTGGTATTGCGCGACGCGACTGCATGACGAACGTAAATGAGAGGTGGTAACATGGAAATCATGACATGCAGGTTATGTATGTCATGATTTACGTGCCGCGCTCATTATGTATTCCCGGCCGTTTCGCTAGCTTGGCATACACCAAAATTGGTATTGCGCGACGCCACTGTATGACGAACGTAAATGAAAGGTGGTAACATGATAATCATGACATGCATGAAATATACGAGATGATTTACATACCATGCTCATGGCGCACTCGTGGCTGTTTCGTTAGATTTATATGCACCAAAATTGGTATTGCGCGATGTGACTGTATGAAGAACATGAATAACAGGTGGTAACATGAAAAATATGACATGCATGCCATGTATGTCATGACTTACATGCCACGCTCATGGTGCATTCGCGGCCGTTTCGATAGCTTGATATACACCAAAACTGGTATTGCGCGATGAGACTGTATGATGAACATTAGTGACAGGTGGTAACATGAAAAACCATAATATTCATGTCATGTATGGCATGATTTACATGCTCTACTCATGGTGCACTCGCGGCCATTTCGCTCCTTTGATATACACCAAAATTGGTATTGCGCGATGTGACTGTATGACGAACATAAATGAGAGGTCTTAACATGTGAATCATGCTATGCATGTCATGTACGGTATGATTTACATGCCACTGTCATGGTGCGCTTCCGGCCGTTTTGTTAACGTGATATATACCAAAATTGGTATGGCATGACACGAGTGCGTGATGAACATAAACGACAGGTCATGCATTTATATACCAGAATATGCGTTTCATTGGCATGGTGTACACTAGATTGTGCATGCATGCGTGCATGGCAAACTTGCGATATATGGTGGACTAGATGTCATGGCATGAATGATTTCATTTGGCTCAAAGACAAACAAGGCGATGTATGCAGCTCTTTGCTGGCTGCTTCGCATTACATCGATTCCCACAGTGCGTGGGATCTGCCGAATTTTTTTATTGCATTAGTTTGCCTTATGGCATCAAAACATGTCGCACATGATTTTGGAGTTGAGTTTCCTACAAAAAAGCCCAAAATAGACCTGTGGTGTTGACTGTAGGTCCACTTACCAAGGTGCATAAAAGCATTCAGCAATGCCCACAAAATTACAAGGTTGCCTTCATATGTTGCTGTACATATTTACTCACAGATACCTGGAAGCCATCGTAAATTTCTGGAAGTGTGCTTGGGAACTTGTCGGCATAATCACATGACTGCAGTGTACCAATACTTCTAATATGCATAACAAGTACAGCCATGCTTCAATGTTTTTATGCCAGCTAGTGCCATCTGTAACTCAAAAGTTCATCCTTAATTCCTCACTTGATGGCTTACGCATAATTACCACATTGAAAATAATCCAAGCACCATGGCTGCAACGTCAACTTGCAATTAGGCAATCACAGGCACTAAATAAAAAATTCCTGTAAATAGTGACTGGTCGCTTTGCACATTAGATCCTAGGACTTGATATGCCATGAGGATGAATAAAAATTGACCACACATATATAGAGACTGTGAAGCAGTCAGGAGTTCATTTCATAGGTAAGGAAAACATGAAAACGAAATCAGAACACATAGCAACAAAGGGGACGGAACGACACACTACTAACAACTGAAGCTGAACATGTGCGGCTTTTTTAGTCATGTGTGTCTATATCTTTCTGTGGTTTTGATTACACTTCAGTTACTAGTAGCGCACTGTCCTGTCTGCCCCCTTCATTCCTCTGTGGATGTGTGATTGTTTAGACTTGTAATTTTTTCGTACTGTGTGTTTACATCTTTCTGTGGTTTCGATTAAACTTCAGTTGCTAGTAGCGCGTCATCCTGTCCCCTTCATCTCTCTGTGCTGTGATTTTTTTGCACCCTCTTTAACTATGAATATACACCAACTCGCCCAACTGCCCCTGTTAAGACTTATGTTTGCTGAATAACACTGGGCCCACTCAGCGTCTTTTTAAACAATGCGAAATTTTCAAATGCACACGATATCAGAAAGGTTGCACGCAGTATTGCGCATAACACTCTGCATCAATACCAGTGTTGGCCTAAATGTGGTAAGATGTACGAGCTGTTCGACATAGTGTAAAGTGAGGCACATCAGGGTGTTCCCACAATCATGGGTGTCGGCAGGGGTTTGCACAAAGGGTACCTGCCGCCATCAAGACACACCAGCATTTGACCCCACCCAAGCTACACCAATGCTCTCCTGCTCACCAGGCCGACACGTTACACCGTCTTGCACCCCCAAGACAAAATCCTGCCGACACTCATGCCCACAATACACTTGACTTGAATACAGACTGGTGGGCAAGCAACACTTGCTGCTTTGCCAGAAGTGTATTCCTGAAAATTACACAAAAATGAAGTCCACAAAGATTTCTGCATACATAAAAATGAATGTCTTACCGAAGATTCGCACTTGACTATCCTTATTGCCGACATTTTGTCAAAACACGAAATAAATACAAAATTGAGATGCTGCTAAGTATTTCCTTATGAGCGTTTCACTTCGTGTGCACAGGGCGAAAAACAAACGGATGTAAAAAAATGCGAAACACCACCAGAAGTGTACTCTTGCCATGTTTACCATTATGTGGGTAGTTTTTGATGTCAGTAAAGTGATCATTATAAGTACACTTTAAAAGGGTTGTGAATGTTAGCAAGGTCTTGATTAACCGCACCTACTCTGTTTAGGCACGGCCGCTGGATGGTTTAGGAGTGAAGATTGGGCAACTTGGCACTGAACCATGGCAAAAATAAACAGCGCACTTCTAGTGAGGATAAACTAAGGCCTGCGCACAATAACAGCGCTTTCACCTTGTCAAATTGTGTCAACAGTCATGATACTATGTATTGACCTTGAAAAATATGGCAACATAATGCAAAACAGCAAATTAACGAGAGGGAATAAACAAGATGATTCAACAATCTGGTTCAACAGACTCAACAGCTGACTTATATCAATGCGATTAAATTAGCCTTGCACACCTCCTAATGGCTAAGAATACGCACATGTAACCTTGGCAAATTCCACTGTTGATACGTGACCAATGAAGTTGCATTCCTTCCATGCCGTTGAATGGCCGTTCCTTCTTTTCTGTTTTCACTGTTTTCTGATTTTCATTGTTTTCACTAGCGTAAATGTTCACCCTTTTTGATTTTGTCACTTTGCAAATGGCATAGGTGTTTTGCCTTTGAATGTGCATGTTTCTTCTGCTTTGTCTTTCCTGTTTCTTTTTGTATGCGTATATGTTTTGCCTTTGAACGTGCACACGTTTCTGCTGCACTGTCTCTATTTTTGCTCTACTGGGCCTTGTGCACTTCTCAAGCTACCATTGTCGCTTTTCACTTGAGGCCCATTTCCTGTATTTTGCTGGAATAAACATTTATCCATTCATTCAATACCATAAAACGCATGTGCTTCACAATACACACTGCACTTAGCAGATGTCTGTCACATGATATGGCCGTCATTGTATAGCTTTAACATGATTTATTCGTTCTAGCTAAATGAATCCAAGCTAATGATGTTAATGTACTTTGATATGCTATTTCACTGTTCCTTGATGCATATGTATGAAGGTACAGTGCTTATGCACCTTAATATGCTATTTCAGGAGACGGGCAGAGTGCGCAATGCAAAATTGTTGCCGAAAAGTCTTTTCACTTCCTGACAATCTGTGCTTCGGTGGGTTGTCACAGTTGCATGGCGGGAGAAAGATGTCCAGGGTAGTTGACTGCATCCAAGGTAGATGCTGCAAAATGAGAGCGCACGGTCTTGTCACATGTCAATGTACGCAAATTGACACGATGACGAAGGATTAAAACAAACAAATGAAGTTGGAGGAAAGAATAAATCGAAAAGAAAGTTGTCCTTTATGCACATTCCATCATGTGACAATGTGATAACCGTGGCCTTTTGCTCTACTGTATATTCCCTGAAAGCATCATGCCTCATTCACGCTTTATCGCAGGCAAGAAAATTATATCGTGCAAACAACTTTATCAGGGCGCACTCCTGGGTCAATTGACTGGTCGTATGAAGCATGAGTGATATTCACAGAAGTTCCAAAACATGCATCACACATCATTGCTATCTGAGTTTAACGACTTAAATGCGAAGCATTTGTTAAACACTTCTACGACTTTGAACGGATCTATCTACCTATCTATCTAGCCGCCTACGACTCATAGCTCGTGTGAGTGTTTCGTTAATGGGATGTATGCCAAAATTCGTGTGGCATGAGACGACTGCATGAAGAACATGAATGATGGGTCTTAACTTGAAAATCATGATATGCATTTGATTAACGACATGATTTACACGTCACTCCCTTGGTTCTCTTGCGACTGTTTCGTTAACTTGATATTTACCAAAATAGGTATGGCGTCACAAGAGTGTATGACGCACATAAACGACAGTTTCTAACGTGCAAATCATGACACGCTTGTCATGTGTGGCGTTATTTTGACAACATGGTCTCGGGGGCGCTAGTGGCCGTTTCGCCTGCTTCATATACACCAAAATTGGTATTGTGCAGTGTGACTGTACGTCCAACATAAATGACAGCTGGCAACATGAAAATAATGGCATGCATGTCATGTACACACGCCACGCTCATGGTGCGCTCGCGGCCGGTTCGCCAGCTTGACATACACCTAAATTGATATAGCGTGACGTGATTGTGCGACGAACATAGATGACATATATTAACATGAAAATAACGACATGTATGTCATTTACGGCATGGAGACTGGTGCACTCGCTTCCGGTTCTCTAACTTGATATCATACCAAGACTGGTATAGCGTGACGTGACGGTATGACGTACATAAATGACAGCTGGTAACATGGAAACAATGAATGACATGCATGTAGTGTACAGCATGGGTTACATGCCACGCTCATGGTGCGCTGGCGGGCATTTCGCAAGCTTGACATGCCGATTTCCTTTTCTTTCTTTTCTTTTCTTGCTTTTCATAGCACTTTTCAAGCGACGCAATGTGCACAAGGTCATCTACAGGTGCATAAGCGACGATAAGGGCTCGCAAAGAGAGAGAACATCAGTATTACTTACCATTTTTGTTCCTGACTGTGCCGAGCACGCAGGGCGCCCATCATCTGCTTGGTAATGCACAGCGGCACGCTCGCTTGAGTCGACGGGCCGTCGCGATTATCGCACTCGCAGCGCAGCATGTCGCACTGTCGTCAAACCACGCATATCACATCCAGCGGCGAGAACACAGTGAGGCTGCAGGCACAAAACGCGCACACACGACCGACACAGCTGATCACTTGAGAAGTGGCGTTCACAAGGCCTAGCCGGCTAGCTACGACGATCGCGCCGCCGCGGGAACGACTCCCTCCTCGCGTTTCTTTCTTTTTTTTCTATGTTTTTTCTTCTTCGCGCGCGCATGCGGCGCGAAGAAATGGCGCGAAGCTTTGTCCCATTTCACTTCGGTAGCGCCTCGTCTGGCTTGCTTTTGACCTTGCGGGGGCGGGCCGCAGTAGGCTGCAGCCGCCAAGGCCATAGGGCTTCCTCGCTGCCTCTCCAGCCGTTCGGAGGGTCGCGTATATCTCTTTCTCTGGGCTATCTGTGCAAGGGATTTTTAGTGCGCTGAAGCATGCCGCCTCTTTCTTTTACTTCTTTCCCCCGCACAGCTGCATGCATGCCCACCAGCACTGAAGGCATTACGGAAAGCTTCGGAAAAAAAAAAGAGAAAACATGCCAGAGGAAATGAGATGAGAGTTTTTTGTTCCTCTAACTCCATTCGACGAATGGCGTCAGATAGTGAATTTACCTCCTTTCTTCCACATAATTTCTTAACGAAGTAAAATTGAGGACGCAGAACTTTATTACACCCGCCTCATTACACCCTAAGGTAGTACTGTCCAGATGAAGGTAGTATTAAGGAGGATTGTAGCCCTTAAAACGCCCAATTCGGCTAGTTTGCGTTTGCAGTGCACCATTGGCGCCGCCATCAGTGCTATCATGTTCTTGCATTATAAGCACGCATGCGCGAACCGCGCGTCGTTGGTTATTAAGAAAAGCACCACAAACGCGAAAGTCGCGCATTTCGTTATGCTGCAAGAGCGACTAGGCGCACACTGATGATCCGCTAAATCGAACCTGCAGCAGAGGAAATCATTTGCTGGGATGAGCATTTTGCTGGAAACTCCAGGCGCACATCACACCGTGGTGCGTAGGGTGGTCCGAGCAGAACGGACAGTACACTTTAAGCTACAAACAATGATGATTTCACTTCAGTGTCATCTTTCACCTGGTGCCGGCGCTTCAGTCATGCCAGCGTTCGAGGAGAGAAAATATGCACAGGAATAATAATAACTATGGAGGTTTTACGAGCCAAAACTTCGATACGATTACGAGGCCCGCCGTAGTAGAGGGCTCCGGCAATTTTGACCACCTGGCGTGCTCAGATAAAAAAAATGCGGAGGGGCGAAGCATGTAGGGAAGGGTGTTTCAGTTCCACTAACGCGAAACCTGGGGATGGGCGAAGCATGCAGTGTGAGCTGGTGTTTCCCACAGCAAAATCTTTAGTCTTTACTGCTTTACTCGCCACCGGTCCACTAACGCACCATCACTTTGCAGATATGTTTCAAGAAGTAGTGTTTCCAATAGATGACTTTACCGTGGAGTTGCACGTTGGTGTCTCTGGTTTTGGATAAAAAACTTGAGCGCCTTGGTAATATTCGTCGGGGATTCTGACACCGCTGCTAAGCCAAACATAATGTTTTAGGCACTAACGACGAACCTTTAACTCATAATATGGACAGGTGGCGAGTAGAGGGATTTACCCAGGGATGATGGACAGTGACGACGACATGACACGCCGACAAGGCGAGACCCTAAGGTGCTTCGCCCCTAAAAGCCGACCTCCACAGAACTCGATGACTAACTCTGGTGTCGCATGCAATCTCGGTCGGATGAAGCGGCACTCTCCACATTCTTTTCTTTCTTTGCTTCTTTTTTATAACTTAGCTCCCCTTTTCCTGCGTAGGATAGCAAACCGAATGTGCGTCTGGTCGACCACCCCGCCTTTCCTTTGTCTCGTCTCTCTGTCTCTCTCTTTCAGCTGCAAACGAAGAGTTCCTGCGCGTGCTGTGCCGCGCGATCGTGTTGATACCGCGTATTCTTAGCAAGCTATGCGAGGAGCTTCAGCGCGAGGCTAAATGATGCAATTGGTTTTAATGCTTTGCTCTCCGGCCAAACCGAAACTGCCGAATATGAATGCCTTCATAGGTTGATGTTGAACGACGCTTTAGTAGCTCGTTTCCGTCGTGTACATCTCGTGTTTAGGCGGATCAACACGAGGTAGTTTGACGGGAGGCAGTGGAAGAAAGGGGGAAGGCGAGAAAAGACTTTCGCAGATCATTTTTGGTAGATTTCGAAGAGGCGACCATCTGGTAATCATTAAAAAATAAATAAATAAATAAATATATATATATATATATATATATATATATATATATATATATATATATATATATATATATATATATATATATCTGCTAACTACACCTAGACGAAATGGTGTTTCTGTGGACATTAACGACTACGCCAGAGTCAACGAATATGTGAAAGCCTGCATAGCCAATACAATAGACGCAATCACTGAGGAAATATATTCGACAAACCTTTGTACACTGATGTTGATTGTCAATACACCGCTCATGAGCCACAAAAACGACCAGCGTGCATACATGATGCATCAAATAACAGCCTTACATCGATAAATTCTGTTCAAACAACATGGAGACACTGAATAATTTTGAGCGATTACCGGAATTTCGGACAGCGCGCAGCTCTGCAAGGCTCTGGCAAGCAACAATTATACCCACTTGCTTAAGCATGCGTGCGCAAAGCAATGCTTCCTTCCGTATGGACGAAATACCACAAATTGCTCTGTTTACGTAGATATTTTCTTTTAATTCTACTTCAGTTACAATTTTGTGTCAATATTTCTATGCACCGGGAGCAGTCGGTTTCAGCATTGTGAATAACTTCTTAAAAAAATCAAAATTTCACAGATGATTTGAGTTTTCCACAACGGGGTCGAGTCTACTGTTTTTGTTACTAACTTGGGTTGCCTATAGACCAGAACACAGCGAACTCCATGCGCATCGCCATATTTGCATCGCGCGTCGCGCCATCTATCGCACACGCGACGAAACAACACGCGCGGGCTGCCACGCCAGCAGACGCTACACAGAGCAAACGTGAAACTTCCGAAACTCAGCCCGTCGGAGAGCGTGTTTCGCGTCTTTTCTAGCCTGGACATTTTCGCTGATTTTATTGGAACATCAAGAACATCTTCCTCATGCAAGTCCACAATGTATACAGTACGTGCTGAGTGCGCTGCGGAAGCAACCTCGTCAGATACGTACTCTGTTACATTTGTAAAAAAACCGTTCTCGCTGTAGTACTCGTGAATCGTAATTGCAGTGCAGCTCGCGAAAGAGTGAAACGACGTTTTGTTGCCCCATATTACAAGTTGTGCACTAAGTTTCCTGAAAGCTGATCATTTCAGCATGCATCGCGTAATAATTAGAGTACGCTTTACGGGTAGTTTCGCTGAACGTAATTTTTGTTTCACGGGCGCTCTTACAATAATGCGTCTTGCTCACAAAAGCGTGCTATCAGAGAATAGAACCTGAAGTATTGTTCAGCGATCCCTTTTGGAAGCTACCTGCGCTATTTTATTCTTGTAACGATGGTGCTTTACAAGCGAAACTGTGCTACTCTTAGTTAAGCCGGTTAGCTACGCCTGCGACGTAAAGGACACTGGCGCGAGTACTGTTTACTTACGTGCCAATATATGTATTATGTGCAGCTGGATGTCTCGTGTCCAAATAAATTTGGGGACATCAAACACTGAAATGAAAGCACGAAATTCTGGCCAGCTGTTGAGGAGCACCGTGCCATTTTTTAACTTTTGAAGACGGATTCTCGAAGGCGTGGATGCCATCAAAAGCACTAAAGCTTAATACTACGTTGAAAGTGGCAAAGCATGCTGATTGCTTGTGCTTGAAAGTACTACCTTGCGCTAGATTTTCTTCAAAGGAAACGCTCAAAGGTATGACGTGCACCCCCACACAAAGCTCACGCCTGCCTTCAACCCAGCTGCGTGTTACGCAAATTAGGTTCGCAAAATGAAATAGGTGGGCATCACACTGCAGAATACACGCTGTTAGTGTACTTACTCGCGCATTTTCACTCGGCTCCTAGTTTTTCCACAGTTATCCACTCGCGGCGAAGCTGAAAACACCGCACCGGCACTATTTCCGTGGCGCGTCGTAATCGTCGCAGACAACGCTAATATCCTCTTGTTGCACAGCTTGTTTTGGCATCCAAAGACGACGCAGTAGTGCCCAGACGAGGTCTTATACGCTGAAGCGGCGTGAACGGGTACTTTTTCGCACTTTAAAGCCTCAGAACTGCAGCTTGCCCTGTTTACTTGGTGCAGCCCGCGCGCGCCTTGGCAGCCCCGGTCAGCCCGGCGTCTGGGTGCGAGAGTATCCGCTCGGCTCGCCAGCAGCCTGGGTGCCAGACAGGCGTGCTCTGGTGTATAGGCCCAAGTAATCACTGAAGAAAACAGATTTCATTACGAACTTAGGCTTTTAAAGTTAATAGCCTGATAGACTCTCTTTCATCGCCATATTTGTATGACGATGAAAACTTTACTCAAAAGGCAAGGTATATGACTGCATAACTGCGTCTAACATGAGAATCAGCCAACGCAAGGCATAGCGAATAGGTTTTACATACTACCAATTAAGGGGCCGCTGTTCAAAGGGACTCCTGTATCTCTGTCCCGGAGAAAACGATTAGGAGGCGAAGACTACCGTTAATTTGACCGCAGGTCGATCTGTGCAGTTTCGGAAGCCGGAACACAGCAGTGATAAATGAGCCACGTAGCAAAAGATCGATGATGGCAGCGAATTGTGAGGAGCAACTTCCCTCATTAGCAAATCCCCGCTGACGCAGTGTGTCGTCGGGAGCTGCAAACAGGGCTTGCCTTACGCAGTTTCGCCATCTGCCGAGCATCCTATATGCATTATATATAATGCACGGAGTAGTTAGTAAAAGGGAAGGCCTAACTAAAATATATAGGGCTAGGCTAATCAGGAGAAGCCGTACCGCATCCGGATGTGTGCTTCACCTAATAGGCAGTTGTAGGATATACTAAAATACCGAACAGTAACTAAGGCGCACCTGATATTAGGGTTATACGTGGTTCCACACAATTTGAGTAATAGATACGTGAATACCCAAAACTTGCGTAAGAGATTAAAAAAAAATTCAGTGGAAACGCGCTACCGGTGAGCTTGTTGTCATTAAGTGATTTTTTTTTCCTTCGTTTCAGAGGTGCTCGTTGCTCTCCGAGGCAAGCCCCAGACAGAGTACCTTCGAATTATTAACGTTTCGCCCTACGCCTTATGACATGTATACGTTTACTTAATGTATACTGTTAGTGAATAGGTTACTGGCTTCAAAAATGACACCGAATATAACAGAGAACAATAATAAAAGCAAGAAAGTATTATACCTGAAATGCAGCCCAGTGACGGTCTGAAAAGTCAGTCAACAAAAACCACACAAGAATGAGAATTGTAAGCAGCAACATGGGTGAAGATGCTTATCACGCCTTCTAAGCAATTTTGGGGCAAATGTACACAAAGTTATGCGACTTACACACCCTCGACGCCACGCATATATTCACTATTGCTTCAAATTCTACAGATAAAAAAAAACAAGCGATTGAAGTCTCCCGCTTTATTGGTTTGCTAGCTTGAAAGCATAATATCAACTTTCCCATGAAGAGGCTGCTAGCGGAGTGTACTCTGACACTATGTAGACATCCCCGAGGAGCTTCAGGACCTCAGCATTAGCGTGTTCAGCCTGGTCATCACGAAGGGTGCGCACCAATCATTGGCGAAACCGTGACGTGTCAGAGCCCTTGCTCCGCTTTCCACCCTCTGTCATCATTACGGGAGGAGCGCATTGCTCCGGAAAGCGTGCAGCGTCCCCGCCAACCACCCTTAGGGGGTGAGCAGAAAAGACAGACTGCGCCTGCCGTACAGAGAAGCCTGTCTGCGAACGAGGTGTAGTAATCATGCATGGCGTTTCGTCAATAATGCAGCACCATGGCTCGTGTATAAATGGAACTCTTACTAAATGATGTGGCTGCTGTTCACATCAGGAGCACCGCGCACTTCACGCGATGAGCGCTGATCAAGGGTAAAAAAAATAAGCGGCGCGCTCGCTGTTGTGTGCATTTCCACGTGTGAGCGTCATTTTCTGCGTTTTCGTTCACTTGTAGCACCTCTTACACGTAGGTAAATGCGTAAAGAGGATTTAATATTTCAGCTGCGCCTTCCGGGTTCTCCAGTAGATGTAAAATGAACTTCGCGGAACGTGTTTTATGGAAGTGCTAGTGTTTGTCTTCTCCTCAAATATCACGTAGACATTCAACAGACCCCGTGTAGAAAATGACGAAAGCAGGAATCGCGGCGTTGGGAATGCTATAGCCGGCAAAAAGGCGCGTGCATGGCCTGACCGAGCTGGAAGTAGGAAAGGAGAATACAATGATGCGATAAAGAGCGAGACCCAGTCAATTCCTGCCCTTAGGTGGCCAGAAAACGCATAGTCACATACAGGCGTTCACATGCACGCCAGTCGACCACAAGAAGCACGAAAGCGACGAAAGTGTCTCCACTGTCTTGCTGGCCTACAAGCTGCGCGAGTAACGGCATTACGGACAGTGCATTATCGATCAATGGTTCCAGTAGAGTGTAGAAAGGTTATATTCGATAGCCAAATGTAGGACAGTGAAGTAATGAAATATCTATGTTCCCACAGCAGCTGCCGACATCGTATGCCAAACTGTCAGCCCTTCCACTCAGTTTTAAATAAGCTGTATCGTGCAAACAATCTCTTAACCCCAAACGATACAATACAGCTGTCGCACATCGGAGCGGTCTTGTTGGAAGTCGGAGCTGTACCGGAGGGTTCGGTAACCGTACATACAGATGCTCATCTCTGCGGATTGCATATTTCAAATGTGGAGTGGTGCCTATAAGTTTGGCAATCTATGTACAAGAGGACATTGACCATAATTAAGTGGAGTGGAGGCGAGGACGCTCGGCATGTAAAAGAGTGGGAACGGTCGCTTATCTGCCAGTCCATCCAACAAAGAGAACATTCCAACCACGTACAAGTCCTCATAAGTAGATTGATATTCAAGCACTACTAGAGAGACTGTAAAGATAAACTTGTGAAATAAGCTGTGTTCCAACTCTAGACAGCATCGCAGACAGTCGACGCTGACAGCTTAGAAGACGGCATCGAGCCCCAGTCGCCCGAGTAATGGAACGCGTCTAGATGACTTCTGTGCGACGTGATATCAGCTCGAGTCTTCAAGAGAAAGCTAAGAAAAACAAACACAATTATTGCTTTGCTACGAAAAATTGAACGTAGCTCACATTGAGCTCGTAGAAAAGCGTTTGCTTCTGTGCAAACGACCATACCGGCGAGATCCCCGCTACCGAACATTCCGCTAAGCCGCCATCTTGTTTGGACATCAAAGTAGCCTGCGTCGTATTTGTCACCGACGCTGTCTTCGCGAACCTTTCTTTTGTACCGGCTACGTAAGAAGTGCAATACGACTAAAGATGGCCGCTGTCCGCTTAGCTCTCCATTTAGCCGTCTACGGCGAGTATTGGAACACACCCATAGTTGTCGTTTGCTTTATTCAGTTAACGGCTATCAACAATTATGAACACTTAAAACAAATCAATGTACTTTGCACGTAAAGCTGCCGATCACCAACAGTTTTATTTCTAGACGAAGCCAGGAGAGACATGCACAAGGAATCACTGAAGAGAAGATATCTCAGTGCGAACTCATTCATATAGGCTTCAAAAAATCGTTACTAGCCTGACAGACTGTTTTTCATCGTCATATTTGTATGCAGCGCTAAACGTTCTTTAAAGTACAAGGTATATGACTGCAACACTGGGCCTCACATGAGAATCAGCCAACGCGAGGCATAACAAATAGGTTTTATGTACTACCAATTAAGGCACCGCGGTTCAAAAAGTGTCCCGCAGCTCTGTTGCGGAAAAAACGATTAGGAGGCGAAGACTACCGTTAATTTGACCACAGGTCGATCTGTGCAATTTCGCAAGCCGAAGCACAGCAGTGATAAATGAGCCACGCAGCCAAAGATCGATGACGGCAGCGACGTCACGCAGTGCATACATTGCGGCTGCAGACTATGTCTTTTCCTCTCCCAACACTATTTCGGCTTTGATGTAAGTATAACAGCGCACTCTGAACCTTACTCTTGTCAGCGTACAAGCTATCTGTCGATTTTTGCTCCCGCACATTGCATTTCATTGTCTCAGAGCGCACATTTAACATCTTTCCCACATTTTTGAACACCACTTGGCTCTCTTGTGCTCGCAAGGAGCTCCAGCGTTATTTTCGGAAGTCATCACAAATTGCCAAAACAGCATTATATAAAGAGATACATAAAAAGGGCACATTCGTCTTCTTCGTGGTCTCTACCAGAGATTCACTTTAAAGGGGCCATGACACGATCGCTCAACGCGGTTTTCAGCGAAAAATAGAAGCAGATAGTCGTGTCTGTACATATGCGAAAAATGTACTGTAAAAGAATATTTCGGTGCGAAACGAGCCCTACAAGTCGCCGGCTATAAACCCCGCCCACCGCCTGCGACTGCCAGTTTGCTAAGGCGTGTGTGACGTCATGTGCTGCATGGAGCGGAGCCGTCGCCTTCTATCGATGTTTCAGCTGCTGCAAATTGTTCAGTCTCACTGCCAAGCTGAAGAAAGCTGAAATAGCTCGATTGCACGCGCAGCTGACTACGGAACAAAGCCGTTCGCCGGAACGCAGACGCTCGCAAAGCAGGCAACTTGTTACGTCACGGCTCGCGAGCGCGCCTGTGTTGCCCGGCCGCTCGCGTCTTCATAAAAATATTCAATTATAAATTAGGTACTCGACGAAATGCGCGAAAATTTCGCCAGCTTGTTTGTGAACGCGCAAGAATTAACCCACATAACACAGATTATGATCGAAAATCGGGTGACATGGCTCTTTAATATCCCTATTATCCCTAGTGATAAGCAAAGTGATCAAGCAAGTGACTAGATAAGCAAAGTGACTAGTGATATTATCCCTAGTGTATCCCTAGTGATAAGCAAAGCGGTCGGTCACCCTCGAATATTTTTTTAGACGACGCAGCTGTTAATAAATTCTACATATGGGGACCAAATATATGTCTATATTGATGAGTTGGTCAAGTCCACCAGTTCGACACTGCAGGGGCCCTTGTCATTCGGGCTGCTATAATCACAATGACTGATGTTGTCAGATACAATATAGCTGTAGAACATAATATATCTATACGACAAAAGACCTTGCTACCCCGCGGGCTCCTCTGCAACACATCCTACAAGAAGGAACACGGCCATATTCCACCACAAAAATGCAGCACTTCAGAGAAAGCGAGAAAAACACAGTCAAAGCCTTTTCTTGAATCATCATAACGTGCGTGAAAAAGAGCGTACGGAGCCGAACAAAGCAGAGAAATAATAAAGGATAAAAACTTATAAATTCGTTAATAAATTAATGAATAAATAAAGGGAACGTCACAATAAGTACGGTCGAGGCGTCTTTTTCGGCATCGGTATGCTTCCACCAATGGAACGAAGCACACTGCGGTAGGCAATTTACTTCCTTGAGCCACCAGCGAGCACGTCCATTACGACGGGAAGGACCGGTCAGATGTACCGTTTAATTAAATTGCCAGACTAGACCCGGACCGCGTCGTTTCTTCATCCTATCAGAGCCTCCGATCCACTGCAGCAGGTTGCCGGTCATCGCAGCGAGTGGCGATGCAATAAACATGCCCCTTACCAGCCGCTTCACGCCAAAGTCGGGGGCACGAACGTTGCTCTCTTAGGCGCGAACGAAACCAATCGAGGTATCATGGGCGGCCGTGCGCTGTTACCGGAGCCGTGTTTCATCAACCGCGCCGCAGGCTCGGATGGCGCCCTGCGCTCCGAATGGCTTTACCGGTCAGCTCCGTTCCTACCAACGGGAGCGGCCGGACACGAGATAGAGAGCGCGGCGAAGTGATGTTGCCGGCCGTTTCCACCTCGCTGCTTGGAACCCGAAAGTCGACTCGCAAGAGCTGGAGAAAACTGATTTTCTTTCGTTGCCAGAATGGGGCGGAGGAGTGGCAGGCACCGTGATGCGCGCAGGAAACAAGCCCGCCACTCCTGCACGGCTCGCCAACGCCGAGAACAACGCGCGCGCTCCACCGCCCGTGAACACGGAGTAGCTCCAGCAGAAGCGCGCAGGTAAACAGCGCAGCTCGGGTGCCGGTGGCTGTTGGAAATATTTGTTTAAGCCGGCCAACCAACCCTTCTCCTCCAAATCTCAAAGATACCCCTCGTTGCAACGCGCAGAATTGAACGCGGAAGAGGGAAGGCAAGGCAGAAGAGGTGTACGTTACGTAGGTGTATACACTTTCGTGCCGGCAAAAGTTAACTTGCGCTTCCGTTCCTTCAGCGTGGTATTGTGCTAACAGCGCTTGCTTTCCGTGAGTTAAACGAATTCCCGCTTTTAAGGGTGACGTTGGCGCGCCGGAGCGTACGGTTCTACTTTATTCGCAGTTCTCGCTATGTTAGGATAATTAACTGTAGGAAAAATTGTAGCGCTGCAAAGTTGAGGACAAGACAAAGACTAGGACTACACAGACGAAGCGCGACGTCTGTGTAGTCCGGGTCTTTGTGTTGTCCTCAACTTTGCAGCGCTACAATTTTTCCCACAGCGTGTTCCAACTAGCCCCCACACAAGCTCTTCCAGGATAATTAAGCCACCGTAAACAAACAGAAAGTGTAGCACACCCCGCTGTGTTTACAAAGCCAATTTCGTTAAACATTCACGCCATTTTCGTTTTAACACTAACATATGTCAAAGCAATCACCTTTAGTATATATCGCCATTCGGTCTGTTCGGGATCATTAGCTAAGTAGGCAGATGACATAGTTGTGCAACAAACCGCTATTTAAAATACCACACTAACAACCTTTGTTAATTACCTTTTCTAATAATTAACTTTTGACCGCATTATGATGTTACCATTATGAGCTTCCAGCGCGATCGTCGAGACGAGAGAAGAGAGAAAGCAATTACAGCTTTCGACAAATCTGTAACTCCGCTTGTACTTGACGGATTCTAAAAATTTTTGCGGCGGTCGATTCGCGAGGCAATAAACTCATTTATTGAAGCCATTCCATGGTTACTTGTAAAAGTGCTACAGCGCCCCTTTAAGACATATCTTGATGTGTATTATATGTGTGCTGTAAAGTGTGTGTTATGTACGAATAGAAGCAGTGTCTTATGGAATAGGTTATCATGCATCCAGCGGTCATAGCTGGTCACTGCTTAGGTAAGTATACCCAATGTTTTCCCGTGTAACTGCTTCTAACCCTTTCGTCGCCTCCAAGGAAAGTGAATGACTATGTATATGCTTTCATTTCGCTTAAATTCACCTTGCGCCAAAGTTCGAGCGTTATTTCGGTGGACTTCATCGGACTGGTTCACGATGGCGAGAGGCAGTAATGGACTCGGGAAGCTTACGACACCGCTGCAACCGCGGTGGTGCAGATAAATCGACGTCTTTTGAGCCGTGCCGCCGTAGACGCTACGCGCTCACCACTGCCTTAGAATTTAGACATTTGGGCAGCATAAGCCAGCACATATGCTCGCCTCACTCATGCATCAACTTTCGGACGCGTTGAGCCGGTTTTGTAAATAATCAGTGACTCGGTAATGAACCCTCGTGCGCTTCTCGTGGCTAAAGTTAGATATATGTATTCCACAGTGGTGAGTGTTAGAAGCTTGTCTGACTCCGTTAGAAGCGATGGTTATCGACGGCAAAACATTCGGTGGAGTGCTCAAGGTGGCCGTGACTTAGAAAGCGTGCGGCTGACATTCATTCAGGGGTTTTCAAAGGAGCAAAGAGCTTAGGGAGCGCGCTTGTTGCTCTATCTGTGCAGATATGGGCAACTGCGCGCTGATACATTTCAACACCCTCCACTTGCAAATCTATTGTTGCTTATTTTAGCTGTACGTATATATGGTAATCTTGCGGCAGCTTCGGCAGTAGCCTATTTTGGTTCACAAATGAATTATTCTTAATTTTCTTTTAATCTCATCATATTTCATTTCAATATCCTGCGCATATATACACCAGGTCATCATTTTCAGCTGCACCAAAGCTTTAAAATTAGACCTTTATTAATCATGGTGACCTTAATGTTGTCATTCGAATGTTCAGATTGTCAACGCCTTGATAACAAGTAACGTGTGCCATTTTGCGTCTGAGTAACAAACTTATGTTAATTAACTTCCCATTTAACGATCACTGGTCGCTAATGGGGTAAATAACTGAGAACTACATATACCTCTTCGAAACTATCTAGCCGAGCGAAGCAATTTTCATTAAACAAGTTCCTGTACCTGCCACTCCGAACAGATATTTGACGTCGGAAGGCCTTCTGGAAGCGAAACCGACGCATAAAGAGTGCTCCTACATCGTCCCTATCTTCGTATTTTGCCGCGATGGTACCGTGACCACTGGCACGGCACACCGATGAGGTGCCTTGCCGTTCGCCTTCGCTAAATCTCCTTCGGCGGCCGCGGAATGTCTTGGTGTCAGTGGCGCGCCTAATCTGCACCATCATTCGCGAGTATCCCTTCTGCGGCGGAGCAACTTTTCGGCGTCAGGAGCTCCGTGCTGCACCAGCAATAAACTTGCCGTCGCGAGAAAAAGATAGGGAATAAAAAAAGATCGAAGGCGAGCTCGCCGCAGGACAACAGCTCGCGGGGCCATGCCGTTGTGATGATGGCAACATAAATTGAGGTTGTTTTTTTTTTTTGCGTTATTCTCGGTTTCCGAGAGCCTCCGAAATTTAAATATTTTTTCGCGTATCTCCTGGAAGAACTTGTTCAGTGCAGATTTCTTCACTAAGCCTCACCATTTCCAGGACGGGTTCCAAACTACTTATTTCTGTTTAACCAGCTTACATCCCTAAGTTAATGTTAGTTAATGCAATTGCGTTAATTACCAACAAAAACCGCGAACGCTACCTCTTATCTACAGTCTGTGAATGTGTAAATTCGAACGGCAACAACAACATCAGCATTATTTGTAAGCGTGTGGTCTTAAAATATTTGCGCAGCTAAAGAAAAAAGCACCCGGTATACCTACCTGCCTGGCCTATATAATATCAAGCAAACAAACGATGAATACAAGTATCATGAAAAACTAACCCCAATTCTTTTATGAAATTGTACAGATATTTTTTAGAAGGATCATATTTGTGACAAACATCACATTCTCCTTAAGAAAGAAAGAAAGAAAGAAAGAAAGAAAGAAAGAAAGAAAGAAAGAAAGAAAGAAAGAAAGAAAGAAAGAAAGAAAGAAAGAAAGAAAGAAAGAAAGAAAGAAAGAAAGAATAGCAAAGAGTCAGAGAAATGGCTAGTCACCAGTAGGCGCCAAACCCACAACATATGCGTGGCGTTCGCTGCTTTATAGAGCAGTGTCGTTTCATCGCATTTCTTGGGGCATTTGTGTACATTTCTCCCTGAACTATATCCCTGGGAGCCTCAGGCAGCGCCACTCATGGCAATGGCGGTACATATGAAACGTTCATAAAACAGCATGCGTCCCAGCCGACTTAAGGGGCGGGAAACTGGCCAATATGAAACCCCTCATGGCATGGCATCAAGGCTTACACAGTCGTGACCCTCTCTTGAAAAATGACGAGAACACTCAACAGGCTGAACATCTGCGCAAAAAAAATGTGTCAGGTTAACGGACAGTAGACATTTCGACGATACTCACAATTCATTGTACAGTTCAATAAAAATTTATTTCCCACCATATTCTGGGATTGGCATCTGGTGAATGGTGGTTTAGTAGGGTAGCTATATGCAACAATGAGCCCCTCCATTCCTCTGAATATTCTCGCTCACCCCTCAATATAAATATTTGCACGAATTAGAAAATAAGAGTAGGAAACGTCGGTTCCGTACAGTGTGCCGCAAGCGCCGTCCGTAACCTGTGAGGCAGAGATAACTTTGCATGCACGAACCAGGTATCTGCCAATTGACCCTTCGATTCCACGCCATTTGCTGTATACCGACTGAGTCAGTATGGATTGTCCGACCATCGCGAAAATGGCTTAGAAGGCTGCACTCTGTAAAAGTAGCTCCAGCGGTGCACTTAATGACGCCGGGAGCGCGGTTGAGGGCACCTTTCGCGATCCTTTTTTTTTTTTTTTTGCACTCACTCAAACGCACGAATCACGTCCGATTACGAAGCACTCAATACAATACCAACGCAAAAAGACGGCAACGATTACAACCAAGTTAGGTGGATTGAGCCAACTCGTAAGCGCAGGAAGGAGGAAATGGACGAGGAAGAGATTCAATAGCCTTCCGCGGTAGACTCCACTAACTTCCGCCAATAACCTGGCTACAGACGGCTTGCAGGAAGAGCCCGCGGAATTCGTTTAACAGCGGTGACTCCCCTTTTCCTTCAAACGTCAATACCGTGATGACATTCCCCCGCAAATCGATAGACAGAGATGGGGCAGAAAACAGGAAATTAGATACACGCGTACGCGGCGTAATAGCAGCGCCGCACGCTCACACGTAGTTTCGTGTATACGTGATATGCATGTTTCCTGTTTTTCTTCTTTCTTCTTTTAACTTTTCATTCTCATGATGCAAGCGCTTCATTCAAGAATTAATTTCGAACAGGGTTCACGCTGGACGCAAGGCAGAATTTGGGAATGAATGCACCCTCAAGCACACAAAAATTGTAATTCTTACAAGAACTGAAATTTGGGCGAGCTCGTAGGAATTCATACTGAACAAGTAGCGCTGTTATTTCTTGTGTCCCCGTCTCTTGCGGTACTTGTTCAATATGAATTGTAATTCTTCTTTTTTTTTCGCTTTGTCTTTGACACTTACAGTGATGCTACCGAGGACTTCTGATTTGGAGCAATTTTTGGAGCAGCAAAATTTCCGTTTTGGAGCACTTTGGAGCAGCAAAATTTTTATCTTGGAGCACTTTGGAGCAGATAATTTTGCATCTCGGAGCACACTGGAGCAGCCAATTTTACATCCTGGCCTGAGTGCACTACAGAAGCATATTGCAATAACATTCAAGCACCGGAATATTACTATGGGGCTCTTATGAAGGCTAGAAATATTTCGATTCATTGCAAATCTCATGGAAAAAATCATCTCAGGAGTACTCCATATTTCACTCGCTAATCAAAAATAAAGGCTCATGCAGTTGAGTGTTCTGGATTAACCTCTTCGGCGATTATTTTCGACACTAGCAAATAAACAGAATACCAGATCAATAAAATTGCACTTTATGAAATAACTCTAAATGCATCTATGTGGTTATCAGCAGACATTGTAGACAAACACTGTGATGTACAGCAGTGCCTCAATGCCAAAGAGCCAAACTATCCCTAATGCATTCCCCTAAGAAAACTCCAAGGCGAAAGCCTGATTATTTTTCTTCTCGATTGACGGGTTGATCCTCCCCCTCCTTCTCTGCATGCTTTCTGCACCTCACCTGGTTTTGCGCTAGCTCCATGATCGGCGCACCGATTACGGAAGCATTGTAAAGCGACGATGTTATGTGATGGCGTCATCACGTGACATCACGATATATGACGCCATGATGACGTCACAAGTTTTGACGATCTACGACGTGATGATGACGGCATCACATGATGATTATTTTTTGCATCAATCGATTTACGCCGCCGACGGTCAATTTTCGTGTTTGATAAAGCATCTGAGGCTTTCGCATTAATATTGCGTATTGAACATTAACAACCTGGCCTTACATACCAAACTGTCCTCCACCATGTCACCTCTTTGCCATGCGCGAAACAGCTTCGCTTATCATCCACTTCACAGAGTGAAATGGCTCCTCAACTTTTTTTAAAATGTTTATTGTGATAACAATTATATGGACACTCGCCGCGGATTTTTGCCGTCGATATTGCCGTAATTTTCTGTATAAAGACCAAATTATTAACATCACCACGCGCATTCTAGCCGCGGGTAAAAGCTCGCGAGCGCTGGCGACGAACGCGGCTGAAGCGGAGATTAAACTAGCCGGCCGTCTGTCTCCGTCGCACGGACAGCGCATGAGATAACATCTTCCCGTGTGCGGGCCTGCCGTCGATTGCTCATCAAACAGAAAGGAAACGCCCCACCCGTCTTTCGTAAGGAGCATGAAAGGACGCCAGGGGAGCGGAGGGGGGGGGGGGGGGAGGGGACCGCATCGTTCGAAGGGCGCAGTCGCTTGCGCGCGCGCTATCTCGAGGCATGAGGAGACGGCTCGTAAACTTGCTGTGCTCTCAACGCTTACTACGTGTTTAGAGAACTCAGAGCAAGAAAATGCTTCGGTTCCTGGAGCGGCCATATTCCCTTAAACCAGTGTTTTGTTGAGTTACGCGAGATCGGATCCAAAATAGTTAGCTGCTAGCCTTACTTCGTTTAACTATACAATGTGTTGGTATCGCATTCATTGCTTCGCCCTTAAGCGAAACTGAGTTTTTTTAACCGTCAGCTATTCACCCTCGAAAGCGAGGGGCGGACGTGTAACATGGGGTAGCCGCTTCAGTGTGGGCCGTCAGCGACGGGCCCGCTACTGACAGCTGCGCACTTGCGGCTGCTCCGACCAGGAGATATGCTTTTATTAATGAGGCGACATTTTTAAAAAGCAAGCACAAAATTCGAATTGGAACCCTAGCACGTGAGCTCGAAAGGGCAGGGCCTTTTAGGGGGTATTTACCGCAGAGTGATTACAAACTCGGACGTGCTGGTATAAGCAATTACGAAAAAGCGCTTCCGAATAAAGATCCATGGATGAAGTATATCTGAGGAAAAGTGTGAACGCGTTTCCACCGTTCGCGTGCTCTTCCATAAACGCGAAGCAAGGAAAATTCGATATTGTCCCATATATCTACTGCTAGCGATCCCAGATTTCATTCCGCGATGTCCGGAAACAGAATTGACAGACATTTTAGCAGCACACATGTAGTTATAACTGAACATTGCTTTCCTTACGTGCCGTACGACGCTTGAAACGAGCTATCAGCAGCGTTTCTAGAATAGACGACGTCCGCCGATGAATCGCCGTCGCACTTTCTCGCTACCGATAGGCCTAGACGTCACGAGCCTGTGCGGAGAGCGCGTTTTGCTGTCGAGCCGACTTGCAGAACAGAAGCTGCGTCGGCACCGTGCATGGCATCGTGGCTTACTCGGGACGCACGCGCGAGCGCTATTTATTCAGCGGAATAATTCTTGGTCCATGGTTGCGACTTTGGCAGCCCCAAGATCAAACTGCACATGTTCTGACGCGCCGACCGTGCGATTGCCGGTGATAGACGCCCCCAAACCCGAGACTTTGGCGCAGTTTGGCGCAATTTTCGTCGATATTATCAGGATGGCGCAGTAAATACAATTTGGCGCACTTTGGCGCAGTTGGCGCAGGAGTGGAATCACTGCACTTGGCAAATATTACGCCAATGTCTACTGTTAGAATCAATTACCCTCATCGATTTAATTAAGAAACTAACGCCCCTTAGAAACCGAACAACGTACAGAGGGGATGCAAGGAAACGCGAACAGTGCGGCCTCTACATTCCCATTTCTTTTCAAGCGGTTGTAGCCTGGATGGTAATAAAAAGCCACTCTAGTCATCCATGATACAATCAAGAACCATTCCAGCATCTTTTTATTGCCACAAAGGTCAGAGCGTGATGAAAATAGCGCGCCACACTGTTCGCGTTTTTTTTCATCCCCCCCCCCCCCCCCCCCGTATACATGCGTGCGTGGTGGCATAACTGAGAACGCACTATGGTCATTGCTGTGCACACCTTTGCAAGGCGTTAATACACACAGGATTTCATACTGGACACCTCGAAGCGACGATCAAGGCAACGGCAAGCGCTTTGCGAAAACAAAAGACTTCTCGTCGAAGTCTCCAAATGCGAGCTCGTTTATACGTTTTTCGTGCAAAAGCGAGAAGCCATTCGATGCTCCCTCCGGCTTCGCCCAAAAGCAGTTGGTACGTCGGCAAGGGAAAATACGGCGCATCGAAAAGCAGCCAAAGTAAAAGACAAAGAGAGGAACAAACAAAGAATGAAGGCGAGGACCATCCTGCGAGCGGGCCTGCCGCACAAGTGGGTTCCTATGTCGGAACCTTCGGAGCGCGGCTTCTAGTTTGTAGGGAAAAGCATTGAAGGGAAAATAATAAAGATGGAGCAGAATGAGAAAACGCCATCACACTAAATAACTCGACACTCGAGAATACTAGCGAAGACGGAAGCGCTCCGATGCCCTCCATATACAGCACGCGAAGCGTCAATTTGTTGCCATAGCATCTCAATGTGAGCGAGAAAAGTTTCTGCGTCTTCAAAAATTGCACTCTTTCGCACCTGGGTATACCACTGCAAAATTTTTACATATGTGTTCTATTTTTTTCAGAACTGCCTCTATGTAGAGTGCTCTTTTCTGCTCTGTATATCTCCGCACGAACGGCTATTGACTTTTCAATTTCTACCGCATGCTCCCATCAAGCGGCTTTTTGTCGAAAGCTAGTCCAACCACCATTCGCGCTATTCAGCCAGAATTTTTAGGCATCGTTCAACTTCGTTCTTCTGCTGCACTCTGAAACATTGCCCAGCTTTTTGTGGCTTCACGTCGTTTGAACCTTTTTGTGGTCATAACTGGCAAGTTTAACGCTATCTCCAATATTTGGGTGCCCGATCTTTCTGAAAACCACATTTGTTGTCATTATATTACGTAAAAAAATGCATGCCTGTTGCACGGTAGCGACGTGCACATGCGTACCGTCTTTGACTCTGTCATATCAATGAAAAGAACAAGGGACATGACACGATTTACAATTTAGAACGCAAGTTTCAGTCATCTCGAATTTGCACAGCTCTTGTGGAGTCCTGAACACGAGCTAAAGTCTTTAACACCAATTAGATAAGTCCCCCTGGGTCGCAGCTATAGAGGTTCTTGGAACAGTCTATAAAGAAAAATAGCGGACGTCAGTGATCCCGTCAACCAGGGAGGTCGCGCAAACATTCCAAAACAAAAAAAAATATATTCACAGTTTGCTTCAGGTACGCAGTCGAAATCCAAAGTACCAACAGCCACAGGCGAAAAAAAAAAAAAAAGACTGCCAGTTGGCTAGTTGGTTAGTTATTAGACAATTTCAGTTTAGTGTACGCAAGGCTGTACGTTCGCAACGTGCTGCGCGCTGCGTATACTCTACGTTTGAGGCTGCCTCCTTCAGCATTAGTTTACCGTGTGCAACATCCGAAATGTGTACTGCACCTGAGCGTCAATGGCTCGCCTGGATGGATGGATGGATGAATGGATGGATGGATGGATGCTATAAGCGTCCCCTTTATAACGGGGCGGTGACAAGTTTGCCACCAGGCTCGACAAATAAAAAAAACGTTTCTATTTTTTTTTTTTTTTTAATGTTGGCCTACTGCCTCTACTTCGATAAAATCTATCTTACTACAGGAAAAAAAACGTAAATTCCCAGCCCAGTTCTCTGCCCCTTACGACAGACTGTCCTTATTTTTGCCCAATATTTATTCTTGTCCTTTCTCTCTAATTTTCTGTCACCAATACGCTAGCCGTCTCTTACTTATTTCTATCGCAAGCTTCTTCAGCTTTCCATCGTTGTCCCTAAAACTCAAGGCTACATGTAGGCTTGTGCCCAAACATACACCTGGGTGGATATCTCTACATTCAATCAGAACATGCACCATCGTTTCCTTATCTTCCGCACAGCATGTACATTGTTCTTCTTCTTTACTTAATTTCACTTTATAAATACGCGTTCTAAGCGCTAGCTTCCCCTCGAATTATCATAAAACGCCTCCCTCCGTATTTCCTTTTTGCCCTTTAGGTAGTTACTCAGAGCCAGTTTCTTTTTCCATCGCTACCATCCATTAAGTCCTCTCCGCCTCTATGACTTTTCTTTTAACGCTCTTTGTTGCCATATCACTTACACTTCCAGACGTATATTTACTGGTGGGCCTCCTAGTTCCTTTCTCCAATGTGTGTCAACGCTCTTCCTACACAAATAACTCTCCCTCATATTCCTTAGCCTCTCTTCGAACCTCATTTTGCTTTGAGCATCCCTCACCTCAAAACTTGCCCATCCCATATAGCCCTTTACAGCCTCATTTGTCGTCTTCCCGTGAGCGCTTAACGCGAGACGTCGCACAGTCTTTTGATTAACATCCCTATTGTACCTCTGACCTCATGCACACCCTTGAATTCCAAAATGTAAGCCCTGGAACCATTACACCTTTCCACAGACCTCGAACGTATTGCATCCCCATAACGCTCTGTGACTGTGCTTCATTATTGCAGCATTCCTCTTTTCCTTTGCTGAGGCTTTTTCCTATACCTCCATGCACCTATCACCCTCATTTACCTATACTACGAGGTACTTGTATTCGCTTACCCTCGGTATTTCTTGTCCCTGTATTGTCACCGTTTGATCATTGGGATCATGGAATACCATCAATCCACATTTTGTTACACTAAATCCTAGTCCTAGAACTTCACCTTCCCTTCGCATATATCTGCCAGCCACTGTATATCATCTCGACTGTCCGCAAATAAGACAATATCGTCAGAATAAAATAAACCTGGAAGCTTCTGTTCAATCATCACGCCGCCCTGTTTGTGTGACAAATTAAAACCAATGTTGCTACCTTCTATCGCTTTTTTCATCCTCACCATGTACAGCAGGAATAACAACGGGGACAAAGGACATCCCTGTCTCAGCCCCTTGCTAATATCAACGTTCTATTTCCTACTCATTATTTCCCATTCTATGCAAACTGTATTTTCTCGGTATATCTCCCTCAAAAGCTGTATACAGTCGTCGCCAATGCCCATTCCTTTCAATATATCCCGCAATATTTCCTGATTAACGTTGTCATACGCCCCGGTGATGTCTAGAAAAGCAACGTACACGGGTCTGTTTTCTATTTTAAATATTTCTATAAACTGGGTAAGAACAAATAGGTTATCGTCTAATCGCCTGTCGACTCGAACTCCATTCTGAAGTTGTTCCAAAGTATCGGTATGTTCTGCCCACGTTTCTATTTTTAATTATACTACCTGCATCGCCAACCTGTATAGTACCGACGTAATGGTTAGCGGTCTATACGAGGGAATGTTAACCTTTTCTTCCTTGCCTTTATAAATTAAGTGTTGCCTTTGAGTGTTGCTTCACGCCATCTAGTGGCGAAGCGATAAGCTTGAACAACCGATATTGTCGACGCAACGCGCAAGTCAAGGGATGAGACAAGCCGATATTTTCCGACGACGAGTATTGGCCTTGGGTGTTTATGCTAGTTGAACTTCGATTTTTGTTAAGGCGGTGCAGAGCGAAGCAGAACGAGGGACACAGAGACGACGAAAACGAGCGCTTACTGCCAACTTAAAATTTATTGTTTCCTACAGATATTTTGTAAGAAGAAGAGAGAGAGAAAAAAAGAAACAACCGAATAAGGATTGCTAAATGCTAAATATAGAAAGAGCCCCACCGTTGACGCCGGCGTCTTCCAGGAATGCCAGCCCTCTTACTTATGCATAGGCATTCTTCATGTGCCATGAAATCTGCTTCCACAGTGATGAGGATGTCCGTGAGGGTTGTCCTTGTGCGAAAAAACCACCTTACTTTGGTGGAGCACGGCTGTGCATCCACATGTGCTACAATGCTTGGCTAGAAACATCCCTTTCGTTTCTAACACTTGGTATGCTTTTGCAGGCGATCATTGACATCTGCCGGTTTGACACGCGTATACCAACCACCACAGTTCAAAGGGATTGCAAACGCGACGCCTCGCGCAAAATGCATAAATCCGTCGCAGTGCTTCACTTCCCCAGGCAGCACGCCGGCATTGGACCAATCTCGGAACAACGTTGGTAAACATTGGCAGAAATATTGGTCCTGCGTTGGCTTTTGGGGGTTTGCTACACCTAAATGTGCATTGGCCCAATATTGGATGCCAATGATTTTCCAATAATGGCAAGGATGGCTGGAGCCAACATTGTCCGTCCAACATATCGACAATAATGGCAAGGATGGCTGTAGCCAACATTGTCCGTCGTACGTATCGCCAACATTGTATAAACATTGGCAGCTCCAATGTTTTTTGCCAGCCTTTATCGTTGGCTGCACCATCGTTCTTTCTGTTTCAGCGTTTCACACTGGTTCTTGCCAGCCTTTTTGTTGGCTATGTCAACATCTTTACGACATTTTTCACTGAATGTGTAGTTTAACATGAGGTAGATTTTTGTGCACGTAAATAAATGCATGTTGCCCACGCTTTTGCTTTTTGGCAAGCAGCAGGGATAATCAGCGTAGAAAAGCTGAGAGTACACACAACTTTATTCTGCATGTATACATATGGCAAATATACTGCAAGTATTGAAAATAATTTCGCATTTCACGCTTTGTTCTGCTGACCGCTTGCACAGAACCTACACTAATTACCTTGAATAACGCTCTTATATTAGAAATCGCGGAAACGGGACCACTCACAAACACACACAGCCTCCCTGTTAGCGCTTATTTAAGTTGTCAGTTCACCGAAGGTTCAAAAGGAAATGAGTGAAAAGCGAAGCGTAATGCAAAATGAAATAAATGAACATCTACATGCGAACAGACATTCGACACAGATGAAATCTATAACCATCTTGAACTACCGGAATGTTCATAGCCTATTTGTTAATTAAAAGGTAACTGCGGCAAGAGCTTGAAAGACTGCAACAACTTCAAAACTAATGAAAATTTGTGTGTTCCAGATCCATCATTTCTTTGCGCGAAACGAGCGGCGAAGGGCAAATCAAAAACGGATATTTAGCTGGCGCACGACAACGCGATAAAAGAACAAAACAACAAACGCAAATGCTGAAACATCGCTAAGGGCGAGGACTTAACTAACCTGCTTCGACGCGCACAGCAAAGCCCACCACATGGGTATTCACAAAGTAACAATTTTAGAGAAAGTACGCGGTAATGTATACGTTAATAAACGCAGCACATATTTCACGTACGAAAAACACGGAAAGTAACATGCGACTAAGGAACGAAACGACTTACTGAACGCGATACGTACACAAAAATCCGGCGGAAAGTTTGCGATTTGTCAGGACACATCGGCGCTCATCTGCGGATCGCTCTTCAAAAGTCAAAACAATCAAGTCCGATGAAGAACAGGACAGCTGCCTTCTCACTGTGGCATCGTCGTCGAATCTCCGTATCCATAGAATCGCGGCATCCTGTCTCGATATCCGACTTCGTTTTTTCCCGATGACTCTTGACTGAATACTGAGGGGCGCGCGCGCGGCGCCCGCCGATGCTTGGAGCCCGAACGAGGGAAAGTAACCACCACTGACTGACGAAGAATAGCCGCCGGCCAGAAGGGCCGAAACGCGTACGCATCTTCCGAGGTGCCGTCGTCTCCCGCGATCTCCTCACACCCCACCCTCTCGTTTTCTAAGGCATTGAAAGCCCGGAGCCACGTTTGAACCGTCGTGGGCGGAGCAGCCGTCAAGTGACAAGTGTTTTATGACCAGCCACCCCCGCGCAACTGCCGGGAGGAGAGGATGTAAAATTCCTGAGCAAAACATGGCGTCGCGCTGCTTCTCCGGCCTCCCGATCACCGAGAACATTTGTTCGAAGTGAACACGTCTGGTTGCGTGAAGCGTTGAGAGTACAAACATAACTCATCGCTCATCTGGAGATTCCGCGGGCGATACTGTAGTCTTGGACAGCACGTCGTTGTAGCACGCACACAAAGAAGTTACAATCCTGTAATCCAACCAGTCGTGTAGCAAACACAAAAATACGTGGTGTGGTTGAAGTGACATGAAATGTTTTGATTGTTCGCCGCTAATAAAGCCGTCAGAAAAATTTCGGTGCGCGTGCGCTAAAGGCGCACCAGCGCAGAGGCCCATTGCGAAGCTTCAATCAATGTAAAGGCAGGGTTTTTTTTATACAGTTGCGTTGTGTACGCTGGCTGTATCACACAATTAACTTTTAACAAGCATTGCAAAGTGAGATGTTGTGTTGTGTTTCCTTTCTCATAGATGTATTTCCAGCAGCGCGAAACTCACTTGAAAACTTGGTACTTATTTTACATTGCTCAACATCTCTAAAACAAATTTTGTCCAACTGTTTGATATATTTTGTGCCACACTAAATGCCAACTTAAAAATCAAGACCCTGTGTGCGCCAATGTTCCCTTTCTTATAGAATGGAATTTCCAGTTTTGTTTGTTGACTGACAGCAATGGACTGTTTTTGCCATATTTATACAGTAAAAGCTCGTTAATTCCACAATCATTATTTCGGAAAATCAGACAATTACAACGTGTTCTCTGGTCCCGCCAAGCATGTTTATTGTTTAATGGCACCGAACTCTCGTTAATTCGGTGATATATTGGGGCGCAACCGGGTTAATTCGGACGAACCTCGGAACGCGCCGAGCGCGAAGCGCCGCAAATATGCGATGCAAAGGAGCGAAAACGGCACTCGCGGACGGCCGAAACGGCCGCTGGCTTTCAGAAATGCGGGGTCGTCATCTACAATCGCGTTGTTATACGTAATAAGGAATGGGTTCAGAGCACGTTTCGGATTAGGACTCGACCGGGCCGCTCCCACGTCGGTACAGAAATACCAAGTCTCTTTTGCGTCGCGGGCCCGTTGGACGGCCCATAGCTGTTCTCGAGTCCGGGGCTAGTAAAAACATGCAGCCTCCCAGTTGGAAGGCGTGATGCCTTCGCCGCCGTGTAACGCGGGGCTTTTGTAGAATATTTGTAGAATAAAGCAATGTGATAAGTAACCAGAAATCTTCTTTGAGGTGCGCTGGATGCCGGACAAAGTGATTTTCATATTAGCGTGCATGCGCAGGTGGTGGCTCGATTCGGGCTAACCTTCACTCAGTGATGGTAAAAGGAAAAAAAAACATTCTTGCCGATATATCATGCATATGCTTGCCAGTGTTTAAGACATTGGAGCGACAACGTGTAAGTCTGGACAATATTGTCCGGCGCGTAGCATTGGCCGTCCAATATTGTTTAACCAGTCAGATTGACTGGACAATATATCCGATCTACTGCCATTACTTAACCAATATTGTTTTACCAACGGATAAGCTGGCCCAATATTGCCATCCATACGGCCTGGTTCTGCCAATATTGTATGTACATCGGCAACCATGGACCGTTGTTGCCAACCTCAAAGAATGGCACGTCCAATATTGTCTGTTGGCTGGCAAAGATGGACCATTATTGGCATCCTTGTAGGCTGGCTTGCCAACATTGGTATTATATTGGTTTGTATGGGCCATCATTGGGCCATCGTTTGCCAACGTATAAACAATATTGGACCAATGTGCTGTGCTGCCTGGGTCACGATCGGGTTCACGTTTCTTTGTGGAAGCGATTGCCTGACAAAATAGCTGGCGCGCAAGAATTGACGGTGCCCGGTCGTCGTGCTCCGGCTTAGAGGCGATCGCAATCGACTGCACCTATTCACCGATTGGGTTCAGGCTAGTTACACAAGCTCCAAATCAAGGGCAACGCCGTAATTCACACGGACTTCGTTCGTTGCCACGGCTGTCGGTCGCGGCCATCTCGTCTGTTTTGCTCTCAACAGGTCGAGATTTCGCGAGAGAGCCGCCGGTAAGGTACGCAACGGCTGTAGCGGGCGCAGCGTAAGTGCCGAGATCTAGCTTGTGCATCTCTCATAGTTTCAGCGCATGCGCACTCTTGCTCCCTATCGCGCGTTGCGCGCGCTAAACTAAAACTGTCTAATACTGGTTAATACTGGAAGCAAAGTAACTACTGCACGCGAACTTTTTTGAAGCCTTTCACGCAAAGGGGCACGGAGTGCGTCAGTCATACATCTATCTGTCTTTTTGGAAGCGAGATGCGATTTCTTCCATATTTATCTTTGCCGTGATGAACTTTCGCGCATGGGCCTTTTGTAAAGGAACGTTTCTTCTGGTTTTCTGTGGGCCTAATAAAAAAGCTGTGAGTGGAGCGCCCGTGGTGTCCGGTACCGTCTCCCGCTTTGCGTTTAAGTTTGCCCTACGACGACTTCTTCAAGTGCTGGTAAGCTTTCTCCGCGCACTACTCTTAAAGAGAATGATACTTAGAGAAACTGCGGAGGCAAAGAACTCTTAACTGCGTTATCAGGTAAACTTTTCTGGTCCTGCGCATGCAACACACGCCAGAAACTTTTGTGGTCTCTGCATCATTCGGTCTCCGTCTTGGAACTTACGCTGCCCCCAGTCCCTAATTATCCAGTTCTCCGAACGCTTTGCCCAACTGCATTTTATCACGCCATGCGAGTCGTGATCTTTGCGGTCAAGGGGAGGGCTGCCGCACACAAAAAAAGAAAGAACAATGGTAGGATTTGTTCGTATTCACAACGCGTGCTTCTCCACATATCTCGTTAGACGTTGGCCGGGACGGCGGCCCTCGAGCATGAAGCGAAAATAAGGCCCGCGCCGACGGGGTGGCGCCAGCAACCGTGCCACCGCTACTTTGTTCTTTCCTCACCCCCGCGCACGCAACACTCACTTTAGAAAGAGGCGAGCTCACGAAAGCGGTCAACTTTATTACGGTGAGTTAGGTGCATGGGACAAACTGCCTGAAGAATTTTGTGTAAGGTCTCCGTTTGACGTTTGAGAGGGAACTTGCAGCGAAACACACATTTTGCTCTCAGAAAATTGAGGTGATCTTTTAGGGAGTCAACGCGACTTTTGGCGGCGCGTTTTACGGTGGTGACGCAACTCATGCGCGCGCCCAATGAGTAATGTTCGGAACAAGTAATTGGAATTACTCATCACTTCGCAGTATGAACGAGAAGTACGTTGCGGTTGGATATGCCGTGCAGACCAATCTGTTAAATGTCGGCATGACTTTTGACAGGAAGAAAACTGCTTTTTTTAATAGTGAGGCTCTTCAGCAAATCGTTCCTTGTGAGTCGATCCAGAAAACTATCATCATTATAAACGGCTATGTGCCACAGAAATTCGATAAATCCCACTGCTCACCACTGGTCCACTAAAGATGAAGGCAACTGTTAGCCCAACAAATAGCTTCGAAGAGACGGCAGTGAGCCGAAGACCCCGAGTACGTACATCGAGAGAATACTAGGGAACGGGAAAGGCAACGGCGGCTGTGAAAAGACCCCGGAGCGATGGAAGGCATACGCCAACGACGACGTGCCCGCAGATCTATGAGAGGCTCGAAGGCTTGGTTTCCGCGCGAGTTTCTGTCTCTGGAGTTCAGACAACCGTGTCGTGTATGTGACTGTGTGTGGTTTAAGTCGAACCTCTCCGCGCTGAGAATCGACGTAGAAACAACCTAGCATCACCAAGCTAAGGCCTAGAAACAACCTAGAAGCAACCAGATTAGTCTTCAGAATCGTCCAGTTTCGCTGTTTCAAACCTTGCGCGGCTTTGCGCAAGCGTCGCCAATTTTTTTTTTTTTCCGCTAGATTCACGTTTCTTGGTGGTGTAAGTTTTGAAACGCTAATTCAAAGCTCAACGATGAAAGACGCTTTGGTATGCTGCTACGGAACGTATTATTACAAAGGATTAGATGAAATCGAGTTTTAAAATGTAACGATGAGCCAAAAAAAAAATTAAGTTGTTCTCATTAGCTGGTCAGCAGGCACGTAGAGATAAGGTGGCATTGAGACAGAGATGAATAGCAGTAGAAGGCGAGTGCGCAACTTCTCAACTTGAAATATTTAATGCAGTCACAGATAATTGCTAAACTGAGTGTCAGAATATTACACCACGCTTTAACGCTAAAATCGCGCACCTTTAATCATTCACATAGAATACTGATCCAGACAAATATATAAAAATACAATATGACATTTAGCGAAAACATGAATACGAAATCAGCAAAATTTTAAATTCTTAAGCAATTCACAGAGTAATACTTAAATGGTAAAGTTAACCATATCTACAACACAGCCAGACGGGCAAATCGCCACACTGATTTAGAGAAGTCGTCATGGAAGGCGTCACTTTGGCAACTGAAAGCGATGGCAAGGATAGGAAACCAATGGCAGCTTCGAAAAATAGTTAGACAAGCACATTACGTATTTCCTATTTTAGCTGACATTTGCAAAAAAAAATATAAATAAACGCCATCAATCGAAAGGAGCGCAGACAAGCATGCATAGAATCAAGACCCGGGTAACGCATTGTGCGTTAGGAATTGCTAAAAAAGGAAAAAACGACGGCGGTTTAAGGAACCAGCACGCGTTCGCTCGCAGAGCAAGAACCGTATTTTGCAGAAGCTCACAGACTTAATACGCTTGAAAACGAAAAAAAGAGGTTTTCAAGTAAGATTCGATAGGTGGTGTCTAAACACCCATTTCAGCGAATACAGCGCCATATATCAAGGGCACCAAAGGCTACGTTCCTTTGTCCGCTTCGAGCGCTGTGTTCGATTGCCGAAGCCGGAAACACGTCATGGTCGCCATGTTTTAGACGTGACCTATTCTGCTTTAAATAGGTTTTTAACAGCGGAGCAGTTCTCGGGCTGGGCCTGATGACAAATGAGTGTCCGCGTCAAATGTCACCTTCTCGTAAGTAAGATACACCCACAGATGGCGTAACTGCCTCGGGCGCAGACGAAGCGGTAGCCGCACAGTGAAACGGGGAAGGGGCGACTCGAGTCACTGAAGCAGGGGCGGGTGTGACAGGGGCTGCGACACGTCCTTTCCCGTGCATCTCTACTCTACACATTACGTAATCACAGACACCCACACAAAATCACAAAACATCATAGAAAATCACAAGGGAAACACAGGAGAACCACAGCTCCGCTGTTTCTGCAGATTTCACACTGGGTGGAACTGGGGTAATCTGTGAGCGCTCGCGCGCGCGTGGGTGTGCGTGGGTGATTGTGTGTGCGTGCGAATTCACGAGCGCATGCACTTACATGTGCGTTTTATTGCGATAGCAATTATATGGACAGTCTCGGCTGGTTTTTGACGCTGCCGTCATGCACCGTATATGTGCATTATATATATATATATATATATATATATATATATATATATATGCACACATACAAGGAAAAATAATTCAGAAAAATGCTTCCGAAGCGCGGAATCGAACCAGCGACCTTTCGCTCGGCAGCGCGTGGCGCTAACCACTACGCCACAAAGCGCAGATCCTTCAGGGAGCTAACGCCGAGCGTTATACACCCACCCTTTACCGCTGGCAGGACACAGAGACGGCAGGCGCTTATAAGCGTTTCTTCATTACCAGCGAGATGGCGCGAGGAGCGCCAACGGGCGCATTTAAAAGTCGTCGGCCAGCTCGCTCCCTTTTAATATTTGCGCAGGGAGAACCTTGCCCTTTCGCTGTCTGCTCGCGCGGTAGTCGCTGCCGGAGGGTACATGTTTCTGCAGCTTAGCAGCGTGTCCATCACGGGCCGCTTTTCTTGCTATCGCATTCATTGCTTCGCCCTTGCGGCGAAACTGTGACTTTTTTCTGCAAGTGCTTAAACCGTCCCATATCTCACAATCTGCAAGTGACACCATAGGCAAGGTGTAGTGGTTCGAAAGAACGCTTAAATTTTACGCTCTGACAGTGATGAATAGGCATCTTCGGGTCATGTGCAGCGCGATCGTTTGCAAAGCCATTTTCAGCGAAACGCCATGAGCTCCACCCATATATTGGCCACTGAATCAATATAACATGGCATCGTTTCGTCTTGTTGCGGCTCTCATAATCATATTTGCGATTTGGGTGAGCTTGACACTTTGTGATAGCCCTATTTGCAAAAGACGGATTATCAGGAAGCGCGGTTCGACATGCGCCTGGTTTGCCACATCAATAACGAATTGGAAGAACAATAACAGTTTCCTTAATGATACCTAAAAGAAAAATTGTTACATGTAACAGTTGTGGCCAAGCCTGGTAATTCCGCAAGCATGGTTATTTCGTCGTGTATTTGAGAGCAGCGCTATCGCGACGCGTCAGCGGAGGCCGCGATTAGCAAGAGCCACAAACAGCGAACGCAACGGCGGAAAAATTCAAAGACTGAAAATAAAGGCAAAGCAACAAAGTAAGTTCACGCATGAGTCGTATTTCTTGAAGCTCCTGTCTCCCAGCGTTTCTAATTCTAATCATTGTTTTTATGCAGCCAAATATTCGTACACACGTGAAACGAAGTAGGGCGGCTCAGACTACGCATTATGCGCAATTTATCAGAAAAAGACATGCCTATTTCAAGGGTATTTTCACTCCGGTCGGGCCTGTGCGTTTGAACGATGAGCTGTTGAACAATCAAGTCGAGTAACCTGCATGACAATCCTGCAAGACTGTGAAATGAATGACGCATGACGAATCACAGCTCTAAAGCTGTAGCACTGCCTCACGCCGACAACGCTAAGTAAACGTCGACGTAAGTGCCGACGGAGACGTTTACGACGTTTCATCTCCCTCTAAATTACTGTCCTCAGCTCGAAAAATCGTTTTTGAATTCTAGTCGTGAGCAAGGAGTTTAGTCCACGATTTACGCGTAAGCCACAGTGCATACGCACACGCTTTGGTCCATCGCACATCGATTCCCCGAAAACAGGGCTGGCTTAGGTGTAGAAGACACTTCTGCCGCCGCTCTTCCTCGACAAGCAAATGAATGACGCTTGGGTGGCTGCAACACAGCGCGCGTGAGTCGCCGTGCTGTCGTATAAGATCAAGGGAGCTTTAGGTTCACTTAAACTTCCCTTTTGTTGCCGTCGAGAATTCTTTCTTGGCTGTTCAAAGCAATATAAAATGCGCATGTCCAATCAACGCCAATCCGAGTTTCTTGTACATTTTCTCACAAAAATCTGTATTCGCATTGATTGGTCTCCTTGAGCAGCTAAGCAATTCGGCCCACCACAGCCTATCCAGTCACACTTTCCGAACATGGTGACACTTACTTCATCTTAGAACCAAGATACTTCAACTGGGTTCTTCACTGTTCGCTCAGCCCGGTCTCGGGTTTTCGTATAAGTGACTTCCAGTGAAGGACGTTACGTATTTTTTGTTGTAATTCAACAGGTCCTATAATCATTATAGCTATGCATGTTTGTTTCGGTCCTCTCGAAATTTCTTCTGCCAGTTGCACAGACTTACTGTGTCATCTGTATAGAAAACGTGGCATAAAGCGCGGCTCCCATGCAACGCTCCGTCACAACATCCATCACAGCGTTAAACAAGGAAGGGCTTTGTGTCAAGCCTTGGCGGCTCCCCACTGTCAAATTGAAACTTCCGGCTCTGCCGAGACAGCTGCGACCCATCGTGCTCACTTACTTAACATTTTATTGATCGGCCGGACATGCTTCTCTGGGGCAATCATTTTTCTCGGGCTCTTCCACACTTCCTTGCCACTCTCGTGTGCCTATTTCAAGTTAGCGAGGACAGTGTTGAGGACTTGGTGTCGCGCTTTTCCAGGCTGCTCCATCGTTCGTCTTGCGCCGAAGATTACATCTTCAGTAGATCTCTCTGACATAAAAGAATGGCAACCTTTCTTCTGTACAAATTTGTGATTTTCTTTTGTTCCAACCTAATGTTTTTCGGTATTCAATAAATGGAGACAGACATGACGCGCGTTCCTCTTTTCAGCGTCTCCATTCAAAGAACCGTTAAACGTACATGTGAAGTACGAAAAGTTTTAGCTCCAAAATTTTGCTGTTCAGAAAGAGGATTTCACCGTTACGATGTAGAATTTGGCCTCGTCCTCTCTATCAGTGTCGCCGACGCCCACAGTCGTAGATTCCTTCAGCGTTAATTCATGTGATGTGAAAGGATTCGCCATGTTTTTTCTGAATTCTTCGCATTTCGTTAGTCATTTCATAGTGTATTCCTTCCTACTCTCCTGTACCCTCTCGAAGTTCCCTGGTCTTAATCTGCTTGATGTTCATGGCGCCTTCTGCCGCTGTCATCAGGTTTTTACCAACCCCACGAGCTTAAGTCTTTTCTTCGATTCACGTGATCGCACATCTCGTAGCAGGTCTTACTTTCTTTTTTTTCCTATTTTCTCACATCCAAAGCCTCCATGTCTTAAAGCACGCTAATTGCCTACTTTTCCTAATCTTCCTTTTTTGCTATCAGAACATTACGGGAACCTTAAGTTCCATGCCGAGGACATTTGTTTCAAGTTTATCGGAAATTTCACTAGAACATTACTCAGTTAATAGCTCTTGACCTGCCACCGTTGCAGTGCTTTCTCAGGAGGGAGGCCTACAAACCGTAGCCGCTGTTTAGCAGCAATATGTATGTACGCCCGAGGTCCCCTCAAACTTCAAAAGAGATTTACACTGGTGTTTCATATCGTTTTATTTAATTTTATTCATATATCGCTGCCTGGATTGAAATTACTAAAGACAGATTACGTCCGCCTGACTAAGGTCCCTTCATTCATATATTGCTCAGTAGCAGTGAGAAAACAAGCGCTTTTTTTTTACATTTGAACGCAATACAAACATTATAAAGCAAGAATAACGTCGAGTCAGGCACTTTATGTCATGCAGTCACATTACAACGCACAACGCAACAGCAATACACCTCCCCCCCCCTTCCCTAAAAAATTGGCATAGAAGGTATCAGATTAGTATTTAGCTAAAACTATTGAAAACCACCACTAGAGTGCATGCAAGGGCAGAGAAGTCATATAAGTCAATGGTAATTTGTAAATTATTCATATTTCCCTTGCCGACTTCGCTTCTCGCCATCTCATTACTTCAGTTTTCAGATATAATAGAAACATGCGAACAACACTTCACAGTAAGTTGAATCCCAACAATTTTTTGTGGTCCTTGCTAGTCACAAGTACGACCATAAAAACAAAAGGCCACAAAAAAACCCAGAGAAAGAAAATTATTCTGAAGCACAACTACAGAAAAGCACAGAAACCGTGATTTACCATAGGAACCGTAACAGTGGAAAGATAACATACCAAAACACGAAAGAACCCCGTATTAGCATTAACAAGCCACGTGAATGAAATCATTCAAAGCAAGCAGCCCATCCGCTATGCGTCCTGCATTCTGTTGGGCAGGCGAACCTGACGCACAGAGCACACCTAAATCCCCATGCAGAATTCCTATCTGCGGCGGCGTTCTCGTAGATGGTCATATCAACGGGACGATACAGCCTTTACAGTGTTCACAGCGCCTGCGTGGAGAACGGATAAACACGTCGCTGCACCATAAACACTTCCCACGCCATCGTCAAAACATTTCGCTAAGCACTCTGCTTTCGGACTCGTTTTCTCTTTTTAGCTAGCTGAGTAGCTCAGATGAGTTGGTGTACATCATGATGGGAATTGAAACCAACAGCAAGAAAGGCGAGGTCCTCTCATCCTACCCAAACATGAGGTAATGCGTCTTTGGTTAACTGCTACTACGCAAGGATTAATAACTTAGAAAAAGCGTGCGTTTGAAAGAGACAGCTTTCGCAAGTAAGATCCACGTACTCTCAAGGGCTTTCAGGAAAATGATTCGTGTTTGTTTACCATCCGGTCCTCCTGTGTGGCCCATCGATCTTAATTAAGTCGCTCCGTTTTCGTTTCTCTTCCGCCAAGAGGAAACTGATCTCATTCGTCGCTTCGTGTTCTGGTGGGCCACTGACGCGAAAAAAGCGTCAAAGAAAGAACAGGTCACTGAGATTAGCCCATCTTCTTTTTAAGATCTTGGCGCACTAGAAAGAGATATCCTTTCTTTTCTTTTTTTCTATTTCTGCTACGAATAAAGGAACGAACATATATATTTTTAAAAAAGGCAACCCAGGCCAAAGTAGAAAGCTGGACACAAATGTAAAAGTTATATTTTAGGCGCTGCGGTTGCGTTCTCGGACGTACCCACTTTTGTTCCTTCACGACGCCCCGTGTCACCGCCTCTTTCAATTGGTCCTCAGCAGGCCACTTTGTATCGCGGTGCTCAAAAACCGTCAATAAGTGAACCGTTTCCATTATAGAAAGAGAAAAACAAGGCAGTTTTGGCGCTGTTGGTTGTCTATATGAACAGCCTCAAACTTCATTTTCCTTTTATTTTTATCGTGGTAGCACTGGCACGGCACGTCGCATTGTAGCGTATCGAGAAAAGCAAGTAGCCTCTCCTATCGCTTTGCACTTCTGTCACTCACCAAAACAAGCTCTAACAGCGACTTTCCTCTTTGGGACTGCCCAATACACGGCATTGAGTTGGCCTATGAGGAGGTATTGCCTTAGTGTTTCGTTCGAAAGGTCGGTGGAAATCACGCAAAAAAAAAATGACCTCCCAACAAACATTCCCGACCTCTCTACACGGCTGTCCAGTTGGAAAGACAATCACTCTCCTCTACTGGGCCCTGTAACCATGACGATCAAGCGGAGTTACGACGCTACACGTGCCGCCACTCATCGCATACAGCACTGACAGCTCGCCTTCACGGAACCGGCGCTGGACACAGTGCAGGCGCACATGCGCGCGTGCCGAATCATTACCGCGCATCTCTTCGCACACGCACCGCGCGGCCTGTAAGACGATGGTGCGCCAGCCGCACTATGTCGGTCTGTGGACACGCGCTGCTCTATCACAGTGTAGCGCCCCCGTCCTACTCGTCGGCTCCGAGCCGAGGTGAAATTGAATCGACGAGCACGGATGATGCGACCACGAACGGTGCAAAAATGATCCGCAACTGCCGCTCGGACTACGTACTGGCTTGCTGTAGGCATGCTGCATCCGCGCTGGCCCGTAACCGGACTCACTTTGCAAGCCGGCCTTTCTGAGCCAGGAGAGCGTGCTAGACATTTATCAGTGTTCTCCAGACCAAGTATTGCTTATTTACTCTTGGCAAGACGGACGTGCGCCCGCGCTGTGCCTTGTTTCCACGTTTCCGAGCAGGTCGCGTTAAAGCAAACAAGGCTACACAAGTAAAGAATCTTCATTTGTTTATCGGAGAGAATGTTCAGCTTCAGAGACGTATGATTGAAGGCTGTGAAATGCAGCAGGAGTAGGGACGACATTTTAGGACGTAACAACGCACAGCTGACGTTTTTTCTTTCTCTCTCAATTTTTATTCTTATACATTTAAAATCTTCTGCGCGCTCAAACTTGCTAGATACGTTTAAGATAAAGCCATAAGTAAAGGAGGGGGGGGGAAGCCCACGCTATCACAAGGAAACACTGCGATGCGTTGTTTGTTTCACTATGCTGCAGCAGTTTTATTAGACTGCGCGAGGCACGATGTATACTGCCCCTTCGTTGAGCCTGTCTGTGTTCCTATAAGTACAAGCATATCATTTTATCCATTCAAAGTTTTATATTGCACCCAATCCACTAGGAAGAAAAGAATGCCATAGGACAGAGCACCACTAGTAACCATGCAAATTTACTGCATACACAGAAATATATAGAGAGACGCGAAATTGAAAAAGATAAATTTGGATGCATGTTTCACGCACTACCCCGGAAATGGCATATGATAAGGCTAGCGTGACATCTGCTTTGTGTGAACAAGTAAGCTATCTCACCAATAATCCAATAATGAATGGGGGAGCTAACGCACACAATATCCATCACGCGTATGTCCAACGCCTCACAAATATTCCGAGCCCACCAGGCCTCATATTTTCTACAATCACGCACTTTTCAAACAGAGGAGTGCACCTGCACCACGAGCAGTACACAGCCGGGTGACTGCCATGAGACCAATGCATGAAGTTCGCGTGTTCACGCAGCCGGTAATTTATTGATCGACCTGTTTGGCCGACGTAGCAACTGCCGCACGACAACCTATTCGGCAAACAAATTTCACGTGAGGTCTTCATGCACTTCTTTTCCCAGGCAGTGATGGATAGCTTTAAATTACGTCCGCGATCGCACAACGAACCAACATTTCTCCGTGCCGAGAAAAGTGTGTTCGCGTCGGCGTGCCCTGCAGTTCTTTTGAGAAGATGAGGCGCCTTATATAGCTAATAAGGTATGACGGCAACTCATCCGTTACGTGAGTAATAATTCAACGAGAAGCAACTCCGCTACGCTCGCAAGCTATATGTATCGCGATCGGAGACGCCAGCTGCTTTGAGCCGTTCAACTCCGGAATATTCCTGCCGCAAACCCTCGAAAGATGCCCATGCAGACGTGCATTTCCGGTTTCTGGCTTCACAAACTTAGAGTGCGCAATAATAAAGAACAACAGGTTTTTTTTTTTTTTTTCTGTCAGAATCTGTAATCGGGGGTAAGACACACCTAAATATTTAGAAGCTTAGTTTGTCGTTCTCTGGACTTTAAAGGCCAACTCCGGTTATTTTTTTTACCATGTTCAGGTAATGACGCTTTTATGTTCCTGTGATGCTGCTGTCACGGTTCCGAAAGCAGAAGTACTCGGCGAAATGTACAATAATTTTAAATAAGCAAAAAAGCGCAACACCGAAACCGAAACCCAACCGAGCAGTACTGTCTTCGCATGACGTATAAGTTGGCAAAAACCGGAAACCATGCAAGACATGCCGGTCCCGCCAGCGCGTAGTACGAAAACTGCGAAAGCGACGAAAAGCAGACGCTCAGAGGCATTCTTTTTCTTTCTTCCATGCTCAGGGGAAAGGTGACCCGCGTCGCAACAGCCGTACCATGGGCTGACCACTGGCCTTGTTGGTACGACATATCTGAAGTGTTTAGTGCAGATTTATCAAGACGGGATGAGAAGGGATGTGTACGTCTTATCCCAATTCTTGTCCCGTCTTGATAAGTCTGCGCTAAACACTTAAGATAAGCCTTACCATGTCTGTGAGTGACCGTGCTACGTGCACAAGCTCCTCGGAGATGTCGGAAAATGACAACTGCGATTAGGAAGCATTTGGAGGCCAACTAAAATCGCCATTCCTCTTCGATGAAGTAGATCACACCTGTTTAGTTATTTGCTTGCCTGGTTGCGCATTCCACCGCCAGATGGCGCCAACTGTCCAGGCGGCTCAAGTTTGCGAGTCGGGAAAAATGCTATCGCTGAGAAGATTGCGGACGAAATAAAGCTTCTTAATATTTCTATGGGAAGAGTGCGTATGTTCTGCAATAGCGGCTTTCAACATCGTGTTGGCAGGGCCGAAGGAATTCAATAGAGAGTTTTAGCAAGTTACGGAAATACGGTACGCAAATACGGTAAGGCAGTACGGTAGCGTTCCTCCTTTCCCGCTGGTTGTGCTTTTGCCGCTCCCCGTCCCAGTGACAATGCGTACCCCATACGGCAGGTGTCTCGTTAACAATGCGTGGGCTGACAGGCAACAATAAGCCGTGACAACCCCGCAGTAATTTTTGAAAACGCTTTTGTGGTGTTGGGGTGCCTTCACCGGCAAAAGGTCGACGACCTGGAAAGGAGGAGCGGTACCGTCATACGGTAGCGTATTTGCGTACCGTATTTCCGTAACTAGCTAAAACTCTCTAATATAAGCCAAGTACGAGCCACCTTTCTCACGACGCGCAGCTCACCGATACCGATAGGCCCGGGTACGGAAAGTGTTTCCGTACGGTAATGTTCCCGCATGTGCGCTCTTCAGCCGGTACGGTATTACCGTACTTTCCGTCCAGTAAACCGGCCCTGCTAGCTAAAACACTCTAGTATAAAGACGCGGGGTAATCGTCAGCTGCGAGTGTTCCTTGACTGTTAAGGTAATTATAAAGGGAATCGCGCGCAGCCCACAAGGAAACACCACTTGCGACCCATCGCACGCACGCCCACAAAGAACTGAAATTCGCACGCCCAACCAACTAAGCACTGGCCAAACACACACGATCGTTGCGTCGTTGACAGCAGACGCTGTAGTGGCACCTCGGTTCCGTCACGTCCGCTTTGCCAAAAGTGACGTCACGCACACAACGCTGCCAATAACTCTGGGCAGCAAGGTGGAGAGATTAGGGGCAATCAATAAAATTCGTTTGTAATGAATCTGCGTATCTCTCCAGCCTGTAATTTGGCATAAATGACGGACACGTGAAAAGGAACGTACCCAGCGAATTTTATTGAAATCCATTGACCTCGAAAAATCGCCGGAGTTGGCCTTTAAAGCAGCGTCGCTTATCGTACTACATGATGAAAGAATGTAATCAAGAGTTAAACGAAAGTTTGTCTGGTCAGGTATCATGATGGGGATGTAGATGCGGTCACTGACCAAGTCAAGGTGAAAAACACAGAGACGTTTCGGGACCCATAGGGGTTCCTTGTCCCGAAACGTCTCTGTGTTTTTCACCTTGACTTGGTCAGTGACCGCATCTACATCCTCATGATGAAAGAATGTTTCACCAACAAGTGCAAGCAGCCAGTCTGGTACATGTATGTCTCAGAAGATTAAAAAAAGTGGAATTCATCATTTCCTAATCTGCTGCTCGCTTACATATCCATGGCGAGGGACCTGTGGGTATTCGTTCGTCACGAGCCTTACAAAAATATTAACCTATGATGAGCGAACATTTGCTGCTGAGAAGAAACAAACAGGCAACACGACCAGGACCAACGCATTTATCACCGACAAGGACGTTTCCATTGATTCATTCCCATGTAAAAGCAAAATTCCGAGACTTCGACTGCAAGAATACCAGCCTTGTGTGTTATGATATCGCACCTACAAGTAGACTACATAACATTCACAACAGCACAGCAAGACTCGGCACTACAGAGACCCCAAGAAGAGGACATGTGCCACGAGGTATTTATTTATTTATTTATTTATTTATTTATTTATTTATTTATTTATTTATTTATTTATTTATTTATTTATTTATTTATTTATTTATTTATTTATACACAGGTATATATACAGGTTCGGCCTGAGCGATAGTTGGCACCAGCCGGCTACTCTGCACAGGGGAAGGTAGATGGAGAAGAAAAAGATTGATGAATGACGTTGATAAGATAAGGGAGCGCGTACATACAGAGGTGGTATTCTGCAAATGTCCACTAAGCAGACTGTCCCTTTCAGCACGCTCTGATTGGCTAGATCTTGAGTGCCAGCGGGCCGGCACCAATAGTGAACCCCGGCTTCGATCATCCAGTCAGTTGAAACGGACAGTCCATTTAGTGCAAATTAAAATAAGGCCTAAGTTCAGGGGAAGATGGAAGTTGAAACGTTATCTATATGATCGAATGTCCACATTGTGACAAACAGTACATCGGCGAAATAGGACAGCCTGTTCATATTAGACTAAACGGGAATCGTGCGGACACGGCGAAGAAATTACCGAAAGCAGTTGTACAGCATCTTAATGTGGCAGGTCACAAATTCGATCATCTCAAGCATCACATACTTCAGTGAAACTTCCGGCCCTCGAGATACGGTAAATATAGTCAAAGCTTATTTACAAGTTTAGTGCACTCCAGCCAATAGGTACAAACGTTTCAAAGGGGGCTCTTGAAGCCATCCGATATGGTATATACGCAACGAAAACCAGCAAAAATTAAGCCTTTCTTCTAGGAATTTCTCTCCCTTCTTATTGCAGTGCATTGTCAGGTGATGTAAGCTTACTTTTGACAACCATAATTCGTCGAAACACCTACCTCCCCTTCCATAGGCGTGCGCAAGGTTCCCCATTAGGGGGGGCAAAGATTCGTCGCAGCGCCCCCCAACTCTACTAAGTCAATGTATGGGGCAGATTTTGCGCCCCCCCCCCCCTCTTGGGTGACTAGAAGGGTTAATGTACGGGGCAGATTTTGCCCCACCCCCTCTTAGGTGATTAGCGGGGGCGGCCGCCCCCCCCCCCCCCCCCCCCTGTGCGCACGCCTATGTCCCCTTCGGCCCTTTCGACGCGAACCCCCCACCACCCCCCTCGCCTTTTTTCATTTTGTTTCCCCGTTCTCGCTCTCTCCTGTCCTCTTTGGGTTGGTGGAGAGGGTATGAAGCATACACGTACATGCTCTAAGGTAGCTTGCTGCAGCCTTGGAGAAGATCTTGTAGGAACGTTGGCTCCTGCGACACTCCGTGTTCAAAAATTTTTCACCTCAGTTCCTTTAGTGGACACTTACAGAATACCATCCCAGGTCCGTCACATCGGAGTCGTGCGCCTAGTACAGTGGCTTGTAGGAATTAAGGGTGTAGCCGCTCCGATGACCACAGCTGCGTTGTTAGCATCAGGCCAAGGACAAGCTCATCCCATAATGGTCAATTGTCAACTCGTGCAATAGGAGGTCTCAGTCTCTGTCGTTTTCGCGCGTAGGCTAGACAGTTGTAGAATAGGTGTTCAAGTGTTTCTGGCACATGACAGTGATTGCAACTGAGACGGCAATCACTGCAGTCCACGATGTGTGCATAACACATCGTGAATGCGACACGAAGACGAATTCGATGAATCCCACTAATAGTGCTCCGCTTCAGTTTATGAGGCATGCGGAACCTCATTTCTGGGTCCCATTTGTTGTCAATTTTGTTTGGCCCAGTGTTCAAGTGTAGAATTACGCATTACACATCGAAGCGGACGGTTCGTGTTTATTGCTGAGAACGCAATGCGTACTTTAGAAGCATTATTTAGATCTATTTTAGCTTCAGCGTCGGCCTGTCCATTTCCCCTGACGCCAGAGTGTGCAAACTTTCACTAGTAAAATGTGACATGGTGGCCATTTTTAAAGCGACAGCTCTAGTCCTCCCGCTACAAACCCAGAAAACGTCTTTGTGCATGCGTTTGACCTTCAAGCTCAGCCAAGGAAAACGCCGGCGACCTTCAGCGAACACTAGTGCGACGCGTTTGCGAAAACGAACAATGGCTAAACCTAAAGGCGAATCTTTCGTGCCGCCGCCACCGCTAGAGCCACTGGCTGCATCGAAGTTCACCGTGCCAAGAGCGCCGACGGCGCCGAGCGGCGTCTGTATGTTGTCTTGTGGTGCAACACGGTGACTCCCTTGTCGCGGCGTGTAGTCGAAGCGTGTAGACTTCTCGTCGTAGTTGCCTAAACCAACACCTGCAATCAAGTGAACTCTCTGCAACCAAATGTTCTCTTCCTTACCCAAAGCAAGCAAAACCGAGCTAACGCTCGACAAACCCCTTTAACCGCGTTCAACCACGGCAAATTTTTTGTACCAATGTCGAGAACCAGTGTAACAAAAACCTCATAATTATGCATTGAAAGGCAAGATACAAAAAGTAAACGCTAGCACAAGCATGAGCGCCGATTCGGTAATCAGAAGGATGTCTATGCAAAAGTGAGCTCGCCTTTCGGTGCCTACTTCCATTTTTGGTATTGCAAAATGTAAAGGTGGCGCTTATTGCGCAAACGGACAGTAAACACCTCGTGAGGTGCAGCGCGTCCGGACGATTATCGGACAAAAGACCGCAATCACACCCGCAGTGAGCTCTCGCGGGAGCGCGGATGACACCCAGACTATGTCTCAAACCAACGGCGGCGGCACATGTGACGAGCAGCTGTCAGGAGGCGGCACCGTGAAGTCTCCAATGGCGCGTCGAGATCTCCTGCGGCCCGCTTAGAGCGGCGGGTCACGTGGCAGCGTGAGCGCAGCGCGCGGCGGCTAAGAAGCAGTGAGCAAACAAGGAGACGCGCTCAGATTAGCCGACGCGCGCCGAATAAACAAGGGGGCCGGCGAAGAAAGACGTGAGGGTCCGCCGGAGGAACGCGCTCGTATCGCTCGAGCACGTTTCAGCTAAATTAGGGCTGGCGAGCCGATTCTTGTCCGTCGACGAGACAGACGGGCCGTTACTTCGCGGCCGGATGCCGACAGGGCCGCCAGAGGAGCAACATGATCGACGGAGGGGAAAGCAATAAAGGGCGTCACCACTGGCCTGCGCAGTCGCGCCGCCGATTGCTTTTTAGATAATTGGCGCGTGCTCTCCGGAGCAAACGAGAGCGCCCGCAGGTCGACAGAAGACGACTCCGCATGGCCGCAGCCACGTGTCCATCTGCGCGCACTCGATTAGCGAGAGTAAAATGGCCAGAAACGTAGTGCCCGCACATGAGGGGTATACATTGCTCATAGAGGCAGCGAACGTCCGAGGGCGCTTCCCTCCGCGCTGCAAACTCCGAAGCATCACGGCATTAGACTGACGTCGTCAGTCGACGGCACTGAGAGCGTGGAGCCCGGCGGCTCCACCTTGGTATAGAGTGTGTCATGTGTCGCCAATATGAGTCTTTCAGCCCTTCTTACTTCCTTTCCTTCTGCGTATCTTGTTTTGTATCGACAGAATAATATTGTACTGGCATCCAACAATTCAAAATAGGCAATCAATCAATCAATCAATCAATCAATCAATCAATCAATCAATCAATCAATCAATCAATCAATCAATCAATCAATCAACCAATCAATCAATCAATCAATCAAAACAATCAATCAATCAAACAAACAATCAATCACCCAATCAATCATTTAACGTGCCCAGCAACAATCGTAAGGTTTTACTGTTGACACAGGAAAGAAAAAAAAACCAATAATAAGCAATAAAATGAAGACAGTCTACAGGAGAAAAAAAAATTGGGGGGACGCTTAAGCTTCGCCTTTAAGAGTTGAACGCGATAGCAATATCCTGCCCCTAGTGCGCACTTCGAACACTACGAGTGTTGAACAGAATGCGCGCAATAAAGTGTGTGCCTTATGTAATGGGTAGCATGCTTTAAACCAGGAGCAATTATGCGTGAGAAACTTTTTCAAAGATGCGATGCACCCACTACGTGGTCTTAAGGGAATACGCGCAGTAATGTGTGTGCCTTTTGTAATGGGTGGCTGTCTTTAAACCACCAAGTCGTTATGATATTGACGTGGTGTGACGCCCGATGGCAATGTACGCTTGTACCACGCAATATTACTGCCATATTACATCTCGTACTGTGACACCTGTATACAGGACGCGTATTTTTGGGAAGCATCAAAGTTACTTTCAGTGCAGCTCCAAGCAGAGGTGTGGCTGTGTGGTAGAACACCAGCTTGCCACGCAGACGGCCTGGGTTTGATTCTCACTCACACCCAACATCTTTATTATTTATTTTATTTGCAGCTTTTTCGATTTTTGGTCACGGACAAGATGATAATTTTTCGCTCACAACCAACGGTGCCGGCGCCGACGCCGACGGCGGAATTTCTGCGATACGAGCTCTTTAACGCTATCGCGTTAATACAAACAAAGAAGAGGGAAAATGCACAAACAAAAAAGTCAGCACAACAGGTCAAAATGCATGAGAACACAAGAACTATAGAAGGACAACGATAGATGCAGATCGTATACAACAAAACACAACTTGAGGAGAACTTCTAGTCCATGTCGTCGTGTTCGTGTCTTTCTTGTGTGCGTCGTTTTCACTAGCGGAAAAATGTCATACAGCAAACAAAACACAAGGTATGCTGAAAAACAATGAGCAAACTTTTGTTAAAACAGCGCGAAACTCGGAAAAAAGCAATGACTACGAGATGTAAAAATGATCGAGATCAAGAAAGTAAGCAATATAATGAAATTGTATCCTGTGCATGGCTGAGTGGTGACAGAGGCAGGTAGGTAGTATGTACTACATGCATGAAAAACTTGTATGACGCTTAAGCTTCGGCTTTAAGAGTGCCACGCGATAGCTTTATCGGGCCCCGCTCCCATCGCCTTTGCTTGCCATGCTTCGCTTCATGCATGCTTCGCCTACTGCAAGTACCCACTACGCAATAATTCATCGTCTTGCAAAGTAGCGAAGTGCCCACTACGCGTCCGTAACTGAGTACTTTAAGTGGGTGAAGAAACAATATGGACTAAAACTAGAAAGGCAGACGTTCCGCTCACAAGAACCTTGCTGTTGGGCTTTGTATTGACAGCCTGTGTACAACAAAACAGGAATGGCGTGTGCTGTGCCGCAAGCTAGATTTTGTGCTGATAAACATTCAGGCAGAAACTTCTCACTGGGGAGTTGTCATATAGCGCTGAGCATTTTTGGTAGCTGCTTATTGGGCTTACCATACTTTGGTTGAAGCTAGCGATGTGAACACCGATACGGGAGCGTACTCTTGATGAGAGATGCGTATATACCTCAAATCACAGAATCCTTGCAGTACGGGACGCCGACGCTTGTCCAGCTGTTAGGGCGCGCGTGCACGTGGGGAAATCGAAATACGTCAAGCGGCTAGGCGTCCTTGACCGCCCTAGCTTGGGTAGAGTTGCTGTATAGGCTCCCTTTAGTATATGCAGTAACTCTATATTTTGACAATGCCTACTCGGAAGTAATATTTCTTTACGACACCGGCAGCTGCCGACACACATTCGAGAAACATAAACAGAAACTGTTTATTGTCAGCTCGGCGAGAACTTCCCTGGCATCAGCAGGCGCATCAAGTGCGAAAATCCGGCACAATTGGCAAATCCTTTAAAAAGAACTGTGATCTTACCGTATATTTCTGGCATTGAAGATATTCAGGTACGGACGGTGTCTAACGCAAGGTGCAAGACTCTCTTGGGTGGCGTAGGAAATCACGTAGGAGCCCCGAAGTAACAATTCTTACTCGTTGGTATTTCGTTTAAGACTACACGTTTATTTACTAAGAAACAGGGGATGACGCAAAAGTAGACGTTTGCAAAGATCACAATACAAAGCCGAATGCAACTCCTTCTCTGCACCGGTGCGACGCTTCAGCTTATATATATATATTTCGTAGGCGCTGGGGATCTACACCCTGCAAACTACAACGACGCCTCCCCACAACCCGGCGGCATCATGTTAGATGTCTCGCCGAAAGGTCATGGGGAGCAGATCTCCTTTCGTCCATTCCCTTTCTCTTTTTCATCGTGCGGCGGGTTTCTGGGACCTCTGACCATGCCTTGTCGACAAGACGCGCAGTGATCGTGTATAATTCACAGCTTCCTGCGCAATGATTTTCGGATCATTCTGTTCCTAATTGCTCGCCTCAGAAGCTCGCTGCTTGGCTGACGAATCATACGCACTCGAACTACACCCTCGGACCTTGTATAATTCACAACAGGAGCACTGCTGCACTTTTAGAAAGCGGCTGTGCTCAACGACCGCCTTTAATTGCGCGGTGAACGTTGTTTTGTCTGCGCGCACAACCCTGGAACTTTTTTTCCTTCTTTCTTTTCTAGCTGCTTCACCTTCACCCACTGTAGGTCAGCAAGCCGGGTGCAACCTGGTTAACCTAACTGCTTTCCCTTATACTTCTTGCTTATCTCTCCCTCTCCGGCAGACCAGCGCAAACGATATTGTTGCGAGTACGTAGGGAAACAAAAAAAAAAGCCATGAAGGCGATAACGTTGTTTCGTTTTCAAATCTTTGGCTGACGACTTTTGGTGCCGTGCGCAACGACAACAATCAAGGCGCCGTCCTTAGAGGCGCGACAGCTTGCACTTGCCGTCAGCGCACAGCCAAGGCAAGCTTTCCGAAACAAGCGAGAAAATTAAACCGGGTCTCGCTTCCTAAACTCTGTTTACATCGTTAATCCTCACAGCACAAGCACGCTCACACTGCAGGCGAGGGTGCGGTTGGCCGATTCGGAAAAGAAAGAAAGAAAGAAAGAAAGAAAGAAAGAAAGAAAGAAAGAAAGAAAGAAAGAAAGAAAGAAAGAAAGAAAGAAAGAAAGGCCATGTTCGAGTCTGCCGACGAGGCGCCGAGACAAACGTTGTTCTTGAGCTGAGAAGCAGAACGTTAAGGCTGCTGGGGGCAATCAACGTGGTCTTTATTTATTGTCAGCTTGGCTTCATTTCGCGCTTCTATCGCGTTTTTTTTTTTTAATATATAACACAATTTATCTTGCCGAAGCATTTCGCATTGTCAGAGCGAAAAAGAGAACCTAGACCCTAACTTATTTATATATAATACCTAACCGCAAGTTCGTCTTTGTTGGTGATTTGTTACTACTGGGGCAAGTTTCGTGTCCTCCTATTGGGCGAAAAGTAGCGAACAACGTGTACAGTTAGGCGACATAAACAACAATACCGAGGGTAATGATTACCAGCTCGTTAAACCAGCCGTTATCACAGTGGTCTTTCTTTCTAGCCACGTTCCTGTCCTGTGAAGATATAAAAGCAACGTGCCGAATAAATTCGGTGCTCCATCCCGACATTGCGACAAAAACATGCACGCAGTAGAGCAAATTATTTGAAACACTGTGTATACAAAGCGTTGCTGCCTTAAAGCAAGTTTCTTGGGCCGTTGTTTTTTCCCATGTAAACAACAGCGGTTATTATTAAGGTTTGAACCATGTGCTTTTTTTATCCGGATATGTACACCGCACTGACAACATTAAACAGCCTGATGAATACGCGTGAAAGGCGTGCCAATTTCTAACACGCAACATAGCACTTGGAGAAAAGCCCATGTAATAATCAAATAGAAAACTCAGTTTCGAAACATGTTGTTGTCATAACCTTGCCACCAGAGAGAAACTTGAGAAGAATTGTTGTTTGAAACACCGAGTTTGCTGTTAGCAGCATGGTAACGCTCCACCAAAGGCTCTCCCTGTTCTTACGTGGTTATTTGCTATATACCCTATGCTTCCTGTACCCTACTATACATGATTTGGATATTTTTATTTTGCAATTATTGCACTCTCCGTTTTTCTGCGGCCAACCGCAAGTTACGACGGCGGGAATGAGCGCTGAGTTATACGCACTCATTCTTAGGTATGAAATTAATCGGGATGAATACTGCCTATAACTTGCTGAGCCTCCTCTCCGATACGAACGCTTTGGTCCTCATTCAAAACAAGCTCAGATGGATTGACGAGGAGCAGTATTTCTGCCCTTTCTGTTGCTTTTGTTATACTTGTAAAGGTACAAAGGCACCCGTTTTCACAAACACAACAGCTTTCAAAATCTTCCGATTTTTGAGTGGATCAGATATTGATCTGACGTCTTTTCATCGTTCATACCTTAGTACACACAAAGAAAAGCACATACTTCTTGTTCATCTTCACTCTAGCGCATGTCGTCTTCTAAATGCTCCATTGTAGGAACAGTAATTATATCGTAATGACACCCATACGGACGACCGGGCGACGAGAACACGCATTATTACGTTATGACACGTTCTGCATGTCATATTGTGATAATATGTGGTGCGCGGATACAAAACAAAACCGAAAATTGAATATGTAGTGTGCCGTGCGGTGGCAAAATGGATGTGATTTGTGCGTGTATGTGCCGTGCGGTGCCGACGAGGAAGACAACGGCAGCTCGTGAGGCGCGGCCTCGAGGGTGCGTGACCCGTGGCTTCGACAGTGCGCAAGGTGCGTCGTTCGAGGCAGGACTACCTCGTTGGGCGTCTGGCCCATAGGTACGACCCCGGTCACGTCGCGACACTCCCACCAGAGCTCAGCCTCCGCTAGACGACCGGTCTAGGAGAGCTGACGCCGGGTGCCTGAACCTGCCCGTGCCCCGCTGGTCTTGGAGAGCTGACGCCGGGTTCCTGAACCTGCCGTTGCCCCGCTGTTCCAGGAGGGCTGGCGTGGGCTTCCCAGGCGTACTGTTCGTGCTCAAGGGCACAACTCCCTGCCGCCGGAACCCGTGTGTCGTCGGCTCCAGTTCGTCGCAGAACCACTGGAATTCGACGCGGCGACCCTGCGTCTTCCGACTTCGTCACGGCAGGTGACGGCGCCGCAACCACGTCGTCTTCGTCACTGAAAGGTGCCGACGGGGAAGCAACGACGGCCCAGGCGACTACCCCGACGACCTGAACTGTAGGCCGGACGTTCTATTTATTCATTTAGGTTAGTCCGCGTGCTTTTTGTTAGCAATGTCTTAATGTATGTTTTTTGTCCATGCGTGAAGGGTGCAATATAAGTGGGACGTGTGTTTGTGCACTGGCGTGCTGTCTGATTCTTTCTGGAGCGGTCCTGCCCAAATAACATCACACATATATACAGGTTGTTTCCAGGCAAACCACCACGTTTTCTTCAAATGTCCTAATCTCCTTCAGAAGAAAACGAGGATACAGGGCACGTATGCAGTCTCTCACTGATTGCGTGTAGACCATATATCCTGCGGCGCAAACGACATCGGTTCTTCTGCTAAAACCAACGGCCGTGAAGTGTGTCTTTCATGCTAAGCTAACTCAGAACATTACGAACACCTAATGTTCACCCTTTCCACTAGAACTGCACCCCTCGTAGCCCCATTAATGTTTTGAAAATTATTGATAACAAGCTACAAAATAGAGGGGGGGGGGCGGACTCTTTCTCTGCACAGCTGTATCTGTGTCTCTGTTCCCGTGTAACTCAGCATGCGCTAACTAATAAATTTTCTACTCTGTTGGCGCAGAGGCCATTAGAAATGACTGCATGAAAACACATCACATTATTATCGATATCAGCAATAGGTTCTATAACTAATTCGTCCAGAAAAATTTTGTAGCTGAGCGGCGATTGAGGCCCTGGATCAAACACAGCTCGCATGAAATAGCGCACAGCTGTTTTTTACTTCTAATTGCTTCACTTGATCAGAGAGATACCTCTCAGCTCCGAGCCGCATCTGCGCTTTCCTCCGTGCGGTGATTTCACCGTCCCCAGATCCTGCCATACGATCCGCCCTCTCTTCCTCTACTGCTACTTGGTTGTATAGACGGCCACAATACGCCACGGAAGAAACAGAAAAGCTGTCCTTTTTTTTAAAGCACATTATATCGACCTGCGTTTTCAGGCAAGTCGAAATGGCGGCCATGTCTGACAGCGATCTAAGAAACAAGTTAACAAAACTACCGTTTACTGAATTACATCCAGGGAAGATAAAGAATGCGGTTCCTTGATTTAAAATGCGTTTTGGGGCCTTACGTGCGATTGAAACATCACGGCTAGTAAACTACGGCCGCCATGTAATAATTATGAAGGCCGATAAAAGAAAACAAATAAGAAGAATATGCGACATCTAAGAAATAAGTTTGACGTAGTTAAAAGCGGCTAGCAGCTTACTTGCATGGGCACATGCCCAAAAATAATACCTTGAAAGTTTCATTAATTATTGTTAACATGAACAGCAGCAAACCAAATGTCACTGATCCGCCGGAAGGCGAAGCATCGATAGCGATAGCTGCTAAGCAAAGTAAGATTCACATTTTTATCGGCCGTATATATATTGCTGTAAACATGCGCTTACTGAAACAGCTAACGAGCATGGTGTTACGCGTTCAGGCAAATACAGCTCACATTTTACTCAATGAAAAGAGCAGTCACAGGTGAGCCAGTGCATCGCGTTGCGTGTCGCCTCAACACGCCTACGACGCAGGGAATACAGCGCCCACTAAGCGGCCAGCGATCTATGTCGGCTCACTCGGCTTTTGCACCTGCCGGAGATTACCAAAATGAGGCGTAAGGTAAGGCGTGCGATCAGCTTTTTTCGCTTCGCAGCTGTGACCACCACTGCGCGGAGCAACAACCCGGCCGCTCCTAGAGTTCACAGTATGGCCGCTCCCGGTCGGGATGACCATACAGAGGAGACGACCGCGCGCGCTCTCCTCTCAGCCCCTTCGCTAGGTAAGGTGCGACAGGATCTCAACACACATAGACTTAATACAGAAAAGCATGGCGACGGCGACGATGAATTGTTCCTTGAAGTGTACCTGTAATCGCTATCGCGATAAAGATATCTTGGTTGGCATACTGTGACGCTGGAACACCCTGCAATTGTTTTACCCACGTCGGGTAGATAAGTATTCACCCAAGTGACATGTAGCGTGGGACCTGTGCGCTACCTCCAACGCGAGCGCACAAACGTCATGCTTTGAGATTGGGGGGACATGCTTTCGTGTAGTCCGTTTTCCTCGGATACGTTAACACCGATGAAGAAGTGATGATCATATTCCCTCTATTGAAAGGGCAAGGGTTATGATCATTTTCATAATTCTCACCCTATCCTCCTTCTTTGAACACCGTCTTATTTTTCTCCGGCCTCAAGAGACCTATAAACATTCAGTGATTTGACTAGAGGAAACGTGAACGACTGACGTTATTAATATTCAAGAGAACCATTCGCGTCAGAATTCCCGTTGTAAAGCGCCCATTCTTGAAACCGTCTTGAAGCTAGCTTCCGTGCACTCAACGGAAGCGATTTTTCTATTCCAACACTGAAGCAAAGCTCCTTTCACTGAACCCACGACCTCGAGTTTAGTAGTAGCCATTCAAATACCATGGCTACTACGTAAAGAAAATAATAATTATAATTGAGCTATTTTTTTTTGAAATTCTGAGGTTGCACGCCATCGCTCAAGACTAAATATTTTCGTTTACCTGTTTCTTAATAGATCATACAACAACCAGATAAACACCTTGTAAGGCTTTTTGTTGAGTCAAGCCACAAAATGTCACAGCTAAACCCCCTTCCCAGGTAGCTGGAAGAAGCTACAGGTCGTATAAATATGCGTTGTATACAAACGATGGCAAATTGTTTCACGAAAATTACCGAACCACAATCAGCATAACTTAGAAGGTGAACAAGTTGCTGACTCGGGGAATGTTGTAGTTGAATGAACGCGACACGAAAGGGAGCGAGAGGGCGGCTTCACAGACGGCAGTAAAATGAAGCGGACAAAGCTAAAAATGAAATCACGTGCAAAAGATATCACAGGCAGCTAAGCACTGTCAGCCGAAGAAATCCGTCACTGGACCAAAGACGAGTCACATATTGTAAGATCATCCTCATCCACTCGCGATTAGAGCGACACTGTTTCCATTAGGGTAAAGATTTATGAGGTTTACTGCGGTTAACCGCGATTTGAACATGGATTTCCCCTTCAAAGCTTTCCCTGTAGGAAAAGTTAACCTAACCCTAAAGCGACACCCGATACGTTTTCGTTGTTTCCTTCAGCGTTCATCCCTGAGATCAGCTGAAAAGGTCCTAAATGCAGCTCAATATCTACCATTACAAACGTTGCAAAAGTGATTTCATTTTGTGCCATATGTGAAAGAAGCGCTTCGTTTGCGCTGTGGTATAACCTATGCCTCACACAGCATCAGGTGAGACTCCTATACGCCGTTTCTTAAAATTTTGTCCCAATAAACGGTGGTGTGCAAGAACGCACAACCTTTATCTGCAAGTTCATTTAGATGCGTCGCATAAAATAAAGCTGAAGTAAGACATATCTTTCAAAAAATTATTTGTTTCTGGCATCACGAGCGTCGTCCTATAACGTCCCAAAAGAGCCCGGCAGGGTTCATGGATCATTAATCGCGCACGAGAGCGCACCCGCAAGCCTGTACGCGTGTGTGTGCGCGTCTGTGTGGTGCGTGCGCGCATGAGGGGCTGCTTTTGTGCAAGCGGGCACTCGTAAATTTTCGTTTGAGGAGAGAAGGTAACACTGCCGCTGTCATGCGTGTCTTTCGCGGCGTTTAAAGAAAGACGAGGTGTCAAGAGTCACCGAATATCGTTCTCAAATCTTAATTCCGGCGTTATGCGTTCTTCGAACCCGCATGCTAAATTGTGGCTGCGCTGTTCACGCTTATAACATAAAACCTGTGGCGAAAACCACGTGGCGAAAACCTGGCACTCAATCTATGTCCCGTGAAAGAAAGAAAGAAAGAAAGAAAGAAAGAAAGAAAGAAAGAAAGAAAGAAAGAAAGAAAGAAAGAAAGAAAGAAAGAAAGAAAGAAAGAAAGAAAGAAAGAAAGAAAGAAAGAAAGCTTACTATAAGCGAAGCGGGTGATGTTCCTCCCGTTTTTCAAACGTCAAGCTTAGCATGCAGCAATATTTTTATGGGGATCGCTTCCCTGTGTCGCTGCCATGTTTGCTGGAAAAGAACCAATAAAAACGGCCGTTCGCCTTCTCTTTACCTCGGACACATTTGTCTTGGTCAAAATGATGGAAGTACCGCGACTAGAGCGCCGAGCAGCGTCAGAGTAGCAGGGATCGAGATTGTTTTCTGTCATTCACCACGTTGTCTACCCACCCTGTCCTGACGTAGATACACGAGAAGGTCGCTGTGGCTAAATGTTAGAGGCAACATTCAAAACAAATGTCAGCAATAACAGAACACATTGCCTGCACTTTTTTTACATAATTTGCTCTTTCCCCGGACACTTCTTAAAGACATGCAGCGTGCTGCTAACCTCAAGGGCCTCGAAGACTCAGTATTATCCAAGTTTTCTAAACATAAACATTTTAGGCATTTATGAGAAGACAACAGGTTTGCAGCATCACGCGATAAAAGGAATACGGAAGCGAAGCCAGCGCTTATAGAGAAGCGAGGTCACTTGAGGTCGTAAACAACGCACAGCACTATGTATTTGCAGTATGTAGCATAGCTAATACCCCTGTCACACGGCACATTTAATGTCATTTGCAGCGAATGTCATTAGGTGTTAATGCCATTTTTGTTGCTGCTACACGGGCATAGCGAATGACATTCACACCTAATGGCATTCGCCCGTTGAATGTGTTCACCGAACTGATTCAGGCGCGACATGTCTACTCTCGTCAACAGGCGCTTGGTAAAAGATTGCGACATCGATATCTTAAAGCATGTTAAAGCAATATGTAAACGATGTTAACGTTCTTATTAAAGGTTGTTGGTAACTTTTCGGTAACTTTTTTACGTACAACGCGATGTTGGAAGCAATTTGTGCAGCTATATTCTCTTTCCCATACTCCGACTTGAAGCTAGCGCCACCTCCTGTCAGCCATGCGGCCATGTTTAGAAACGCTCACTGTTGTTTTGGTGAAGCGACACCGCGGTAGCCGTAGCGATAGTTGCACGCACGTGTTAGATACATATCTGCCAGCCATGGATGCCATGGATGAATCCAGCTGCTACGAATGAAGCCTGACGCTTCATTGTTAGCAGCTGGAGAAGAACTAACGTTCCTATGCACTGGTCCTCATTCATCACGGTCACAAATTCATGAACGCTGCCAGGGTCCTCCATATTGCTGACTGCAGAAGTCCTGAGCGGCTTTGCGCTAGTTTGGATATGTACTAGGATTTCTTTTCTACTGATGCTGTTGTATCGCATCGCAGTATATTTTGAAATAGTCTGACAATGTTTACCATAGTATTACTAACAACAAAGAGAAAATATGTAAATTAAAAGCACGATTTGTAACTTTTTGTTATCACAGCAGCCTGCCGATAGACATTCACATTAATTGCGAACGTCATTTCATATGGCCGTGTAGACCCGGAACGCAAGATCGCAATGACATTCGTTTTGAATGTCATTCGCAGCGAATGACATTGCGTGTGCCGTGTGACAGGGGTATAAGTTTAAATGAAGCGGACGAAGTGACAGCGTGTCGGCCTATCAGGCGGAAATACGATTGTAAAGCGTAAGCGTTTGCGGGTCTGGGTTGAGGGAGCGTCTCGACGGGTATCGGCTCAGCCCGACTGAAAGGGGTGGATTGATTCACTCGACCCACTTTGCGAAATTGGTGTAAACAACGTTAGGTCAAGGCCTTCACGTCTTCTGGACTTAACTCACTCGTTTCGAGCTTCTGTAAACGAAGCCTATGGGCTGGTCTGAGTCTAGCCAACCTGGACAGCTAAACTGAAGAGGGGGTGAAATAAGAAGAAAGTGCGCACAGTCGTAGGCGCAGCGTGTCCTTTAAAAGGCCAAAGTGCGCAGGACGTGTGGCTCGCGCCAGTAACACAACGCAGGTACGGGTGCCTCCACCTTGCGCGAGATACAACTTTTTAGGGCGTCGCTGTTTTCAAGAAACAAGTTTGTAAGTATATTTCGTTTGCTTGTTTGTCTCTGTCGTGAAGGTTGTCGTTGTAGCTGTCACAAACAACAACGCTCGTCCTTCACTACTCAAAGGCTCCGATTATGCGTATACGAGTATGTGGCGCAAAATGGTTGTACTGTGAACGAAAACTGCGAGTACGAAATTAGCTACGCATTACTTATGTGAAACAAGTTTAATCGGAGAGTAAGGTGTGGGTTTGACGGCATAGAGTTCTAAGGACCCTTCTGGGATTTTGCTTGTTGCCCCAGAAGTATGACCTGCGAAGTCGGCGTTAGAACAACAGCGTGTCGCCTGTAATCACGGGATTTAATCAACACTCTGAACGTATGCGTTGAGTCCTGGTTGTATTCCAATGGGGAATTTTATGCGTTGCGCATATAGCTTGTCGTTCGTAAGCGATATCTGTCGTCTACATTTCAGAAAGCCTTTACTAAATGTATGTGCTGCATCGGGGTTGACTAAAATTCCATCCTAAGAACAATTATAGCGTGGGTGATTTTGAACGAGACCGCGCCTGTGTTACGTCACTGAAAGAATTTTTTTATGCAAACTAACTTCGATAAAGCATACAGACATGACCCCTACTGCACATTCAATATAGTCTTGTTACCCACCACGATAGTATATAGTGGTTATAGTGCTCGAATGCTGATCCAAAGGTCGCGAGATGGAATCACCGGCCGTGGCGGCCGCATTTCGATGCAGGCAAAATGCTAGAACCCCATGTACGCAGATTTAGGTGCGCGTTAAAGAACCCCAGGTGGTCGAAATTTTCAGATCTCTCCACGACGGCATCTCTCTCATAATCACATCGTGGTTTTGGGCCGTAAAACCCCAGCAAATATTATAATGGTGTGGTCTTGTTTTCTGTTATTCGGGAGTGACGCACGTTATGGAGACATAAGAGAAAAGGTGCACTACTGAAGAAGCTCAATGAAAATCACTGCGTCAAGGTTCCGATTGTTTGCCGTATACACGCTCCTGTAGAGGCAGCACTTATTGCGATTTCCACGAGGTGCGCCATTTACGCGGAAGTCGGGTCACTTCGGTCAGCTTTGTCGGCCCCTGTGATCAATATCCTGTCGTTACCTCTCTGCATGTCAAGTTGAACAATATCCTGTTTAAAATGAATTTATTTGCTCACTCATGTACATACGTCCCTTGCCTGGTGCCCGTCTAGTCCTCGCTACTGCCACTGTCATCACTGCTTCAGGCTTGATTAGGGAGGACACTCGTGAATCACAAGCCGCCCACCTTATAATCCACGCGCTAAATATGCGCGTAATAAAGCATTTCGCGAAAATTCCTTAAGCTCCCATATCAAGTACACCAAAAAAATGCAGTAACGTTTCTTATGTCTTTTTTTTTATTTTGTGCTGCCAAGTTATGAACATAGCTCTTGCACGAATGAGTACGTGCCATGTGTACGTGGTATATACTCATGTGTACGTGGCATATTTTTACATTAAAAACACCTGTAACTTTGTGAAGGATGGTTGCACAAAGCGCACAACAAACACAACGGCACAAAGCGCATATGTAAAATAGATGCCTAAATAGCTAGGAGAAGTTATTAGAGAGAGAGAAAGAGAAATGAAAACTATTGCGCGACCAGGCTTGAGCCCAAAGGTGGGTGGCCTCCTCAGGGCAGGCAGCCGTGGCTCGCTGCCGCTGCCCGAGCCCTGTCCACATAATATTTTTAACGACAATGAACAGTGGCTTTCAAAACGAGGTTTGTGCACTTGTAGCGTGGCCCTCGAAATGAATGACGACAACGCAACCGATAACAAAGAACCTAAAATGATAGAATGGAATAATGGATGTTGTTAATGCTCGAATGAATTGCAACGTGTCATTCCAGTGCAACAATAGTAAGCAGCGATACGGCGACGTCCTAGAGACAGAATCATTGTCGGCAGTTGCGCAATACAGAGATAGCACTATGCAAAGCGCGCTCTATAAAGCAGAATACAAACGAGAACGAGAGGTTTTGCAACGCACGGCCGGCGCGTGCACACTCACACGTCTATACGCACATTGCTGCAAGGCGAGTGCAGCAATGTGCCCAATTTAACGCAGCTTTGCAAGCTACGTTGCATCACGCATGCTTCCATCGATACACAACGCTGCAACGCTTTATGGCAAAGCACGTTAGACAAATACCACTTTGCACACAAGTTGTCGTGAAGTGGGCAGTGACCTCTGGCGATCAGAATGTCTTTGCTAAACTGACATATAAACCAATAGATGTATCTGGCTGAACAAACATACAGCTGAAAACATCCGATACAAAGGTCCCTAGCACATTCAAGAGGGCGTTCGACATGGTGTTAGGGTATATACAATGCATCTCAATGGAACCTCCGAACTAAGAACACATTCAAACGATGTTTCATTGTTTTCAGCAGATTTAGCTTTAGACTGCTGTAGGTTCGCAGCCCTATTCCTGGACTTCAAATTGCGGTCGCATTTTCAGTTTGCATATGGCAGGAAATCCTTAACTGTAATTCAAGGTCATAATGCTTTAAATACAACATAGCATGAATATTCTAAACTTCATTCCTTCAAATTAACTCCGAACAAGCTACATAATGCGCCAAAAAATATGCCTAATTGCTAATGCTCGACGTCGTACTGTATTTATAGTGAAGCGCGACGACAAAATGCTTTGTTCAGTGTTAATGAACAGCTTCAAGAATGTACAATGTGGAAAGTTTTGAGCATTGTGGAAATGCTTCGAATAGCTCTTGCTCGCAATATATATTAGTTAACACGGAAACTGGTGACATGAGTGCAAGTTCCCCGACCTCCGAGTTGCAAACAGGGTGCTCAAACGATAACGAGGAAATATGGACGGCTGCACGCAACAAGTTGTTTTTTTCTTTTTTTTTAAGAACTGCGTAGTTAAACTAACCGAGGCTGTCGTCCACAAATACTTGCAGAAGCTCAGTGTAAAGATGACAGAGATGTCATTCAGGGATCGCAGCATGCCTGCAGGCTGGCGAGGTAAAGTTTTTATAAGCGCCAGCAGAAACCAAAAAAATACCTCGTTTTGCTTCGTTCAAATAGTTCTAACGCTTACTGAGTTTTCTAACTCAGTACTGTGCTACCTTCAAGCATGATGTTTCTTCACGTCAGTCTACAAGTGAAATTTATCATAATAGAGGACTGGCTTTAAGAACACAAGTACAAGAAGGTGGAAGTGCGCGGCACTAACGTAACGATGACGCTCGTGTTTGTCTCGCTTATGTCTCTTCTTTTCTCCCGGCTGTTCTTCTTTATAAACAATTTTTCTTTCTTTTTTTTTTTGAAATAGACCGTAATATTCAATAGATAACGTTACGTCTCATAATGTTGTGCAATTATTGCTGACTTTGTTATTGCCAGTGAAATTATTCGAAAGAGAATAACCCTACAGTAAAGGTATTACGCGTTATATTGTACCTCGACTAAGCAAAAGTCATCCCGCGGTAAGGCATGTTGTTTGCTTTTGGAAGACTCAGCTTGTGCATTTGCATATATACTGAGTGTTCTTCTAAAGTTTCACTCTCAATATCACCGGTAAATGGCTTTTAAGAGTTAATTATCATCGAGTTTTTAATCACCAACTTTGCACTGTCATAAGCGAGTTCGTATACAAAATTGTCAGTTACCAGAGTTTTCGCAGAAGCGCCAATGAAAATACTATTAGCGGCGATGTGTGTAATATACGTGGAAGGGTATCACCATAAGATCGACAGGTGTATCCATGATTTCAAGATGCGCTCGACAAGAACCAAGGCAAACGAATGACTTGACAGTGAAAGGAGAGAGAGGACATGAATGAAGAATGAAGGGATGCCAACCAGAGAATGGTCTGGTTGGGTACGCTACATTTGGGAAAGGGAAAAGAGAAGTAGGAAGAAGAGAGAGACAGGGGAAGAGCGAGAACGCGTGCTCGCGCGCATTCCGAGGGAAGGGCCCCTTGGTATGAGCAGGGGTGAGTATACGGTCGGGCTTTCACCAGTTTCACAATTCGTGGCGATGGAAGCTGGCGGATCATGAACGCTGAAGCGATACGCGAAAGGCAAGACACGCGGAAACAGACGCAACGCCAAAAAGCGCGAGCTTGCAGGCACGTGGCATGACTCGGAGACCAACGAGCGGCCATAGAAAGCAGCTTGTCAACGACCTGCTCAGTCCACTTTTATCCACCATCAATTTGCGCTGATTGCACAATCAGGCTGCGTTGTAGTACCTCATGCGTCGATATATATACATACTGCCTCGAGCGGCGATTCATCGCGTGAGGAAGCAAAGAAAGCAATCCCGGCAAATGGGAAGGCGGGACAGTCCTTTCAAGCTTCTGACCTCATTACCATCCGCTTGTTGGCTTAGGCGGCAGAGTCTTCGTTCGCACCCTCCGCGGCCACCGTCTCCGGGCCTGCGAAGCGTGGTGCCCACGGGAAGACAACGGGCCGCGACTGCAGTGTGTCGGCTCACGCAATCGCAAGCTGTCTTCCAGTTCGCGCCTTAATTAATGCAGCGGGTCCTCGGGCCGCCGGAGATAAAAAATTAAGAAGCCACGGTCATGCGTCAGTAATTAAATTGCCCTGGCCGTCAGAGACGGCACGCGCACTGCATAGAGACAGTGGCCAGTTGAAGCAGTTTTGTCGCTAATTCACTCTGTCGTCCTCCTCCAGGCATAACTGGAGCACCCGCCCCGGTTTTTATAGGTCGCACAGCAAGCGTGTCACGTTTAATGTTGTAATGAATGGCATTAGACGCGTGATTTCACGGCGGTATGTGTGCGCAGTCCTTGCAAATGTAGTTCACAGAGAGCGGTGGTTTTCTTTTGCAGCGTTTCACTTACGAAGACTTCTTGCGTGCGGTAAGCGTTCACTAAACACCTTGTAACAGCAGGGGACTATGACAATTACTAAAATCGAGGGAAATTGGGGAAGCACTGAACAAGGGCTCGTGCCGGCTTCGACTGGTGAAGTTTAGAGCAGCCCGAAATCGTGTAATTATTTTAAGCGCCGTTAAATTACACGTTGAAAAAAACAAAAAAAAGGGCTATGTGCGTATTCCTTGCTCAAACATCAATAATATAGGTCGAAGCAAGCCGAACAACCTTTAAAACAATCATAACAACGAGAGCCACCGAGAGACCCGACTTTTGATTCGTATAGTAATTTAGGACCAGTTTTCTTAGATCCGTCTAGCTCAAGAAAGTGCGCTAGCAAATGAGAGAGTGAGAGAGAGAGGTGGATTGAAGGCAGAGAGGTTAACCAGACGCTGATGTCCGGTTTGCTACCCTGCAAGGGGTTGGGGAAATAGCGTTTGGAAAGAGCATGAAGAGAGAGAGAGAAAATAAAGTCAGGCAGAACCTCATTTGGGAGTTGTCTAAGTGATGCGTAAGCGTAGACCTTTATAGTAGGTTGCAGCCTTCCCTAGGATGTTGTTTTCGGGTGGCGTCGGCATGGCGTCTTTCATCTTCTTTCTAGCGTTCGTCAGCGTCTGGAACGGCCACAGAAGGCACTTCCCGCGACCACAGAAACGCGTGTTTGACATCAAATTCTCGCATGTTCGGAATTTTCCTGATAACAAGAACAATAACAAGAACACGTGCTGAAAGCTACTAATAGTATAAGTGAGAGGACGTACCCCGTGATACGCCGAAGAAACGGGGACCCTAAAGGGCCGGGGCGAATGTCCACTCGTTCCGACACGCCGGAACAAATTATGCAGCTAAAGGGAAGTCTGACACGAAATAAGGTCCGTTCCATTGTAGAAAGGAAGCAAGACAATTTAAAGGAACCATAATGCAACTGGGAGAGAATGCGACCCTAAATGAGGGGTCGTTAGTGACAATTGTCGATCACCTTGGTTACGCTTTTCGCTTTGTAAATTCTTTCGCTTCGACGAGGCGAGTAGAAACGAGTGCATGTCCGTTCTTTTGCCCTGATTTTAGAAAGGAGAGAAAAGACTCGTGCAAGAAGGAACAGGAAAGAATGAAAACAATTTGCGGAAATCCGGAGAGCTGGGGCCGAAATAAAATATTTAAAATATATAAAAGTGAGAGGATGAAAAGAACAGGATGAGGGTTGATTAAGAGAACAGGCAGTAGAACACGGTAATGAGTATATAATGTTATGGCCGAATGGCCCGTTCACAGACGCGGTCTAACCCGCGTTGCACGTAAATTTCGATAGCGCGGGGATGTTCCGCTTCGTTGACCCCGGTAAGATGCCTTCAGTCAACCAATTTGTACTAATGAAGGGACCAATGCCTGCTGTTCACAGGACTATATGAATGACAAATAACGATTATGTTCTCCACCATATCGGCCGCTCCACAAATCACTTTGGAGAGTTCCCGCGTCGGATACGGACTATAGATATTACTGTGGTAGAGCGACAGCTAACTTTAACCAGCGCACGTTTCGGTGGGTTCCACGACACTGCGGCTCACACTGAAACGTGCTCCCCTATGAGGAGACAAAGATGACCCTCAATTATCTCCATTCGCGTGCCCGTCCGCTTTTATCGGCCAAGGACTAATGCTCTAGCTAGTGTACGCACTGCCTACCGCACGAAAACACCGGAGCATACTGAGTGCTGCCGCCAACTTACGGTCATCGGCGCCTTCAGGGACTGCACCGAAGCATATGCAAGTGAAGTTACTGCCCACCATCAGAAGATGTAATGCAAGCTTGCTGAATAGATTACAGATAGGTGTGGCGCAGGGGCGTAGCGAAGGGGGGGGGGGGGGGCTTATGGGGCTTCAGCCCCCCTCCCGAAATTTTTCGTGCTCTCATACACCACCGACCAGGGGCGTCACCCGGGGGGGGGGGGGGGGGATTTATTGGGCTTGAAATTTTATTTATGGGGCCCTCCTTGAAATTTTTTTTCATTCTATGATACACCGCCGTCCGAAATAACCACCTTCACCGAAAACCACCCAGGATGTCGTCTAAAATGATTTTTTTTCGAGCACGACAATGCCATGGACAGTTGAAAAGTTCTGGATGGTGGCTTTTTTTTCAAGATATTTTTCAACCATGCTGTTTGTGAAACAGGGCATCACTCTTTTTTTTTTTTGAACAATAAAAAGAAAATTGACTCTGGTCAGATTATTCCTATTTTTACCTTACTTTCACGCAGCCGGCGTCTGCCATTGTGTTCTTCCTAACCTAGAAGGTCTACAAGGCGACGCACGTTTAAGTACATTAATTTTTTTAGGACTAACGTTTCCGGGTCTAACAGTTACTCTCGATGCAGTTACTTACATCATACAAAACATCTACAGCTAACTTCTCCTTGGATTCCTCCACCAGGCTACATGTTTAAGTCTATGAAAGATTTGAAGCAGAAACAAAAGTTTCAGGTGGCTTGGCTGGATAGGTACCGATGGCTTAGCTACTCAAAGCTTCAAGAGGGTGCGTTTTGCCGAGTGTGTGTCCTTTTTAGCAGAAGTGAGGTTGGCAAGGGCCAGCATGCGCGCACTGGGGCCCTCGTATCCAAGCCATTTCAAAAGTGGAAGCACGCCCTCGAAGTCTTCGGTGCACATGAAGCCACTAAATATCACACTGACGCTCAGCTGGTAGCCGATAATTTTCTTCAAACCTTCTCAGGATGTGTTCCCAGCGTTGTTTATCAACTGGACCATGACAGGCAAATTCACATAAGAGAGAACCGAAGGAAGTTACAGCCTATTGTTGAGACAGTTATCTTTTGCGTACGGGAGGGTCTGGCTCTCCGTGGCCATAAAGAGAGTGGTCCCATGGATTCAAGCACAGCCTCCTCTACAAATACAGGCAAATTCAGAGCACTGCTTCGCATGCGAGCGGATTGTGGCGACACAGATCTAAAAAAGCATTTGGAAAGTTGCCCAAATAATGCCTCGTATTTAAGTCCAGATGTACAAAACCAGATTATAGAAATCTCTGCTGCAATTATCAAGGAAAGCCTAGTCGCAAAAGTAAACGCTGCAGGCTGCTTCTCCATACTTGCTGATGAAACGATGGATATTGCTGGTGTCGAGCAGCTAACTGTTTGTGCAAGGTACCTTAATAAGGATGCGAACGAAATCGAAGAAGTGTTCATAGCCTTTGTGCCAATTCACGACCAAAGTGGCCGGGCCCTCGCCGACACCATCATAAGGTTCCTTATAGACATGGGAATTAACATCCAGCATCTCCGTGGTCAAGGCTACGATGGTGCAAGCTCGATGGCCGGCAGAACGAGTGGTGTTCAAGCTGCTGTTCGTGAGAAATATCCAGCCGCACTCTACACTCACTGCGCGCCACTCCCTTAATCTAGTTCTGTGTACGGCATGCCCCATAAGAGACATCCGAAACTTTTTTGGGACTCTAAAGGCGACGTCAGTCTTTTTCCGTAAATCTTCTAGGTGCTCACACGTTTTGCAAAAAATGATAAGTTTGAGCTGCCCGGAGTCTACAAGGCAGCGCCTTTTGGGACTATGCGAAACGCGCAGGGTCGAGAAGCACGATTCAGTGCTTTCATTTGTGAGCTCTTTGAGCCGTTGATCGCAGCACTAGAGGAGATTAAGTTTAACGGAAATGGCGAAAGTCCAGTGCAGGCAAACAGTCTAATGTTGGCACTCTTGTCACCAGCGTTCCTGGTAAGCCTGCTTGTGGCGGAGCACGCGCTATAGCACTGACTTTGCCACTGTCAAAGAAGCTGCAGACGAGGAGTATCGACATGAGCGCTGCCATTGACGACATAGAAGCGGTACAGCAGACAATTGAAAATGACCGCAAGAACGCGAATGCTTCTTTCTCAAAAATATTAGCGCAAGTGCAGGCATTAGCAGAAAAAATGAATGTGGAGATCACCAGCCGTCGAGCCGGTGTCCGGAAGCAAAACCTTGGGAGCAATGTATTCGAAAGCGCGGAAGAATATTTTCGCAGAACGCTGTTCATTCCGTTCATGGACCACGTACTAGCCCAGTTATGCGTTCGAAAAGCACAGGGCGCTTCTAAAGGACTTTTCAGTAATTGGACCATCCGCAATACCACCAATGCAAGATGATCGGGAGAAAGGAGCAGAAAATCTCCTGGCCGTTTTTGCGCATGACGTCGAAACGACGGCTGCTTTGGGAGAACTGCGACTATGGTGGACAAAGTGGGCGAACAAAGCAGCAAACCAGCGCCCCATAACAGGAACCGATGTCCTATCTCATTGCGACAGCAGGTTCTATCCGAATGTGTACAAGCTACTCCAGATTCTAGTCACCCTTCCAGTGACCACTGCCGTTTTCAAGCATGAGGTTACTTAAGAACTACTTACGCTCCATGATGTCCGAGGAACGCATGGTTGGCCTGGCACTTCTGTACGCCCACAGAAATGTCGGCATCAGCGTGTCGGAAGTCATTGACCGCTTCGCTAAGCTTCCTCGCCGGCTCAACTTTGTGCTTTGATACCGAGCAGGACAAAAATCAGCGCGAAAGAACGGAAAAGGCACTGCTGTTCCAGAGTTCAGATCAATGAGCCCATAATTCTGACGCAACATTATTGTTCACCACCTTTTAAAGCCGTGAGGATTTTGTACCTTTTAGCAGTTAACATCGTGACCCAATATAACAATACGAATACGGGCATCAGGTGGACATTAGCGGCCAATCGACAGCTTCATCTTGTTCACTGAGAGGTCGGCATACGCGGCGTTACCAAACAAATTCAGCTATTGGGAAGCCGTACCAGCGGCATTGTTTGTTACAGTCATTTGTCCTTTTTGTTCTTCGTTGCTTTTTGAACTAGAAACGACAACCCTCCTTTTATATTGAGTGCAGAAATAGTGGTTTGCACTTTTAAAACAGTTTTAAAATAGTTTCTTTCGTTATTTCTGCGCTCTTCCTATATAACATGGTGCGTCCGAGACAGCAGCTTGGTCCTAGGACATGTCAGTTTCTGTGATTGTGCAGCATGTTCTTTTGCCTTATTTTGGACATTATGTATAGTGATCATTGCTTATTTCCGTATATTGAATGCATATTTAAATGTACATTTGTGATGTTTTGTGTAAGCATACTGCGCACTGTTTCCGGTGACTTGTGTTTCGCCCGTATTCGAGGTGTACTTTCCCACGCTCGTGTTTTCCTGGCCGCATCATTTGTGCAAAAAGATGAACATTTTGCGTAAACAATCTCCATTAAAATATTGGATCTCATCCTGGTTATTTTGTGGACTTCATTTTTTCGTTATCAGGCGCGTCTTCAGTTTAAACCTGATGCAGTTCCAAAGTTTAAGTGGTATTTACCGTACCTCGTGCACAAAAGAAATAAAAAAATTGAGAAGATTGAAGACAGTTATTCCTGGAAAGAGTCCCAAAACCACGATATGATTATGAGAGACGCCGTAGTGGAGGGCTCCGGAAATTTCGACCACCTGGGGTTCTTTAACGTGCACCTAAATCTAAGTACACGGGCCTCAGACATTTTCGCCTCCATCGAAAATGCAGCCGCCGCGGCCGGGATTCGATCCCGTGACCTTCGGGTCAGCAGTCGAGCGCCATAACCACTAGACCACCGTGGCGGGGCTCCCAGCAACATAAAGGTATATGCAAAAAAGAGACTGTTGGGCCGCATTTATTCTTACTTACAATCGTTGTCAACGGGCGCCGCGAGGACCGCTCAAGCGTTGTTGGAAAAATTTTTCATAACAATCACCGAAATACGTGCGTGTCAACGCACTTTCGCATGATTACATAGAATTACGACTCCGTGTTCTCGGATAAATCCGAAAAAAATCCGATAAACACTCACCGGTAAAATGTTTGGCAATTCGGATTTATCCGATACGCTCCTATTTTAGCGGCCAACGTGACCCTGTTCCGATGTTAATAATTAACAATTGTTGGGGTTGGACGTCCCAAAACCACGATATGATTACAAGGGACGCCGTAGTGGAGGGCTCCGGAATTTTCGACCACCTGGGGTACTTCAACGTGCACCTTGATCTAAGTAGAAGGGCCTCAAGCATTTTCGCCTCGATCGAAATGTGGCCGCCACGGCCGGCATTCGATCCCGCGACCTTCCAGTCAGCAGTCGAGCACCATAACCACTAAAACACCAAGGCGGGTATTACCCTGTTCCGTTCTTTATAGAAAGAACCCACATTTAACAAAGGGCTTGTCGCACACGGAGCGAGAGACGTCAACGTATATCATGTATCGCCATAACTTTCTTTTTTTTCTTTTTTTTATTGCGATAGCAATTATATGGACAGTCTCGGCTGAATTATGCCGTCGCCGTCGCCGTCATGCACCGTATATGTATAAGTATGTATATATATATGAAAGCCCCAAAGAAAAATAATTCAGAAAAATGCTTCCGAAGCGCGGAATCGAACCACGGACCTCTTGCTCCGCAACGGTCTTGAGTCCAGGTGACGGAGCTTGACTTCCATACTACGTCGTTGAGCTTGGTATGATGGGCAGTGGCATAGAATGAAAGAAGATCTTGGGACCTTGGCCTACGGTCTCGCATACGCGCAAGGCCACGAAAGCTCTCTTGTGCTTCTTGAGAACCACCGGGCAGTGGCATAGAATGAAAGATCTTGGGACCTTGGCCTACGGTCTCGCATACGCGCAAGGCCACGAAAGCTCTCTTGTGCTTCTTGAGGACCACCGGGCAGTGGCATAGAATGAAAGAAGATCTTGGGACCTTGGCCTACGGTCTCACATACGCGCAAGGCCACGAAAGCTCTCTTGTGCTTCTTGAGGACCACCGGGCAGTGGCATAGAATGAAAGAAGATCTTGGGACCTTGGCCTACGGTCTCGCATACGCGCAAGGCCACGAAAGCTCTCTTGTGCTTCTTGAGGACCACCGGGCAGTGGCATAGAATGAAAGAAGATCTTGGGACCTTGGCCTACGGTCTCGCATACGCGCAAGGCCACGAAAGCTCTCTTGTGCTTCTTGAGGACCACCGGGCAGTGGCATAGAATGAAAGAAGATCTTGGGACCTTGGCCTACCGTCTCGCATACGCGCAAGGCCACTAAAGCTCTCTTGTGCTTCTTGAGGACCACCGGGCAGTGGCATAGAATGAAAGAAGATCTTGGGACCTTGGCCTACGGTCTCGCATACGCGCAAGGCCACGAAAGCTCTCTTGTGCTTCTTGAGGACCACCGGGCAGTGGCATAGAATGAAAGAAGATCTTGGGACCTTGGCCTACGGTCTCGCATACGCGCAAGGCCACGAAAGCCCTCTTGTGCTTCTTGAGGACCACCGGGCAGTGGCATAGAATAAAGAAGATCTTGGGACCTTGGCCTACGGTCTCGCATACGCGCAAGGCCACGAAAGCTCTCTTGTGCTTCTTGAGGACCACCGGGCAGTGGCATAGAACGAAAGAAGATCTTGGGACCTTGGCCTACGGTCTCGCATACGCGCAAGGCCACGAAAGCTCTCTTGTGCTTCTTGAGGACCACCGGGCAGTGGCATAAAATGAAAGAAGATCTTGGGACCTTGGCCTACGGTCTCGCATACGCGCAAGGCCACGAAAGCTCTCTTGTGCTTCTTGAGGACCACCGGGCAGTGGCATAGAATGAAAGAAGATCTTGGGACCTTGGCCTACGGTCTCGCATACGCGCAAGGCCACGAAAGCTCTCTTGTGCTTCTTGAGGACCACCGGGCAGTGGCATAGAATGAAAGAAGATCTTGGGACCTTGGCCTACGGTCTCGCATACGCGCAAGGCCACGAAAGCTCTCTTGTGCTTCTTGAGGACCACCGGGCAGTGGCATAGAATGAAAGAAGATCTTGGGACCTTGGCCTACGGTCTCGCATACGCGCAAGGCCACGAAAGCTCTCTTGTGCTTCTTGAGGACCACCGGGCAGTGGCATAGAATGAAAGAAGATCTTGGGACCTTGGCCTACGGTCTCGCATACGCGCAAGGCCACGAAAGCTCTCTTGTGCTTCTTGAGGACCACCGGGCAGTGGCATAGAATGAAAGAAGATCTTGGGACCTTGGCCTACGGTCTCGCATACGCGCAAGGCCACGAAAGCCCTCTTGTGCTTCTTGAGGACCACCGGGCAGTGGCATAGAATGAAAGAAGATCTTGGGACCTTGGCCTACGGTCTCGCATACGCGCAAGGCCACGAAAGCTCTCTTGTGCTTCTTGAGGACCACCGGGCAGTGGCATAGAACGAAAGAAGATCTTGGGACCTTGGCCTACGGTCTCGCATACGCGCAAGGCCACGAAAGCTCTCTTGTGCTTCTTGAGGACCACCGGGCAGTGGCATAGAATGAAAGAAGATCTTGGGACCTTGGCCTACGGTCTCGCATACGCGCAAGGCCACGAAAGCTCTCTTGTGCTTCTTGAGGACCACCGGGCAGTGGCATAGAATGAAAGAAGATCTTGGGACCTTGGCCTACGGTCTCGCATACGCGCAAGGCCACGAAAGCCCTCTTGTGCTTCTTGAGGACCACCGGGCTTCACGAGCGCCTGTGAACTAACAGTGCGAGTTCGTGTTGTGTAGTTCATCCATCCCTTTCTTACTCTTCTTTCTTCTTTACCCTTTCTTTTCTATTATTTACTCTTCCCCCACCCCAAGTGCAGGGTAGCCAACCGAGCCAAAGCTTGGTTAATCTCCCTGCCTTTCCTCTTCGTATCTCTCTCTCTCTCTCTCTTGCTCCGCGGCGAGTGCGCTAACCACTACTCCACGAAATGCAGATACTCCACGTAGCTAACGGCGAGTGTTATATACACAGCCTTTACCGCTGGACGGACTCAGAGACGGTAGGCGCTTATAAGCGTTTCTTCATTACCAGCGAGATGGCGCTAGGAGCGCGACGGGTGCATTTAAAAGTCGTCAGCGAGCTCGCTCGCTTCTTATACTTGCGCAGGGAGAACCATGCCCTTCCGCTGTCTGCTCGCGCGGTTTTCTTGTGGTGAGGGGAAGAGGGATGTTTCATGCTTTCAGCGTGATGTCCGCGCTCATGTTACGGAGTGTACGAAAGTCACTCGAGCTCAAGGGACGCCGCTAAACGAACAAAGAGAAGATGAGCGCGAACTATCAAGTGTCACAGCTCGACACTTGAAGCACGCTAGTTTCCTTCGCTGCTTCGACCGCCTTTGCAACAGGAGAGGAGCGCTGTTCGAACTGAGAGTATCCATTGGCGAGCCTCACTTCGTATAGGCTTCCCAAGCAACGCTTAGCGGCGCTGCTGCTCTTGACAGGCAGCGCCATCTCTGGCAGAAAAAGAGAAACTGGGGCGTGATCAGCGAGCGCTTTCCCTTCTCGCCACCGCGTTGCCGCTCGCTTCCGTGCACGTGCAGAGCTCTCGCGGTGCACTTGCGGCGTCTCACAATGTACCGCGTGCAGTGCGGCTTCAAAAGGATCTTCAAGCTTGACTGGCACTTCCGCAAAGCGAACTTGATAAAATGAGGAAAGCTCGTCAATCACGTTAACGGTGAAGAGCAGACGATCGACGACAACCACGCCCGACTCAAAGCGAAATGCATTTCCCAAGTCGCGGTTACACCGTGTAGGACGTATACCTCGAGGTAAGTCTCATTCTGTCATGTTAAAGATGAATAATGGTCCACATGCACTCCGAAATGAAGCCGTACACGCTATCGATGTTCTGCGGCGTGGACTACGAATCATATGATTGTTGTTTTGATATGGCATGCTTACAGTAGCAGCCGTGTACTTTCGTGAACAAACGTTTGCGGCGTGCGAAAAAAAGATTATACGGCCATGGCACTGCTTCCTGAGAAGGTTAGAGTCAAGTCCTCCGTGCCGCTGGAGAATCACCCGCCGATTAAGACGCGAGGCAGCTAGCTGAGCTTCAACCACTGTGAAGCAAGATGAACTGCTCGCCTCGTTTTTTCGGCTCTCGCGTCATGCTTGCAGTCTCTTTTTATGATACCGACTTGACAGGCGTATAAAACCTGTTGCGTGAACGCGGCTAGAAAATCGCACAAAGTCAGAAGGTGGTTAATTCAAGGTTGCACTTGCAAAGCATGTATGAAGTGCCAGTTATATTTAGCGGCTTAAATATATATCACACCAATAAAGTGACAAAAACAAAGCAAACCTGCAGAACGATGTCAAAGCTTGCTGAAAATGCACAGACGTCCGTTCCAGCGTGATAAAGCAGCCTTCCCGACGCGTGAAATGCAGGCGCCGAACTTCTGACAATGTGCGGAGTTCAGTTGAATTCAACCAACCGCGCAACGCTAACGGTATAACGCGAATGTGAACGTTCAACAACGACGGGTAGGTCTCACGAGCACGGGGAATCAAAACACAAAGTTGCTTCACCTACAACCGCAACTGGACTTTAACAATGCGAGAAGACAGCGAGTAATCATTACTGTAGTCGCTGCGTGCATGCGCCCCGTTACTTACCGATTCAGGTAGTCGGAACGAACGAAAGCGATGAACTCAGCCAAAATAGAAGGCGAGACAACGCTGTCAGCTATCCACGCTTGCCGCCTTTATTTCTCGTGCGACACGCCCGGGAACCGATACAGTTTAACACGTGAATCGTGTGCCTTGTCTGCACTGTTGTGGCTGGCCACTAAACCGCAATACTTCGGACCACGCTTGCGCTTCCGCGGGGTCGCTTCTGCCATCGTGGAAATGCGCAGCTTCGCACAGCAAGCCTCTCGGTTCAACGTGCCGAGCTGACGGCCCCACAGTTACCCGCACCGAGAGAAGAACGCGAGCGCACGTGCGCTACCGCTACCGTGAAAGGGGCTGAGTCGGCCGCGCGACGGTTCAGTGTTTTCCGACAGAGCCGCAGCGCGGCTGGCGCGGCGCTGTCGTCGCGCCGCAAACTTGAGCTTGGGTTCCCTATAGCATTAGTTTCTTGCTATCGCATTCACTGCTTCGCCCTTGCGGCGAAACTGTGACTTTTTTTTTTGCACGCGTCGTGATGCCTGGCATTCTTTTTTTTTTTTTGCTTTGGTTGTGTTTTGATCTTGTGATATTTCTTTTATGTTTATATTTTTTGCCGCTAATATTGTATAACCTGCTGCGTTTATCTCAGTTCATTTTTCTTATTTATTGCTTCAATTTTGTTTCGATTTATTTATTTAGGTTTTGTCAGATTTCATTCATTTTAGTTTTAGTTCGTTTTGTCGTGTTCTTATGCTAAATTTGTTGTTTGCAGCTAACGTTTTACAATGGAGCACGCTTTGTTTCATTGTAATGTAGTTTATATTGTTAACCCGCTCCCCTCTATAATGCCTTGGCGATTGAGGGTACTGAAAATAAATAAATAAATAAATAAATAAATAAATAAGTAAATAAATAAATAAATAAATAAATAAGTAAATAAATAAGTAAATAAATAAATAAATAAATAAACGTACGTACGTAGGGCCCCCCGGAGTGCGAGACGGGATCTTGATATTGTCGTCAGGATTAAACCCTATTACGTGCCCCTGGCGGCACTGGGGCGCGCCAGACGACATCGAATATACAGACCTCGTAAAGCATGCTTGCGTCTATCACAACCAGCTTTAAGGTTGTAATACGCACAAACGTAGTTGTTTTGTATTCAATTATTTGTGCTTGTTCGTATACATGTGTTTGTGTGTTCAAACTTTCCAGACAACTAAAATAGGCTTTGTGTGTTCTGATGTTTTCATGCTCAGATATCATGTCATCTAAGACATTGTAGTATTGAGAATAATGGAAAATTCAACTATGAATTTTGGAGAATAGGGGATTTACGAAAAATAAATTCCAATAAACCCCAAATTTCTGCAAAAAAAAGTCACAGTTTCGCCGCAAGGGCGAAGCAGTGAATGCGATAGCAAGAAACTAATGCTATACGAACTGAGGCTCCCCAATGGATACTCTCAGTTTGAACAGCGCTCCTGTTGCAAAGCGTGCTTCAAGTGTCGAGTTGTGACACTTGATAGTTTGCGCTCATCTTCTGCTTGTTCGTTTAGCGGCGTCCCTTGAGCTCGAGTGTCTTTCGTACGCTCCGTAACCTGAGCGCGGACATCACGGTGAAAGCGTGAAACATCCCTCTTCCCCTCAGCACGAGAAAACCGCGCGAGCAGACAGTGGAAGGGCAAGGTTCTCCCTGCGCAAGTATAAGAAGAAGCGAGCGAGCTCGCCGACGACTTTTAAATGCGCCCGTCGCGCCCCTAGCGCCATCTCGCTGCTAATGAAGAAACGCTTATAAGCGCAGCCGTCTCTGAGTCCGTCCAGCGGTAAAGGGTGTGTATATAACGCTCGCCGTTAGCTACGTGAAGGACCTGCGTTTCGTGGCCTAGTGGTTAGCGCCACTCGCTGCGGAGCAAGAGGTCCCTAGTTCGATTCCGTGCTTCGGAAGCATTTTTCTGAATTATTTTTCTTTGGTGCTTTTATATATATATATACATACTTATACATATACGGTGCATGACGGTGACGGCGACGGCAAAATTCAGCCGAGACTGTCCATATAATTGCTATCGCAATAAAAAAAAGCTCCGAAGAACACCCTCCGAATTTCAAGAAAAATAAACTCCGAAAACACAGAGCCCTGCGTATAATGGATATGTTCAGGGCTCTTTCATTTAGACAGGAAACGTCGTTATTTTTTTTTTTTCGACATTGCGGAAATAGAACTTTATGTTGATACACGTCTGGGCTTGCCGTAAGACCTAGTGAAAGCCATGAACTCGCAGTTTTCACAAGAAAGATAAAATTACAACGAATTTAATTCTAACACGGCCACGCGTACCCGTTTATCTTTTTTCACCGTGGCCGTCCGTCACGAGCTAAAACTATAACACGCGTTATCACACGGCGCAGTCCACGCCATGACATACCGGAACCTTCTCGCGTGTTTTCGATGATTTTGATCACCGCATGCGCGGCTCAGATTGTGGAGTACGTACTGAAATTTACGCAAGCACCTGATATTATTATGCAAGGATGTACCGGGACTCGTGTATAAATAACCGACGCATTAGATGTGTAAATCCGATTTGCGACGGCCAACGACTGCGCACGCGCAGTCATTGCACTACCCTCGTATTCTAGAACGTCCCTTCACTCGGCGCTCCACCTTGACTCGAGAATGTCCATGGCAGATCCAGCTTTCGGCAGGAATGTTCGCTGTATGTGGGGGATAGCCGTCATTTTCAGTCGAGCACCATGCTCAGCTCGGTCAAGTGAAGGGTGCAGGCATGCTTGAGAACACGGGGGTTACGTTGCCCTACACTGCGCTCTACCGTTAAACATTATACAGGGTGTTTTTTTTACGCAATACAGATTTTTAATAAAATTCTATGACAGCCAGGGTCCTTTCGTTTTTGCACATGAACTCTATGTCGAGGCGAAAATACTCTTCCTCAGCTAAATTGACATTGACGTTACAAATTAACAAAAAGTCATTAATTAAATTGTTAATTATTGACTTGAGGGCAGTTGTTTATTTAGAAAACTGTAGCGAGTGCCAATTTAAATCGCGAAAGTTGCACGTAATTAGAGATATCCATCATCGAATTTTAAGGCCGATACCGAAACTGACCACGCCCGGCGCCCAGGAAACGCAACCACTCTGTTACGTCAGACCGGAACTACCCCCGACAAGGAAGTGACGAAATTCAAATCAAGGCGCGCCAAAGCAGAATATTTTCAGGAATATAGGCAACGATTCTGAAATACACAAGTAAACAGCTTATTGTTTGCGTGGGATGTGTGGTGCTTATCTGTGTCTTTCTTAAACTCTAAACAGGCGCGAAAGTCTATTTCGCCTGTCTGCAAGAAGCGCCGCAGCGGCTGCCCCCGAGTGTTATATGCTTCGCACGGGAAAGAAAAGTTTGATATCGCGTTACTTCTCTCTCTCTCTCTTTCTTTTTTTTTTTTTTTTTGCACAGCTCGAAAGAAAAAGATGGAGCACCAAACACCACATGCGAAGGTAAGGCGATCTGCTGGCGCAGCTGAGATGACTTGCCGCTTTTCACGAAAAGATACGACCCGGACGCGCCTTCATTTAAATTTCGTCACTTCCTTGTCAGGTGTAGTTTCGATCTGCGTAACCCAGTGGTCGCGTTTATTGCGCGCCGGGCGCGATCAGTTTCGGTATCGGCCTTGAAATTCGATGAAGAATATCTCTAATTACAGTGCAACTTTCGCGATTTCCTAAAAGAATGGGTATGCCATAAATGGGCATCCACTACAACTTTATAATGTAAGCACCTGCCCCCAACTCAATAATTAAAAAGTTAATTAACAAGCGTTTGTTAATTAGTCGCATCAGCGTCGTTTTACCTTGACCGCTGGATTAGTGGGCCTCACCACCGCTCATTACTGGACTTCATACACGAAGCAAATTTGGATGCGTATTTCTCAATCATTAATTATTATGACTAAGGGCAGACTTTCGAAAATAAAAAAAAATTGAGGCAAAGTATTTCCGAATGGACGTGGAGTTCGTGCGCGAAAACGATAAGACCCTTTCTGTCATGGGATTTTTATAAAAAAATCTGTATTTTCTAAAAAATAAAAAACCGCATATAATAGGTATGAAGAAAACGAAAGGTTTACTAAGGCAGCATAATATATGTGGTCTACATCTCCACTCAATAGCGGTTCATTACCTTAGATGCACACACTAAATCCCGTGGCAAAGAATATAGTTATAATAATAATTGTTGAGGTTTAACGTACCAAAACTACGAGATGATTATGAGGGCCGCCGCACTGGAGGGCTCCGCCCGGCCGCATTTTCGATGGAGGAGAAAATGCTGGAGACCCGTGTACTTAGATTTAGGTGCCCGTTAAAAAAACCCACGTGGTCAAAATTTCCGAAACCCTCCACCACGGCGTCCCTCATAATCATATCGTGGTTTTAGGACGTTAAAATCCAACAGTTGTTGTTAATTATTATTGGAGGGCTCCGGAAATTTCGACCACCTGGGGTTCTTTAACGAATAGAAAGAATGCAAACCTTCCGTGAAACTAGCTTCGTACTCACAAAACCAAGATACTGGAAGCAATATCGACAGATTTGCAGCATGCGAACGCTCATTAGCTGCTAGCCCTCCTCCTGCGTATAATGAGACCCAGGACTACCACGTATACACTGCAGGATTGATCAAACAACAAAGATAAGTATGTTATCACCCTTTTCGCGTTCCGCGCTATGAAAATAAGCGGCTACGCAGGTCGCTCTCTAGTATGCATGGTAGAACATTGCCCGCCGGGCGTAGCTTTATTTGCACGCGCATATAGCTCGATCTAAGAAAACCAGAAAAATAAGACAAATTCCCCCATTAACGCGCGCTAACTACTCTAGCAGCGTGCTTACTGCAAATCGGTGTGTATGCGTGCAGGTCCCTGCGGCGTGAACTCCTTATTCCGAGTAGGACCTTCTAATTTACGATGGTGGAATATTTTCGCCATTACGTGTCTGGGCGCGGATGTAGTTATCATTTACAATACAAAGAAGATGTCATTTTAGGCACGCAAGCGCTTATTTGGACAAAGTAGACGAGTCCGTCGAGTCTATATATATGTAACACCTGTCGTACGTGTTGCAACAGTTAGGGTATTGCGCCATCGCCTATTATTTTCAGCAACCTTCATCAACCTCTCACTATCGTGGTTTAACGCTCCAAAGCGCTTCAGGCTACGAGAGACGCCGTAGTGGAGGGCTTCGGATAATTTCGACCACCCGGGGTTCTTCGACGTGCACTGGCATCGCGCAGTACACGAGCCTCTGGTATTTGGCCCCCATCGAAATGCGACCGCAGCGGCCGGGATCGAATCCGCGGCTTGCGTGACAGCAGCCGAGCACGACTGAGCCACCGCGGCAGCTGCTGTTATATGAATCGTCTTGTCATGCCGTGATTCTCACTGTCCTGTTAGCAGCTGCAAATATAGCGAGTTTAGTGACGGACATGTTCGATTCTGACGATTTCGGTAGCATAGGCGGCTTTAGCCTTCAACTTAAACTGCATGTTTATGAGTTCGCTGCAAGAATAATACGCGGTCAGAAACAAACGGACACAGCTAATGATGCGAAATCGTATATACAGTTATCTCGCAAAGCAAAGGCAAGACACAGACCCATCACTATATCGACGCTCTGCTCAGACGCTACCGGTCTCTACCGTCAAGAATGAGTTTTTCTGGATATATGTTTTAGCGGGGGAGAAAACCGTGTGACAACTTAGAAGTTTGCGCATTTATTTCGCAACAAACAGATAAGCACGCGCAATGAAGGTGCAATGTTTTTAAAATTTTAGTCGCGTGCTCAGGAACACGCGTCCACGAATGTTTAGTCTGAGTAAGCAATCAAAAGTACAACACTACTAGGGTGTTACAATCTATGCCATGGACAGGTGTAGAACTGTAGCGACGATGTCGTTTGCAAGTGAGGCACGTGGATACATGGCCACTTTCTTTATACGCTTCTGAACATAAAGAATTTAAACACCTGCACTAACTTTTCCTTTATCAAATACCTGAACTCGTTTCTACGTGAAACTGAGAATTCATCAGTCCTGATTAAATTTCCCCCTTTCACGACTCCTCTATTCATCACTCCCCTTTTACCTTCAGGTATCGAAAGGCCAAGTAATAATATTTGAACGGAGAGGCTATAAATCTCCTCTTATTGCGATCGTTACCTTCGCGATATGATTTCGTCAGTCGTGTTCCTCGAAGCTTCGTAATTTGCCAAAGTAATAGGCACCCGGCGATTTATGGATTAATCTTCCGTTAAATTGATTTATGTTTCGATCGTAATTAACTGTCCCAAATATTTATTCGATCGCAAAATGCCAGCCAAGCAAGCCAAGTCCTTCGTCCAGTAAATTAGAGCACACTTGGTTTAGTGTGGCTTCAGTGTCACCTGTCATTGATCGCACTCAGTCTATCGAGCTTGCTTGTTTTGCGAATTCCAGTTTGAAACTTTGAGAGTAGCATACGCACTCTATGATTGTATGTATGCGAGTTTGAATATTCTTAATATTTTTGTGTGTGTGTGTGGACGCTGATCGTTGACAAGGATTTGAGCCAAGTATGCAAGCACGAACTGCATGGGTACTAATTGGGGCGCCAGGCCTTTCGTTACAGCATCTATAACACATAGCTCACATATAAATCTGTGTTCATTTCCAGTATATCGCATCTGTAAATTTTAATACCGTGAGTGCCACACTTTTGCCGAAACAGAAATGAACGAAATGTCGAGGTCCACGACAAGGCCACTATTATTCAATGTAAAAGAACTGTGGTTACCTAGAATTATAAAAATAAGCGCGCCTATGAAAATTTCCGTGTTTACAGCTCTATTGCCGTGGCCTGGGTATGGCATATGCGCGAGCTGACCCTTTGATTTACTCAGAACTGTAATCACAGATAATAAAAGAAGCAAGAAAAAGAAAACCAAAGGATAAAAAATTAGCGCAGCTTGCACAAAGTCGCGCAAGGCTGGGTCGCAGCAGAGCTGGTGGACTAGAAGCAGAAGAGGAAGAAGTGGACGAAATTGAAGAAGATAACGAAGAGAGCGCGTGCCGGTTCAGGAAGATGATGGTTATTCTACGCCACACGGCAAACTATACTTGCGATACTTTACTATACATGCCTATGCCTCTCTCTCTCTCTCTTTTCTATCTCCTTTCTTGTGTATCTTGCTTTATATCTCTTTCTCTCTCTGTCCATTTATTTATCTGTCTTTCTGTCTTTTTCTCTCTTTCAGGCTTCCCTTTCTCTCATTTTCTATTTCTTTCTATGTCCTTGTTTCTCTATCCCTCTTTGTGTGTAGTCCGTCTCTCGCCTTCTACCCTTTTCTCTCTTTCGTTCTTATCTATCTATCTATCTATCTATCTATCTATCTATCTATCTATCTATCTATCTATCTATCTATCTATCTATCTATCTATCTATCTATCTATCTATCTATCTATCTATCTATCTATTTATCTATCTATCTATCTATCTATCTATCTATCTATCTATCTATGTATCTATCTATGTATCTATCTATCTATCTATCTATCTATCTATCTATCTGTCTATCTATCTATCTATCTGTACTCGTTCTCCCATCTACCTTTCCCTCCTCTCAATCCTCACATCTCTCCTCCTCACCCTCATTTCCTTTTCCCACCACCTTGCTGTACTATACTATACAACACTAAGCTCTGCTCTGCCAGCGTGCCTGGATAGCCGAGTGGTTACGACGCTCGCATTGGGCTCGTGGGTACGCGAGATCGAATCTCACCTCGGCGAAAGATTTTTTTTCGCCAAGGATTTCTCTCTCTCTTTCTCTCTCTCTCTCTCTATCGCCTATCAAGTTATTTCATCCCTCGTCGGACAAATCGGCGAACGTCTTCTGGTAGGGAAGTAAAAGAGGAAGAAGAGGAAGGCGATGAAGAAGAGGACGAAGATGGCGTGTGCCGGTTCGTGATGATGATAATTTTCTATCTACGACACACGGCCAACCTGTACCTTAACAGCCCTGCTGTAAAAAGAACAAGAACGTGACCGAAGTAAGCATGCAAGTAAGAAAAAAATTACAGATCATTTCTTCCCATTCCTCAGATCTCGAGTGTCCCCTTTTCTCGCTGTCATGCGGATAAATTTAAATAACTGTACAAACAGGAGCCAAACGGGACTTTTGTCTGTTTCGTGCCCATGTGTTTATCTTACATTTTCGTGTACTGAGTGATAGCCTTTGCAACTGGTGCAAGCAGGCTGCCGTTCTTTCAAAGTTTCTCTCTTCACTGCCGTCTTCCTGCACAATATCGTTTATTACCTACATTGAATGCAGTGATATTTGTACCTCGTGCCTCACTTTTGACGATTTATGCAAGCCATCATACATAAATGTTACGTTTATTCATTGAGGTTTTGTTTTTCCGAATACAGAGAAATAAATATCCTGCTGTTCTCTTCAAGAGAGAGGGAGAGAGAAAGAGGAAAGGAAAGGCAGGGATGTTAACCAGGCTGCACCCGGTTTGCTACCCTACACGGGGGGAGGGGAGAAAAAGAATAGAGAAAGCAAGAAAGAAAGAGAGGACCATACGCGCACATGGCATGAAAAGCGGAGCACCTCGCTTTAATAATCCCGAATGCGCACGTTTTCGTGTCGGGGCAAATCGAGTGGAAAATCAGCGCTCGTTCGATCCTCGGCGGGCGCTCCATAACACTATAGTCAAACACCCTTGGCCCCACTTTCCAGGAGACAAATATTAAGTACGGCAAGATGAATTTCAACGTCCATTCTCGCGCATTTATTCTCGAATCTATGTCCTGTCGCTCTTGGAAAGGACAAGTGTTTGAACAGCGCGTACCACCATTTTTTTTCTTTGTTTTTTTTTCGGGAATGGTTATATTTCACCTGTGTCTTATCTTTGTAGCCGACAGTTTAGGCTCACAGAGGCACGGCTGAACGCATATTAGGCAGTAAATGAGTTATGCGAAACGTTGTTGCGCATGTATTTCAACGCCAAAGGGACATGATGGGTGTGGATGGCAAAATGACCATAAGGACTACTTACATTTTTTCTTTATCCCCCGTGCCTTGGAGGCCTTGATATGCACACTGACAGAGCTGTTTCACGAGAGACCTCCGAAACCGGTTATGGAGATAACAAGAATAATCACTGGTTTTGTTTACTTATCTTCCTTTTACTGCTTTTCGCGTTCAATATTCACGCGGTTCCACAATAAATAAATCGTAATCGAAGTGTAAATTTAGAAAACCTTACTTTGCTGCTGTCGTAACTCGCTTTTCAATGCTTGTAAAGATCCTTACATATCAGTTCCTTACATATCAGTCAAAAGTAAACGAGTTGCTGTAGCCTCGCGATGCGTCTGCCCTTTATATTCTCTGCGTATATGGCATTCCTGGGCATCACGCCCATTTTGTTTGTGCGCTGTAGCCTCGGAGTGCCGCCCGAAACGTCTACAGCCTTGTTTAGATATCAGTTGCATCTCCGTATTCTACATTTTATTTTTGTTCCGTGACGAGCTGGGCGAAGCCGAATTAGGAGGACATTGACGGCGTAAAATGTTCGATACTTGCTGTCTACGTTTGAGAACATGCCGTACTAGTAGGGGAAAACAAGACCGACACAGCGAGTGGCATCTATTACCTTTTATTCAGTACGACGCAAATGTTCGCGCGACTGAAACTGATTACGCGTCCATGAGTTGTTGCAGAAGTTTAACTAAAAAACTGCAGCTTTGAGTAACGAACAGCCGAATAAGATTGTTTATATTTTCAATTCCTCGTTATATCTCGTGAATGTGCACCTTTGAATTCCAAATCGCGTGAGTTGGGGATTAAGCTCGGCTTTCATTTATTTCGTTGCGTTGCCGGTTATTTAGAAACACCGATTGACTTTGAAGAAATCGCGCCTTTCTCATTCGACGCCATGACTGAAGGTAGTAACGGTAAGCACGCCTAACGCTATATTTTACAAGCAATTCCAAAACTGTAGCTATAGATTCACATGTCCCACATAAGCCACTTTCATAGCGCCGTGCGTTTCGCTAATATTTTAGCCAGCGACACATTTTACCTGGGCGCATCAAAAACAAACGAGAACTCGAAGGTCAAACGGCTTTGTAGTAAATATATTTCAAAGGAGCATCACGCTCACGTAGGAGCACGCTAAAGTCATAGTCGCGTATGATGGCATGATACCTTCTAATTTCTATGTTTTTTGTGCTTGAGGAAGGGCTAAGTGTACAAAGCCAGCTCTGCAGTGCACAACGTTTTGATGACATCGATGCTGTATTTAAGTATGTATCGACGGGCCAGCATCAACTTTTCCTGTTTTGTTTATGCAACGCCAGAAATTCCATTGTGAAGCATACGTAGCCCCTAAATCGCCAACGTGCCTGTGCACAGTTAAGTACTGTTGTGACCGTTGCTACTTAACCAGTGTAGCAATCAGTTAATGCCGAGACTTCTGTCGATGTAACGCAAAGAAAGGCGTACGCATCGGCCTAGAGATCACTAGAATGCACATGTGTTGCGTCTTTCACAAGTTGTTCTCCCCCCCCCCCTTTTTTTTTGTTGTTGCTTTATGCGCACCGAGGAAAAGAGAAAGAGGGGGGGGGGGGGACAAGCCAATACCGCGTTTTTTCATCCTAGTATTTGTCAGAAGTCGTCTATTTTTATTTCGTTTGCAGTGCTGGTGTGTAGTATCCCTTTACACGCGACTAGTTTTCTGTTCACGTCAGTGAGTTAGGCAGCGGTCCTACTTGGTCAGCCGAAAAACTACCGCCGGGACCGAGAACACATGGACGCGGAAGTCGACCTCGTGTGTACACTTTGTTCGCGAGGCAGGCAACAAGACTCAAGCAATAATGAGGAAACCGGAGCGGGGGATACAGAAGACGGCGGCTCGGAATGATCACGCGATAGGAACTCGAGATGTCTGCCTATCACGGCTGTCGGACAATGGCGGATGCAGATTGCGAGAAAATAAGATTAGGCGATCCTTGTAACTTGATTCATGGCTGCGCTAAAAAACACGGAAAACAGAAGAGACGTACACAGGACGGGCGCAAACTACCAACTTTATTACTGAACGCCAAAGTAAACCTATATATGCACGAATCTCATCACGTGCTCTCTTTTGTTTGACCATATCATGACCATGCTTCAAAGAAAGATAGCCCCAGGGGGGTGTGTTGCTAATCAGTCGCGAAGGGGCGTAAAAGAGAGCACGTGATAAGATTCGTGCATATATAGGTTTACTTTGGCGTTCAGTAATAAAGTTGGTAGTTTGCGACCGTCTTGTGTACGTCTCTTCTGTTGTCCGTGTTTTTTAGCGCAGCCATGAATCAAGTTACAAGTTTGCACCAACTGGCCCAAATGAAAGCATTACTGCATCAAATTTAGGCGATCCGGTTGCGGAGGATTCTTATTGCGACGCTCGAGCGGCTTCCATTTGCCACGCTCGAACAATTGTACATTGTAGCCAGAGGAGGCGACCGTGTAGTCTCTATAAACCATCTGAGAAATGGCGCGACAGCGTAGGGACGTAAGAATGGCAGCCTGGGCTTGTTGGTTTAACATATTTGAAGTTTAAGGCGCGAATAAGACACGGACGAAAATAAGGAACACACACACGGAGCTCCTCCGTGTGTGTGTTCCTTATCATCGTCCGTGTCTTATTCGCGCCTTAAACTTCAAAGCGTAGGGACGTTGTTTTCGGTGACCTTTATACAACAGGGTTTTATTTATTTATTTATTTTTTACGGACATGTATTATTACCTTAATCCACTTTTTGCAAAAAGTCGAATATATTATTTCGCGGTTATCCTCTCTGTCTACAGTCACTTCGAGCTGGGACAGTGGGACAGGAAAACGTGCATTCTTCATCCACCGCCGTGACTTCGACGTCACGGCTCGCGCTGGCGTGCAGCCGCCGAGCGCTGGCGATCCTCCAAAACTAGAGCCAACTGTTCAAGAATATGTGGAGTAAACTCTGTTTATCGGAACAGTCGCGACTTCCCAGTAGAATTTCGATGTTTTCGTCATCTTTTCCCTATCTTTATTCAGTATCCCTTTAAAGAGTCATCACTACCTTCATTAAGATATCGCCCCGCCACGGTGGTCTAGTGGTTATGGCGCTCGACTGCTGATCCGAAAATCGCGGGATCGAATACCGCCCGCGGCGGCTACATTTTCGATGGAGGCGAAAATGTTTGAGGCCCGTGTACTTAGGTCTAGGTGCACGTTAAAGAACCCCAGGTGGTCTAAATTTCCGGAGCCCCCCACTACGGCGTCCCTCATAATCATATCGTGGTTTTGGGACGTTAAACCCCGGATATTATTATTATTCATTAAGATAGTAAAATTAATGCAGTGACTGCGTCAAAAGGACTGGTTTCTTATGTTATGAATTGTTAATTAGATTCATTATTGCAGCAACCTGCAGACTCAGAGTTAAGAAGAGTGATATTTGCACAATAGGGATTGCATCACCGGTATGCCATTTTCGTGCCGCTAGCTTCGCCTTGCTTAGCATATGGTAGCTTTCAGCGATCGCGGCGGCTTGCAAAAATGCGACGAATAAGGCAGTGGACTCGAGCACATTGGGAAGCCCAGCTTTCAAGCTTGCCCCGCAACTTGTTCTACCGGACCAGGAAGATCGTCTTGCGCCAATTACGCTACACCCTTAAAACTTGAACTTTTCTTACCTATGAACTGACTGTGTACTGAGTCCCAAAAAGCACTACATAGTAGTAAATCAAGGTAATAAATCATGAATGGTGAACCACATCGTGAAGCGAAGCGCTAGCACTAGCTCAATTTCGTATGGCGAGCTACGCCTGCTCAGGCATATTTCAAATTGTGTGGACGTGTTAAATTCACTCATCCGCCTTTGCAACTCATACGTCATACAGACAAAAAAAACTGTTCTACCACGGGGCTTATCCGGCTGTGACCACCTCCTCATTCAGGGTGCTCTCTACTCGTAATAGGGAAACGCAGACCGATGCGAGACTCACAAACACAACAAATGTGATCCGTATACATATAAACGAAAGAAGGGGAGTTTAAGGGCTCGTTTTAACGGCGGAGATGTTCAAGCCGGCCGTAAAAACTTTGGTGTCCGCAGAAACCCACAGGTGGGTATGCTCCACAGGAATGGGGCACTGCCGAGTACAGCAGGGGCGAGTGTTAAACAAAAACACTGCTCGGCAAAGTGGAGCACGCGAAACACGTGAAACAGAGAGAGATAGAAAGAGATATAAGGAAAGAGAAATAGAGAGAGAAAAAGAAACAGAAAAATCGAGAGAAATAAAGGGAATGAAGACATAAAAAGATAGGAAGACAGAGAAAGAGAAATAAGGAAACAGACACGAAAAGGAGATAAAAAACAAGACCGAAAGAGAAAGAGAGAAATAAAGAGAAACACCAATTGAGAAACACCAAAAGAGAAATACCAATTGAGCTACGGCAGCGGTCGTCCTCTCGTCCACTTTATCGGGCATATCTGCACCGCCATAGCTCAATTGGTAGCGCATCGGACGCGTTATTCGAAGGTTGTAGGTTCGGTCCCTACCGGCGACAGCATGCATGTGTTTTCGTCCACTTTAATTTCTTCCCATTTATATCACAAATACTACAAATCACGTCCCCTATACTTTCCATAGCTTGATTGTCTGTTGGTACTCATTAAGGCCGTATAAACATAGAATCGTTTACTATGACGGCGTAATCTACGAGGCATGGCACAGACGGAAGATCCTTCTAGATAAAAATATTGAGATTTACGGACAAAAGGTAGGGAAGTAGCAGTTACATAGACCAGGTGCCCTCGAAAACTGCATAGACGTGTTCAGCTGCCCGCTCAAGTTTCAGTTAGAACCGTAGTGCAGGAATCCTTTTTTTTTTTAAGGGAAGGTATGTAGCGACGTGATCACACACATAATTCTGGTTTTAAATGCGAAGCATTTCTTAGCGAGCCTTTGGCACTTTGAGCGTTTCTATCTACTTATCTATCTATCTAGCCGCCTACGTCTGGGTGCTCTCATGATTGCCTCCTTAACTTGGTGATAATAATAATATCTGGGGTTTAACGTCCCAAAACCACGATATGATTTCGACCACCTGGGGTTTTCGACCACCTGGGGTTATTTAAAGTGCACCTAAATCTAAGTACACGAGCCTCATACACTTTCGCCTCCACCGAAAACGTGCACCTATCGTGGTTTTGCACTGCATCTGGCATCCAATATTATGGCGCACAATTAACTGTTTAGAACGTAAGAACGTAATCAGAGTAGCCTAGTTGATTCCACTGGGGTTTTAATAGCGGATGACGACTGCATTAGAGGAGGAGGAATAAACTTTATTGTCAACCAGCAATTTAAGCGCCTTGGCCTAGGCCTCCCACGTGGGGACGTCGAGGTCTTGCCTCTTCGCCGCCTCGCGGGCCCGCGACTGCATTAGATAAAATAATAATTTTTTACTGGTGCTTGTATCCAGGCATTCACTCAGGTTTCTCGTCTACGGGAGTGGACGGGTGGGGAAGAGGGAAGGGGCTCCGTGTGCTCTCTCTCTCTCGTTCTTTACACCTGTATAACTTTCGAACTCCCCAACCCTTTTCCCTAGGGTAGTGTAGCACACCGGTTGTTCTGAACAGATTAACATCCCGGCCTTGCCTCTCTCTCCTCTTCCTTCCTTCCTGTTCATCGCACCGAAGCGTTTCATAAACTGGGACACAAACCACTTTCTTAAAGTCGGGAAAATAAAACACAGACGCTCATCTGCTTGAGTATAGACCAGTACCGTGCAGTCGTCTGTATGCAATTTGTTGCCCGAACTGGGCAACTACTTTGTATACTAAGGACTAGTTAATACAACAGCAGGCACCTTATCCAGTTTCCTGGCGCTCCGAAGAAAAAAAAAACGAGGGTGCCACTGCTCACCTTTCGTAACCTTATTTGGATTACTTACACTAAACGTATCTTAGAGTCCTTGTGCACTGCAGCCGTCAACCAAAGCAAACAGACCCGGCATTGTGCGTAGTGGTATTTCTTTGCGCGTTACCTGATCACGCTGCACGTGAGCTAAAGCGCAGGAAGCACGTGCGCGCTTTTCGCATTTGCATAGGATTCTCCTCTTGCTTAGATGTGCTCTATACGCTGCCCTGTTGGAACAAACAGCTAGTTTTCGTCCGTGTTTTTGCCGTTTTTTTTTAACCGCACATGCCGGACGCGTCAAAGAAACACTGCATCTTGCCCGTGTACTTCTCGCACAGTTCAGGATGAACGGCGCAATTACAATCAGCGCACGCCCAAACCGACAGCGCCAGCGAGATTGCGCGGAACCATGCACACTGGCGCAGGGAACCGTCGCGCTCTCGACGCAGTGCGGCCTTATAGGCCTTTCGATCTCCATTTTAACAGCGACTCGGACGGCGCAGAACGGCTGCTATAGAACGCGCAGCGACGAAACTTCGCTGGCGGAACTGCCGGCGATGGTTTTGACAGCACCAGGCACTGCAGGCTGGTTTACAACGTACTGGATGCTTGCGCGACCGAGCTTCTGCAAGCTGGGCGTTATCACGATCCACGAAAGCAGTACCACGCTTCGTTTGGTAGGTCTGAGTCTATAGGAAGCCCGAATGGAAGGCTTGCCTTGGTATGCCAGCAAAGTGCTTATCTAACGAGTCCACTTGGTAGTATCAGCTCAGGTCAACGGATAATCGTTTTCGTGCGTTTGTTTATATTTTCTTGTTTGTTTGTCAAAGCAACGCTAATAAGACGCAACACTTTCGCATGTTGTCGCCAATTTGAGAGAGAAGCTGGCTTGGTTATTCAAAATGTACGTTCCGTGCAAAATAGGGTAAAACATTTTCTATTCCACGCGACCTGTACGGACCACTCCGGAACGTCCAATGACGCATACATATAGATAAAGCGGACGCACTTGAGCAGTTGGATGCAGTTAGATAACCGCCGAACACGATCGCCGTTTATGTATCACTGACGTACTTTTTCTTGCAGAAGAAAATTACCGCTAATGAAGTGTACGAGTGTTTTTCTCTTTCGGTTACCCTATGAGATTGTAAATCATGTTGGGTTAAACTTGATGGATTGGGATTCACGTTCATTCTGCTATTACTTTTCATTTCTCTATGAGCTAAATCACAATGATTGACAAAAATTTCTCGAAAAATATTTATGCTCGTTTTGCTGCCTCGACACCGAGCAGCTCAAGGAAACGTCTATAGTACTTGAGTACGCACACTAGGACTGTTTTGTGATGTAGTTATTAATTAGTTCACTCACGAATGCGCGACAGAAATATGTCGTACTGCAGTTCTGTCATGCAATAAACTTTCCAAATTTGCACACTCAGGCTCGACGCAGACTTGCGGCAGCATTTGTCCGCGAAGATGCAATTTTGGCAGATTCATCAAAGCGCAGCTGTATACTTTGAGGAATACAAACAGTGCCGACATACAAAGTTAAATGTCTCAAACTATTCTACAGCGGACTCGTGCGCGCAAACTCGAGTAGCAACTGAATAGCGGCGAAAGTGCAGAAGGCTGCTGACTGCGCTTATTTAGTCGGAGCAAGCGACGGGGCCCTCGCCTATACCGAAGCACGAACGAAACGACAAGGCGTCCGTCTGACTAATTTCTTATCACGTATTTATATGCGTCGTGACCGAGTTATCCGGGCAAGCGACAGCGGCAGAGCTTTCGACTCGACATTTTCATCGGAAGCGAGACATTCTGCCTTTAATTCCGGAAGAGTCCTTTCGCCGAGTGCTTTCCCTATGCCGCGCACTAAGCTCTTCGCATTATATATCCCATAGAGAATGTGAAAACAATCTCCCCTCGAGGAAGAAGAAAACGTCACTTGGAAAAGAGTGCAGCCCGCGCCTGTGTAATTTCTCCAACAGGGGTGCGCTCCGAAGAAGCGGAGTACAGACGAGCGGACATGGAGGCCGAGGTGGGCGAATCTGCGATTTGGCGCTGATCGCGAGGCGCTCACGCATGCAAAGCGCGTTCTCGTCCGAGATACCCAAAAAGACACTCTACAGCACGCAGGGCAGGCGAGAAGGCTTTGGGAAGATTCACTAAGGCTCCACCCGGCGCTCCGCTTAACATGCAAGTCGACCTCGCCTCAACTGCGAGAAGTGTTGGTCGGAGCCGCAGCACTTTGGTGGCTACTATAGTATAGAGAGCGCGAGCCGGAATTCGGCGACTATACTGCGGGTTGGCGCTAAAGCCTTGAGAGCGCTGGCGGCCCGAGTTTTATCCATCCGAGCTAGATTTTAAGTGAAGGTCTGGCCGCGAGTTCGGCTCACCTTCATTCGCCGCGTTCCCGATGCGAAGAAAGCAGGCACAAAATAAGTGCCACTTTTCTCATACGCATTTGCCGAAATTGCTGTTGGCCCGACTGTCGAGCCCTCACTCTGGGCTTGTTCTTCCGTGCCTATATTCATGCATAATTCTCCTTCCCCACATCAGCAAGATCGTTAATGAGCTGCTTAAACGCACCTTTGCGGTGAGTGTATAAATAACCATTTCAGATATCGACCTCTGAAGATATAAAAAGCTTCGGTTTTTCAAAATCAAGCACATTTTTTTTTCTTATCCGTAAATGCACTATTTATCTGCATGCAAATATTTTTTGTTATTAAGCAGCGAATAGCTGCAAACTGTGAAGACTGTTGGTCAGATATTCACCTCGAGATCTCTGAGTGGCGCCCCCTCGCGTGTGACGTCCGAGAGAAGACTCGGGTGCCGCTCTTCGCGCGCGCGCTCTCTACGTGAAGGCTGCTCGACGCTACCAGCCTGTCTGTCCTGCTCGAGTTATTGAAACATTAGTGGGCAAGTTCATAAAGGAATTTGTACTGAATGTTCAAGCAAAATGCCCAGCGAAATCGAGCGGAGTTGCTGTCAGAAGCACGTTCAGTGTCGATTGCTCGTGGTGTCGTCTGCTGTCCATTAATGTGTACATCTGAATGTAGGCCGACGATTTCTTTTGGCGACTGTTCTATGGCCGGAAACGGGCCGGAAAGTCAAAATGACTTTCCAGCCCGTAACTTCAGTGTTCGGGCTTCGGCTTCCGCGTCTACGTTAAAGCGCAATATATTGTTACGAGATTTGTAAACGAGGTTGAATAGAGGTTTATTTACAGGGGATGGACGGCAAGTGCGTGCCGGTACTGCGCGTTGTTCTTCTCTTCTTCACACCTCTATTGTTGCCGCTACTGCTGCTTCATTGGATTGGAACCACTGTAACAATATGTATACCGCGTGCTGCGCGTGTTCGGTTGCCAAGCCTGCCCCTTCAATTCAGTTCATTTCTTCGGACTTTTAAGTGCATGACAAACGACGTGTGATGTCATTCAAATAAATTAAATGGTCGTTACAGACAACAATCCTTGATTAAAACCAAGTTTTCAGCAGCTGCTGTGTAAGAGCGTCGTAAGTACTTGAAATTTAAACAAGAAATAAAAAGGTTGAGAGCACGAGTGAAAAGGGGATGCACGACGATGATATGTAATATTGGTAGGTTGTGCGTAGTTTTATTTTTTTTTTCAACATATTTAACCCGTACGTTAATAAATGGACGTTTGCTGACTCTTTCATGGTCGTCTGCAAGTATGCTGAACATAATTAGTGTAATCATACTAATGTCGAGAAATGCAAAGCTTTCGCTTCGAAAATCTTTATAAGATGAATTTGAAATAAAATAGAGTAAATCATTCTCAACGGTCGACTCTTGAAAGGGCGCGGTGCGATCACTGTACTTTTGACTCACAGGGTCCCTATGCATTTGCCTAAGATGACTCGAAGGCGAAAGCCATCTTCTTCTTTTTCTTCAGTCGATGTACTGTTCGTTCTCCGTCCCCCTCCGAATGCTTTCTGGATGTAACGTGGTTTTGCACTGCCTCCAGGATCGGACGCATTGGAAGCTTTCTACACAGCACCTGATTTTGCATTGTATCCGCGATCGGCCCACCGATCACCGAGGGAATATGCAAAGCGACGACGTCATGTGATGACGTCACGAGTTTTGGTGGTCTGTGATGTCCTAATGACGTCATAAGGTGACGTCATCATATGATGATTTTTTTTCCATCACTTCCATTCTGTCTTCCATTCTGTCTTCGTACCCGTGTCCACGATTATTAACCTGATTATTCGCCATTGTCTCTTATCACATACACGAAAGAAACAGTTAACGAGAATAGTCTGAAGACAGGTTAACCAGCAACGCAGCTTCGCGGGAGTATCTTGGGCTACGGAAGAGAGGTAGGAGCAAAGGGCAGCGCTCAACACTTGTCTATGTCCCTAACCGGCCTCCTTCAAGCATTCTTTAAGCCTTTAAACCGAACACGTGAGCTCCTCCTTCACATGTGCCTATACCTCTTTTTCGCTACACTGCCCTAAATCTACGTCTTTATCAAATTTCGAAACAGTCCAACTCCGTGCTAATCTAGCCGAGCACCAGCTCTGACATTTTTGCGCCGAATTATAAAGTGAGGATGTAGTACTTAAAGGAGGAGCCCCTCTTCTTTTTCCGTATCACATTTTCAATGATATATAGCCGCCAACTTTTATATCTTCTGCCCATTGCCTCAAGCAGACAAAAAAAAAGGGGGGGGGCGACAACGTATCGACGTTGGCCCCGTTCGCTCAGCAATTCGCCCGTATTTCTCTTTCCTCCACAGCGCGAACACTGCTTTGCGCTGCTAATCCCGGGGACGGAGCTGCGCCTGTCGGACATCCCAAGAGGCGTCACTGCCTCGAGAAGCTTTCGTCCAAACCCGAGAAAAAAGTAGCCGCGTAAAATAAGTGAACCTGGTGGAAAAAGAAACAGTGGACCATGGTGGAGCTCCGCGAACAAAGAAACCAACTCTGAAGCGTTCGCCTATAGCGCTCCGGCCTATCACGCGAGCTGAGCGGGCTTTAACACTTTCAAAAAAAAAAACTTCGGGAACTGCCGGCGAAGTGTCGTTTTTCTAGAGCACATACAAAAACTGCAAGAGGCATTCCACCACTTTAGGGCTTATTTGTGTTGGTCAGAGAAGAACACCGAAAGGAGGGATGCCTGTGTGACAAAGAAAGAGGTTGAGTCACTTAAGGTCGCGGGTTTTTGCACTTGGAGAAAGTTGGTTAGAGAGTGCACATAACAAACAACGAACAACGCGAATGTGGCTCTTTGCGACGCGAACTCTTTCACGTAATGAAAGTTAAAAATTGTTGCTCGAAGCTTTCCGCTCTAGCGATCCTCAAAGCGTTACAAGAAGCGCGAACCCCGATCAGTCAACGTCCTTTTAAAGTGTCAGACAGGGAAGAATATCAGCAGTAAAGTTCAATGCTCTTATTTGTTCGTTTACGAGATGTTATATCTTATGTGCCCTTTAAAACTCGGCACATTAAATTTCAGTGCCACATTCAAGGTGCCATAAAAGCGCAGCTGGAGAAAAACATTAGTTCACTTTCACTTACCTTTTCGCGTTATATTGCGTCATTTTACACTTCAGTCACTTTACCCACTCTGTATCACGTTGTGATCGAAAAGCTTACTTTTGACTGTACATGTCCGCTAAACAGACAGAGTGCCTGGCCCCATTTCAGTTTTCCATTCAATTCAAGCGTCAGCGACTCAACAACTCGTATAGTCGACAGGCGTGCCGCGAGCCAGGAAAAAGGAAAAAAGGAGCCAGGACGATGACTGCGTAGTGAATGCATTAAAATTCTTGCGCACATTTTTTTTCATAATATTTGTGAAATTCTTTCTGATTCAAAAACACTCGAGTTAACTTCTACTTGTTTGGTGTTTTCTACGTGGAAGACATTGTTACATACGTTAGACGCATGAACAATAGAAAATTACCCAACGAATCGATACTCCCCAAAGTGAAGTTGTTAATTAAGGTGTTTTGAAATAGCTATATATTGAGGCAAGTGATTTGAGAGCGCAGACCGTTCGCCAACTTCCTATGATGTACACCGAAAGTTTCCATGGGTATCGTTTACAGACCCGTACTCAAGTAGATAGGGCATGTGGCGTTTCGATCTGTGAAGAAACGTCCCAATGGAAGCTGCATCCCGCGAGCACCGAAACGCATCGGTTATGTGGCGTGTTTGGCATTAAATTTTCACAAAGTCTTGATGTGTACAATGGACTATGTCGTCCTAAAGAGGGCTCTTATTCCGCCATCACGAAATCTTTCAACAAAGCCTTCATAGAAAGTGTTCTGTTCCATTCAATGATTTTCTCTGCGCTCTCCTTTCGTTCGGTTAGGCGAGAGGACGACGCGAAACCCGCGAACGGGTGGTTAAGGGTTGCGCTCGATAGAACTCCAGGCCTGCGCGGAACATGCAGCGCAGTCAAAGAGTACACTGAAAGAGTAGCGTTTAAAGAAATCGTCGTAAACTGTTTTAAGGCGCTTGCTGCAAGTATACTGAGCACAGAAAGTAGTAGTTTAATGCGCACACGTTTATCGAAATACTGTCAGGTGCAGTTGGTGATCCGAAAAGCACGTTCCGAAAGTTATACAGTTTGACACTACGGACACTACGGACTTTACGGACTTATAAACTCAGAGCCCACATAAGATCATCGCAGGATCATGACAGCCGGTTTACTCCAAACGAGCCTATGAAAGCGCCCGCACTAGCCGCACCATATATAAAAAAGCTAACGCTTGGTTGCTGCTGATGACGAATTATGGCATAGCCTGGGTAGCTTTAAAGCGCCTGCGGAAACTACAGAGAATGTTGTGGCCTCGCCGCTTTTGGTGAATTGGGGAACTGCTCTTTGTATCGGTTCGGTAGCTTAAAAGCGCCCGCACTTTATGCATTTCTTATAGCGTGACACATGCAGTTATACTGGTTATACTACGCAATTACAAGCCAACATTTTTGATACTACTGCTGATGAAGATGTCAATGATGATGAATTGTGCATGAGCCCTTTGTAAGGCGAGCAGCTTTAAGTAAACCCCACTTATTGAGCGAGTGGCATGGCTCGACACCTGATGCAGTATATGCATCTGCCAAACAACGTTTGCGACTACGTAAGTGCACACGTGACGACTCGGGCGACAGCAGGCCGCTGCTGATGCTGCTATTGCTAATGACCATAATGAATTGGGTATAACTCTTCGTGATGGGCGGGCCGCTTTAATGTTCTCACCCGCTGGCTTTAATGTTCCCAACCACCGCACAATTAACACGGCGTGACACCTGGAGTTTTACTGCGCGGCTGTATGGCAATATGCGTCCTTGCGTAGCTGCATGCGTTGTTGATCCTGTGGCTGACGATGATGATGACTCATTGCTGAACCTTTTTTTTTTGTTGTTGTTGTTGAATTAATGTGTAGCAGAGATAACCGATTAACGTGAGAGTTTGGGCGAGTTGGTAGTTCATCGTCAAAGAAATTCGTCAAGGTTCATCGTCAAGGAATAAAAAATCAGTTGAAAGTCAGCGCTTGTCCGTGTCAGCTCTCTTTTCGTGCTTCGTGTTTATTCCCACGCTACTGAAATTTCCTTGACGGTGTAGGAGAGGTTGGTGCCTTTATGGCGGCACCGGTACTTATTCTAGGTTAGCAAATGAGACATAAAATACAAAAGAAAGATACATTAAATGGCACACAATACGTCGCACAGTAGAAAACCAGATGTGCAAACGCAGTACAATCCAACAGTTCACATCTACATGTATGCCGCGTACAAATGAGTTCCCATCTACACGTATGAAGTCAAAAAAATCACACCATCTCCCGCTAAAGGGGACCATGAGGCGTTGCGAAGCAGTGTTTCGGCATGTAGAGCCCGCGTTTCAGAGGTGGAGTGGTGAGGGGGAAAGGGGAAGTGGAGAGGGGGAGGTGAGAGGAGAGGGGGAAGAGGGGAGAGAGGGGAGAGGAGGAGTGGAGAGGGGAGGGGAGAGGAGAGGGGGAAAGAGGGGAGGGGAGGAGTGGAGAGGGGAAGTAGAGAGGGAGAGAGGAGAGGGGGATGGGAAAGGGAAATGGGAGGAGGAAAGGGGGAAAGGGAAGGGGAGAGGTGATGTGGAGAGGGGTAGGGGAGAGGGGAAGTGCAGCCCTTACTGACCACCCTTACTGCGCATGCGCAGTAAGGGTGGTCACGCCGCACACCACCACCACCACCACCACCACCACCACCAATGTCTTTACTGCTTGTACTACACAGCCAAACACAGAATTTAAAAACACAGTAATTACAGATAACGCAAAACATGCGACTACAACATTACGCGATTGTGACTACATAACAAGATTTATGTGAAGCAACCGCCTTGGTTCGGCTTCGACTCCTGTTTTCTTCAACGTTGCTTTAATACCTCTAGCCTGGCAACTATATATGCCGGATTACAGACGTGAAGTCTTTAATCTATGAGGATGATGTCACTTTGTGGTCTGCGCATAAAGATGCCTCCATAGAAGCTCAACAGCTTCAGGAAGCTTTTGGTGTTCTGTAAAACTAGGCTCGACACCCAGAGTCGCCAAAAAACCTTTCCGCCAAAAAAATCAAGCTATGTTGTGCTAGCCAACAAGGCAGGACGCACAAAGATCGCGCAGTGCCTTTTTACACCTGGTTTGCAGCAATTTCCTTATTTGCAGCAATTTCTGAAGCAGCAAAATTTCCATATTGGCGCACTTTGGCGCAGCAAAACATTTCATATTGGAGCACTTTGGAGCAGGTAATCTTGCGTCTGGGAGCACCCTGAAGCAGCTAATTTCACATTGTGGAGTACATTGGAGGAGCAAGTTGCATTTACATTTAGACATCCGAATAATTATTATAGGGCTCTTATGAAAAGCCAGATCTTGATTTGTTGCAAATTTCATGGAAAAAATTATCTCCAGAGCACTCGTTATTTCACACGATTACCGTAAAATGCCGAGCAAGCGCCCCCCTCCCTTTTTCGGGAGATCTGAAATAAGCGCCAATGACCGAGCAAGCGCCCCCCCCCCTCCCCTCCCCCTCCTCCCCTGCGGCCACTTATTTTTTAAGACGAGCATCGCTTGTGTAAAAAAACCACAAGATTGAGTAACTTAGAAGAATAGACTGTTGGGCGAGTTGGCAATTCATGATGAATGAAAATAGCGCGAAAAACGTAGGACGAGACGAAGAAGGCTACAAAAAAAGGAAAATATATAGGAAGCCCAAACCACATGTTCACCACGAACAGAACCTCAGATGTGCGCATCCAGGTACCTTATCTCTGCCTTATTTAACACAACAGCGCATCCTGTGTGGCTTTGCCACACAGGATGCGCACACCTGACGTTTTGGTTCTGTTCGTGGTGAACATGTGGTTTGGGCTTCCTATATATTTTCGTTCTTTCTAATAAAAGTTCAGTTGTTAGTATGAGCCTGTGCTGTAGCCTTCTTCGTCTCGTCCTACGTTTTTTCGCGCTATTTTCATTCATCAAGATTGAGTACACTGAATGCGTATCTAATGTTGTTTATGAAATTGTTGTCAAGTGGCCGGTCGTCTATTGGTCAAACCGGTCGCTGCTTCAATGGTTTGACAGTGACGAGGGGGGGAATAAAAACAGTAAATAAATAAATCATTTCATTACAAACATGCATGGGCATTTTTTATTTTTAGTGGCTCTCCCGCCGCCATCTTGAATTTCAGTCCGGGACAGAGCAAGCGCCCCCGCTCCACATCTGGTTGAATTATCCTTCACCGTAGGGGGGGGGGGGGGGGGGGCGCTGGCTCGGCATCTTACGGTATGCAAAAATTAGAGCATCCTGGAGTTGGATATGTTGTGAAATAACCTCTCCATATCTTTCTTCGATTCAGTGAATTAAACGGAATACTGGATCAATAAAATTGCATACTATGAAATAACATTCCAAACACAATCATGTGGTCATCAATGTGCAGCGCTCCTGCCAGAAATCATCTTAATAAAATGTTGCACTTCAAATCAGCAGAAGTGGCAGAGAAACGCCACGACATACAACAGTGTCTCGATGCTACAAATTCCCTTCTTAGGCATTCTCCGAAGACGACTCAAAGGCGAAAGCCAGCTTCTTTTTCTTCTCAGTCGATTGTATTCGTCCTTTTGATTCACGATTGAATATTTCCTTAATTAAATGCAGTGTGGCGCTTGAAACGAGCTACCAGCGGCGTTCCTGGAATACAGGACGTTAGCCGATGAATTGCCGCCCCCGATTGGCTTAGAAGTCACCAGCCTCTGCTGAGAGTGTCGAGCCGACTTGCACAACAGCAGTGCTTAAAGTCTGGCTCCATCAGAGGCAGGGTCTCTAGTGATTAGAGCAAACATGGAGAGAGAAATAAAGAAGGAGAGAGAACAAGACGCTATTAGATTGTTTTAAGAATCGTTCTGTACAACCGGGCAAACTTAATTTTAAATGTGTTTTCTCTTAATGACGCAGACTTGAAACAAGCTATCCCCAATCTCCGCCATGGTGCTCGGCGGTATCTGACCTAAAAGAGCTCAAAGAAAACAAAGCTTTGGCGGTTCTAACGTATGTAATATTATTGGCGAAACCACTATTTTTTCTAGTAATCATGACATCAAGGACAAAGGCAGCCCTTCTGAACATTCTCGACGGTCAAGTGTGACAGAGATTTGCGCAGAATGATTCGAGTGCGAGGACGCACGTGCGGCGGCCCCAAATGTTTTCCGATGGTGCCATCGCAGGTAATCTCAGCGCCAATCTCAGTAGCGCAAGACGCATCGGACAGGAAGCCTTTTACAGCGAGTAACGCCGACCAAACAGTGCGCGCTTTTTTGCGTGGACTGAACTTATAACATCGGTCCATGGCGCGCATGGCAACCTGTACATTTTGCAAACACACAACCCTACATTCTAGCAAGGGTGGTCTCACTCGCCTCGTCACTATTGGTGGAGTGCCTGAGAACCCCCGAGACCTCCCTGAGATTAAGCACTACACAAGAGAAGCTGAGTCGGCACCGTGTATGGCGTCGTGGCTTAATCGGCATGCACGCACGACCAACGTATCTATAAATGTTGCATCTGTTGTATGGCTGCATGCAGTCTAGTACCTACAAACGTTGCGCGGGAGCGCTGTAGAAAAATCCTTGATCCGTGGCTGTGACTTTGGTGGCCTCAAGTTCAAGCTGCACGTGTCTTGAAGCGCCGGTGATAGACACCATCAGACTTGGCACTCTGGCGCAGTTTGGCGCAATCTATGTCGATTTTATCAGGATGGCGCAGTAAATCTAATTTGGCGCACTCTGGCGCAGTTGGCGCAGGAGTGGAATCACTGTAGTAAGTGTCCAGGCGTTGCAGCATTTACAAAGGGTTCAGCTCTTTGTAATGGGTGAGCAGCACCCACTCGTTACGCAATTCACATGGCGCAACGTCTGGTGCAGTACTACACGTCTGCCACGCAACGCTTGCATAACCTACAAAAGTCCCTGTAGAGGTGTCCTGTCTTGCCCGACAGGACGCCTCTACAGGGACTTTTTCCAAAGGAGCTTTCAAGCACTCGCGTGTTTCAGCGGTAGAATAATCGACTCCCACGGGTGTCCGTGTTTGATTCCGGTGGGAACCCGGAATTTCTTTTTTCTCGTTATTATATGCGACGGACAGCCGCGGCAGGTGAGCAGATGGCGACGCACGATAACACCGCCAAAAACGGATAAAATAATAATCATATAATGCACGCATTATATGATTATTAATTGTGACTCGGACGCATGTGGCGACCGTCCAAGTACATTCATCGCTAGGAATAGGACTTGTACACGTTATAGAAAAAAAAAAAGTCAATTACAATTAAAATCGCTCTCTTCAAACATATAAGTGATTACAGATACCAGTTATTGCCCAAAGAAAGTAACTGAGAAACTACTATATAAAAACTAAGCATTGTTTCTGCGGTACTTTCTCCCCAATGATTATTAACGTTGCAGAAATACGGCAAACAGAACGAGCCGACTTGACTATTTCAATGCGTCTCTTTGCAGCCCTTACCGCCTCGTCCATCTCCAACAGCAATATTTCCGTTGGTCATCCTTACAGTCGAGCAATGTCTTAACGGACGTCATAAGGAAAACAGCCACACGAAGTTCAGTCATATAACATCACTCCTGTGCTCGATTTTCGCGAGGAAAGAAAAAAGAGGGGAGGGGGGGGGCAGTACCAAAAGCATGCGTAGAAGATACTTGCGTACGGCAGGAAGCGCAGCGGGGGCACCACTGTTGCTAGGGTGCGGAATCCCTCCAACAAGGGAATCCCGGTATCGGGAAACATCTGGCGGAGCATTATGTTGAAGAAATAAATAGAGAGCGCACGGCCGAGTTTGCTAATGCGGACATGCGCAACCACGAGACTGCACGTCGAACGACCGTGGGGGTTGTATACGGTGGTCCTTGCAAAACTTCAGCGCTTAAAGCGGCGTCGCTTGGTACGTCTTCACTAAAGTAATTAGGTGTAATTGACTGCTCAGAAAGTAATTGAATTACGGTGAGCTTCAGCAAAAACTTAAGCGATCCAATAACAAAACCGCCGAAAACATTTATTAACTGCTAGTAATTAAGTGCTTGTAATTTACGTATAAGTCTGCGGATAATGACCCCGAATCCAGAGGTTCTAGATGGGGAGCAGTGTGCACAGGTCGTCGTAGCGGAGGCAGATGCAGAGCATGTGTTCAATAAAGTGCTCATACTTGCGCCTGCCGCGCAAAAGGCATGCCGCCCACGTCAATGAGGAATAAATAGATCTTTGCGCACGCCACATCGTGCCACAAGTAATGTGTACAATTAGGCTGCACCACAACGGAATCGGCCTAGTGGTAGTCGGGGCTTTGGCGAAAGGGTAGAGAATTCGTAGGTGACGGTTGTGATCACCACTGCTCATTACTGCGTGGTCATAATATCAATTTCTAGTGGTGGTGGTGGGAAAGGTTCTGCCTCTATTCATCAAAGTGGATTTGAACAGGACTACGAAGGTAGGCAACGACGACACGGCTGAGACGGTACGATATATAAAGGACATAAAGACACACAGCACCAGTTCGTAGCAATCAAAAGAGGCCGAGGTAAATTAGGCGCTTACAAGTGAAGTATATACGGGCATAAAGGTGACAAGATGTATGCACTCTAAATCTCGATGAATAGTAAGATGTTTTGTTTCTAAAGTTATGCGCATTATTTTGGCTTTGACTGGATATTTCGGCATGATTGAATAAGTTGCGACATTTCAATTCCTTTATTGTGCCTCAGTTTCGAGATATCTGCAAGACAGCTGCCAGACAAAACAAATCATCAATGCTCATCAGACGGAAAACTTTATGGTGTTGGCACGTATACATCAAGATATCTGCCAACATTGCGAATTATACTTCATCGCGGTATACATGCACGACAGCAAAGCTTGTCGATCTTACTGACTGCTCTTATCGTCTATGTAAAAATGGCAGGCAAGGAATAATACAACCTGCTTTGAAATCAGCTGCAGAAGATGCAACGAGCTGCTTCTTCTATATATATATATATATATATACATATATATATATATATATATATATTTTTTTTTTCTTAAGTTTAAATTTGATACTAACAACCGAGTGGAAAGGGGTAACCGTCGCCAAAAACTGACTCATTCATTTATTTTTCATTTCAATGCAAAAAAAAGACTACGCTCGCTGGAAATTCTATCACACTATCGTCAGCTTTGGCCGTAAGGCAAACAAGAAGTCTTTTTTTAATTATTATTATAATCTCAGAGCCTTTTTTTTTAATTTGACCTACAAATGAGTTAAGAGTTTTCTGCCACGCTAACGCACTGAGTAAAACTCCGCAAGCGGTGGAGAGTTAAAGAATGTCTAGCACGGCAAAAAAAAAAAAAAGAATACCGCGTCTACTTAAACCCATGGCGGATGGCAAAGCAGCAGCTTTCTTTAACACGAACTGAGATGTGACGTATTAATCGCCCGGCGCTGAAAGTACAGCGTTCTCAAATCAGGCGAGGGGCCCAACGCGCGTGCGCTTCGTGTCGAAAAAGATTGCGGTGAGCTATGCGGCTCTGTACACCCGAATGACTGATGAGCTGTCGTCCTGAAGTGGCGCTTCGAGGCCAGCCGCCGGAGAGTTTTATTGCCGGGACTTGGGGACAGCCGCTCACGCGCTCCCTCTGTTCCAGCGCTCTCTCCCTCGGCGACGCGGCTCCCGACAGTCGACTGCTGAGGACGCGCTGCAGATGAAGCGAGGAATTCTAAATAACACTTTTTTTTTTGTGCGCCCCGAGGGCACTACGTTTTACAATCACGCTGATCAGAATAATCAAACACAGTATGGACGCACGCGTTGAACAAGAACTGATGCATATATACTGTGGTTAAACGCTTCAACATTTCGTCGCCAGAGCGAACGGCTTATTTAGCTGAGAACGAAGCTAAAACAGAGCGAACAAAAACATTATCTTCTCAAGGCAGATCAAGGCTTTGAAAGGCAGATGTATCTACGAAGGCGTTAAACAAAAATGCTACTCGCGCGCACTCTGCTGCGTTGGCAGCCTAATGATGGTGAAAAGCGGGAAAGCTTGCAGTACGCGTGTACAATGAATTTCGCGTGCACTTCACGCGGGTTTTCTAATTACGGGATGGTGAAGGAGAACGAAATGCGCAAACCCAGACTAGGACGACGAGTAGACGCAGGCAGGCGCGAACTTTCAGCCACCTCTTTGTTACTTCGAGTCAATATAAGCGCACAATCGCTTATGCGCACAACGTCAAGAAACGAAAATAACTACGTCACCACAACAAGCCACTCGAAAAACACGTCACGCATTCCATAAAAGCAATTGTAGTTTCACTCACACGTGCACTTCCTTATTTAATAAGTTGCAACGCCCTAGAAATAGGGGTTGTGCGAATAGTCAAATTTTATCTCGAATCGAATTCGAATTCGAATAGTGCCGAATAGTGGACAAAAATATCTATTATCGAATCGAATATCAAGTACAAAAGATTGCATTGAAAATTGAAACAAAGAACGAACAAATGAAATCTGCTCATGTCCTCGAGCACATTACGCGGTGAGTGACTACTACCGAAAGACTACAAATTGTCATGTAGAAACACAAGCTGTTCCACATGACCTGGCTTCTGGCTCTCTCTCCCCGTGATATTACGATGTTTACAGCTCATCTAACAGCGGTAATATTGTGCTTCATCGTCATTATTGCTCCGGGCCCAAAAATTATAGGGCGCCCGTTCACAGCAGCGTTTTAACTGCGCGCCGGAACGATGGGCGTTTCTGAACGAGTGGTGCGATGCGGCAGTGGCGACTGTTGAGTGTGAACAAGTTTTCACAAATGAAGCCAATCACCCAGGGTTTCGCCGGCCAAAGTCGGGACGTTTGGCGGCGCTTACGGCGTACGCGACCAAACTACGCATGAAGTCCGTGCCTTCGTTGCGGAAGCGAAGTTGTGAAAGGCTTGACACTGTTCTCATATGTTTCTTTTTTTTTACGTGTGGAAATGACATAATCTCCTTTAAAATGAACAAGCGCTCGCTTTTGAACCAGGATATTTGTGAAAGCTTTAACGAAAGGCCTACTGTAACGACGTTAAAATTTATTCACCGCACCCTAAGTTGCACCTTTGGCCTTTGTCCTGTTTTAGATCTTGGTCGTGTCGTATTATTCGAAACTTCGAATACTAGCTATTCGAAAGTCGAATCGAATTATTCTATTAGGTATTCTTCTATTCGAATTCGAAACTCGAATATTGGCACACCCCTACCTATAAATGTAGAGCTCGAGTCTAGCTAAATTATATACAGTAAAACCCCGGTGATACGATTCTCGCAGGGTGACCAAAAATATTCGTATCATCCGAAATTCTTATCACCAGAAAACATGGAAAATTAGTATGCGACAAAAGAAAGATGGCATACGTTTTGATTCAGTGTTTCTCAGGGCCGCAGCGACTTCATGGACAGCTTTGAACGATTGCCAGTAAAGTTCTTAGACGTCAGCGATCATACTTGTACTCGTAAACATACGGTGCATGCGCGCGTGTGTAATTGATGTACCATATGTGTTGTGACCCGTAATCGCTGGTAGCCCCTTCCTAATCTTACTACGCTTTTCTGCGTGACACCAGAGTACTGCGGCGAAAGTGACTTAAGAAGCGCTTTGCACGCGATAGATGAAGGAGAGACAATTTTAAAATCGCTGTCCTTGGGTGCTGTTATTTCCTCATCCCGGTGGTGTTGGGAGTGCTTTTCGGGAGATTTACGGCCACGCCCGCACATTTGGGAGGTTTGCTCAAAATTCGGGAGTCTCCCGTGCAAATCGGAGAGTTGGCAGGTGTGCGCGTATGTTGCGAAGCCTAGCTCCTTCGCCAAGACCGTCCGCTTCGTCTCTTGGGGTCTTCGTCCACCTTTCATGGGACTTCACGACGGACCCGCAGCCCAAGTTTCAGTCTTGTTTCATAGAACGTCTGATTTCGTGGACATGGCTTGCATCGACGTGGCAGGCACGTGTTACAGTACAAAGACGTTGTTGCCTCGAGTACAGGAGCACGCGTCAACGCGTCGGTGGAAAAAAAAAACGTGACGTCAACGTCATCTGTAATCTAAACGCGAAGGCGCATAAAGGTCTCCAAAATTCGCACGCACTATCTCGGAGGCAACGACGCACCGTTGATGGTCGCGCGGCGTGCATGCCCGCGCCCGCGCGTCACTGCGGCGCCTTCCCCGACAGCGCGGGCGGGCAGCACCTGTTCGTACCTGTGCGCTGGCGTACGTTCGTATCAAACGTAGTGGTGTGAAAATCGGTTCGCAACGACCGTACTCCAATACATTGCAGGCTAATGGGCCTTAGCCGGGACCACAGAAAAATTCGTATCACCCCGAAATTCGTACAAGCCGTGATCGTATCACCGAGGTTTTACAGTAAGTTAATTGCGCATCACCGCGCTAGTGCCTTACTTGAACTCCATAATTACGCGTGCCAAATTCTTTAGGATTAATGTAGACGACTACCAGTTATAATTAACAAATACAGTAACAGTGATTGCCACGGCATTCTGAGCGTCGTTTTGTTCGAAAAAGGGCTTTGTCATAAAGATCGCCTTGTTATGTCTCTACTATAGACGATTTTCCGCAGCTGGTTTATTAAATCAAACTAGATGGCGCCACTGGCGCCACCGCACCGTGGCCGTCCCCCTACCGTGGCCGTCTCCATGGCCATCCCCCTGCCGTGTCCTTTGGCAGCGCTGCTCAATATGTCTCCATCCGCGTCGCGTCGTCTGCTCGGCGTTCCCATAGCGTCTGCGCGCACACGAGTAAAAGCTAGAGTCACTAGAGTCACAAAAGCTAGAGTCAGACGGCGCAGACGGCAGCGCCGGAAAAGTAAACATGGCGGCACCTGTGGATGTAGTTTCCTTCCGCCTCGAACTTATCACGTAGTCGTCCTGCGCTGTGTGGCCCGTAAGTTCAAAACCTACGCATTTATTTGCTTTATATTCACGTCCTGAAGCTTCGAGAGCGATGTACTCGTCGGTATTTTGCAGTATTTCCAAGATTCATTCTCATATTGTCCGAGACAAGGCTTAGCAGGCATGCCTAAATAAACAGAGCTGATCGCAATAATAAAGACAAAGCATACCTGACGTTTCTTCTCCAGCGTGAGTTGACATAAAGCGATGGCCGATTTTGCCATTTATTTATTGCTGTGAGGACAGTGGGCGAGTAGCAAGCGCGAGTTCGGATCGAAGCGGGGTGTCGCGTCTGCATGGGTGCTGCCATGTTGGCTTGTAACCCCAGCTACTGGCGGTTGCTAATACAACAATTAAAGACATACACCATAAATACGACGCAGATTAAACATATCCCTTATCGTTGTGGCGTGGTACGTACCAAACAAACGCATATGTCTCAACGTTTTCAACTCTGAGGCGATTACATGTAGAACTATGTTTTGCTGCGCAAGCATGTGACTTGCTTACACCCTGCAGCAACCAGCTTGTATAGTACGGCCACGGCCGCTTCGCTGGCCCAATGCGTTGGCTGGGACAAATGGCTGGGGGAAGACCAGTTACGATCACGTGATCAAACATGGCAGCGCCCGTGCGCCGCTGCAGAAAATCGTCTATACTGTCCGACGGGAAATTTTTTAGACGACAGTTGACTAGCCTCAACATTTCAAATGTGCTGCTGTGCTGATGACTATAGCATTACCACGCCAGTATATTTCTCATCAACACCATGCATCCTGTTCTCGCTTACTGTTTTTTTTTTTTTGTATATATACTCCGAGCAGCAGGTTAGAGCGCAAGTGGTCGGGTTGTCTTCTTGGCTTTCTTTGAATAAATTCTACTACAACTTGCCCGGCTCTTTCGACGCCCCCTGAAGATAGCGATTCCCCGTGTGTATGTAAACAGGCTAAACACAATCCTAACGGCGTCGGGTGTGTTTCTGTGCACTTGTGATTCACTGTTTTATACCAAACTAAGGACGCGCAATTCGCCTTTTCTGCTCATGAAATATGAAGTCAGCCCTGATTTAACTTACTTGTCTGAAACTGACTAAACCATGCGTCAAAGAACTCAATTATAGCGTCGAATAACACGTTTCCGGGAGCCCCTTTGCCGGTCTCCATCGTTTATATAGAAAAAGGAAACATCCTTTTGACGGCTACTCGTCAGCGGCTGTTCCTTGCTTCAAATACATTCGTGATGGCACGCAATATTTGCGGTATGATTGTAAGTAACAACCCACTCGCTAGCTTTAAAGGAAAAATAAAACGGACGCGTGGGAGTTGCACTGATGGTCCGATAAAAGGCGCTCAGGCCCGTATCTTGGTGCTGCCCGCTCAACCACCCCCGAGTTTCGCCGTTTCGCAAACTTGTGCAGAGCACGCGCGTTCGTGGATACAGGGCTGCCGTCTCAGGAAAACAACTCGTCAAGTGAAGCGCAGCGCACGGCGCGGTGTCCGCAAAAAGCAAGGCGCCGCGGAAGCCAGGGAATAAATGAAAAGGAAAAAATGACGGGTGGGTGCCGAGAAAAGCCCGTGACGAGTGGTTGGCGTGAAGCAAAAACAACACCAGAGGCGGCGAGATCACGGCGGCTGAATCGAGCCGCCGCCATCATTATCGTGGGCAGCGCTGGTTGCGTCAAAGGGCCGCTCACAAAGGCGCCCTGACAAACGCGCGCCTGCGGACGTCGAAGGGCAGAAAAGGAGAGGGGCCTGGCGGCCGGAACGCGCCCTGGGGCCCGAAGGCGCTTCTTTTCAGGCGCGGATTCAATGGAGTCGCTTACGGTTCGCGAAGACGGAATCCGGGCGCCGTCGCCTCAGCCTCGTGTTTACTTTCGAAGGACGCGCCGATGCTTCCCAGCGGGCCAACACCGGTCGGTGCCCGGATTTGCGGCAGCTTCGCAGCTTTCGCCCCACAGGTGAAATGTCACACGGCGATAGGCAGACAGAACGCGGCGCTTTGACGAACCGACACCGTCAGCTCAAAGGACACACATCGTATACAACTTCCTCCGCCAGCGGTGTCTCCGGAAACACCGTTTCGCCACTATTTGCGCTTTACTTTAATTAGAGACGTTGCGTGTATATACTACAGACGTATGAAAGCCATTAGCTGAAGTGCTGACGTCTTTGGCGCCCCGATAATAACCTGAACGTCTTTGCGAATATTGGGATTTCGCGATATTGCTAGTCAAGCTTAACCCTAAACAATATTTGTTTTAAAGGCACAGCATATTAAATGCAAATAAAATAACCTGGGCGTAAAAGTGGGAAAAGTAGAAGTGAGGAAACTGCAGTGCTGCAGGAGGACTGCTGAGGTCCTTGCATTGTGGAGAGGTGGATGTGTCACCTGCATTTGATGGTACGCATAACAACGACCACTTCGCGCTGCTTCAAGAACTCGAATACGTCATATCCGACAAAATGTACGATCGCTCTGAAGAACGACAAGAAGTAGAGCGAGCTTTCAAGAATTCATAATTTGCAAGGTCGTGTTAGGCGGGACACGAGATATACACGCACTAAAGAGTCATTTCGCGATGTCCTTTTCGTTCATCTTGCGTCAGTGCCTTCATGCATAACCTCTCAAAGGATGGACTGCACTGAGTAACAGGAGCCAGAATAATTTTACATATTGTAATGAGGATGCCTTCTATTCCTGACCATATCATTATAGGTGTTCAAGGTAGGGCACTTCCCGTGTTTTGCCACCGACACACACCATCGTCGTATTTCATTCGTAGACGTTATAGGGGCCCTGAGCTACTTTCACCTTTCATTACTTGCCCTTCTTGTTCCTGTCTTTTGTTGTTTCTTAACCCCCTGAGGTAAGAACACTAGAGACTGGAAACATGATACAATGATGTATTTTGTTTGTGTTGGCCTTACAAAGAGCAAAAAAATCAGTTAAAAAGATAGCTGCATTTCTATGAAAGAAGTTATAGGCTGGGACACGTACGTCCCTATGCACCTTAAGGGAACCAACATGCTAAAGTAGAGGTCGATACCTCTCTGCCATATGGAAGTCTAGAAGACAATTTCTTGCCACCGTAAAGCACAAGGGACTGCACAGACTGTGCGAGAACTTATCGCATGGTTTTCTATATCCCACTTCGCGCAATCTGAGCTTGCAACAGTCACCTTTGACAATTGCATTACACGATAAGAGGCCGCATTTCGTAGGATGTGCCAATGTTGGGCTCCTTTCTACTCAGCTGAAACTCGTCTGCAAAATGCAGAGCGATTAGAAGCTGCTCAAAGCGATGAAGAGACATCACACTGGCAATAAAATTCAGAACAAGGTTAGGCAAGGTTGACCAATACTTTCTGAGGGGTGGCAACACGTGGTAACTCATAAAAAATAAGCTGACTCCCAGAAACGCCTTCGCTTCTTTGTTTATTGTTATGAAAGCAATTCTATTTTGTTGCGTATAACAGGTACTTTCTTTCACGAGTACGTCAGAGACCACTCTATTGAAGTTCATGACTGCCGACAAAATCTCAACTGGTGGGAACACTCCCTTCATCTCCATCCAATATGCATCGGAGTAGCCCCGTCCCCGCATGATTTGTAAAACTTTTGGACTTGTAGCTATTTACCCATGTCAATTTTTTGTAGCCTTTCGTGGCGGGTGAATAAGAACAGCTGGGTGCAGTAGTTGACGGGAGAGAGGCAGCTCGCCTTATGCGTTTTTTTTTTCTTTTGGAGGGTGGGCGATTTGTAGGCCCCTGTTTGTTTGAGTGCTTAGTGTAAATCTCTGCCCCAATGTTAGGCACGTGTTCGTCCGTAAATTCTAAATCGTCATCGTTGTAGGCCCAGGGCCATCGGTCGGCAGGAGCCCTGAAAGCAAACATGGAGGCCAACCGGAACATACACCTTTACTAGTCGGAAACCACGCCCAGACTGCCAGCTGTCCTGGCGAGCGCGAGCGCGCCCCAGGCTACCCTTCATTCCCCTCTGTTCTTGCTGGCAGCCGCCAGCGCCCCAACAATGTCAAGCTGAAACGCAGCTTCTTCGTCGCTGTCATCGGTAAACAATATTTGGTAGATTTCTTATTCTGACACAGGAAATTTACGCCGTTTTCCAGCCATCCTTCTACGAGGCAAGAAGCTGAGGTTAGTCAAATTACGAAGGCTAGCTCACGGACGCACAAACACAAAAGCATCATGCAATTTTTTCTCGTGACATTTGCCAAGGCATGTTGGCACCAGCTGCGTTCACGTCCGCTCAATCGAAGTAGATCCTAATAATAATAATATCTGGGGTTTAACGTCCCAAAACCACGATATGATTATGAAAGACACCGTAGCGGAGGGCTCCGTAAACTTCGACCACCTGGGGTTCTTTAACGTGCACCTAAATCTAAGTACACGGGCCTCAAACATTTCGCCTAAATCGAAAATGTAGCCGCCGCGGCCGGGATTCGATCCCCCGACCTTCGGGTCAGCAGCCGAGCGCTAGACCACCATGGCGGGGCAATCAAAGTAGAACCGAATTTCCGTCACGGTACATGGGGACACATGTGTCCCAAGCCAGTTTTTTGCACAATAAAGTACAATACGGGCTGATTTAACCACTGCTTCTGCTGTCGCGGTTATTATGAAGCCTATCCAAACTATATACTGCTCTGAGTTTCTAACTGATAACCCACCGCAAGTTAAAAAAAAATTAAATTACTTTGTCGGGCGAAAAACGCTGCCCTCCCGCGTCACAAACGGCACTTCTGGTGGGATTTGTAAGGCAGTGATACCGACCTAAACATATTGTCCTGCTAAAGCCAGCCTAAACGAGTCGAATGTGCATGTTATACGCTCATCGACGACGCAGTTCTTCCGATACACATGATTTAGTTATGGGGTCACATCTGTAACTTGTACCTCAAAGGGTTAATATCATTTTGCTGTTCGGAAAGAGCATCTCCAACATCTCCACCTACACCCTTGCAAGTCCTATCTCTAAGAAGCGTTCAAAAACAAGTGAAGGCACAGTTAGCGCTGTATATGCCCCGGCTAAGTTATGATGAAATTGGTCCCTGTGCGAATTTCACACATTTTTCATCTCTGCGCAAACTTAAACTTTTCCACCTCAACTTCTGATACCCGCAGGTTTACGTTACGAATATGCTATCCATCTGGCGGACAATGTACGCAAGGACACAGCGCGCGAGCCGACTTACAGTCAGCGCCAAAAATTTAGGGACCGCGAGACACAAGAAAAAGCTTAATATTGCCGCTGCTTCGGCACGCAGCTTTTTATTTATATTTCTGCCCTGTCCTAAAACGAGCTAACAACATGTACTGCGCAATTCAGCCGAAAACACTCACAAATTGCTGGGAAAATCAGTTTTCTCAGACCTAGTGGTCTAAACTTATGACGCCGACTGTACGTATCACATCTGCAGTTCTTTCTCGATGGCGGTCAGTCTGTTCGTAATTTCCAATAACACTTGTTTCGACGATAGTGTTTAATGGAAAAGACCATAACGGTGCGCAGTTGTTTCGTGACAAGCGGAGGTTTTCTACCTGGTCTGTAATGGTCTACCAGAAGCGTGTGATCGTCAACGACGAACAACGTAATGCCACGACCTGCATCTGGCTGCAGCCCACTACCTAGCAAGAAATATGCCAGAAGTGAACTGCAAAACTAAAGTGAATGCGAATTCCGAAGCCGTTTTGAAATTCTACATCAATTCTCTAGTCAGCGTTTATGCAGCTCCTTGAGCGGCTCTGCTTAGCGGGCGGGATGGCTTACGTGAAGAACTTCTCTTGCGCACACTGTGCAGTCCCTTTTTCTGCATTTATAAGACCGGCTAGTGGAATAATAGTTTATTCAGAGAACAAAGTTGCAGAAACGTTTCGCTTCAGGAGTTTTAGCCTCGTGCTTTATGCGCTAAATAGCTATGACGTCCCCAGCCCTCTTCGAGCCCTCCTTTCTGCGCCCATAAAAAAGGAACTTTACAGCTAACCTAAGCAACGCTACGAGTACGCTTTGATCAGCAGTAGACACTGATCTGTTTGACAAGTCCTAAATGCCCCAGTGACGTTGCAAGAGACGTTCAGGCAGCGCAGCAGTCGGCTTCGATTGGCGCGGTATAACCATGCCTCCAGCTACACACAGAACACCACCGACACCAGGTGAGAAAGCTTTACGATAGGCCTCGCTGATTCCCAGCAAGAAGTCACCCGCCCACGATGTCATCAAAGAAGTGTCTCACGCTGAGTGCATCCCCACCAAGAAGTATCAGCGTATTACTAATGCATCACGGCTGCGTGTTCGCGATACGAGCTCCCCAAATGTTCCCCACACTGCCAAAACACTCCACCTTGCTCGCATAGCAGACTTAGCGAAAAGAAGCTTCGAGAATGAGGCTATGAAAAAGGAAAAATAAAACGATGAGGCCACGCACAGTTCATCGCGTCTCACCAAGACTGCGCGTCACACTGAACCGTTTATTTGAGTTCTTATTTATCTATTTCTTTGTTTCTTTGTTTGCTTACAATGAGTCAACTCAAGGAAAGCTAAGATATTCGGAACCAAACGGGGCAGGAGCCTGCTCTGCCTTAAAAATAAACACCGTAGCTTTTCCTGTCTACTAGAACATACGCTCTGTTATGTCAACGTGCGACAAACATACGCTCCCAGGAACATGGATTGCATGCCTGTCCCAAGAGTTTCGTCAGTATGTTAAATACCTGCACTGATGCCACAACTTTCCTTGAACGCGCTCAGAGACGACATGAACATCTTCAGCGTGGGGAAACGCAACGGGGAAACGCATCGCGCAACGAACAGAGACGCCCGGCCAGAACAAAGCCTGCCACAATGCCGCTTGCAGAGACACCCCTTGAACAAACAGGCGCTATAGCGGACGAGATAGCATTCAAAAGCAGCGCTGTTGCGTTACTCGGGTAAAAGCTGTCGCAGACTATATACTTTGTCTTGAACGGATAGTTTTTTATTTTTAGCTTCCATCACTGGCGCAGGTGCATGTCTCTTTCTTTCTCCGCCTTTTTTTAAGGCGCTTAAGGAGGGGCAAGAGAGAATAAAAAACACGCGCGACTTTCCACTTCCGCACATTGTACCTCGTCTTCGTGCATTCCGTTACAACCAGCGCCGTCTAGATCGGCTGCGCAACAGCAGAGCCTGAAAGCCTTACGACGGTTCCAGCGAAGATAGCGGTCCTTTCTTTCTTTTTTTCTTTTTTTTCTCACGCGGCCTTTTTTTAACGCGACAAAGCGGTTTACCCAAAACATTGCTGCCTGCATCTCTGCTTCCGTTCTACAATCTCCTCAGCCGCGTATCACAAAAGTGCATCCTTGCAGTCCGACTCTACGTATACCTTCGAAGAATAACGCATGTTATCTTGGTCGATATTGTACTTTATCTTTCACTGAACACGAAACACTTGAGTGCTGCACGAAAGCGGACAAACATTACGTTTTTCTGAAGTGTAGTTCGTTGGGCTAGTTCGTCACGCATTTGTAAATGGGAAAAACAGCGCGGAAGGAGGCGTAGCACAAACGAAAGAACACACAGAACGAGCGCTGACTAACAAATGAAGGTTTCATTGCTTCAACATAATATAAATGAAAATTGGCGGGAAAACAACGGCACGCGAAATTTCAAGCCTTCGTCACGACACAGTGGGCAGTAGCTGTCAATCGAAAGATTGGAAGTGTGCGATTCGAAGACGTGAATATATTAGGCACATGCGAGATAATTGAACTATTGTTTGCTTGGGGGGGGGGGGGGGGGCAAGTTTGGGGGGGGGGGGCAAGTTTCGCCGCAACGCCCTGCTCCCGTTAGTCGAGTCTTAAAGAAAACAAGCTACGCAATGGATTAAAAAATAAATGCTTCTTAGAGCGACCTGCATTTTGTCCCCGGCTTTTCAGGGGAAAATATGGGAAGCAAACGTCTCTTGTACTGCAACATCAGAGGTCCTCAACCGCCATTATCGCCAGGAACCTGCGGGGCCATAACCACGGACGTTAAAGAGTGACGGGTCAGGTCCGACTCAGTAAAAGTATGGGGCAGACCTCCCTTAAATTATTAGGGGGGGGGGGGGGCTCCTTCCCCCCATGTGCACGCCTATGGCCTTGCTTAATGCAGCTCAAAGTGCTATAGTAGCGACAGACGTGCTACTCTCCGGAAAATTAGGACGCAGCCGTTGAGCCAGTAAATAACGCTACCGTGAGTACCCATTCCAGAGATATGTGAGAAATATGTCAGCAATGGTCTCATTTGTCTGACGAATACGAGCAGACTTCACGTGGTAGTAACAAAAAGTAATGCACGTATAAATGCATATATCTGAACTGATGAAGGATCGTTCAGTTTCTTCTTCTTAAACTGTGGATGTTTTCAAGAAACAAAACGTTAAATATTTTTATATTTCTGCGTTGTTTTCAGCAATAGTTTTATATGCATACCAGGTGTGTTATTTCAGTGTTAATAGTTCTCTTTTTTTTTAATCGTATGTGGCGTATAGCGAGAACCTACTTGTGCAGCTTAATTATTCGAAGAGGCGCTCCTTTCTTAAACTGGAAATCAGTATGTCTAGTTAATTGAATCATTTCCAAAATATCACTTATTTACAGTATAACTAGTTACTTTAAAGCCCACGTCGCAATATATGAATTGAAGACGGTGATTTCACAAGGCACGTCCATTTAGAACGTTCATTTGCAAACCAGCGCCAGCTTTGAGATAAGGCCCCTGAAACTTGGACTTTTGCGCCTACATTTTTAACAAAACCTCTCTTGACAAAGATTGATGGAACTTCATACCTGTGTATATATGTGTGTGTTTGAGACGGTACGTATTATTTGTCTGTATATGTGATCATTGTATATGCTGGGCCCGTATTCTCAAAAGTCGACAATCGCAAAAGTATCGCCTTTGGTGCGCGCTGATTGGCTATTGAGCAAACCGGAAAAGTTAGGGCGCCATCTGGTAATTCCGCCGACGTCAATTTTGCGTCATGGTGCTCGACGGTGCTCTCGACGTACTTGCAATAAACGAAGGCACCGTTAACCGTCGGTTCGTGGTGAAGTCTAGCATTGCAGTGACGTAGGCGGTATCGTCTAGTATTCAATCCTCGGTGGATATACGCAGCATTTTTTACGCTGAAGCTTTCATCGAGCATTACCTTGGGGTGTTATCAGCACTCGTTCTTTGCCAGCGCGTGTTTTTTCATGGTTTGAACGTCCCACGAACACGAACCGTGCGTTGCTCGCGTGGTTTATCGCGAGCCGGCAACATGTCGAGATCTTGAGACGATGTCGCTGCGGCGGCACGCTACAGCTGAACTCTCCGAGTACGCCGTGTTAAACTCGCAACGAAAATACGTTTCACTCAAAGTTGCATTCTTTAAATATTATACTGTGCATTAAATAATCGAACAAAAAAACGTTGAAAGCACTTTCAACACGTCTTACACTTCAAGTAGCCACAGCCAAGCCAGCCAAGCCTGGCCACTGCGTAGAAGCAGCAGCACACGCTCGAAAACGCCGCACTCGAGTTGCTCTGCGCTCGTACGGTGCGCTCACTCCTGTGTTGTGAGACATTCGTACTACCAACGGCCAGTTGCAACAATGACGTCACAGGCAAGTATTTTTTTACTTATTGAACGCATCAAATTCTACGTCACCAAACGCGATACTATCGCATTTTGCGATCGTTTGAGAATACGGGCCCTGTAGTCATCACCCGACACCTGAAGTAGCAAGCTAAGCGATAAACCATACTAACATCTCCTGGGATACCATTAGAAATGCTATCTATCTATCTATCTATCTATCTATCTATCTATCTATCTATCTATCTATCTATCTATCTATCTATCTATCTATCTATCTATCTATCTATCTATCTATCTAATGGGATTTCGACGCAAACTTTGAGAATTCGTATCTCTTAAGAGATGCCATCCTCACAATTCCTCACAAGTTAGTATTACTATTGAAGTGCCGCCTACAATTCGTAAATTAGAATATGTAACGTAGAGTAATTAACAAAAACGTTAAAATAACACATTTTTGATATTTAGTATGTAGTATTCATTCTCATTTTTAATGCAAACATTGCGTGAGAGAGAGATAATAAAACGAGAGAAAGGCAGGGAGGCCAACCAGAATTGTAGCATCCGGTTTGCTACCCTAATGTGTGCTTTTGAATGTTGCCTAGCTGAAGAAGAAGGCCATTCTAAACAAGGCTCACTGATGGTTTGGGCTTCTCGCTTTTATGAAGTTTTTTCCCGTTTCTACCATTTTTTGAAGAAGCATTTTTATCAAGAATGAGCAATAAAATGCTCTCACTATAAATATATATGTATACCACCTAAACGATCTCGTTCATCTACACCACCGCTCAATTTAGGACGCCACGTGTTTTTTTAGAAGTCCAAACTAGCTCATCACCGGAAAACGCGAACTTTGACAACGAGCGCACCGCAGCCATATATATGGACCGGGTGTACAAACAAAAAGATGCACCGGTTGTCGAGTGAGCCGACTTCGCCTAACCAGAGCGAGAAGCGATCATTCATGGTTCCCAGCTTCACGAAACCTGCGCATCGCAGACTGCGATGCGTCTTCCTTCAAATTTCTCAACTGTCTTGGTTCTCACGAAGCGACTCCACAGGATTATTTCAGGATAGCCCGAAATAAGGTGACTCAAATCACTTGAACTTGTAAGAAGGAAAACTACCCTCAACTCATTGCTAGAAATTCAAGAGACACTAAAATTACTTGGCAGATTATACATTTAATAATAGAACCGACTCCGAGCCACTTCAGTATGTCCTACACCCAGGTGTCAGGAATGTCGGAAGAGTCAATAGTGGCATCTTTCAATAATTATTTTTGTAGCATCGGCAAGCAAGTTACAAATGTATGTCGTGATGCCGCATTTGATACGCTCCCTGATAGGGTGGTCAATTCCTTTGCTCACATCGAAATCACGGCAGCTGAGATCGTCACGGTAGTCAACACAATGCCATGCAAACACAGCATCGGATGTGATGAGGTGTCTTCATTTATTTTAAAACAATGTATTGAGATAGTTTGCGTTCCATTAGAAGTAATCTTTAGTCACGCTTTTCACACAGCTATGTACCCTAACCTTCTAAAGCTTGCAAAAGGCGTTCCTATACATAAAAATTCGACAGATCCCACGCTATGTGGGAATCGGTTTCATGCTAAGCCGTCGGCGAGCCTATACTGCATTTTTTGGCTTTGAGCCAAGCGTTACGAGGTGGATAGACGTGTTTTTGTAAGTGTAGTAGTTGTGTGCACATCGTCTGCTTATACCAAGCACGTCGACTACACTGGCGTTTGAAGGGTAACTATAGTCTGACGTAACATCAGCACTCACGTTAGAACACAGACGTCAGTATTATCGAAACGACGTGCACTTTACGGTGCGATAATGTGAATATCATAGGTAACTTTCGTTAGCGTATTCTTCCGGTGTCGCGTAACGCTTCACTATAGCTTTCTGAATCATAGGGATACAAATATAATGTTTATTAGACTGCTATAAAAGTGTAGCCAGCAATGGAACCACAATTGACGTTAACCCGACATGACGCCTCTATCATAGGAGTACATATGTAATGTTTATTGCTTTGTTATAAAATGAGATAACCTGCACTGGAACCACTGTTGACGTTGCACCGACATTACGCCTGCACAGGGTATTTTTCCAAAGCAGTTTCAAGACCTGGCGTGGCTCTGTGGTAGAATACCTGACTGCCATGCATAATCCCTTGGTTCGATTCCTGCTGGGATCCGGCGTTTGAGGCGAAAGCCTTGTCTCATACTCGCGGCGTCCGTCAATCCGTGCCCTGGACGGTGCCAGCTGTGGCCTCTCCCCCTCACACTCTCTCAGCAATCGCGTGATGGCACAGCAACAGGTGCTATGCGGCGGCGGCGGCGTCCAGCGGCGGTGTCCGTCGGCGGCGTCCGTCCGTGCCCCCTAACACTCTCAGCAATCACGTGATGGCACAGCGGCGCGCACGGCAACGCTCCATCGTCAGACGTCTCACTGCAGCAGTCGAGTTGGTCGGATGGCTCCCAAGCGGCCCGGTGATGATTCCACGGCAAGCGGTTCGGAGAAGGCCCCAAGAATGTGGATTCCCCCATTACCATGGCATAGTCAGTCGAATGGCCACAGGCTTTCGCCGAACACACTTTCGGATTTACAAAGTGTCCTTCAATTTTTTATTCTTTGCATTCGTCGGGTCAACACTGCCGATGTCGGTTTTCCTTAACACCCTCGCATGTAAATTGCCGATGTCTATTCTCGCCGTTCCTGGTTAGATATAACCTGTTAATCACCTGTGGCGCATACCCGCATACCGCGGCCCGTGGTATACTGGTATGTGACACACGTATCTGGCGGAAAGGATATGACGATGTACGCGTTAGGATTGCCACGTTATTCATGTCCTGACCAGACAGTGATATTCGTAAGACCCTATTACCCTCCCATGCCAATTTTGGTTAACACCATGTTAAGGAGGCGATCACGAGAGCATCCAGACGTAGGCGGATAGATAGATAGATAGATAGATAGATAGATAGATAGATAGATAGATAGATAGATAGATAGATAGATAGATAGATAGATAGATAGATAGATAGATAGATAGATAGATAGATAGATAGATAGATAGATGTGGGTCTTGCGGCGGCACAATGTGCACTTGGTTCAAGCTTGTCTGCACTGTCTTACAGATTGCCGCTTGCACCGAATCCAGCAGTCGTCTTCAGGAATCCGCTTCTGCGCATGATCGTGTATCGACACCCTTCAAGCAGCTGCTCGTCCCCCCCGGATCGGATGGTATGATACGGGATTCGTATCATCTATGGACTGAGTCACCTGACTTGCGTGACTTGGACTCTTGGGAGCCCATCGGCGCATGGCGTGCTACCTCAGCATCACCAGCTGGCCACTTCTGGCCTGCTATAAAGCCGACAGCGAATGCTACGCTCTTCAGTGGGTCTTGCGGCGGCACAATGTGCACTTGGTTCAAGCTTGTCTGCACTGTCTTACAGGTAGGGCCAAAATACGACTTCCCTTGCTATAGGAACGACGATCGATGTCTAGTGCTGCTGCCTGACCCACTTATGACGGCATTATCGTTCTTCTCTGTCAGTAGAATTTTGTTGCTATTATCCGGCGATGTTGAGAGCAATCCTGGCCCTGACAAGTTAAACGAAAAACTGTCGCAGCTGCTCGAGGGACAAGAAAAAATCCGTTCTGAGCTCTCTTCATGGACAGCCAAGTTTAGCCAAGAAAGGCTAAATAGGCTTGAGGCCTCGGTATTATCAGCCAAGGAAGCAATTCCACGTGTTGAACAACTTGAAAAAACGGTAACTCATCTTGCTAACTTGGTGTCGAAGTTAGACAACCGTTCTGACGAACTTGAAAACAGGTCCCGTAGAAATAATATTATTGTCTACGGACTGCCTGAACACCATTCTGAGTCTCCCGGGCAGCTGCTTGATTTGTTCACGAGCCTAATGTCTGATAAACTTGGTCTTGAATGTACCGACATCGAACGATGGCACAGACTTGGAGCGCGCAGAGGGGGAAAGCGCGGCCCTGCTATATTTGAATTTCTGGACTACAGATCTAAACTTGCTGTTTTAAAGAATGCCAGAAAGCTGAAAGGAACACAAATATATGTAAACGAGGACTTCTCAGAGCGCGTTAGAAAGGTACGCAGCGCCCTCTGGAAACTTTCAGCTAACCAAAGAAAAAATGTCACCACCTCTCGTCTGCAGTATGACTCCTTGCTGATAGATAACACACGTTACGTGTTAAGCGAAGCGGGCGACTCTATCATTCAAGCCAAGAAGCAATCTTCTCAGCCTCCTGGAACTTGACTCCGCTCTGATAACTTTTCTTTAGCAAATATTAATGCCCGTAGCATTCTTAACAAGATTCAAGACTTTCATCACTTCGTTGCATGCTATCATCCTTCTGTAATATGCGTAACAGAAACTTGGCTTAATGAACATATCATGGACTCAGAAATTTTACCACCAGGTTACAATGTTCTGAGAAAAGATAGATGTGGCCGTCGTGGTGGTGGAGTTGCGCTCTTTGTGAAAAAAGACATTGAATTTACTGTACTTCCCGATGTAACCAACTGTGAATCTATTTGGTGTAAAATTAGGATTTGTGGTCTTACGCTGGCTATTGGAGCGGTCTATCGTCCACCTGATGCTGGTTTTGGTATCTTTTCTGATCTCATGGATTATATAGCCAAACAAAAATTAAATGATTGCAAAATGTTAATCACTGGGGACTTCAATACCCCCGCCATAGACTGGAAGACTCTATCAGCACATGGCCAACACAAGGTCACCTGTGACTATTTGATTGACTTAACTATTTCTTTTGACCTGACGCAAATTGTTTCTTCTGCAACCCGCGAAAATGCAATCCTTGATCTTGTTTTCATTAATGAGCATATCAAAGAATATGGCTATCATTGTGAGATTGTCGAAGGCCTGTCGGATCACAAAGGTGTCGTAGTTGATTTTAACTTAACGACTGTACCTAACCTTCCTTTACACCAGACTGTTGTGAACTACGAGCATGCTGATGATAACTCCATAATCGAGATACTTGCATCCTCTTTTGATGAGTTTTTAAACAGCGCCAGCCATTACCATGTCGATGTACTAGTGAACCGCTTTAATGGAATTGTTGGCCGTTGTATTGCTAATTGCATTCCAACAAAGTGTATAAAACGCAATCCCAAGCATCCTTGGTACACTCGCGACATTATACATCTGATTCGCCGTATCAGGCGTCTTCGCAAACACTCCAAACCTGGCAATCCAATAAAATCCTCTGTGTTACCTAAACTGAAAAGTAGTTTAAAATCTGCTATGTCAAGTGCGAAAAGCTTCTATTTTAATAATACTTTGTCGTCGTTCATGAAAGACAGGCCGTCAAAGTTTTGGAAAGCCATCAATCCCCCAAGTCAGAGCTGTCCTTCCTCATTTATTATTTCTGATAAACCATGCTCTGATAATCTTAGCATTTCTGAAGCATTTAATGACTATTTTAAATCAGCGTTCGCACGTGATGATGGGCGTAGTCCCACATTTTTTACTAACTCATCTCCACCACCTTTCCCAAGCATGCTAATTACTACTGCGGGCGTTCGTAACCTTGTACTCAAAATTGATACAACGAAAAGCGCCGGGCCAGATGGTATACCTAATATGTTTTTGAAACGTTATTCTGAATGGACCTCTCGGTATTTATCAGTCATTTTTTCAAAGTCTGTTGAGTCATCTACTGTCCCATTACTCTGGAAGTGCGCCAAGGTCGTTCCCATACATAAGGATGGCAATAAACAGGTGGTGTGCAACTATAGGCCAATTTCATTAATATCAACGTCCTGTAAACTACTGGAACACATCATCTATAAATATATCATCGAATACTTGTCTGAACAGAATATTCTCTCACATGCTCAACATGGCTTTCGTTCTGGTTTTTCGACGGTGACACAATTACTAGAATTCTCCCACGATATTGCATCCACACTTAATGCCAGAGGACAGCTTGATGCCATCTTCATTGACTATAGGAAAGCCTTTGATACAGTATGTCATAATAAGCTTCTCATTAAAATCAAGGAACTAATTCATGACACTAAACTTACAGACTGGATACAGGACTATCTGAGCTCAAGAACACAATTTGTTGCATTTAATCGTGCGCACTCATCTCAGGTCAGTGTTACATCCGGTGTACCACAAGGATCGGTACTGGGTCCATTACTCTTCATCATCTATATAAACGATGTCGTTAAAGTAACTGCTGGGACTTCTGTGAAATTGAGACTTTATGCCGATGACTGTGTCATATATTCTGATGTGACTGGCACTCAAGATCAGTTGCAGTTAAGTAAAGTTTTCGACCGTTTTTGCGAGTAGAGTAAGACATGGCAGATGTCACTGAACTTCAAAAAAACAGTCTCAATGACTTTCTCAAATAAAAAGCATCCGTTAAAGTTTTCATATTTTAGTTGTAACCACAAGCTCGAAAGTGTAGACACTTTCAAATACCTCGGTGTTACTTTCACCCCTGACTTGAAATGGCATGCTCACATTCTGAATATATCAAATAAGGCGTTACGAAAGCTGGGTTACCTAAAGAGAAACCTTCGAGATGCAACTAGGGAATGTAAACTAGTAGCATACAGTTCTCTAATAAGGCCTCTCCTAGAGTATGCGTCTGTCGTATGGGCACCGCATCATGCCAATGACATAAATATGCTTGATTCTATTCAGAAAAAAGCCATAAGGTTTATATGTAAGCGTTATGATCGCCATTTTTCACCTACATTATATGCTAATGAATTACAGCTAAAAAGTTTGGCTCTCCGACGCACTTGTGACCGTCTTGTCCTGTTGCATAAGATCGCTCATGGGGAAACATTTATCGATGCACCCATTGCCTTTACTAACCCTTCTTCTCAAATCACAAGGAGAAGTCACCACCTTAACATAGCTCCTTTGAAGTCATCCATTGATTGCTTCAAGTTTTCCTTTTTTCCTCACACTATTGATACTTGGAATGGTCTTCCGGGCTCCCTGCGCGAGCTGTCAAACGATGAATTCGTTGAGCAATTGCCAAACTTTTTTCACTGATCAGCTGTGTATACTTTCCTGATGTTCTGCCCATTCAATGTATATACTTCAGTATGTATGCTCAATGTGTATACATTATCTGTGTTGTATTTAATGTGACTTAATAAGATTTAGTGTGACTTAATGCGTTGTATTTTATCTTGTGTTTGTACTCACTCCTGCAATATCTTGCTGTGCAAGATGGCAGTATTTGTAAATAAATAAATAAATAAATAAATAAAATAGATAGATAGATAGATAGATAGATAGATAGATAGATAGATAGATAGATAGATAGATAGATAGATAGATAGATAGATAGATAGATAGATAGATAGATAGATAGATAGATAGATAGATAGATAGATAGATAGATAGATAGATAGATAGATAGATAGATAGATAGATAGATAGATAGATAGATAGATAGATAGATAGATAGATAGATAGATAGATAGATAGATAGATAGATAGATAGATAGATAGATAGATAGATAGATAGATAGATAGATAGATAGATAGATAGATAGATAGATACGCTCAAAGGCCTTAGGTTCGCTAAGAAATGCTTCGAATTTAAAATGAAGACCGAAGCCTTCCCGAAAATTATCGCCCTATATCTGTTTTGATTGCCATTAATACAGCCTTCGAAAAACTCATTGTAAAAGGGGTCAGGAATTTCATCGAACGAGAATCGGTGCTAACATATAGCCCACATTGTTTTAGAAGTAAGAGGTCCACTGCCACCACTATGCTATCTTTCTCAGATATTGTAAACACCTGCTTAAACAATAATATGGTCGTATTAGGTTTATTCATTGGCATAAAAAAGGTTTTCGACACTGTGCATCATGGGATATTACTTGAGAAACTAGAACGTTACGCTTTTCGTGGTGTACGTCTAGACTTCTTCAGAAGATATCTAACAGACACCAAAGGTACAATTCCTCAATGTTGAATCTGATTTTTCTGTGGTTACAACGGGAGTCCCCCAAGGATCAGTGTTGGGACCCACCTGAATGATCTGCCGTTGATATTACATTATTTTAGTCCTCTCATGTATGCTGATGACACTGGTCTCATTTGTGCTCATGAGTCTACGGCCGAAGCTTTCCGTTTAGCCAACGAAGAGATGAAGCTTTTTAGTGACTGGAAATCACACCAATAAACTGCTACTAAACGTAAAAAAAGGCAAAATATACGCTAATTTATTGTTCACACAAAGCAACAGTTCCCCACTCATGTGTGCTTCAAATAGAGGGGTAGCCTATTCAACGTGTGATTAGTGTAACATATCTAGGCGTTGTAAGAGACCACAATTTAAATTGCAAAATGCATATTGAGTCGCTATGTAAAAAGCTCAGCAGTGTTGCTTTTTGTGATATTTAAATGTAGACAATATTCCGATGTACCAACATTAAGTACGATTTATTTTGCTCTTTTCCATAGTCAGTTATGATAATGCACAGAATCATGGGGTCACACGTATGATTCTTACTTAAAGCCACTGGTAGTGTTTCAGGAGCGAACAATCCGATTTTTGTCGAATTCAAGTTATGCACCTCCTTCCAAGCCATTCTCTAACAAACTTCAAATCATGCCACTGAGCTTGGTCATAAATTATAAAACTACAATTATGGTTTATAATTGTATAAATAGCGATAGTCGACTTCACAGTTCATTTGTTTCCTCCCGGTTTCGCACTCGAGGCTACGAAGCCGGTAACTTCTTACAGCCACTTGTAAAAATGTATGTGGCAAAAGACTGCTGTCTAGCGTTGGTTTCACTTTGTATAACAATCTACCTGTCGAATTATACAAAATAAACACTTTCCTGTTAAACTGGAACACTATTATGATGACCAGCATTATTGTTTTAAATCTATTTCAAATACGTTGTCAGCTACCAGCATAAAAATAAATAAGTAAACAGGCAAAATTGCAATTTTGTATATGTATATGAGTAAACTTTCTTTTGTATGGATCCAAACTAGCTTGATGCTAAGGGTCCAGATGTTTTTTCATGTAATTAGTTATTTATGTATCTTTTGGCAAATAAAATTCAATTCAATTCAGTTGCACGGAGACGCAACAGGAAGTTCATAATCTTGGCAAGATACGAATATTCTTATGGTGAGGCTGCTCAGTCTGTAAAAGCCTAAGAGGCCCGCGAAAGAAACGTCGCGAGGCCACTTCAGAGCATCATGCGTCAGGAATTCGGCAGGTTGGGAGGGGAGGGGGCACGCATCACGACTTTATATATGCCCTCGTCTGCATCGAGGACAGTAACCGCACCTGTTTCGGACTCAAGGTCAGTGAGAACACAGCGCAAATATTTATTGCCCCCGGCTGTTACACGCGGTAGCCTTTGCAGCCCTCTAGAGCAACGGGCGTGGCAACGTGCCGTACAGTGGTCCTCTTCGTGAAGAGGTGAATGATAGGCCAATAAAGCCGCGGACACGGCAGGTAAATAAGAATACGGAAATAATGAGAAAAATACCGTTGGAAAAATATGCCTAAGCACCTTCTAGAATTAAGGGCCGTGATCCTCTGCGAACACCAGACACCGCGTTTTACTAGAAGCGCCGTTGAGGTGTTCGCCATATTGGAATTGTTTAGTGTGTCGCACCCTTTTGCACATTGCAAAACATTTTCTTGGCACCTGGGCTATTTATACAGGAGCACCGTGTATGCACCTGTGTGATCTTCACGCCGTTGAGGCCAACACGTATGCCAATTTTCTTTTTTTTTTTTTTGCATACGAACTAGCGGACATGGCCAAGAACATGGATGGACATGGACATGGCCAAGAATTGGAACTCCGTGGCTACTTGCGCAATATTTCTTAACGATGTTTCTAGCTTTTTTTTTTTTCACCAAAAAAAAATTAGCGCAGCTTGCACTAAGTCGCGTAAGGCTGAGTCACAGAAGAGCTGCTGGGCACGTTTCCGCTTCTCTTGTGAACCAAATGTAAAGAATGCTTGGGCGGTCATAGAGCGCGTGCCGGTACATGATGATGATACTTTTCTATCTACGACACACGGCAAACCTCGACCATAACAGCTCTGCCTTCCCATATGTGCGTCTCTCAGTTATGTCACCGTCATTTTTCGTCCCATGCACCTTTACCTCCCCGTCACACCCCCTTTATGTAAAGCAACACGCTAGAACATATACTTATTCAAGCCAACCTATCTGTCTTCCTTCAAACAACTTCTCTCTCTCTCTCTCTCTCTCTCTGTCAATAAGTAGGATTGCGCTACATGCTGTGGGTGATCTTAACACACGCACACACTCTCCGTACGCAGCTACGTACAATAATCGACAAGCTAAAACGACGGCTTAGTTTGTGTGGAGCTTATCAAATCAAATCAAATTTAAGTAAGAACAAGGTAACACTGACCTCTCTGAAAATAGAAGAACAAACGAATTGGAGAAACGCACACAGAGAATAATAATACGGCATCTTCCTCAAAACCCATGACCACGACGTGAAAAATGCATTAAGAAAAATATCTGCGAAAAAATAGTGAACAACAAGGCTTAGTGAGGAGGCGAGACAGTCTGTATTCAACATATGGTAGACCTCGGCTAAAAGTTTGTTCATTTTGGGCAGAAGATGTTACAATAGCTCAATTTATGATAGCAAGTGAAATTTTATTAAACAGCGTAACATCATTTCGCCCGATTCTCATCATTCAGAAGCAACAGACGTTACAGTGAGGGTGTCACGTGCATGTTTATCTGGATAAGCTTAGCGCGCAAGTTAGAACAGTCTTTAGCGGAGAGCTTCCGGAAAGGAGTGTCAATGGCAATGGTTTTTGTCACGAAACCGATGGCACCACTTAGGAACGAAAATAATGACTGGAAATATATTGTTTCCTCACTTTTCAGGTTGTGTATTGTATACCAAATAAATCTACTTCGACTAAGCCAGCGTTTGCTTTATCAAGGTGCGTGACCAGTTTCCATCCGTTGAGCGTCTTAAGCATGTCGTAGAAGGTCCTTTAAGGATGCCGCCACGTGCATCGTCAGCTATATATACTGACACGGTTTATGAAATGTACGTTTTAGGGAGGACCCGCTGTCTTGCGTAGTCGGGTGGATTCCGTTGAGAAGCCCAGGAAGATTCTGTTCGTATCGAGTACACACGCGTCGCAGGCAGTTCTAGTCAGGATGCTCCGTGGTTCCGAAAATTCCCTGAAGCGGCGACTCACCTCTTGGGATGGAGTCGTCATGAAAAAACTTGTGCCAAACAACCAAGAACTCCGGGAATTAGGTATCATAGTTTCTCGGGAGGCGGCGCACAAGTGCCTCTGAGGTGGCCCTGCATATTCGGTAGATGGAGCAGAGTGTCATCCCGATGCTGATCCCGCTCCTTTCAATGCTGACTAATAGATCTTTCGTGTTCGGTTCTTTGGTATTTCTTCTCATGAGGTCAGGTTGACCTGGCGGGCTTCTGTACTCATCGAGATGGTAAGTGCGTTAGGCGAGGATGGTGCTACGCATGCTGCTTGCTTTCGATGTGGAACAAGGCGCGGAAGACGACGTCGCATGCATGAATGCTTAAGTCTACACAAGTGCACCTGATCTAATGCGATGATGCTGTGGTCACGTCTCAGACTCTTCCGGTGTATACAATGCCACGTCGGGTGCTTCCTAGTGCGTTTCGCCAGCGTGCGACGAATACGTAAACAGAAGTTGGCGGAGATGTACCTTCCCTCGGGGAATGCTTCGAGGACCCACCCGGCTGGCCCCAAAGGCCTCAAGTTTAGCCTCCGTTTTGCCAGCATGTCAATGGTGAATAACGCAGCCGTATTCAATCCGCGATGGGTGACGTCGACTCACGCCAACGCACGTACTATGTGTCTGTGTGTTCGGCCCTCTCTACTCCTATTGTGGTCGGCTGGCAACAGTCGTGTATCAGTGTACTGTGCGCGATGGCTTGCTGGCGATACTAGCATGACGAATCGCGAATCGCTTGTGTCGCGGTGCAGCATCCGGCACAGAATTCTGTCTCTTTAGTCTCCTCTTCGACTACCCCCCCCCCTTCCAAACTCCTCGACAGCCCAGTGGACTCTCGAACTATTCAACGAGGAAAGGTGCCCCTCCAGCCCTTTCTATTTGCAGATTCGTCGCACGCTTATTAAGAAATGCACAAACCCAGTAGTGAGAGCCCATTATTGTATAGCTGCGCGGAATAAATCACTAATATGCGGGCTGCATTATGTGCCTCTCTGTGTGCATGTATCATGTATGTACCCTAACCTCCAACACCTACTGCTGACCGTCGTTCAAAGGTCAGCTGCTCACGCTGAACAGTTGCATGCATTGCTGCAAACAGTATATTTCCCTTCTCCCCTTTCCCTTCACCCATTTGCTACTACTACTACTACCACCTGTCCCCTGCCTCCCATTTCGCGGCAGTGGTTTGCTGCCGACAAAGGCTACAACACATAAGGAACCCGCCGGTAGGCAGAAATCGTTGTATGACCTAATTAAGCGCAGGGCACACCAGGGCTCAACGCCACCTGTAGCTGTGTGAGCTTTTAAATGGTGTGACTGCAAGCGTCTCTTTAGTTTCAATACATCGAGAATCATGGGATGCCGTAGTTTCTACCTTCGCCGATAGACACGCTTACGCAAACCGGGACAAAGAAAAATTAATGCTGCCGCTTTTAACGGGTACAGGCGGAAAATTTCTGCCGGATAAATATGTAATACAAACTCGGCGCAAGCTCTATTTTCTGTCCACCTGTATCCCCGCTTTCAAGACAATTTTTCATTGTCTATAACGTGTATTAAAAGGACGGTTGCATTACGTGTCCGCAATCCTGCCCAAATTGGCCCCTGATTGAACCTTGGTGCCGAAAATAATGGCATTCAACGCCGAAATTCTAGGTCTACAATTTCGTGCGTTGACAGAGGAGACACTTATCCCGTTTCGTGTTTTTACTGGTGAAGATCAACGGAGCGCATAACGACCGCCGTCGCGCTACAGCGGCGGAGCAGATGCTCGCGGTTCTCATGTGTTTCTAATGTCCTATTTATTATGATATAAGCAGTCCATAAAGATTGAGCAAACTGTTCGCGGCTTTATTATTATTATTATTATTATTATTATTATTATTATTATTATTATTATTATTATTATTATTATTATTATTATTATTATTATTATTATAAGCGGCTCACAATAATGATTCAAATAACCTCAGCCCGAGCGAGAGAGATAACCATAACAGCCTATGCGGGCTCCTTCCTGCGATTCAAGTACGCGGAGAATTAAAAAAAAATGCACTCCTTTGATCTTTGCCGACACGACACGTGGCCGCGTTGCAAGCGACAGAAATTACAGTGGTGCTGACACATTTCCGCACGACGCCGCCGATGGGGGTCGCGATGTTTAAATTCCGATCTTTAATTATGGCTGTTTGCGTTGTAACAAGCTCTTCGCACTCAGGGCGCCGCGAGCTCCCGCATATTTTTCTTTTTTTGCTTTCTCGTGTTTTTCCACCGTTATGCTTCAGCTCGGTGTTTGCTGCAAGCAAAGCTCATCTTAGGAAACAGTTTTAAAAGAATTAAAAGGGAATGGTGCGGAAATGGGAATATAAGCCTGCAGCTACGAGCCTGTATTATCGACGCAGAGGAGGAGGAGGAGGAGAAGAAAAACGGAAGGACAGGGAGGTTAGCCAGTTTTCAGACCGGCTGGCTACCCTGTGCTGGGGGAAAGGGGAAGGGGGAGTGAAAGATGACAGAAAAGAGATGTTACAAAAAAAAAGAATAGTACGATAAATGACACTGCTTATAAAGTCTGTCTATGAGACTAGTTGTGCACAAAAAGCGCAACAACGCTTTCAAAGCTTTCCGTGCCGAGGACGGTTTCGGCCAGTGTCCTAAGATCTTTTCCTCCGACAATGGACGATTGTCAAGTCTATCAAACACTTTGGACGCAACATAGTAATAATGCACTGCGTGCTCGTGTATTTGTCCACAGTGTGCGCATCGCCTAGATTTATCCGACGGCATATGCATAGTCTGAGACGTTTTTCTTTCTTTCTTTCTTTTTTTTTCTTTTTTTTTGGCGTAGGCGCCTGCTGTCTGTGCATGAACGCAACAAATCGGACAAAGATCGGGACATTTGCCACCCGAGCAGAAACAGAACTCTACCAAAGGACGGTGTCAAAGGAAAGAGGAAATTTTTCGAGAGAAAAAAAACAGATAGCGTTCTCTAAACAAGTTAACAGTTCCTTTCAATAAGAGCTCGAGTGTCATTTGAACTTCGCTGCACGGTACGGTAACTCTGGCGCGTCCGTTGCTTTCTCTATTTCGTTGCCTTTGTTATTGACTCTTGGACCTTTTGCGAGTGCGACTCTCCGGCACAGACAAAACATGACTAACGCGTTAGCGCCAGTCCCGCTTTCGTTCTGCCTCGTGACGCCTCCGTCCCTCAGCGTGCGGCCGCGTGGGAAAGAGCATCGCGACTTTGCTTTGTCCGATGGAACCGGTGGTGACAAGTTAAGATTGATAGGGCCGACTTCAGGAGTCCGAGGTGCTCTTGCAATGGCCAGCCGGATGGCACCGCTCAGTCGGAATTATTCACGCGTACAGCGCTGACCAGGGCGCGAACACTCTCCCGTATGAGAGACGACGTCGCCACCCGTTGAGGAGTGGCCGAGCAGCCATACGGCTGCAGCTCATTACTCATAATGCGCTTCACTGGAGAGAGAAAAAGAAAGAGGGAGACAAAAAAACAAAGACAATAAGAGACGCTATGACAAGCCAGCAGGCACTAATGAAAGGCTGCGGTGACAGGTCCGTGCCCGCTCGATCAATCTTGGTCCTCTCTCCTCCGCTCAATTATCAACGAAGCTGGAGAAATTATCCGATTACGGCTTTTGCTTCGCGAACCGGTCGGCCACGCTCCCACACACATACACGGCAAAGGGGTCGTCGCTTTGCCACCGCTATTCGTTCTTGGCCCCGTGTCTCTCGCCGTTTGAGAAGGCAGCGCGACCGGCATCTGCCTCACGGAGCGCCCGGTGCCACGTGGTCCCCGAATTAGCGCGGGCTTACCGGGTCTGTCGCTGAATAAATATTGGCCCTTGTCTGGAAACTTTTTTCTCTTCTTTCCTACGCCATGGCAACTTGCTTGTTTGCCTTGCCGAGGACCGACGGGCGCCGACGTCTGCATGGACGTGTGAGCACGCACGCGCGGTTCGTGCTCCCAATCTCTTGGCGCTGCCCATACCCCTCCGGGTTCGTGAATTTGCAGCGTTGGCGTTGACAGAGGTATGTGTCGCTTTACATACTCGTGTCTTGTGTGCACCGTTCGAATCTTTTTTCACCCGCCTCCTCTGGTGTCCGTAGCCGATAAACACAGCCTTGTGACCAAAGGAAGATCTAACGTGGCGTTTACAACTCGCTCACTCACTCACTCACTCACTCACTCACTCACTCACTCACTCACTCACTCACTCACTCACTCACTCACTCACTCACTCACTCACTCACTCACTCACTCACTCACTCACTCACTCACTCACTCCTTAGCTCACCCCATCCCTCCGTCGTTTATACAAACATGTGTTTACTTGCGACCAAGCTGGCTTGCTTCTATTGTTGACTGTGGTCACGATAAGCTATATTTGAATACGGAGTCAACAAGCAATCGTGCAAGAGGGCTTCGAGTGCATTGTCGCAACTCTAAAATATCTGCACAAACAGCTTTAGCAGAACATTGTAGTTAATTATGAAGTTGTGAACGGCAATTATTGCGAGCGTGAGCTCTGTTTCTCTCTGTTTTCTTCTCATCTTTCTATGTAACGCTACCCGGCAGCAGCGGCTGCAATAATCAGTCAGAAGCCGACCCGCGTTGTAAGGATTATTCCGGCGATCCTCGTCGCCGCCGAATCGGATTCCGCGCCGCTCTAGATGCCGGAATACCAGGTGTGAATGCGAAATTATGGCTACGCTCGTTGTCGGTGCAAAGGAAAGTACACGTGCACGACAAACCCTGTTTCGAGCTTTTAGCGTGACGTATGGTGGCGTTCTCATCTGAAAAGTATCATTTCGCTTTGTATCAGAACAGAAGCCATCTCCGAAGGTGAAGTTAAGGCTTACTTGGTATAATACGCGGTTGAGACTTCGAATAGACTCAGAATTTCCCAAATGAAAAGCGTCAGAATTTCCCCGGTGATCGGAACATCTGTTAATGCATTACCAGCTTCAAAGCCTCCACACATCTGCATTACTTTGTTGTTGTTTTTTAATGTGGTTACAAATACAGCACCTCGCCGCTAGGCAGCTAAAGCAAAGATAAATTAAAGATATACAAAAGACGCCAAGAAGACTCTTTTTGGAGATTATACTACGGACAGCATCCGCATCTTTTCGGTCGGACAGCGCGAACCAAGGGAGCCGGAAAAAGGAGCGCGTAATTGCTGCAATTATCTAAGTTGAAGTGAGCTGTTATTTTGGAAGAAACCCGATCGTCCAAAAGTAAGCGGCCGCGAGAATCGTGATCCCGCGATTTCGCAGGATCGTGGCCAATGCATAACTTTTCTTCTCCCTAATTTTGCGTTCTCCCATCCTTTTGTTGCTTGTAAAACAAAAGAATAAAACCGCGATGTGTCGGCCTTCCCCTGCAATTACAGGTTTCCAGCCACTTTCGGTAATGACCGCTATCTATGTTACAGAGCCCGTCTCTTCATAGAAGCTAGAAAAGTTAACTGCTCGAAGAAATCACCTCAGTGCGTTTTTTTTTTTTTTTTTGTCACCGACTGATTTGCTTCTGCAGTAAGTTGATTCAAAACAGGCGCACAGTCATTTCGGCCAGCTCAATTTCCGCGCCATCCGTTTCTGACTGAAAACCAAGACAACCTTTAAGAAAAAAAGAATGAGTATCAATGAGCTGTTGAATATGAAGGAGTAAATTAAATTAGCTTTAATCAATGTGTAAATTTTGGAATTTATCATGACACGTGATTTTTTCTTTTTTGCCCTTCAGCCTTCAAGCGCCCATTCTCCGCTTACCATAGCATTGGGTTATTTCTCGGAATGCCTCGCAAAAGAAAAACAAAGCCGAAAAAAAAAAACCTCGCCCAGCGAATTAGCGTACTGGCGACACATAGCAATCAGGCGCTAAAAAGGGGTTGACTGAGACGCCTACGCTCTGTAGCAGATGCTAGACACTCTGCTCTAGACGCTGCGTAAAATCTACCTAGATGCCTGCTGATGCGCTTAGACATGATTTCAGCGTGCTGTTTAGTTGTGTAGGGAATTTCAAAGGCATTGTAATAAAATAAATAAATAAATAAGTAAATAAATAAATAAATAAATAAATAAGCGACTCGGCAACTGAAAAAAAAAAAGAAAACGCCGGAACGGAAGCGCAACTGTATAGGCCTATCTTGCACATTGGCAGTGATGGAAGGGTAAATCATAAAAGCCGAAATCCGAAAACGTAAGCCTTTTTTTTATTTGAAGTCTCGCCATTGACCGTGCAATTCGAGTATATGAGTGTGATGAAACACAATACGAACCACCAGAACTTCAATTGTGCATGCATGCGTGCGTGCGTGCGTGCGAGCGTGCGTGCGTGTGTGTATGCGTGTCACTGCATTTTCGTGTATATTTATCTGCACGTGTGTAATGTATTCCAGCACGTCTATCAGAATACTGCACGACCCCGTTGGGTTGCCCAATTTTGCGTGTAGGGTAGTCCGGTGTCCTCCTGCGAATCTTGAGCCTTTAGTGAATTTCATATGTTAATGTGGATGATCATCCAGTTTCTAGAGGACGGTCATCTCTTCCAATGTCATCTGCTTTTATTATTATGGCGAATAAAGTCGGTGCTTTAAGCACGGTGCCAAGCTGCCGGGTTCCTGTTTCGTGCTGAAGTCTCTCACCCGAGTGACCCGTTCATTTCTGGATTAAATTATGGCTCCATCCTGCACTCTCTCTTTCGCACGTCGAGAATAGCTTATTTAGCGTCCTAACTCACATAAGAGTCGAGTCGTAAGCGAGCTTCGCTGCACCGAAACATCATGACCCCTCGCGACCGAAGCCACGTGCTTTGATTCGGCCAAGAGACAGGATGGAGTCATGACTACGAAAGAAGCGCCGTGCCTCCGAGGAGACCATCAACCGAAATGCGGCCATAAAGCGAAGAATGCGGCCATAAAGCGTCTGTAAGCACAAAAGACGCCGTAGATGCAAACGGCGCCATGCTCCGAGACGAGACTGAGAATTCAAATGAGACCATTAGCCCGGGAAATTCGCGACTCCAAAACGAAAGATGGGCCAGTAAATTGGCAGGTAGGCTGTCCGTGAAATCTATTCAGCCGTAACCTGCACAGGTACGTTTGTATAGTTAACACGGCTGCTCGAGCTGGTTCCCTTTTGTGTGATAGTGCCTCCTTGTGGTAATCACATGGCACCCTCCTTAGATAAGACGCGCCAGCCGAAGTTCGTTCGCTAAGCGCATACGAACCTTCTAGCCGCTTTTAGACGCTAGTCGGCTGTTTTTTGTTCGCAGCGGGTCTCTGTCTGTGTGCGTATGCGTCGTTTCCTGTGCGCCATGACACTCCCTCTGTACATGCTTTCAAGTTTCCCAAACTAAATGTACCCGATGGTCTGCTGTGCTAATAAGTCTTCCAAGCTACCACTTTTCGAAGAGGGCACGTCGGCTGCACAACAACGGTTCGGAATTGGGGCACCAAAAATAAAAAAAATAATAAAAAAAACGTCGAACTGGATTGCGCAACCGCATGGTCAACTACAAGATCAGATAAGTTTCGGAATCACCGCCAAAGTTTGTTGTGCAACAGGAGAACACCGAGATCGGGGTGCTTTGTTCGACGCCCCCCGAATCTATTGCGCAATAGTACATTTTGTATAGGAAAGCAGAGCAAGGCAGTACTGCACAGCACACCGACAACTTACAGACTTGACTCAACTTAAAGCCGGTGGCTACTGTGCACTCGAAAAGACTTACCGCGTTTTTTTTTGTTTTGTGTGTGTGTGTGTGTGTGTGTGTGCGTGTGTGTGTGTGTGTGTGTGTGTGTGTGTGTGTGTGTGTGTGTGTGTGTGTGTGTGTGTGTGTGTGTGTGTGTGTGCGTGCGTGCGTGTGTGCGTGCGTGCGTGTATGTGTGAGTGTGTGAGTGCGTGTGTGCGTGTGTGTGTGTGTGTGTGTGTGTGTGTGTGTGTGTGTGTGTGTGTGTGTGTGTGTGTGTGTGTGTGTGTGTGTGTGTGTGTGTGTGTGTGTGTGTGTGTGTGTGTGTGTGTGTGTGTGTTCCACTAATGCAAGAGTAACTCGGGAAGGCAGGGTAATGTTCGAGTTGTTTCACCACAACTAATTGTATGTTTTATGCGAGAGTATAAAACCAACTACGCCCTAAGCTACGCGGCGTCACATTGCCCTGAGTAATTTCTAAAGTACCATGCATGCATGTGGGAGACCATATATATTTCTGAAAGATACACGTTACAGAGCTTCGCCGTGCAGTCAAATACTTCAAAAACCTCAACACACAATAAATATTCACCCGCAACTATCTATGCAAGCCGATAATGCTCCTGTGATGAACAAAATTTCTGGACTGCATATTTACCAGACAAAACAGAGAAGCAATCAGAGTTTCCCTTCATTATCAGTATAATATAATCAGAAAGAAAAAAACACATCAATTTCTGCGTTAGGCGAGTTCAGAAGTTCTCGTTTTAAAACAGCTGCGCACTATTATTTGGCACACACAAGCACGAAGCACACTTCAGATACAGTTTACTCAATACTCATCGCAAATGTCATCGTCTTGAAAAAAAAAAAGAAATCATTGAAGCAATTTCATAACATTGTGATTGTGCAAAAAAACCCAGCAGAACAACTGTGAGCAACTGTTTCCTGACTTCTTCCTTGTGTCCGTGTTTGCACGCCCTGTCTTTTTAGAATGCGAACATCCCAAACGCCGCCGAATGCGCAAAATCCGCTGGAACAGCTTCCGGTCTAATGAACAAGAAAACGAAATAAGAAAAGATTAAGCGCACCAATCACCGGCATATTATTGGCAGATAGCAAGAATCTAATCCTTGAGCAAGCTTGCCACTAGATGTGGATACTATTTGCAGGAGAAAGCGAACTAAATCATTGAATAATTACTGAAGTTCACTATACTTCAATTTCCGGCCAATTACCTTATGGCACATGTTGCTATTTACAAGCTGTAGACGGTGTGACTGCAAGGTGTATATTCACTTGGACAGAATTCTTATGGTGACACCATTTGGAAGATACGCGCACAAAAACTTGCGGGCGGCAAGAATGCGCACTGTCTGTTGACTCAATTTAAAAAAGGAAAGGAACACCGGTGTGTACTCAAAAGCACCCACAACATTTTTTTTCCCAAACCTGTTGAATTATTACATAGAAACTTGTGTCATCCTGAGAATCCCTTCCAAATGGATCGGCTTTATGAGCTCGCCAACTACCATTTGCAAGTTAAACGCCGTGGTAGCTTAGTGGCCGAGGTGTTGAGCTGCGAAGATCGAAGGCGTGGCTTTGATTCTCGTCCATGGCTGCAGCATTTTGATTCGAGCGAAATAATGAAATTTAAATGCACTTTACGCAACACTTGGATTTAAATGCACTTTAAGCAAACTCAACTAGAGACCACCGTTACGGCCCTGAGACACTCTCTCTCTCTCTCTCTCTCTCTCTCTATATATATATATATATATATATATATATATATATATATATATATATATATATATATATATATATATATATATATGAGTATTGATCGCGATTGTGTTCCTCGCTCTTCTTTTTTTTTCTACGTATAATCTTATCTATTTCGCAACTTTCTTGCCATAATTTTTGGTTGAAGGACTTCATGGGATTATTGCTGCCACGGGCTAATTGCGCGAAACGTTGCAATTATGTGGAAAAGGCTGCTGGCAAAATCTTACTGTTTCCGTCCAAAGAACCTATAAGTGGTTTCAGTCAAACAGCAGTGCATATGCATATCGTTAGAAAAATGGAAATAATCCGCAAAATTTCGAAAACAAATTCATAACCTAATGTTAACACCAACAAAACATTTCGCGAAGCAATTAAGAGATAGTGGGTGCTCACACGTCTCATAGATACGAGATGTCTTTTGTAGCTTGAGGCCCACCCAGAAGCGCGCGTGTGCTTGGTCCAAGCAAAGCGACTTCAACGACCCTGTAAGGACATGCTCACTTTTTTTTTTGTTTCCTGCTGGTGTCAAATTTGCGATGACTTAGGCATGACAATGACGTATACTAATTACAGCAGTACTGCACGTACACAGACGTGGAACAAAATAGCAACATAGCGAGAGTGCTGACTGCAAACTACAAATTTAGATGCAAAGCTCTTAGCACGGTACGATGCACTAACAAGTGCTCCACGAAAATAGCGTCCGCGTGACCTCCAAACATCCGCATCGATTGCTCGAGATTGAGTGTGGTGGCAAGCTAAAATTTGGACGCATCTTGTATAGAAGTTTCGGCGCATGTATGTAGACAATACGACACTCTTACTCTTAAAGCATACCATCGGTGCAACATGGGGTCTATACGCGATGCCGATCACGATAAAGAGCTCTTTTGTTCGCGCACAGGCCTTTCACGTGGAATGAAATTTACTACTAAATAATCCGTACACATAATGTCGCGTGCTGACGTTTAAAGCTGTACTAGTCGCCGCTTTTCGGGAATAATGAGTGTTGGAAGTTGGCGCTCTGTCTTTTTTCTCGTTTTTCTGTTTTTTCAGCTACTCGTGCGATTCAAAACATTTATTTAGAGCGGTTTCCAACAAGCCCCAGCCACCGAGAATGTGAAAGACACTGTATCTAGTAGGTGCAATAAATGTGGGAGAACCATCGCAAGAAACAAGTAGACGAACAGTAACGACAATCTTGCATTGCAAATAATTTGTCACATTGCTCCACAATGCGTGAATCAAGCGCTTCAGGTAAATCCGCGGCAGAGCGTCTTACTCCAGCACCTGTCGCTTGGCTGCCTAACTAAACGCATAACAAGGGCACCAATGCTCGTTACCTTCTTACGTTTTCTTAAATTACTTTTCTTGACGTCTTTACTATGAGGACGCACACAAGTCAAAGCTAGGAATGCCTCATCCAGCTCGCACAGCTTAAACAGTGCAGTTCGACATTAAGGCCTTCCTCGGAGAGTAAATTTCGCGTAGGCCCGGCTTTCATTTAATAGGCAGCGGCCGCACACTCAGAGCTATTTGCCGAGCAAACATCGCAAGACGGGGGCTTTTCCCAACCGCTCCGCGACAAAGGCTATGGCGGCCAATTTTCGCAACATCAGAGCGCGCTGCGATGTGAAGCCCAAGTGAAGCTACGAGAAAGCCTTCAGAAAGGAGCGCGCCTCTTGGAAGTTAATTAAACATGCATCTGCGGCTCGGAGCGTCGCGAGCACAAACAGCAGGAAATGCGCACAGCCTGCCACCAAGTTAATCCGCCAGCTGTGCAAGCAGGAACGCGCTCGGCCAAATCTGATACGGGACCATGGGTCATTCCGCGGCCACCTCGCGACACAAGAGGAAGGTCACGGGGTCGAGAGTCCAACGTCGTTAGAGCAAGTCTGTAAACAAGAACACGGAGCTGCCCCTGCGTGGAATGATAAAGCGGCACTATACGTAAAATGGAAAATGGTTGGCCTCATAACGGGGCCAAGTCATGGGCGGTGTAGAAGAGAACGCACACGCAACCGCTCTGACAGCGTCGCAGGCGACTTGGCACGTCGTCCTAAGCAGTGTATTCCGATCCCGACGGGTCACAGAGAGACGCTGTCATACTTGGATGTGATGGGCGCATATGCCGTGACGCGAGACAAGGACGGTCAACGTGTAGGCTTACAAGGTGCGCGGAGCTACTGCGTAACTGGCTCCTAAACACGGCAAGACAACAAAACGAGGCGAAAACAACGCACACTTGACGAGGACGGACAGAGGGAACATGCACAGGACACAGGTGCTGTGCCCTGTGTTCCCTCTGTCCGTCCTCGTCAAGTGTGCGCTGTTTTCGCCTCGTTATGATCAACCAACTTGCTTATTATGTGTTATTCCAAGACAACAAACCCTGGCAGAATCTCTAGATGCACAGTTTGCTGCGGACGATGAGAAAAGGAAATGCGGCCAACCAGAGAGAGCAATGTATTTTGGACCCTCGCTATCGCCTTGCATCAGCCACCGTGATGGATGACAGGAGATTAATTAAATCGGAACAAAAGAGTTGATATAGGGACTTTTTTGTGCGTTCACTTTCCATTGCACTAAAATTGTCCGTAACAAATCCTCCCGAATTCTCCCTACGATTTTCTAAAACATGCGTGAAAGTACTATCTCAGGCCAGATCGAATTAAGAGTATCCCTATCCTCCGCAATCAAGTGAAATTGTACAATTACAGCCAGACAAGGTACAGCAAGACATATCCTGAGTAGTTAGGACGGTCTATTTTCTTTTTTTTTTCAATTTCGGAAACTGCTTTCGCAGAATATGATTGTTAAATTAAATATGCAGTCGCGTTCGCGACTGTAAATGCGACTGAAACGTACTGTAAACGCTGAGCTTGTGGCACCTCGGTGAGGGAACGACTTATCTGGATTAAAACGAAAACAAAAAAATTGGAGGACTTGAATTCCACTCTGTGAAAGTGCGTTACCGCAGCGGAGCCGATGAGCGCACTCCCGTCTCTGCTCCCGTCGCCGTTTTTCATAAGCGTGCTGCTCCTCGGGTATCGTAAAAGTATGAGCGGGAAAACAGCGGGAACGCAATGGAACTGCCAGGCCAGACGCTCAACTTACAAGTCAGTTATAAGTTGGGCGTCTGTCCCGTCAATCCTTTTCCGTACCTGCTGTTTTCCCGCTCATGCGTTTACAATATGTTGCACCAACTGGCCCAGCACGCCACCATCTTTAGCTGCTCGGACGTTCTCACAGAGCGCAGCCGTCCCATACTTGTTAAGGACAACCGTGCCAACGCAGCGCCTCGACTCGACTGACGTGGCAAAACACGTACTCACTGGCTTTGAACGCTTTAATGTATTGGCCCTTCCGACGCTCTCTAGAAGGAACCGGGGTTTTATCAGTTTAATGCTTCAAATACACACTTTAAGCGTTAAAGTGCTAAAAACGAAGCAATTGTTATGATTGAAAAAGGTAAATGAAGTTCGAAACGGACTACTCACTGGCTGTCAGAACCCTGTTTATGGCTGGTATTGCCAATAGCTTCAATATACACACGGTAGTCACGCAATAAAGTCTGCCACGCGTCATTGCTGCTACCTAAACCTGAGCGGAAGGTCCCATGTTACTGCTGCGATCGATTGTACCTTGCGCTGCGTACCGGTTGGTTTCGGTCACAGCAGCAGCCCTGGTAAGGCCGCCGCGTCCATCCTCGGAACATTTCCGGTCGAGTTTTGGCTATGCCACTCACCGGCAGCGCACATCCGGGTCGCACGCACTTCGTCTGTCGTGCAGTGCCGTTACGGGCAATTTGATCCCGGATCGGCGGACTTCCAGGCAATTTGGCGTCAATCTGAGCAACCAATGCATCCACATGGCGACCGATACCCGGAGCTGCACGCGTTCGCCCGAGGAAAACGCTGACGAGAAATCGAGCTGGCCCTTTTGCTCTACTACGCTGAGCTATGTGCCAGTGGCTGCTGCGGATTCTGAGGCAGGTGGTGGGACTTCGCGAGCATACGGGCGGTCAAAACTTCAGCCCCAATTTAATGTGGTTCGGCCAGCGACTCGTGAGGATACAGCCACAGTGACGAAACACGCGAGGGACGAAGACGCGGTGTGTGCGTGGTGACTTTCACTTTTCAGGTTTAGGGCAGGTGTGGATGTCGTAAAACTCGAGCATCTACCCGGCTTATTTACTAGCGATTATATGAGCACCTTGTGCCTTAGCACCAGGTTGGCCGCGTTGGCAATTTTTACGTCCAGATGGTGCACTGCATGCTATAAAAGACGACACAGTAGCGCATGCATGATTCAATTCTACCACTTTGGGGGTTATTTAACTTGCGTCTGAGTGACAGTGCATGAGCACGATGGAATTTTCCCCAAATTCGACTGCGGTCGTCGCATCAGGAATTTGAACCCATTCCCTTGTTTTCTGCAGCTGTTGCCAGATGTCCAGCTGTGCGAAAAAAGCAAATTTGTTTCCCTCTTTCTAGTCTATAATCATCCTCAATACTGACGTTTCATAAACAAACCAGTCTGACTCGCACACACACAAGAGGCAATCAAGAAGTCGTTCGCCTTCGCTGGAATGATTCGGTTCTCGCAGCCGTTGTGTGTCGGCATCGGCAATCGGACCTCGCGAGGCGATATCGAAAAGGGAAGGCAAGTTCTGCCCTTTACGCAAGAGCGTCGCAGCAGCCGCCATTTTAATCGAACACGGAAAGAGAGGCGCCGGAACTACGATGCCAATCTAACCGTGCACTAATGCAAGCACTGAGGCCGCCGAGACAAGTACCCACACAGCAGCGCCAAGAGTCGTGACCCTGCTTTCATTTGCTTCGACTGTTTCATGACATTCGGCGTCCTATATTTGTGCCCGTCACCTCCCGTTCCCTCCCCTTCCGCCCCGCACACACACACTCTCTCCTACTCATTTTATATATCCTTTCCATTCTTCCTTGCACTCCTCGCACAATCTTAAGGAGCAACAAAGTATCACGCTGACAACACGTGGATGCCAATACGATTCATAACGGTAGAATGCGCATTTCGATGCATGCACCAGTACTGCCAAATTATATTTAGAAAAAAATGGGGGGGGGGGGGGGGGAGAGGGGGTGCGTAAGAAACACCAATCACTCCAAGCAATTGTTCGAAGTCTATACTTCCATAATACATTTCACGAGCTTTCTATTTGTTGTCCCAGCTGTGTACAACGACTCTGGATTTCCAAGCCCCCTCCTCAGAAAAAGAAAACGTACATTAAGGAAACCAGGAAACGAAAAATATACTAAATGAAGACGCCCGCCCAGTTTTTTTTTTCCTGTTTTTGTTTTATTAACTGCAACAGTTCTTTCATTCTGCTAAATAAAGAGTATCCTGAGCTGATAGAAGGATTTCTTTCGGTTACATATTGTTTTATCGTGTACTTGCCGCCATTGGTCGATCCCGGCGATAATGAAGGCGAAGCGCCGCTTTACTGACGGAGTGCAAAAAGTAATATAACTGGCAAGGAATCTTCAGGCTGTTTCTGCATTACCCACCCTTTGAAACGCTCTTTTATTTGCTTTAGCTCTGATTTCGGATCGATCGTACAGACTTGTGAACGCTGTGGTACAGTATGCGTTTTGCGTAGTCTACAGGAATTCGTAGGGTCAAGACAATTTCCTTCTCAGTAAGCGATGACAGACGGGCTACCGATAGTCACTCGGCCCCCTGTGCAGAAAAGACAATATTGTCGAGGGGCAACAAGCCATGAGTGGCTACTGGGCGCGAGGCCCACCACTGGAAAAGCCGGCATCACTGTCGGCGTGACGTGCTAGGCACTATCACGTGGTCACAGACCATTTGGGGAGCGCCGGAGCGAGCTGAAAACGAAACTTTAGAATGCCACCTGCGCTGTAATTCTAAGTGGGGAGGTTTTGTCGCTTCGGGTGTGTGCTCGGCATAGGTCGGCAAACTCACTCATGAGTCGACTCACTCGGACTCCCTCAGACTCAGATCAATCCATGAGTCTGGGTATTAGTGAGTCCGGGTGAGTAATATTTTGGTGAGTTTGAGCCCGAGTGAGTCGGGCTCAAGAAAATTTATTGACTCTAAGTCCGAGTGAATCCGGTTGACGAAAATATTGGTGAGTCTGAGTACTAGTGAGCACAAAATATATTTCTTAAGTTAGTCTGAGTGACCTCCACCTGTTATTGCCAACCTATGGTCCTATCTACTCATCTTCAGCATTACTACCAGACTTATATAGGCTTAAGTTCATACTCAAGTCTACTCATATATATCTCAACGCATTAGCGTTCATGCGCCATCTAAATATTTATTGATCAGAGGCGTGAGTTGGGGTGGGGGGTGCCATGACTTCCCCCGCAAGCTCTTCTACGGGAAGTTCATGATATAAATATCCGTGTGAGTAGCGTATTTCACAAAAAATATCCTTACTGGATTGAAACCACTGATAACTAGTATAAGACGGTACAAGATGAAATGGCGTATCGTAGAGCACCGATTATGTGAGATATTGGCGTTAAAAAGCATTGACACCGTGATTGAAACAGCAAATTCTACCCTAACGGACTCATGAGTCGACTCACTCAGGTTCACTCAGACTCAGGTTAAGCCGTGAGTCTGAGCGAATCCGGCTGAGTAATGTGCTAGTGAGTTTGAGTCCGAGTCAGCGCGGTTGAGAAAAAAGTTTAGTGAGTCTGAATCCGAGTCCGAGTGACTCCGGTTGAGGAAAATTTTGATGAGTCCGAGTGAGCCCTCAGAGCAAAATATATTTCTTGAGTGAGTCTGAGTGAGCTCCATTTTTTTTTTTTTTTTTGCCGACCTATGCAGCACTTGAAAGCACTACATTATGCCGTCGATATCTTTAAAGGCGTCATATAAGGTAGGCCAGTGCTCAGTACCGCAGTGCGGGACCTACGTAACGGAGCCCGATGTCAGCTTTCACACATGTCCACAGGTTAAGAAGCTGCGCGAAGCCTTGATTGCGAAACAACTGGTAAACAGCCATCGGCTACAATTCACGTGTGCAGCCAGCACCTCCGTGAGGAAGGTTCATGCTTCGGCGTGCGGCTGCGATATTCGGTGAGCAGCAGAAAGCGCTCACTCTCGCCCGTGAACGCTGCCCGGCTAATGACGTTCAACAATTGCAATTCAATTTGGCCCACCCTAACATTTGTTCTCTACGGAGCCGTATGTATTGTTGTCAGAAAGGTATTACGCCTTTTGCGTTATACACATGACGTTTGCCACCAAAACTGCTGGAGAATTTGCCAAGAAATGTTGCGCATTAAAAATGTCCATTGGAGTCTCGACACCTTGCTTTTGCAGCAACGAGCTGCAAGCTCGTTGCTGCAATAACCGCTGTTTTTCACTGCAATTCCTCGCTCATGCTGGTGCTTGTCTACTGCCGTCGTTTGGAAAACTAGTACGTCCAGCGAACATTGCTACGTGACATTTGTTCACCTTCGCTTTGCGCAATACCACACGTTTCGCATGTTTCGCCTCGTAGACTGCCGCTTCTAAACAGCAGCTGCGAAGTCTGCTAGAGATATTCTAAAGACGCTACAGATGTTCACTAGAATGGAAAGGGAGCAGAGGAAATCATGTTAAAAGAGGAGGCACGCCATATTCTCATGTTTGTCTCAGAACCAATTAAAAAAACCAATTAATGTACTGCATTGCGAATAAGAAGCAGCGAGAAATTGCTCACTGACGAGAACGATAGAGCGCAACGCCAAATAATAAATAATGATCATTATAAAGGGAGAAACGGGTCTTCCCGACGACGCACACAAGTCGCCCTAGGCGCCAGTTAGCCTAAGGTTTAACGAAATTATCTTCGAAAAGCTTTGATAACGCCCACGCAACGACGGTTTATTGTGTATGGATGGGTGAATAAACTTTATTTCGGTCCCTCGGAACGCGCCCTAGCACGTTGCGGGCCGCTCCCACGTCGGAAGAGAAAGACCAAGTCTCTCTGCTGCGTCGCGGGCCCGTTGGACTGCCCATAGTTGTGCTTCGAGTCCGGAGCTTGTAATAGCTTCTTCCCATTTTGACGGCGTGATGACTTCGCCGCCGTGTAACGCGGGGCACCGCCAGAGCATATGTTCGAGATTAGCGATATCTGCGCATAATGAACATGCATTAGTTGGCTGTATTTCAGGATAGATCTTGTGCAATAGCGCCGGGTTAGGGTACGCCCCGACTTGAAGTAGCCTGAGTGTCAGAGCCTGTGGTCTGCTTAATTTTCTGTGTGGTGGAGGGTACTGTCTCCGCCCCAGGTAAAAATGTTTGGTAATTTCGTTATACGAGGTGGGCGGGTCACGATTCTCCAAAACCTCAGCGCGCCCTCCGGTAGCTACGCGGTCTACTAGTCCTCGCGCAGCTATGCGGGCCGACTCAGCTAAATTATATGCTGCGGCCGCGCGATCATCTCTGATTTGAGACTTCATTCTGCTAGGCTCAATTTGGTTATACAGACAGCCCACTGTAAAAGAATATGTCACACACTTCGCCTTCAGCGACTGCCTGCCTTTTACGCTATGCAAGCCAGTTTTGGGATACGCCATCGCGGCGACCACGCGCTCATTGCTGGTATTCTGTAAACACGTATACCGTCTGTAAACAATTTTAAGCTTTCTTTTTGTCCAAGGTCATTGTCTTGACTGTAAAGACCTCCCTTGGTTCGAAAGTATTTACAAAAATATCCGGGAAGGCTCCCGCGCTGTGTTTTCGTAGAGGGCCGACAGCCAAACTCATGAGGAGCGCGCCGGCGTTATCCTACCTATCAAGCAAGCGAGGCGCGCCCGACCGAGGGCTACTCCGTAGCTCCTCGCCCCCAATAAGGCCCGTCAGAAATTTCCACCTCAGCCGCTTGAGCATTGGACGTAAGAGAGTATCGTTCATGAAAGGAAGCACTGAAAACTGATTGGATGGCAAGAGTTACTAGGACTTGTGACTAGCCTATCGAACTGTGCACGCTAAAAGAAAATGTTGTCTAGGATACACAGCAGAAGGCGCAAAACAAAACCTTGAGCGCACCACTCCCGCCGCACTCTAGACAAATACGCAGAATATATATATATATATATATATATATATATATATATATATATATATATATATATATATATATATATATATATATATATCGTAGTCAAAGTCCGCGTTTTTTTATTGTTTTGTTGAGCTCAGAAGCCCTTAGAGGAATGCCTCGAAGAAGCAATCGTACAATCTTATATATATATATATATATATATATATATATATATATATATATATATATATATATATATATATATATATATATATATATATATAAGATTGTACGATTGCTTCTTCGAGGCACTCCTCTAAGAGCTTATGAGCTCAACAAAACAATAAAAAAACGCGGACTTTGACTAAGTCTTCACTTGATGCCTGTTTTCCTCCAGACAGATAAGCGAGGTTTTAAGTTCCCTCAAGGAAGAAAACTTGCTCAGTTGAACTTATTTACTCATTCGCGCGGTTTTTTCCAGCCTTTTTACTTCTGCATTGTGGCAAGAATCGGACGAGAAGAGACGTGAAAAGTGTCGCTTTATTTTGCTTTATATTTTTTTTCTCTTCAACCCCTGTTTTTGCCATGTCCTCATTTTCTTAAGAAGTTAATGGACTGCACAGTCGAAGCAAGACACAGTAGAGACCAGGCACATCGCTCCATCGAAAAAAAAATACAGCTTGAGGTTCGTTTAGGGACCGCCCCAGGCGCACACTCTTTCCGAATGTAATAGATGACTGCGTGGACATGACGACAAGAAGATATTACTTTGCCGCCAATTCTGATATCGGAACCAGGTGACACCAATAAACTGATTATAGGGAATAAACTACTGGCGTGTCTAGACCTCTTTGGGCAAATTTACGGATGACGCAAGCAGGAATGTGGAAGAGTTGAACAAAACTAGCATGAACTGGAGCGTCGTTGCAGTACTTCTGTCCCTTTTTTTTTTCTCATTGGCTCATAGAGAAAGAGGGGTGATGTACATATTATCAAGAAAAAAATCACTTGTCTCATGAGTTGAAGAAACCGGCGCCCGGCGTTGACAACAGGAAAGGTACCAAAATTGCGTCAGATAACGTGATCACGTGACATTGTCGCTTGGTCAAAGGTGGGCCGATCCCAGAGGTAGTGCAACACCGCGTGAGGTGTAGACAGCTTGATGTTGGGGGTGTGGGGGTGGGTATGAGTGTCTCGTGAGAGGGACTGTGACTTCTTTAACACAAATAGCGATGCCCCCGTTTCAGGGACATCGATTGAGACTAACTGAATGTATTACAGCATTTGTATGTTACACCAGCGCCTCCTCTATTTTTCAGTGCCTGGGCGAACGCTCTCCTCGGGCCGTCGAGCGCGCGCTCCGCGTCCGCTCGCCGCTGCCGCGTGGTGGCGCTGTGCAAGTAGACTACGGGAAGCTGGCGCTGTACGGCCGCGCGTATCAAGAAGCTCGCGAATTCGTGTTTGCATCCGAGTTTAATTGCATTTGTGCTTGTTGCAGGCTTTCACAGGTACAGGGGGATGGAAAGAAACGCGAACATAGCGGCGCGCTGTTTTCATCACGCTCTAACTGTGGTGGCAATAAAAAGGTGCTACATGGTCTTTTATTTTGTCATGGATGACGTCGTCTTTGCATCAATAATCCGGGCTATAACCACTTGAAAATAAATGCGAAACAGCAAAGAATACAGATGCCACATGTTCGCGTTTATTTCCATCCCCGCTGTACGTATTCCGCAGGCAGTCTGTCAGGCCGTGCTGCCGGTTCGATACTTGCACGCGAGTTAGATAGTATTCGCGTTTTATGTTCTAATTCAGGCTATTGCAACCTTAGTATGTCATACTGTTGTGTTCCACTCTGCAAATGGAACTGAAAGAAATAACGATTGTCTTTTTTTATTTCCCTTTATTGAAAAAGAAAAAAAATCTCACAGGTTCCCCTATGCATTTATCTAAGACGACTGAAAGGCGAAAGCCATCTTCTTTTTCCGTGTCGCGTCCGAACACTCAACGAATGCATGTAGTACTAGTAGCAACGCTGGCTCGCGATCGCCGCCATGTGCACGCAGCGCTGACATTAGGTCCCGAAGCTGAAGAATCGGAGCCCATGGATACCACATGCGCTACCAGCGAAAAAAACCGACAATCATTATGTACAGTGTCAGAATAAATCAGAATAAATTAGTGCACAAGGCTGAGTAGGCTGCCCCATGCGTTAAAAGCATCCAGGTCGACAGACATTCGGCCTCTATACTTTGCTCACTACCGAAAAGGGCAAATGGAAGAGAAAAGAAAGATACCTGAGGAGCCAGATACTGAGGCTACAACAATCCTCGACAAATACACAGACGAGCTCCAGCAGCTGACAACAGGCCGCTCCATTTTTCACGCCTTTCACATTGGCTCAAGTTGAGAGCCGGCACTGCGACTGCTACAACGTTATACTTGAACGACAGCGTCTGTTCACACACATCGGTCAGTTTTGCAGGAAGCGCGCGGCATATGTAGCTGTTTTTGTTTGTTTTTCGTACCATCACGATTTAACTGCTTTAAGCTCTTAAATGGTCGAATCACTTGGCATAGTTCCTCTTTTTCTGGCACCAGCTGTTGCTTTCTTCCGGTGGCAACAAATGTAATGATCAAAAGCTTCACGAAGGGAACGGGCGATCACTTATATCCCTGGAAGCAGTCTAGTGACATTTCATGTTATTTAGCGCATAAACTCCAGGCTTGCGTATAGTGTGCTACACTAGAAGACGGTAGCACGCATCGGGGAACTTTGAACGCCCAAGCTCTTGGCAAATGTTGCTTTCGAAAATCGACTTTCAGACAGTCAAAAACCGACTCTCAGTCAAGCGAACTTAACTGTGATAGAACAATTTTCCACGCATCACAGGCATGCGCTCTCTGGTATCGGGCTAGCAGACGACGCGCGAGCGTCTCGATCAAATAGCCGCGAAAGACACATGACTTCGAAATGGGCTGGTGGCCCAGAACGACAAGTGCTTCATGATTCCAGTTTACAAGTTTTCATTATACTTTAAACAACGCGAATACAGCCGAAAACTGAACCATATAGCAGCTTCGAATGCAGCCACGGCATACGTTTCCGCGAGCGACGACGCGACGGCTGGTCTACTACGGTAGCGGCGCCCGGCGGCTAAAACCCGCACTAACGCCGACGGTCGGTTCCCATTGCGCTCCGCTCCTTCGCCCAGGCACAGAAAAATAGAGGAGGCGCTGGTTACACTTACAGACGGACAAAGAGGCGAGGTTTAGGAGGCGCGAAAAATTGGTAAGTTAGCATGAGAGCAGAAACTCAATTCTCTGGGTGACGACTGTCACCAAAGAATATACCTGCACCAGTTACCATACATGTCACAGAATTTACAACGAATGGCCGAGGCTACAGTTGAAATGCGTAAACAGCAAATAAGCAGCAATTTGATCATAACTAGGTGGAACCAAGCTAGCAACTTTAATATAACATTTCCTCACCTACATAAGTTTAACAAAAACTCCAGGCCGGCGCTGCACACGCAGCCCAATAACAGCGTAAGCTGGCGAAGCGGCCTTCGTAGAGCCCATTGTAAACTCTTTTAGGAGACCCACTGCAAGTATGCAGTTGCGAAGTACCCACTACGTCATAATTCGCCATCATTCTGAGAAGTAGCGAAGTAACCCCTACATATCTGTAAGGCAATGTGTGCACCTACGTAGCTGCACTTTGTTGATGCTGTGGATGATGATGGCGATGAATTAGGGCTGAGGCCTTCGTGATGGGTGTGCAGCTTTAAACCACTCATTCGTTACGGAATTCACATGGTGTGTCGTATGGTGCGAGTCTACGCTTCTGCCACGCAATATTTGCATACGTCTTCACGTGACTCCTCGCCCGTCGTGATGCCTGTATAGGGTCTTTTTCCGAGGAAGTTTCAAGTACTGGTTCGGTGGTAGAATAATTCACTAGCACGGAGAACGCCTGTGCTTGATTCTGAGAAGTAGCGAAGTAACCCCTACATATCTGTAAGGCAATGTGTGCACCTACGTAGCTGCACTTTGTTGATGCTGTGGATTATGATGGCGATGAATTAGGGCTGAGGCCTTCGTGATGGGTGGGCAGCTTTAAACCACTCATTCGTTACGGAATTCACATGGTGTGTTGTATGGTGCGAGTCTACGCTTCTGCCACGCAATATTTGCATACGTGTTCACGTGACTCCTCGCCCGTCGTGATGCCTGTATAGGGTCTTTTTCCGAGGAAGTTTCAAGTACTGGTTCGGCGGTAGAATACTTCACTAGCACGGAGAACGCCTGGGCTCGATTCCGCCTCGAAGCCTGTTTCTCTTCTTTTTTTTTTGTTCTCTTTCTCATTGTGTGCAGTAGCTAAGACGGACTCCGGTGGCAGCGGCGGCGGCAGCGGCGGACGACATCGCCAACAGAATCGGCTGTTGGTGTAAGCTCATAAAGGTTAAGGTGTAAAGAAAATTCCATAACTTCATATTGGCATCACAATGACGTGATTAATACAGCGGTTTCTGAACTGAACTGAGAACACTAAAAGACTGCCCGTGATAACCTCACTAACTAAGCGATATCTCACCAAAAAAAAAAAAAAAAAAAATCTAGGAATCATTTTTCAAGAGGCAATCCACCAGCTTACACAATTTCTTAGATTTTAGCGTTCGTTATTATGGAAGCACTGCGACTACGCCGCTACTCAATGTGTGGAGTCGTTATCTCGATGCCATGAGGTTCGGCATACGCCTTTGCCGCTGCAATCGCGTCAAAAGCAGCCCCGCAGCATCAACAAAAAGGTACTTTCCCATTAAACATCGTACAGCTTTCAGGCAACAGCACTCAGGAGCGAGGCAAAAACGACCTGTTCGTTTATACGCACTTTTTTTTTAGTGCAATGAAATGAAGACGGCACCAAGCGCATCCAAAATTGGCTCCTGCCATACGCGGATGCTTGCAAGATACTTTAATGGCGGTCAGCCTGCCGCACAAGAAAGTCCACTTCAGCAGATCATTTTATTCCTTTTCTAGAGCTAGTTTGTCTCTTGAGCACGCGGTGCAGTGGATAAGCTACCGTACAGCCTAAACGATGCTGCGTCACAGAAGTGAAACCGTGAAGGCTTGACGAGCATTATACGTCCCTGTATCGACTCCTGATGTGCCAATCGATCGTGGTGTCCTCCTTCGCCGTGCTCTGCCATCGGCATCGATCATGTCGATCATCTTGAGTTGCTAATGACATCTCACTAAGAGAACGCTATCATCAGCGTCGCTGGTTAGGCGACCTATCGACACTTTCGGTGACGACAAGGCTTTTCTCAAGCCTATTCCATCTGTCCTCTGCATCGAACAACAATAAACGAACGAGCACGACTTGACAAGAGAGAAGACAGGCCGACCGTTCGTTCTGTCGTGGCCGAACTCAGCTCAATCAATGCTTGTCATGTTGTTGCCAACCAAGCAAGTAGGATGACAATGCCGCATTGTTTCCTTTCTTTTTTCGCCCCATTAGCTGGCGGTGTTGTAACTGTAGGGTGTGACCCGTGGCTACGACATGACCAGAGTGTGTCGATTTCAGAAGCAACATCAAGGGACGTCTGCTCCAGTGCCAAGAAAAGCCATTGGCTGCGCTTTGTACGATAATATCTTCAGGCTCCTTTTCTCGATAAGACACGGGAACTAGGACTACACACGTCTACGACGACTTCACTAGAGTAGTAAAGACTGAAACATTATAATGCAGTAAAGATGCCCATATTTGAATGAACATTTCGATCCTTCTTTCGCTGGAATAGACAGCCGCGTACATCTGATCACAAAAGTTTTCGAAACATGGAACTCTTAACGAAAAACTTCATTTTCCTCGGAACATCTTCACACGAACGCCAACGTATATGTCAGAAATGACACTCCTGCAATAACTGAGATCTTCTGTTTAAGAACAGATGCTTTTACTACAATGACTTTTTCCTTAGATTCCACACAGCAAAAACTTTAACGGTTTTCCGAATTGGCATGAGTCAGTTCCCTCAATATGGTTTTAAGCTTATTTAATTTACAGTTAATTACAGGTTTAATTTAGAGTCTAGCAAACGTTAGAAGAGTAGAAATTCGGCCTTGTTGACATACTGCTATAGTATAATGCAAAGAACACATGAAGATACGGAGACGCCAACACATGTGATAACCTCACTAAATAATTTCATTTGAAAGTTGGCGAGTGTATAAATACACCTATTACGGACTCTCTAGTAGCTTCAATGTCAAGCGCACATTAATCAACGTTCTAAAATGATAACTCTCTCTTTGATCGGGAGAGGAATTGAATACTGACACAGTGTAAACCGAGACTAACTAGATGAATAGTTTAATCTGCAAAAATCGATAGAGTGTCGTTATCTTCGGTCCACACGGCGCTTCTCCAGCAAAGCAGTACGCACCAGCACCGACTGTAGTGTAACGTCAATCAACATTGACGACCACTTTTTACATTGTTGTTGCGCTCTCCGAGCATTCCAATTCAGGGAGCAGCCCGTCTGCCCTACATAATATTTGCCAGAGCCGAAAGTAACCTTGTACACAACTACCTCATCATAAGCCATATATCGATTTTGTCCCTTTCAGTGCCAACCTTGCCGATTGCCGCTCCATGGATTGCTGATTTTGCAGAGAAGATAAACACCAGTTTTACATTAGCACGCTGAGCCTCATTCGTCAGGCTATACCAAATCTTGTGCCAATAAGGCACGATGGCAACCCTTTTTCTCGGGCCCTAGGTGAGTTACCTTTTTTTTTTATTGTTGATTAGTGTGCGCATGACACCGAAGCCACCTGAGCGTCTGTAATAGGTGTAGTGATACTCTCGCCCATCTTCAAATAAAACCACTTCTTGAGGTTATCGCATCTCTTGTCTGCTCCCTCTGCCCGCGTGTTATTTGCGCTTTGCTAGCAGTACGTCACGCAAACGGCCTCCACCATTATCTGGCATAGCCGTGCTTCAGACAATAACGTACATAACTGCTGTGTTTTCATGAACCAGAATCACGATATGATTATGAGGCACGCCGTAGTGGGCGACACCGGATTAATTTTGCCCAAGTTCCTAGGCCTGGGCCTTTTTTTTTCAATCTATTAAATCTAAAACGAAAGAGCGACTGCTGTTCGCAGCAGAGCGATAAAAATGCACGAACGAGTTAATGAACGCTGGTAGGTTTAGCAATATAATCGCACGCGTTTTAATTCATTTGAGATATTGTACACGGTTATTTTACTATGCACGGTAAGAGGCTTAATCTTATCACTCTCGGATACAGTTTCAGCAGTCATCGTCAGTGCTGTAAACATTTCCTCTGCCGCCGTCCTTCCTCCGAAGGCCAAAGAGCATTGCTTTTACCTAAGCCAGCTGGATAACCTGGCAACCACAAAGTATAAGATTTTGGATCGTTGACCTGAGCCCTCATCTACTTAGAAAGCTATTAGGGCGCTGGTACGATACTTCAACACAAGTCTGACAACTTCTTACGGAGTCCTGATTGACCACGTGTGTGGGCCCGCATTCGCTTTAAGCCGTCTGTCTGTCCATCTCTTTATTTTCTTCTACCATTGTGTCTCTCCACAGGAAGCAGGCAGTCTGACGCAAACTTCACTAGCAGGTTACTCCGGTCATGTACCTATCTCAGTAACTTGACAAGCCAACCTACCTCTAGTCTCTCTCCTTCTCTATCTCTCTCCCTTCCATAGTTTCCAGATGCCGCCGAGCTTACAAGCAAATAATCATCCCACAAGAAGCCCAAAAAATACGGCGCTGCTTTTGCGAAACCCAAAAGAAGCGGAAGTTTAATATATTTTCTGATTCGTAAAAATATTTTCTATTATAATGAAAAATGTCGCTCAAATACGAGGGGAATGAAGAAAACAACCTTTATTGTTTTTTACAGCAAAAAATGTGCGCAACTATGAACGAAAGCACATATTCAATTTTTAACGAAGTCTACAGGTTAGTCTGCACTTTGTTCATTGTACGTTTGCCAGTGCATGAATGACGTCAGTGTTGTACGGAACGGCGTTCCGAGGAACGACGTTCCATGAACTAGTTCCTTTTTGGAGGAACGGAGGAACGCCACCGTTCCATTGAGTATCGGTGGAACTGTAACGGTAACTCATTACTTTTACGTAGGAACGGCAGAGGGAACGGCGTTCCTTCTGTAAACGTTCTTTGGCATTGAACAGGCGCACGCACGTAGCACGTCATGCAGAACAGGGAGGATGGGCAACCGCGTGAGGCTCAGGAATCTACCGTTCGCCCCTTAGAATGACAGAGAGCTCAGCTAGTTGGTATGGGTTCATGTTAAAGAGACATGGCGTGGAAACGAGGACAGACGAGAGAAGTCAAGACAACACAAACGCCAACTAACAACTGTTGTTAGTTGGCGTTTATGCTGTCTTGACTTCTCTTTCTTGTGTCCGTGTAGTACGCCCTGTCTCTTCAATATGCTCGCCTCTCACTCGACTATGCTGCATCCTGGTTTTCACATTCAGGCGCTCACCGGAGGCGTAGTGAAGCGCGCAATGCCGAGGCCGACAACGCGCGGGAGAAACAGCTGATTTTTTTCCCCTTTTGGCTGAGCCAGTCTGACAGCAATCAAGGGCCGTTTTTGAGTGTAGACACACCTTGGAGACTGTTTACTTTATTCGAGAATCATCGAACCGCATTGTATGGTCGCCGCCAGGAAAGGGCACGCGGTTTTTTCACATCGGTGACTTCGGCCAACACGAAAGAAGCTTGGTGTGTGTGTGTGTGTGTGTGTGTGTGTGTGTGTGTGTGTGTGTGTGTGTGTGTGTGTGTGTGTGTGTGTGTGTGTGTGTGTGTGTGTGTGTGTGTGTGTGTGTGTGTGTGTGTGTGTGTGTGTGTGTGTGTGTGTGTGTGTGTGTGTGTGTGTGTGTGTGTGTGTGTGTGTGTGTGTGTGTGTGTGTGTGTGTGTGTGTGTGTGTGTGTGTGTGTGTGTGTGTGTGTGTGTGTGTGTGTGTGTGTGTGTGTGTGTGTGTGTGTGTGTGTGTGCGCGCGCGCGCGCGCGCGCGCGCTGCGCATTCGGGCGGTTCTGCTACGTGTCCTTGTGACCTTGTCGGCATTGGGAAGAGTGGGGTAGCCGACTTCCCGTAATCGAGACGCCTGCGCGTGGTTTCGCGGAGTCTTTCTACGGCGCGAATCTGGTGTTTGGAATCTGGAAATGGACATGCCCTGCCCATGTCCATTTCTTCCTTTTGATTTCGACTAAGATGTCCTTAACACCCGTTTGTTCCCTGACCCACTCTGATCTCTTCTTGTCCCTTGAAGTTACACCTGTAATTTTACTTTACACTGCTCGCTGCGTCGTCCTTAGTTTAAGTTGAAGCTTCTTTGCAAGCCTCTGCTCCGTAGATAAGTACCGGTAAGATGCAGCTACAATATACCTTCCTCCTTAGGGATAGTGGTAAACTACCATTCAGGATTTGAGAATGCGTGCCGAATTTGCTCCATCCCATTCTTATTCTTACAATTACTTCAGCCTCAGCTCCGCGGTCACTGCCTGTCCTAAGTAGATGTATTCCTTTACACCTTCCAGGGCATCCCTACCTATCGCAAAGCGCTGTTCTCTTCCGAGACTGTTGTACGTTACTTAAGTTTTCTGCATATTAATTTTCAGACCTACCGTTCTGTCTTTGTTGTCCAATTCAGTAATTATGAGTTGCAATTCGTCCCTTCAGTTACCGACATCGAGATGCAACTCTTGCTGAGTGCGAACAAGGGGCTTTACTAAGTTGCGAATATGTATCGTGGACATTATTTTCTACTCACACTGCATTAATGAATCAGCACTCATTAAATACCTATGTATTGTTCATTTCGATGCGGTTTCCGGCGCAAGAAACTTAATTGGTGCATGCGTGGAAATTTCTATTTGAATATCTGAAGATTCTGACTGCGCATTTGAAGGCTGGCGTGGAAAGTGCCACACGTGGTGCACTTGTAATAGACGAGAACGAAAGCCGCAGTTAGACATCTCTGTAGTCCGGCCGGTGGTGTCCAAGAAATTCGTCTAGGAACGTTTCTTTAAATTCTTTTTTCTACATATAACCTGCCGCCGGCGATGTCAAATTCGCAAAATATATGTATCTCGATGTGAGCTTTAGATTGCTCACTTTATTTCGCCTCAAGATTACACGGCACTATATTTTGATTAAAAATTCAAATGTAACGTGAATGTAACGACGCGTTCCAACTTTCGAAATGTAACTCGAACGAGCTCCTTTCGCATTAAAGGAACCTGAAACGGGAACTCGTTCCAAGATTGGGAAGGAACGAGAAATGTGTTTTCGCTTCCGTTTCAGAGGAACGTGTACAACACTGAATGACGTTACTTGTTGATTCCCCCAACGTTTGTTTGATTTCAACCCTCAGCTACACAAAGTCATCGACAAACGCCCTAATAGTAAACGTGACCAGCACTAAAATGATCACGTTTGCAAGAAAAACGCAATAAGCTCAAAAAACGCGACAAGCGACGCGAAGGAAAATTATACAAGCGACTCAGTGGGAAAAAATCCGCTTATTGTAAATCCGCTTATTGTAAGCGGAACTGGGAACTCTGCTCCCTACGGCCAATGTGCCAAGGTAAGCTCACTTTAACGCCCACCTGTGGTAAAAGCCTTCCACAAAGCTACGGACCCAAGCAATGGCAGTAACCGTAGTCAGCAAGATCCTCAAGACACATAAAGCCGTACTGTTTACAACGAAAGACTGGCACACATCGCAGTAGCCGTCTCGGTAGTACGAATCAGGTCCGCAGTGTCCCTGTAGACTAACACCTCGTATTATTTGCAGCATACGCAACAGGAATGGGATTCCACAGAACTCATTTGCAATACAATGTATCCATGTGCTTCGAGTTGTCGATGAATTCGCCCTCGCACTGCCAATTACTAGCTTCCGGGTTAGCTCAACTGGTAGAGCGACCGCCCCGGAAAGGCGTTGGTCCCGGGTTCGAATCTCGGACCAGGACAAATTTTTTGGTAACTAAGAAGCTTTATTTCTGAGAAATTCGTATGGATTTCCCTGTGGCTTTGTGCTACAAACGGGTGGTTGTCTATTTTCCGTTTCTTAACCCTTCCGCCACCTTGCGGGTTTCCTCAGAACTCACTTGCAATGCTAGGAGAAATGCAGAATCACAGAATAGTCACGAAATTGTTCCCGCGGCTGAAGTCACTTTATCTTTAGTACATAACTCGCTGTTCAATGATTAGTTGCCGTTTAACCAGAAACCTGTTCAGGAGACGAGTGGTTATTGGCCTCAACATTTTTCTTCACTCATTATTTGAGAGTGAAGCGAGGAGAAGCGTCATTGCTCAGGGTACACTGAACTTTCAATGAAGTCAGTATTCAACTACACGAGCATATGTATGACGCTTCTTAACGACGAACAAAAAAAAAAAAAAGAAAGAAAAAGCCAACAGTTAAGCTACACACAATGAAACGTATTTATACATCGAGGTGTCAGTTATGAGGTCTTCGCGCATATCAATCACTCCACGACTGCTAGTGGCCCTAGAGAAATAGTTCTTTAAGCATTGCTACGTGAAGCATTACTACACGGCCGCGCGAAAGAAAGTGCCTCGTTCGCGGGGTGATCCACGAAAGGTGTGCCGTCAGCTTGCCCTCACGTTGCGGACCAAGCTGTAGTACATTTACGCTAACGCTGATTACGTATTGCGCGCGAATGCTGGGACATCTAAATTCGCTGTAGTTTTCCATTAACGTGTGCAGCGACACTTAGTCGGACGTGCAAATAATAATTATCCTGCCGCATCCCATATAACACTTATGTCAGCGCTCTCTTTCTCATAACTTGAAAATTTATTCGTAAATGCACTTTGTTCCACGATATCTGTTTGCAGTCCGCCTGTCGAGTACCAACGCAGATTTTCACGCGTACGTTTGGGCAAGAACATCGGCATACTTCCCATCGAAGCAGCGTGGCGCTATTGACATGCACGGCATGTTTCAAGGGCGTACGCAAACACTACACGCGCAGCAGTGATTAATCGCCGGTACTGCGTCACGCACGTTTTGCTAAGTTATCTTTTCAAGCTGAGATGCAGCTTTTGTATAGAAGATGGGTGTTTAGTTAGCGCGCAAATACGTTAATTTTGTTATTTAATAGTCTTTCAAATTACGCAAGCAATCACGAAACCGTAGTCTGTGGCACTTGTTCTTCAACAACTGCCGAAAATACGCGGATGCTCGTCGACGGCATTTGATGGCAAAACACGAACTGTAATCAGAACGCGCCGGAAAAGTAATACTATCAGATCAGATTTACTGGGTTTGTGCAAATAAGGCTAGCCCCTGAATCTTACAGCCTGTGAATGATTACTCTCGACAGGCGTTGATGCGACAATTAGATTTTTCGTGAGATTCTGGAGGGAGAGACAGGCTCTGTAATTAGTACTAGAGGGAGTCCGCGGGATGAGTATGATAAAAAAACAAACTGATATACACCGGTGCGCAGCAGATGCAGAACATGCACAGAAAGCCGGAATATAATGCTTAGCAAATGTCGCTGTTTTGCCTATAGATCTCAGCCTCAGCAGCTTCCATTCGCCTATTCCTTCTTCTTCGTGTGCCTGAGCTTTAATCACAGTCCTCGAAATGGCGGGTTTCATTGACAGAAAAAGTAAGTCCAGCGATTAATGATCAGCGGTCAATTTTTTAACAGATATGACAGCTTGACAAGCTGTCGAATTCAACATTATCATCTCCTGGGCCCCCACCACTATAATTATCTCGCCTTATGGTACATTACTCCACCCGACTTCACAAACAACCTCCTAATTATTTATTTTTCTTCGGCGTTCCTCATACTTCATCCCTTGTAGCAGGAAAATTTCTTCTCTGACGAGCCACAGGTACTCTCATCCCCCCCCGTGTTTGGACTCCACCTTCCGTAATCTCGTTTGAGTGGAGAAAAAGATGCCTCGAGAGGATTCGGGCTCGGCTGACACTTACGCCTTCCGCTCCCTATAGACACGGCATTCCAACACTTGAAAATCCTGTAGACTGTCCGACGTGTTCTGTCCACATGCCTCTAGTGGACTTTCACAACCTGCTAGGGCTTCTTATAAATATGAAAACATCGCTAGTATTTGCCCTCGCTTCGAACTACAGGTTAGACATGAACAATCACTTCCACGAGACACTTCTGCAGTTTCTCCTCAGAGAAGGTTAGCACGCACCTATTTAAGGATTTAATACGTTCTGACGCAAGCCACCTAAAAGAAGAGAAGTTTTCTGAAACCAACTATATCATGCAAAATTAAAATATCAAGGGTCATAATGATCCACCTCTTCCCGTTCTTCACTGTGTCGCCTTTACTTCAGCACATACGTGCTGTCGCTGCAATCGCTTTTAAAAATGCACTTTAACCAACTAGCCCACATCGCCGTTCTTCCTCAGCAATCCTCCTCTCTCGCAGCATTTTCCGATTATAAACTACAGGCCGAGCATCTTTAAACGAGGCGTACAACGCGCTCGTACAGAAGCGGTAATATAGATACTAAACGGCATAAACGTACGAAATTTCCACTGCCCTGATATCTCGGGTCAGCAATGTTCGTTTCGCATTTGAATATATGCCGTGAAATAAGCACGTGAAACTTATTTTCGGTCTGCGGCCTACTCTGCAATTACAAACTTGCTAGTCAAAAAAAAAACGTCAAACTGCATTCCACGTAAACTGCTAGTGTTTCCACCTAGTTTGAGTGACAAATACCCTGACCATAGCCTGCAACACCATATATAAGTATTAATAATAAAAAAAAACAATTTGTGCTGCTGCGAAACCTTCCCACAAAGCATACCGAGCAACTTTTGAATTTTAAGAGCTCGATTTACTTCCTCAATTCTACAAGCGCTATTTCAACGATAACCTATATAAATTACACTATTAAAAAAAAAAAAGAGAGAGAGAATTTTTTTATTATATGTTTCCAATACAAAAGCGAAAGTATCATATCTTTTTGAAAACTTAGAACCTCCGCATGTTATCAGAAATTACTGAAAGCAAATGTCAAGCCTACCTCTTCCAATTGACACAGTGTTACGAATATGGTATTTGGGATATTTCTTTCACATTTGATGTTCAACGCAAGAACTGAGTACAGGAAACAGAAGAGAAAAGGTGCTTTCCTTTGCAGTGTTCAGTTATCCCTCCTACAATAACAAGCCCAGTCTTCTACCCTTTTGAGCGCTTTATCTCGTTTATATATTGCCTGTTGTGTAGCTGATTTGGCGAAATATGTGACCGATCAATATGTCCACGTTGTCCTTTTATTTTATTTTCTTAGGCTACGCCTCATATTATAGTGCCATGCCGCTTCAGGTTTATGACCTTTTCATTTTTTTTTCATGGAACTTCACCGCTGGTCAAGGTGTATAAACCCAGCGTTAGCCCTGTTGTGTGTGTTCCTTCGTTGTCTTCGTTTTTTTCGCGCTGCTTCAAGTCATTCGCAAGATGGACCGACCTACCCAAACCTACAAGTTGTTGCTAGTGCCCCTTTTTAACTACCTTCATATTTTTTGTTTATTTTTTCACGTGCCTTGTCGCTTGACATTTCTACATAGTAACATAGTCTCCATATTTGATTTCACACACGCACACACACACACACACACACACACACACACACACACACACACACACACACACACACACACACACACACACACACACACACAAATTAAAAAAAGAAATCGAAAGTGCTGTTGTTATCAATAAAGGTTACTTAATAATTATTGTTCCTATTGCTTGTTGCGTATTGATTGCATAAAAATAGAGCACGGACCTTACCGTTCCGTGGCATTCAGTTCGCGGTCTTCAACACTCCTTTTATACGTGGTGGTAACAATACTTAAAAAATAAAAAATACATAAAATGCGTCTCTCGCCCCTCGTGTCCTCTTCTGTTGTTTTGCGTAACTATAATATGGATCATCATATCACATTACTCACATTCACATTGTTCACATTATACGAAGTGCCCCGTTTTCATCCTCGAAGACGTCTCGCCCATTCAACGTAAACGTACTGTGGTCGCGGACGTGGGTGCCTCCAAGCACCCTTGCACACGGAAGGACTTGTGTCTCTCTCAAAGGTGAATGCTTGTGCACGCATGTGGTATACCGTGAACCTTTATTCTCACCTTCTATTCATTATTTACTTTCCATTAGCGATTACTCAGTGCAGGTTAGACAACCATGCTCAGTCTGCTCAACAGCCCTGCCTTTCAATTATTACTTCTCTTTTTATACAGGGTGTTTATTTTGAGAAAATAACAAGATGTTTTTAAAAATCTGCCTAGTAATGCCCGCCGCTTCGTGTAGTCGAGCACAGGGACAATAACTTCTCAAAGATTCTGCATTGTCGAAAAAAAAGATGCCCAGTATATCTCGAGCCGAAAAAAACGGCAATTAAGGATTACCAGGTGTAGAAGCGTGTTAATATATTAACACGCTTCTACACCTGGTAATCACTAATGGATTAATCACGTATAAGCAGCAGCCGCATATATGCGACTGCTGCTTGTACATGATAGACTATCATGGTGTAAAGATTGATTACCCCCACAACGGCCCATATGACGCCGAACACTGGTCAATCAGCAAAAGCTATGAGGTTTTATGAATATGCGTCATGAAGGAACCGCTGCAGTGTGCTCTTTGAATGAAATGTCAAGTATTTTTGTGTCCCATAGACTCTCGCCACGGCACCTCATAACTCACATATTCGCATTTATACGGACAATACGTAGCAGCCTTTATGTAGGTGACAGGCATGATAATTGCTTTATATGATGGCCTCGAAGTTATAGCAGCAGCAAGGTAGCTGTAGAGTTCTCAATGCTCCCTCTCAATTTTCTCTCAACCCGCCGCTGTGGTCTAGTGGTTATGGTGCTCGACTGCTGATCCAACGGCCGCGGGATCGAATCCCGGCCGCGCCGGCCGTATTTTGACGGATTCAAAATGCTATGCCCGTGTGCTTCGATTTAGGCACGCGTTAAAGGTGGTCGAAATTTCCGGAGCCCTCCGCCACGGCGTCTCTCATAATCATATCGAGGTTTAGGGACGTAAAATCCAAACAGACGTTATTATCAATGCTCTCTGACTCTTTTCTTTTCTTTTAGTTTTATGTCTCCCATTAGCCTTTCACCAGTGCAGGGTAGCAAACCGCACATTTATCTTTCGGTTAACCCCCCCCCCCCCCGCCTTTCCGCATTACACTCATCGCTTTCTCTCTCAATGCACGCAAAACTAATTTTCTTTCGTATATCATATGCTTTATCGTAGATGTATTGAAATGTTTATATTTGATCTTCAGTAAGTATTTCAACCGAGCGCGCCATATGAAATGAGAGAGAGAGAAGCAAGGAAGGGTAGAGAGACTAACTATACGCACGTCCAGCTTGCTACCCTGCACTTGAAGAAATAAATATAGAGCTGGAAAGGGAGATATAATGAACGAGAGAGAAAGCCCTGGTCGCGCTTACACTTGCGGGAGCACATCAAGTCAACAGGCAGTCGCACAGGCCTGTTGACTTTCGGTTCATTCGCAACGCCTTCGCTGTATCGCAAGAGCCGCGCGTACGGGAAGCCGCTACTGCCATTACGAGTTTCCCGCTCCAACGCAACCTTATTATGCCGCTTCTTGACCTGGGCTCCGTTCAAGAAGACATACTCACCTAGCATCGCTATAATAAACATGTCAAGATAAAATCATGACGACCGTGACCTTATATATCACTGGTAACATCCGTCTAGCAACCACCAGTGATGTTTATTAGGTTTCACTTTACATATTCAAGTAGATTGAATAGGAGCTGGAAATAAGCATATAAAAACCAGCAGTGCTGTTACCTTTGATGCCAAAATGCACAACGTTACTTACTTAGGTTGCCCTAATAAGGAGTTTATACATACGGAATAAAAAAGACATTTCTTTTTTCTTGCGCGACTACGTTGTCGTGAGCCCGTGCTGGTACCACAACGCAGCACTTCGTCAACAAGGACTATGCGCTGGTAAATTATGAAACCTGCCTTCGACAGCGCTCTGCGCAAATAAATTCCTTGTCGCGGAGGCCTTGATGTGTGCGAGATGCAATATTGCTCGTGAACCAACTATATAGACTGACGTGCGCGTTACGGAATGCCAGCCTGTAAAATTATTCCCGATCGCTCTGCTATGGCGTCTATCATAGCCTACGAGCTTACACTGGAATATTATAGCCGCATGAAGCAATCAAATTCGTTGCCAGATAAAGTATGCCAAACTCTACTTTATGCAGTAAACAGGTACTAAGACCTAACCCTTTGTTACAGCATCAAAAGAGCCTAAGTATCCGAAAAGCAACGTGTGAGCCTTGCTGGCGCCAAAGGCAGCATTTGAACTACAAGTTCAAAACCCTTTCAAGGCCTCGACAACCACGTCCGGCAATTTACGGTACACACGCAACTCATGCGGCAAGCTCATGATAGCACAAGGAGGATTTACGTGTGGTTTCCGTCTAAACGCGCTCGCCGCTATCGGAAATCGAACTCCCAAACTCAATATCAGTAACAGAAAACCAATTTCTCTCTTCAGCTGGCGTGAAATCGTGCGGAACCTCGAACTTAACACCTGTCCCGTCATCCTGCAAAATTCAATTTTCCGTTCTTTATCGAACGCTTCTGGAGCGTGTAATCTTTCGTCCCAGCGCGCACGTCCAACAGTGATAAGGCCAGAGATCCAAAAATATTCGCTTTCTCGCGTTAGTTAACATACCAGAGTGAAAAAAATATCCGCTCTTCCAATAATTAGTTCCTCCGTGTCGTTGACAGATGCCAGAAGTGCCGGGTAGTCGCGCCTACTGTCGTCGTAATACAGCGTTTTCTTATTCCACCGCCGAGGAAATGACGGCTGTTCACTGCAAGGAAGACACCTTTAATCATCGGCAGCTAGGGCTCTGCGAACACGTTGTCCACTTTCTGTACGCGGGATAATTTGTTATCGGTGCACGTGCGAGCCATCAACGAAAACGCACACGCAAAATCTCGAAGGTTGAACGACGCTGCAGCCCACAAAATTTGTTGTCGCGTTATTTGAACTTTTGTTGCTCATAGCTTCAAGGGCTGGAAGATAAGGTAAACATAACTGCAACGAATAGACAAATAGGCATTTTGTTTTGCTCCCTGCATAGACAAAAAATCAATTATAGGATTTTACTGGCAGAACCAACGACTATGACTATGAGGCACGCAGTAATAAGAGACTCCGGGTTAATTTGGACCCCCTGGAATTCCTTGACGTACGCCGAAATCTAAGTGCACCAATGTTTTCGCATTTCGCTCACATAGAAATGCAGTCGCAATGGTCGGGAATCAAAACCGCACCCACTCGCTTAGCAGCGCAAAAAGTTAGCCGCTAAATCACCACGGAGGGTCTCACTCCATAGAGTGTTAACCTAAGCATACTATGGAGATATCTCAAGCTAGTACCAGCGTGCACCTTCAGTTTAGCTGTTCGGCATCTATAATGCGAGGGAACGCGATCGGAAGACAGAGGCACACATAAAAGGGGCTACAGTCACGGATACTTAATTATCACTTACCATTATCTCCCCCATAGGCGTGCGTAGCGGGGATGCAAGGAGCGGCAGCCCTCCCCCCCCCCCCCTTAGTCACCTAAGAAGAGTGGGGCCCAAAGGCTGCCCGACATATTGACTTAATAGGGAGGGGGGGAGGCGATGAACCTGCCCTCCCCTCCCCTGGAGGGGAACCCTGCGCACGCCTATGATCTCAGCGTACACGGCAGATACTTTTGCACACAAAAAAAAAAATAATAAACGCGCTCGATAATGCAGTACCCGCTGTGTCACAACGTGGGTTCAATGGAAAGCGCTTCCTGAAGTGACATGCCGCAGATATCGCGCGATTTGCGTAAAACACTAAGATTCCTGATGTCGCAGTGCTCTTGCGGTAGTACATACAGACGTACGCCCAGGTTGTACGGTTTCCTGACCTTTCCTCGCGATTTTTCGTTGATTTCAATTTCCTTCCTATGCTTAAGATAGTGTAACAAATGCGTGCTTGCATGATTAACCTTACTGCTATTCGGTGTTTTCTTTCGCCCTCCCTCTCTGAATGATTTCTAAATGTTAAAGGGACCGACGACTGTCCAGAACGTGTGATTAGGTCATGGTATAAATGAAAAGACCGTGAATTATAGTGACATATTCCAGCATCCTTTTGCGTTGTGTATATAGGATTTATACTTTTAAATCGTGTTTAAAAGCAACAAAAACCGGTGTGTCGCGCAGCCTAGCGGAAGAGCCTTGAAGCAGGATTATGGAGTCGATCACTTTGCTGTACGTAGTCACGTAGTCTGATGCTGTCATAATTAGACCTCAAAATTAGATTATATATAGTATTATCTATCCCAGCTCTATTCTGTGCTACCTACGAGGTAAAAGGAGTTGCACGTTGAGAAGCGGCGCTGCCTTCGCGGCAGCCAGTGGACCATTTCAAGCCACAGCGCATGCCCGCGGAGTGCACGCATGCGCAGTGAACCGCCGCGCTCAAATGCGAACCGCTCTCGTGCTCACTGTTTGCAGCATGTGTTGTCGCGTGTGGATACGACTTCATATTCGTCGCAGATAGAAAAATTCTGCTTACAAATGTCTCACGGCGTTTTTACCATTCCGTGATGAGACGCTCGGACCGGTAAGCTTTTCGTTGAGCTAAAGAAAATAGGTGCCACAAAATTGGTTGCCGGTCCCTTTAACAGCGCATAGAAGGTTTCGAAAGGGGTGACAAAAACAGAGGCAAAGAACGCTGTGCCAACTAGTTTTATTTCGACAAAAATGTGCATATATACAAGGAAAGGGAGAGGGTGCGAGACAAGAAAACAGAGGTGCTCACATCATTGCCGCATCATCTGAAATGCTTCGAGCGTGCCACCACGTATGACCCAGCCAGGTAATCAAATTCTTGATTTGAAATAGAGGGTGCGCTAACGCGCTTATCACCCACCTCATGTATCAACCCAGCTTCGATAACTTCGCGAGTTAGCTGAACCCTATGCCTCATCATTACTTTGCTCCGATTGCGCTCCTTGCCTTTGTTTGTCTCGTCCCTTTCGAAACCTTTTATGCGCTGTTAACATTAAGAAATGAATCCACACCAATCAAGCGCAAATAATGAAAGTGACTGAGAGGCTTTATATAGGACGAAATTCTATTCACGTTGGTGGACCCTTGAAAAAAAAAAATGAACCGAGATGTTCATCGTTTACATAGGCAGGAGGCCCTTACTGGGAGAGGATGCCGTTTAACAAATCGCGACATTTCTGCCTCGAATAACGATACTATAATCTATTCAGTACCCTACCGTTAATGCATCGCTTTTTGTATCATGCTTAGAGGTGTCGTTGGTACTCGCACAACCAATATCGCCCTCTCTCTTGTCATTCGCATGCTTGCCGCAGAATCAAGCATTTGAATCACGCATCCACCTTCACTGAACTGCATGAGATCCGAGACGAAATCGTATCACCGCAGATTTTGATTCACCCTTAATGCACAGCCATTCACGCGCCAGGCGCGTGTGGGCATTACTTGAAGGACTCGAAAATGGCAACAGCGGAATCGCGTGCCCCATGCTCGAGTAGGAGCCACATGTTACGGAATATACACTGGCGTTGACCTTGCGGCCACACTGTTCTAGCATGCCAGCCACGTCCAACCGAGACCATACTCGACCAAATGCACGTCGCGCACGCTCGCGAGAATAATGGTGAAGAAGATGCGCGAGAAATGCGCGCCACCAAGCACGTACTCGTCGGTTCTGTCTTAGCTCCAATGGATGACCAGCGCCGTCGTGCGATCTATGCGTCTTTCTGGGCACGTCTCTTGCCCGCATTAGATCTCGTGTCGGCGTGTGTTTCATGATGCTGGTCATCTCTTGGGAATCGCCCCCTCCCTCCGTCGCGCAGCTCGGCCTTCGCATTTAAAAGCCAGATAATAGAGACATACTACGGCCGGGCAGTTAACTACACGTGCTTATGTTGCAGTCGTCGTGGTCAATGACAAGAGGCAATGATATGAAATGCGCGAAAAGGCTCCGCCTGCGTCAGAAAAACTTCGAGAAACACCACATTAAGTTGTGGGATTTAACGTCCTGAAGATGTACAGTAGGTAATAAGAAACAGTATTGGAGGGCTCCGAACTGCGCTTGACAAATAGGGATTCTTCAACGTCCACTGAAGTGCACAAACGTATTTTTCCTTACACCCCCATAAAAATGAAACCACACGGGGCAGGAAACCGATCCGAAACAACGCACTCCGTGTTCAAATGGGTTATAAGAAACAAAACGGTAGATGGTATTCATCTTCAAGCGCACTCAAAGCGCAGTTAAAAAGCTGCGATACAAATACGCAATAAGTGAAAGTGCTCATATAGAAGAACTTAAACGCAGACACGCACTCAAGTAACCAGCAAACGCCTATATACAGGCTGTCTCTACCAGTAGAGAAAGAAGGAGAAAAGGAAGTGAAGACAGGACGCAAGGTTAAGCAGAAGTAATTCCGACTGGCTAGTCTGCACTGTGACCGAAAGCTATTGAACACACCGAGAAAAGAAAGAGACCAGCAACAGAGCTTCAAGAACACACCGAAAATAGTAACCGCTCAGATGACGCGAAGAACCTATCGCACAGACCCGAACATTTCCCTTTACCCACCGAGGCTGATAGCGGCTGAGGCCATGGCATTGCTCCGCCGAGATTTAGGTGTATTGTGGCCGCAATTCAGTATGGCTGAAATGAAAAAAAAAAAAAAAAGAAAGAAATAGCTCGGAAGAAAAAGTACGCGCGCGCCCGTGTGCGTGCGCGCGTGTGTGTGTGTGTGCGTGCGTGCGTGCGTGCGTGCGTGCGTGCGTGCGCGTTCGCGCGTGTGTGTTCACATGCTACATCAGAGGCCGAATTCGCGAAACTTTTCGTTCGCAAGGACTCCATCCCACTGACTGGCTGCGTTGCCTAATAACATGTCCAGCGTCTGTATAGGCCAAATTTTCTCTTAAAAATAGATCTAGCGTGAGAGATTCTAGCGTAACAGGCCCAGAATCTAGTTCTCTTTACTAAAACCGCGGAAAGCAAAATTCGCATATGCATATTACGACGACTGTCTCGCAATTCAGCAACTTATGTTGCGATACTCAGCAGCTCTCCAGCTTGTTGCGAACAGTTCGCAAGTTTTTTTTCTGCGCACTACTACAAGCACTCTAAGAAAAAAAGAAGAGTTATTTGACTTTTTCGAGAGTTCTGGCATGCCACATATATATGGCTCTCCTTAAAGAGACACGTTAACTTTCTTTGTGGATCACTGTACTCTCTTCAGAGAGTCCTGTGACCCACAAGAGAGTTAAGATGTCGCATTAAAGAGAACCAGAAAACCATACACATGGCAAGTCAGCACTCACCGAAAGGAGTCACACATACTGTTTTTTTTCTTAGAGTGTGGGTAGCGCGAATCAACGTCGTGGCGCCCGGAGTCGTTTGCATACCGCAGGAGCTACAGCATGCGCCTCTTGATTCGAAAATGCATCTCAAGGTAGGAAGTTTGCAAAGCAACATTTTCTTGGTAGTACTACGATGGCCAGCGATGGAAGTTGACAAGTTATAAAGTGCTTCAATAATAATAATAATAATAATAATAATAATAATAATAATAATAATAATAATAATAATAATAATAATAATAATAATATTATTATTATTATGATTATTATTATTATTATTATTATTATTATTATTATTATTATTATTATTATTATTATTATTATTATTATTATTATTATTATCTGGGGTTTAACGTCCCAAAACCACGATATGATTATGAGAGACGCCGTAGTGGAGGGCTCCGGAAATTTCGACCACCTGGGGTTCTTTAACGGGCACCTAAATCTAAGTACACGGGCCTCAGGCATTTTCGTCAATAAAAAAAAATATATGCGAAGCCGTTCCTCCATTTGCAAAGAAAGAATACTGATGCGCACACACATAAAAACACGGACTCAGGAGACTCGTACGAGCGCAACTATTACATGACTCTGGAGTTTCCTCCAGAGTCATGTAATAAGACGGCTCATTGTCTCTCTCTCTCTCTCTCTCTGTGTGTGTGTGTGTGTGTGTGTGTGTGTGTGTGTGTGTGTGTGTGTGTGTGTGTGTGTGTGTGTGTGTGTGTGTGTGTGTGTGTGTGTGTGTGTGTGTGTGTGTGTGTGTGTGTGTGTGTGTGAGAGAGAGAGAGAGAGAGATCATCAGAGTATATATCATAATCATCACCCTGCACCTGGAGTAGCATGTCAGGCGAATAGCCAGGGGCAAACCATCTCCAGCTTTTCATTAAAACATTTCTCTCTCTCTCTCGCTCATTGCAATCCGTGCGAGCGATACCGAGGCGTAGCCATGTTACGTGATTAAACTTTCGATACAAATAATGCCAGGAATGTCAGATCTTGCAGCGTTGGCGTTCGCGCCGAATCGCACAGACTGACGCCAAAATATGCGAGAAGGTCTTATCACAGCCGCAACCGTCATAGCCTGGATCCTGTCAACAACACCCATGAAAACGAACCATTATCACAAGATTACGTCCACTACAACCAGAGAGAATCTCTCAAAGATCTTCAAATATCCTTGTACGGCTTGTACCACCTGACACTATCTTGTTCCCGCGACTTTCTTAATTTCATCACGTCACGCAGTAATCTTCTGACGTCTTCAACTGCGCTTCTCTGTTCTTGGCAACCATTCTGTAACGTAAACGGAACACCAATTATCTGTCCTACGCACTGCAACACCTGCCCAACACCCCTAGCTTCCTCTTAATTTCAACTAGAATCAAAACTATAAAGTTATTGAATCTTCTCCTGCTACTTTTTTTCGTGGACATATACCTGTGAAGTCCATCTGAGCGTATCTCAAATCATCCATCTAATTTTCACGTATTCTCTCCAACTACGTATAACTGGCGTTAAGTGGCTGTTATGGGTACTCTACAATTCTTTATACAATCACTCCGCTTCTCTTAAAATATCACTCAAATTACGTAAAACATCGATATCTTTACCCTGGTTATTTATTATTACACACATCTTCTTTGTGCAAAGGCTGTCTCTGACGGGATGATTTCAGGCTTTCCTCGCTCTTTGCTGCTTCTCCAGTCTTTCCAATGTCAAAACCTAAAATGTCACATATTTTGCTCTTTATTATGAATTTTTTACAGTTCTGCCAATTATACCTGACTTCTATAGTTTGACACGCTTATGCGCGATCTTTTTTAAAGTCCTTTGTTCCTTAGGAGGGCTTACCTGTTTCCTTTCTTAATGTCCTACCTCCTACTTAATCGGTGACCTCTAAATCAGTTTTCAAAGTTAAGGCACCGCTTATTAACTCTGTAATGATGTTTACCTCCGGTTCTACAGCATCGTACTTCTTTGCGAACACTAGCATGGATCCCACGCTTTTTAAATACGAACTATTTCTTAGCGAACCAAATGCACTTTGACCGTTTTTTTTTTTTATCTCTATCTAGCCGCCTACGTCTATGCGCTCGCGTGGTCGTCTCCTTAGCATGGTATATATAAAAATTGGCGTAGGAAAACACGAGTGTACGACGAACACGGTTAGCAGGTTACAACATGAAACAAATTCTGCAGGTCCCACGGCTTGTGGGAATCGATTTCATGTGAAGCAATCAGCGAGTAGTTGTCTATGCTGCATTTTTTGGCTTTTAGCCCAGCGTTACGAAGTGGATCAACGTGTTTTTGTAAGCGTAGTAGTTTTGTGCACATCGTGGCCTTACCAGGCACGTCGAATACACTGGCGTTTAAAGGGTAACTTATGGTGTGACGTAAAGTCAGCGCAGACGTGAGTATTATCGAAACGAAGTGCACTTTACGGTGCGATGATGTTAATATCATACGTAACTTTCGTTAGCGTATGCCTCCAGGGCCGAGTAACGCTTGAATATAGCTTGCTGAATCATAGGAATACAAATGTAACGTTTATTAGACTTCTATGAAAGCGAAGCCAACACTGGAAGCACAACTGACGTTAACCCGACAAGACGCCTATATCATAGGAGTACATATGTAATGTTCATTGCTTTGTTATGAAATTAGATAGCCAGCACTGCAACCACAATTGACGCTGCACCAACAATACGCCTGCACAGGGTCTTTTTCCAAAGCAGTTTCAAGACGTCCTCAAGCACTCTCAAATAGCTTGCTGCAAGCAACCGCTTCTCTTGTTGTCCGTTGCCAGAGACAGCGTTCCGCACTTTAGCAAGGGTACAGGTCGGTGCCAACAAGCGTCGCAATCTTGCAGGGATTCATTGCACTCGATGGTGATGGCACTATCATTATCCAGATCTCACGACACACTGTTCTCATTGATAACGCGGCAAGAGCGCCTTCCTGATTACGGCCCGACTCGGCCAGATCAAAGCGGCGCGTTTCTTCGGCCGGGGAATGGCAGATTTATACCGGCTACCTCACAGTGAGCCTGTATGAGGGCGCAGCTCCTTGATGCGCGCAACAGTCTAGTCACGTGTCATTTTTCAGATTTCGCGGGCTTTCTTTATCAACCGGAAAATATGAGCGCGCAATTAATAGTGCAGTTAGATGTCACTTGAACATGCCTACATATATGCCTCGTTTACATCTTGGTAACTGGGAGAGTACTTGTCGAGTTACAAATACTAATTAATTGAACATCATTAACGAAAATAATTCTGGTAGCTGCTCCAGTGCACTAGAAACAACATGAACTAGCATTGCTTTGTGTAACACCGTTCCTCTTTTTTTATATCTTGCTGCGTGATAGTAAGGACATCCTGTATAGTGTCGCTTATTTACTTTAACTACAATAAGCGTTACTTATTCAGCTAGAAAATTCGTCGATTTTCCCTGCTATGTCGTTTGGTACTATACTACAAATCCTACCACGTATTTCCTCTTACGTTTACCGTCCCTGTAAGCGAAGGACGTGCCAATTTGTCACTGCTGTACAGGGGCGCAGGCACAAATTTTTTTCGGGGGGCACCTCCTTGATCCGAAGTTGGGGGCTGGGCAGGCAGATGTGGTCGAGTGTCATTTTGTGCCTTGTATGCCATGGCAAAAAACAATGTGTGGGGGGGTGGGGGGGAGGGCCCGGTGTGCTACCCATTGGCTACGCCACTGCTACTGTACAAGCCTCACCAGCTTTCCTAGCCTCCTTAAGTTCGACTACATCTAAGCTAACCCTCAGTAATTTCTCAAGGCGCCCTACTAAGCTAGCTTCCTCCTTCACGTGTTGAACGATGCCATGTTCAATTAACGACACAAATAAAAATCGGCAGGTTTCAGCTATTTCACCGGCTTAGAACTCGTTTAGTGCGACGGCAGCCACACATCACAGCGGACACTGCCACCTTCTCAAGGACAACTTCTTATTTGCGATGCACACAGTGGCGTCTTCACCCGCTACATTATTGCATGATGTGGCCTTTGAAACGTACCTACCGACTTCACTGCTGTCATGGAAAGCGTGGATGACCAAACCACGTACAAATTACCAAGCTCAAACGCTGCGTGCTAGTGTAGCGCATTACGCGTCCTGCCCTCACGTGCACGTCGCCCCACGAGCACGAGTTGGATCTTCAGTTGTGGTGGTGGGAGGCAGCTTCATCACATACAAAGCTTGAAGCTCACGGTACCTGTCGGCTATGATGGCTTTCCGTAAAGGGCCGACCATGTAAACCCATTTCGGGGCTCTAAAATCTGTTGCACGAGTTCGAACGTGTAAATGCCACGCCCAGCCTCGTACGGAACACGGTATCCTCACACTCTTATAATGCGGCACAACAATGGAAAAACCCTGAACCATGGGTCGGGAAAAATGTAGACGAGAGTTCTTTAGAGCGTTTCAGTTCTGCAGGTTCCAAGTTATGCCGTCCAGAGAGCCCATGGTCGATGCTCGCGTTGTCTAATCGATGCCACACATACGTTGTAGTGTGCCGGCACCCATTTAAAAAGAATATCGGAGTTCCCGTGTTGTTCATTCCATTCGTGTGGCATTGCGATTCGCATGCTTTCAATAAAGGCCGGCAAGTGTTACACCCTTGTAATACAAGATGGCGAAAGTCTGGCTGCACTCACGTAATACAAGTGAAACGCAACGAACAAGTAGTACAGACGCAATCACGCTTGTCTAGAGCGGTGGAGTGCGTGGCTGTGGACGCTGTTCTTGTCCGCAGCTGCTGCCTCACGTTAGCTACAAGCTTCCGTTCATGCTTGGATTATAGCACAAGGAGCTAGCATGCAATATGACTATGTTGGGTAACATTGCGGAGTCGGTCTTCGCATATTTCCGCAGAAAACGGCAGCTGAAGCGGCCGGCTGGTCGCTCTAGACAAGTGTGATTCCGTCTGTACATACCTTTGGCATTACATGTACCCTTTGAACGCTTCATGCTAGCACTTTTGTCTTTGTATGGTCTTTTTCAAATGTGTGTAGATTTTGTTCAGCTTTAAGTGTTTCTCAGATTCCGCATCCGCGACTGCGGATTGTATGCTTCTGCCACGCAATATTACGTCTGTTATGTGACTCTTTGCCCGACATGAAGACTGTATAGGGTCTTTTTCCTAAGCAGTTTCAAGCGCTGGCGTGGCTCTGGGTAGAATGATTGACTGCTACGAGAATACCTGGGTTCGATTTCGGCTCAAACCATGACTTCATCTGATCCATCGGAACATTTTTCTTCATGGCGCGTTTCGCGTCAAAGTCACCGGCTCTACGAGGGGAGCTACAAGAATAGACACCTAAGACATTCGCCTTAAAGGCCCCTAACCACCCTGCGTTCAAAGACGAGGGAGTGGTTTCCTCCTCGCCTTCGCCACCATTCCTACAGCCGATATCTCCACCTCGCCACTTATTTCTTAAAAGCACGTGTACCACGTCAGCACTAAGCGTTGAGCCCATCAAGATTTCGCACTTGTCGGCTACACGCTGTTATCTCTGTTTGCGAAGTCGGAAACACAGAAAACGAAGTGAAATCAGTTGATCGCGCACGATAGTCATGCGAGGCAAGGAAGAATGGATGGGCGGCTGCATGGCAAAGCAGTGCAGGAGACAATCCACATCTGATAGTTCGCGTATATGGACCAATCGAGAGTATGTACTATCACGGCCGCTCGATGAAAAACACACGGTGTGTTTTTCATCGAGCGGCCGTGGTACTATATAGACGTCACGGGAATCTGTTCTGCGTCACGAAGTGCGTAAGAAAGACGAGAAACGCCAGGAGAGAATATTGCGCTCGTTTTTTTGTATTTCCAGAGGCTGGTGAGGGGCCCTTTAAAATTCTTTTGGGTCGCAACACCGGTTCCATTATCCGGTGATCAGCTTAAAAAGTTACATGATGATACAACAAAAGAGTCTTAGATTCGCAAGCACTTTTCAAGATGTTGTAACCAGCGATCCCTGCTAACAGGCTATTGGGTATGGTTTGACGCCCTCCCTTACGCTTCTTAAAGACCAAAATAAACGTGATTTCCTTTATAGCACGGCTCTCCATCAGATCAATGTATAGCGACCACCAATCGGCGTCTATAGCCCTCTTTGATATCATCATCATTACCAGCCAATTTTATGTCCCCGGCAGGGCGAAAACTTCTCACAATTATCTCCAATTCACCCTATCTTCAGCAAACTGATTCCATTTTATCCCTGCGACCTTCTTAATTTCTTCGCTCCATCAAACTCGCTGCCGTCCTCGGCTACGTTTCCCATCCATTGGTATCCATTCTGTTGCTCTAACTGACCACCGGTCTGTCCTACGCATTACGTGGCCGACGCAGATACATTTCTTTCGCTTAACGGCAACTGGAATATTGCCTACCTCTGTTTTTTTTTTTCTTCTCTGGCCCATTCTTCTGTCTTTCGGTGTCTCAATGTTACGCCTGTCATTTTCAGTTCGACTGCACGCTGCGCGCGGTCCTTAACTTTTTCTCGAGTTTCTTTGTTATCCTCCAAGTTTCAGCCCCCTATGTTAAAACTGGCAGTATGCAATGACTGCACACTTTTCGGTTTAAGGACAGCGGCAGATTACCTGTCATGATTTCAGAATGTCTGCCGTATGCTCTCCAGCCCATTATTATTCTAGTAATTGACCTACGTATACATACCCTTGTACATACCCTAAAGGTTGGTTGCCAATCGTGAACTCTTTCTCTTACTCCAGGCTATTTAGCATTACCTTTGCATTCAGCATATTCATATGCTGTTTAGGCCTTCAATGATTATTTTTTTTTTCAGTTCGTCGCCATCATTGCTGAAGTGCGCTATGTCATCTGCAAATCGTAGGTTGCTGAGAGATTCTCCGTTTATTCTGATTCCTATTCGTTCCCAGTCCAGTCGTTTGAACACTTCTTCTAAGCGTGCATTGAACAGCATGATTAATGCAATGATACGCTAGAGCTCAAGCAATCGTAATTTGCCATCTGAGGCAATGTACAGCATATCAAGTTTTATTTAAAATACGTCGACTCGCCCTCCTTGTAATCAAGCTAATGTATCCGAGCGAAATGTAATGTCCCCTCGGTAAGAATCGTCACATGCATAGTTTGCTTAACAAAATTTTTTGCCGAACGCGCAGGCTGCTGCGCCATTTTAATGTTTTTTGGCTCTATTTACAGCAGTGCAGCAATGTATTTTGACTATTGTGAACGTCGCTTGGGCTGTACAGTGATGTGCACTGAAATGGTCGTCTTCATCGTCGTCGTTCTAGTTATTATTATTATTATTATTATTATTATTATTATTATTATTATTATTATTATTGTTGTTGTTGTTGTTGTTGTTGTTGTTGTTGTTGTTGTTGTTGTTGTTGTTGTTGTTGTTGTTGTTGTTGTTGTTGTTGTTGTTGTTGTTGTTGTTGTTGTTGTTGTTGTTCACGTAAACATAGAAAGCACCACAATAAAGAAATATAGGTGGGCTCTAAAAATTGTTTCCTAAAAGGACACCACACCAGCCGGCTTGAAGAAGAGAGGAAAAAAATAGGGAAGAGGCTAGGAAAAAGAAGATATGGACACGAAAGAACGGGCCACGTCAGGGAACAGACAGCCTCCTTTTGACCCCTTTGTGTGCATTCTAATATGTGCGAAAATATGAATTAATATAAAATAGCAGAGAAAGGCACACCACTACACTTTAAATCACATGTAGAGCACGAGCATTACAAACAAGAGACTAGTCCAGATTGTTAAAGGGGTACTGACACGAACATTTTGGCCTCCCGTTTTCTTGCTGCAATGTGTTGCTGGGGGCCTGTTAGTCATAACACGGCACATCGTTTGCTGCAGCGCGCGACAGATAATTAATTACAGGCTCCTCATTACCGACCAGTGTCAGTTTCGGTTTCAGAAGCGATAAGCTCCGGGTACAATTATCACCACCTAGCGGGTGCAGCGCTCGATCACGTCAGCACACATAACTGTGACGCACTTCCGGGCGGTTCGCGAACAGCCGCCGTAGGCTGCTGGAGTGAACACGGCAAAAAAAAAATGGCGGCTATGACGTCATTATAACTTGTTGCAGCGTGGTCACGTGAGGGAAGTAGGCGGGTCACCGAGGGTCACCTTTGAGGGTGTCAATAGCGCGAGGGTGTGGATCGCTCACGCAAACTTCAAAATTCATTTAAAACACCTTCCAAGCTATATTCGCTGTTGATATTTTGCAGATGATATACGCATGTTCACGGGAATCGATCCCGCAAGCTATCTCGGCCGTGAAATTTTGTGTCAGTACCCCTTTAAGGAGTCCACCCCTAGACTCATACTTCATATGTGGTTGATGTACGATCATTAGCAAACAAGAAATCATTGAGCACTGTTTGGAAAAGGTGAAGTTGTGTGAATTTGCTTGGCAGCATACAGCAAAAACTGCGGAAATTTTGCCATTCTATAAGTATAAATGCTTTTCAGTTTAGTGGCCACACTCCGTACACAAAGGAATCGATGTGGGTGACATGGAATGGAGTCATCTTCAAAAATACTGGAAGTCGCAGCGTGCGCCGACAGTCCGATAGAAAGAACTGTTATTGCTGCTCACTATCGTCAGCTTCGGAGCGCCGGGTTTGTTATCGGACGTCTGCGACGGGGACTGATGACTAATCATGTCACTCGTGCAGTGGCTTCGAAACATTTCGCAAAGTCAGTGCGTAGTGTGGGAGAGCGTAAACCTCCCACCATGAGTATGCTTCTGTGTGCGTCTGCCTCGCCACCAACGCTGATCGTATGCAGGAGTGGCGAGTTGTCAGCTCCTTCTGTACCATGAGGTGCTCGCCCGAAGCAGCAAAAGTCGACATCAGAGAAGCTTATAGGAACACGATGTCGTGATTGCTAAAGAGAGGCGGCAAACGTCCATCAAACTCTCGGCGCCGCCACGATGCTTAAGAAGTAAGAAGAGTTGCCTTTCCTGCATTTATTTCATTTGTTCGCTTTCCAGGCGTTTAGTTCTTTCTGCTCAGGGAATAAAAAGCCCCTTCGAAATCGTATTCTGACTGCCTTTTTTTTTGGCATGGCTGCCTGTAGCACGCCGCCTGCTGTTTAGAATTGATCATATAGTAGACATAACATAGACAAAAAATTTTCGTGATGTATTGAGTACTCTTTCCGAAGCCTGCAGATGAAGTGCTTTCAGCTTAGGACCTAGTACTCATCAAAAAAAAATAATACCTAGGGTTTAACGTCCCAAAACCACGATACGATTATGAGGGACGCCGTAGTGGAGGGCTCCGGAAATTTCGACCTCCTGGGGTTCTTTAACGTGGACCTAAATCTAAGTACACAGGCCTCAAGCATTTTCGCCTCCATTACTCATAAAAAGCGACGCAGCAAGCGACAAATACGCATAGTATTTTCACACTCGTTAAGCATGCAATGAAAAAAATTATGTGGCTGTACGAACAGAAAGACGGGTTTCTCTGACAACTGCCTGATCACAGTTACTAGGCGACATCAGCTCGCATCTGGCAGAGTTCTTCTAAAAGCGGTAGTGTGTTTCGTAAAAACCATCAAGACTGAATGAAAAAAAAATGAACTTGTCAGTTACATCAATTCCTCGTGCTCGAGGAATGTAATGTAAAGAAAGAAAGAAAGAAACAAACAAACACACAAAGGTTTTAAAAACAAGCTGGTTTAACGGTGTGGTCTAAAACTTTGATTACCCGCGGTTTGTCACTTTGTCCCTTCTGCCTCTCTCTACTAGCAATTGAAGAACAGTCTTTCGTTTACTTTGTGATCAGGAGTTGGAGAAAGTGACGTGCTACAAAACAAACGTCTTGAAGTCGGAAAACCTTGCAACAGTAGGTAGCCTGCAATTTATTCCACGATGAAACACTACACTTATTTTTGTATGATGCAGCAGAGCTGTTCATCCCATTTCAATAAAATGGCGTTTTACCTTCTTTCCCTTTCTCCTAGCAGGAAACTTTATTCCTAACGCTGCTGGGACTCTGAACTCCCTGCTGTCATGTAACAGATGGAAGCAAATGACTATGTGGTAACTACGACCATATAAACTTAAAGTCAAGCAGCCAGCATGTTCTTGTAAGCCGCGGCCTCGAGAATCTGTCTAGATATAGCAAGTGCACTTACGCCCATAGGCAATCTATGAAGATAACGTTACGGGACACCGGCCTGTATACATATTTGCATAATAGTAGCAGAATATTAGAGAAGTACCATGAAGATAGAGTACGAGCAGTACTGGGACGTGGTCGTCGCCCCGCCACGGTGGTCTAGTGGTTATGGTGCTCGACTGCTGACCCGAAGGTCGCGGGATCGAATCCCGGCCGCGGCGGCTGCATTTTCGATGGAGGCGAAAATGTTTGAGGCCCGTGTACTTAAATTTAGGTGCACGTTAAAGAACCCCAGGTGGTCGAAATTTCCGGAGCCCTCCACTACGGCGTCTCTCATAATCATATCGTGGTTTTGGGACGTTAAACCCCAGATATTATTATTATTATTATAGGGACGTGGTCGTCTGACATATAGCGAATGCAGTTCCTTGATATCAGATTCGCCATTCGAAATTCCCGAATATTGCATGCCCGATTTTCCCAGCGCATACGCTATGACGAATAGGCAGTCAAGCATTCAAGCCACGTATACACCTTTGCCTTTGCCATCTACACTAAAGCTTACTGTGTGCTACAACGTAATCGGTAATTCGTCAGGTTACTCTTATCACTTCAGTAATGTAACTTCCCCCCAGGGGCAGATTGCAAACAGACGAAAGTCCATTCTACAAGCGCAAAAAAATGAAGTCACTATCATGTCCTGGACCGATTGCATAGTTCTATATGCGTTTATGCATTTTACATTCTGTGTCTTATTGTTTTTTAATTCTCAGTTTCGTCACACTTTCGGCACTGAAGATAGTCTGCAAGTAAAAACACTGCATAAAAGATTGTAATGTTCAATTAGGCCTCCATTTAGCTAACGCATGATAATGAAATATTTGTCCTTCCATGCTTTCGGTACCGCAGAATTGTATGTGTTCTGTCGTATTTATGAGTTTAAAAAATATTAGCATCTGTTTGCCCTCTCCAAAGCTACAGACGTGCATGCTTCATGTAAAGGGAAAATCACGGGGAAAAGCCTTATAGCGATCACTTCACACTGCATGCAAACATCAGAATGTGGCCGATGTGGCGGACACTACAAGGGTTAGACGGTTTATAAACAGCCCACATACAAAACACCGAAGAAAAGTAAGTGGACAGCCGGCGCGCCGTAGCTCAAAAGGTACAGCCGCAAAGCACCACATGCGTAGAGCGAAAGATGTAAGGTCAGCGCCCATCGGCAGCGTTCTGGTTCTGGTCAAAATAAAAAAGCGTTCTGGTTAAAATAAAAAAGTGCTTGCGCTAACGTCACGGAGGCATCTATAAAAAACATGGCTGATCCCTCCGTCATAGGAATCGGTATAACACGAAAGTGAAACGTGTCTACACAGAAGTAGTGCTTACTGTGTAGTGATATATGAGAGCTTGTACAATGTCTATTCGTGTTTGGCAGCTATAGCGCCGTTTGGAGTGGATGCATTCATGTTGATGCCTAGGTCGCTGAGGTTCGTAGCCTGAGCCGCAAACGCGTGCGTCCCGCTGGCCTCTGTCTCGCTCCGCAAAGGCACGGCATTCGCCCGTCGAATTCATGTCCTTTCTGCAACGCGTATTGCAGCAGTTTTATTAGTCGGTGCTCTCGCAGTTGAAGTAGTCGGCGGCGGAGAAATCGCGTTGGTGCATGTGGAAGCTGCACTACTACAGTGAGCCGGCGCACGCTGACACGAAGCGAAAGGCAAAGAACGTAACTGCGTCTAGGGTGCCTCGGCGACGCCAGCGCGGCCAGTGTCCCTCGCTGGTATCGAGACGATTTAACCATGACCTCCGATCTCGGAGGAGTAAGCGCTAGTAAGTGTCGATCGTGACGCATTACTTCTTTTCACCTCTCACAGACAGCGGCAACGCCCCGCTCCACCCCGTCTACCTACACCGCCAACAGAGAGCACCGCGCGACAGAGAATGTCTAAAAGATATAAGGCGCGTTCGTAAAGAGCCAAGCACCTGCCAAGATGGCTTAGTTGGTTTAGCATCGGACGCTTTCTGTCGCGGCCGTAACGTCGTGGGTTCGATTCCCAGCGGCGGTTCTTTTTCTTTTTTCGTTTCTCACCCGTTGGCGTCCATTTTATGAACGTCATATCCGGTAACGGAAGTACTTGGTGGACCCCGGCATAAAACACTTTCGTGTTAAAAACTGATTTCACTTGTCGTACTTCCTTGTTCAATAGCGTGGCCCATGAGAAGTATTCGGACGTCTATATCATATACACATACGTAACTGATCTTTATCAATAAAGTCCTGCAGAGGGTTATGAGTAGCATACCTTCGCCGATCGTGGTAGCCCAGTTGGCGACTTATATGCGGCTCCACTTTCGACAGGTGACGGCACTTTGAAGAGCGAATACCGATGCAACACCACCACGTTTGCCGAGAGCTTGGTAAACCAAAACGGACAAGTCATACGGAAAGCCGGGCAACAGTGCAGAGTCATCAGGCATGTTAGGCCAGGTGACAAAGTTTAAATTTCCCGAATCTTTCTCGGCACGTCGCCGCGGCAGCAGGTGTCACGGGTAATGTTTTATCCGCTCGTAGTAATCAGCGTGTATAGTGGCGGAGGAATTTATATAAAGCCCCACTGACCCTGTATGCTGCATGTATTATGTGAATGAAGGTTGACTATGTAATTCCTGCGGATGACAGGCAATAGATGATATTCGTTAGAACCGGGAAAACTCTATCACAACTTGAGCTGGGGAAATGGAGACAAATAATGTTATTTTTTCAGGTAGTGGGAAGGTGGTCAACGCGTTGCACACGCCCTGAGCATAAGCGTGCGCAGGGTTCCCCTTCAGGGAGGGCGAAGGTTCGTCGCAGCGCCCCCCTCCCTATCATGTCAATGTATGCGGCTGCCTTTGCGCCCCTCTTCTCGCCCCCCCTACAATGTATAGGGCTGACTTTGCGCCCCCCCTTCTCGCCCCCTTGCCCCCCCCCCCCCCCCCCATGCGCACGCCTATGGCCCTGAGGCTCGTCGAATAGCAACGAGGATGCGAGAGTTACGTGGCCGTGGCATGTTTCAGACAGACCGAATTGTGGGAAGACAGGTGAGCGCCGTAGAAATACCCGACAAGCGACACTGGTATATCGACAAAAGCCTGGATATGACCACTGTCTTGGCCGTACGCTTACTCTTGATACAACCAAGCGGTCCAGCAGTCTGTTGGCGTGAGTGTGGTCATAGGCTGTTATGTCTGTCCAACGGAGAAAACGTATTTAAGCCCATATAGGAGTTTTCTTGAATGTTGAGCTAGTTAAAGATTGGTATGGCGTGAGGACCGCTGCTGACGGATCAATTCATCTACACGTTCAGAACCACTCCGACATAACGAGCTCGCAAATAGTAAGGAATATGGACAGGTAACGTATTTCTTTGTACTTTTGCCTCCTACCGTTGATCAATGCTTCCTTTTTTATCTCTGCCTGCCATCTCTACCGACCTCTAGTCAGTAATATTTATTATTTTACCGCCATCATTTGGTAGGTTACGCCTGACGAGGCGCAGCCGCACGGTTGCACTACACATGTCGTGAAGCGCAAAACATGGTATTAGCGTGCCTAAGCAGTGTATATTTTTTAGACAGCAGCAAAAATTCTTAAAGCAATGTTTTTTTATACAGAGCCCGTGAAACGTCGCTAAAATGACAGTGCTTGCGCTCGAATCGAATACACACCAAAGGGAGCGATCGAGCGTGCCACTCACCATGTATGAAGCATGAGCGAACCAAATCCAGCTTTGCTTTGAGAGCGAGGTCTATAATTTAAAAGGGCCCTGAACCACTTTTCCAAGCGATCATCTAATGACCTCAGTATCGGAGTTCGCTGCCTCACGCATCGATTGCCGAAAAAATTCCTTGAATCCGTCAAGAACAAGCGGAGTTAGTTACAGGGCTTTGTCGCACGCCTTTAAGGGCTTTCTCTCTTATTTCATCCCGACGAGCGCCTGTCCGTGAGCTATGCTTTACAGTGAAAATTCTCTCGCGTCAAAAAAACGTGCGAACTTTTCTTAAAGTTTACGACAGCCGTAAAAAAAAAAAAAAAAAGAAACGTCAGATCTGCTTAATTTTCAGCACCGCTTGTTCGCGACGTAAAGTGTATATATGACGTAAAGTGTATATATGACGTAAAGTGCATTAGATAGACCTGTTCTATGACCTTACATTTCCGTAACTGCCTCGTTTTAGTTTTTAATACAGGCGAGACATTATTTTTTTTTTATCCTACTATAACTTGCGCGACATCTATCGCAGTAACCTTAGCCAAGCAGTAAAACCATAACGTGACTTCAAGCGGTCTTGCCCATCATTTCTACTCTTTCAGTGCTCGTTGTTTCGCTAACGTTGGACAACAATCTGTTAAGACATCGCGCGTTAAATTAAGCTAGTCTTGGCTAACTTCCTCGCGTAGGAAACAAGAGCACCGGCGAAAGGGAAGGTACAGAAGTAGCGATGTGGCTGCTCCTCACTGACCTAAAAACGTGCCCGATGGGCGCGCCGCGCCGCGCCGCGCCGTCCAGGGTATTTTCAATGTAAATAAATAAGGTAAACCTCGCAGACACGAAAACTGTAGCGGCGGCGAAAGGTCTTTTCAGAGTCCCTTTAAGCAGCGTCTCCAATCCCTGAGAACCAAGAAGCCCGGCTGAAGTGAGACGGAGAGAGAAAAGACAAAAAAAAAATACTTGCCTCCATTCAACAAGCGAGTCCCGAGAGCCGACCATACACAGCACTAAACGTATAACCATAAGAAAAAAAAACTCCTAACACGAAAGCGCTTTCATTTTTCGTCAAGAAGAAAATATGGAGGAGATACAAAAAACGGAGAGGTTGGGGAGGCAGTGCAAAACTTCACCTGGAAAAAAAAACGTCAACCAGGCAGCTCGGAAAGGAGGACGTACGCTCGAAAAAAAATTACCGTCGCCATCACCGCTTCAGCAAAAGGGACAACGCGCTTCTCTTATAGGGCGCTAATCTGTGCGTCCTCGGAAGCAGGCACACCCTCGGCGCTGACATCCACTAACACGCAGCTCTGACATATGAGCGCTATCCAGGCAAACCATTTTGTTTTTGTTTCGTTCTCTGTTTTCCGTGGTGCCGATAATGAACGCGAAATTGCATAGCGAACAAGATCTGCATGCTCGCGGGCGTTTTGTTCCACCAGTGAGAAATTCCATCCTCCGGGCAACATTTTCACGTTAACTGACCGGAGCTAGTTTCGCGACTCGATAGAACGTCACAGCAAAGAGTTCCTGTTGTATCGCTACCGTTACCGTCCGTACAAGCTTTCACCACGAAATGCAGCGCTTTATCCGAAAGTTCTGAGTGGTGTAGCCCAACAACAAGACGACGGCACTCTTCCTGTCACTCTGTCTGTTTCCTACTCATTTTTAACCGTTTTCTGTCATTTTACGAACGACGCAATAATGTACGAACTTTACCCAACAAGCTACCAATATGGGTGTGGATGAGTTTCTCAAGTAGACACAGAGCTTGCCCATTCAAAATGCGTCCACCGATAGCTCGCGTGCACAGGTTTTCGCGAAATCAGCGCTTCTCCCTTTATAGGCCTGACTGGCTGCCCAGGCGGCGCTGCGAAAACGGTGCTAAAAAGCGCCCCCTACGATAAGTTGTTTGGTTTCGAGTAGTCAGACTGGCGGCCGCATGCAGCACTAAGCTCAGATGCGCAATGGAGCCGCCGCTGTCGGTTGTGCTGCGCTTTGGATATCGGCCAATTTCTGGCGTGGCTGAGTTCTTCAGGCCAAGCAATCTGCGTAAACGCAAGAAGCTCGTCAACGTCAAGTATGTTTACTACGTGCAGGAGATTGAAGGAACCATTTCGACGCGCTGCAACTCGCAAGTGCAGCGAATCTCATACGATGTTGAATTCGAGTTAAGTTTTACGAGGCATGCTCGCGCGATTAACGACAGTGCATAAACGAAAACATTGCTGTTAAGAAAGCCGAAATGATTTGCATTACACGACGAAACGGAATCAAGAAAGGTCCAGTGACGAAGGCTAGCCGTCGGTGGCCGAATGAGCGCATTCGCGCCGTGTGCCGTTTTATGCCGCATTCAGTCGCAAACACACTTTTTCCCCATGCACGGTCGTAATTTTCAACATTTGCTTCTAGGGAATTCGTCAAATTCTGTCAGCGTTGCGGTGGCGGTCGAGAAGCGACGGCGCGCAATGTTTACAGCCGGCCGCTGGAAGCAGCCGGCTGTAAGCTGCCGGAAAAATCGTAGGCAGATACGCAGGGTGACTCATGGCATCGTTTTTCTCGTTTCCCACGAAATGCCGGCTGCATATCCTCGTGATCGCCGTCGGCAGCCACGGCGTGCCGTCTGGACTGCACACAGGGAATATATACATATATAAACGCGTGCACGCGCGTACGAAAAGTAATCAGCACGTTACGTTGCAAACCACGTTTTGCTCGCGTACTCACTTCACGCGTCGGACGGCACGTATCCAGCGGTTCCGTCGCTCCACTTCGTACGGCTTTCAGGGGAACCAGTAAAACCGCACATTAGGATCCTTACCCCCATGTTCGAGGCAATTAACCACGCAACAATAACGGCGGCGACCGCGCTTCGGGACCGCGCGCTGCTCAGAGCCGTCGCCCGGACGACCTGCTTTCGGCACGGTTTGTTGAAGAAGGGGATTGCTCGTCAAACATGTCAGACTCTGCAGGCATAGCGGACAAGTTCCTGCGTACGTTTTAAGCACTTTTTGAGCCTGAAAACTAGGCGCAAAATTAAATAAAACGCTCAAAGCAACTGAGAACTGCGTAACTCGCCGGTCGGCGTCCATTTTTTACTACCCAAGCAACTTCGGCGCACGCCACCAGGCTCCGCCACAGTACTCAAAACTCCAGCGCGTCAGCCCTATAGTGTACGCCAGAGGCGATGACAGCCGCCTACCTAATTACACTTGAGTGACTGAAATGGTTTGTTCTCAAAGCTTTTCGGCCCAGAGCCTCGAAATCTGACAGACATCGGGGCGCTTTGTGTATAGCAGCTGGCGAAAAAAAGTATGCGGGTACCTATAAAAAGAATGAGCGCGGAGTACACGCTCTGCCCAGTGCGAGAGAAAATTAAGCCACTCATTTTTCTAGGAAGCGCGTCGTCTTAAGTGCATCTCAGATGCAGTACCGCTTTTCTTCGTCAGCGTGGCGCGCAGCTTCTCCCAAGTGCGAAAGACAAAAAGAAAAAAGAAAGCAATGCCAGCTCCACGACGAGAAGCTCTGGATAGATGTGTGCACGTGTTTTAACCAATTTCAACTGCAATTAGTGCGCCTTAAAGCTTTCATGACAACAAAGCCTTTCTTTCGTTGCACTGTTCGCTTCTCAATATAGTAAATATATGAGCACCTTTTTTAAAGCCAAGTGCCGGAAGCGATAAAAAAAGTCGCACTGTTAAGGCAATAGGTGCCGATAAGAGCAGAATTTTGCGAGATAATAAATGTAATTAAATCTGTCATTAAGAAAGTTATAACAAACAGAAGAAGAATAAGCTCGAGGTATAATATTTACCAACATCCTTTCACCACAATTTCGCTATTTCGACGCTCCTGCTATGAAAACTATAGCCAGCCAATCACGGCGAAATCGATCACAATGGCTATTTTGGAAGCTTGCTGACCAGAAAGCTTCAGAGTTAACGGGTGGCTACCAGATAGCTAACTCAAAACACAACGTTACATTAACTTTATTGCTTCTAACTGTGACGGCAATTACATCAGCGGCGGCAGTCCGAGATAAAAGCAGACAAAGTAGAATACGTGCGAAGCAAGATAAATCAGGTACGCCTATTTAAGAAAACAGACTTCACCGTATCAGGAAACATTGTTCACTGGCTTAGAAAATCATGTATACGCCTTATTTTTGCAAACAAACTGATACGAACACTGCTCAAACTTTTTAAGCTATGTGCGCAATCACTCTCGAATCCTTGAAACATTTTTTTTTTCAATATGCACGCGTTAATTAAAACATTCGTCTGTTTTTTTAGATAGAATATACACCTTCAATAAAGCGTGAGAACGCCCACGTGCTTCTGCTCCGCTGGTTGCTATTGATTACACAGAACAAAATATTTCGTCATGCTCGCCAGTTTGTCGTGGACTCTATTGTGCAAGCGCCACGGTGAATTGAACGGCATAGCATTCGGGTAAGCTTTCACGTGGGCTGAATCTTATTTTTATCCTTCATGCTCTGGGGGAACTAATAGCCCACGCCCCTCCATGACAGGCGCCAGTAGATTATCGTGAGTAACCTGTATTATATGGAGATAAGTAGCCAATGAAATGATGCCCGTTGTCACAGAATCCCAACGCATCGTTGTTTTCCTTAGACATTTTTAGAGCCATTTTTCTTTTATTTATTAAGCTCGACGGAAAAGAATGGCAGGCTCGTTTTTGACGTTCAAAGTAATCCTCCAGTTGACCCTGTCTAGAACATCGACCCGATCTCACACACACAATGGAAGCATAAATACGTCTGCCGAGCTGGACGCGTGTTGTTCTATACGTTTGAAGGGATTACCGTACATATGAAAGTCAGGAGGCAAAGTTAGACCACGGAGGCATGGTTACCCCACACAATGCATTTAAAGCATTTTCTTTCGTGCCCGCTCTCATCTATCGCGGTCGTTTTGTCGTTTCTGCTGCGGCTGTCTGGCTGGGCAAGATTGAAATCATGTTTGCCTAACTGAATGACGCCTTGAAAAGTAAAACTTTTTAAAAATCGGACCCCGATGCTCATGTGTGTCATTTTGGTGTCTAGACGAATAACTTGTAACAAATGCTGCAAGAGTGTACGGGTTCTTTCGTTGATTCCAGCTGAAAATCGTAGGTCATCTATATTACGAGGAAGGTCATTCACATTTCTGCTTGTGTCTGTACGGGCGGAATACAGTTTTTGAAGCTTATTGTTTTCTACGTTTTTTTACTTACTACGCCGTGCAAATTTACATAGCGAATGTTCTGAAGCCCGAAATAATAGACGCAACACCATATAAGACAGACAGTTTAAAAGTGTTAGTTGCACGCCAGATTATTATTATTATTTATTTCATTTTTTTTGTCTTCAAACATGTTCTTTAATGGTTGTCCCACCGCAGTCGCATAGATAGGTGGACGCCAACATGCAACAGTGAACTCATCAGAACAAACTAGTCGTTCAAAACGCATCAGCACAAACACAAGATATCATACTTCAAAATTCATGATATGCCAAACAAATCCGAGCACGCTATGAATTTCTACCATCGTACCTAATATAAATTTCATACGCTAAAAAATGTGATAGTCAATCAATATTGAACATCGCAGAAGACGCAATATAGTTAAAAGTACACTTGCAGCGTGTCCTTGCTCTGCTCTTGCCGAATATATGTCGCTGCGCGCCTTCAATATTTCCTGGAGGAAGCAGCCTTAATACCAGAGCATCCAACTTTGTCAATATCATGTTCCCGGTAATCGCACCTTTAGGGCTATAAGATGTAGTTGGGCTCTGAAATCAACTCGTTTTGGCAATCAGATAAATTAATCGCCCCGTTATCGGAAAATGTCATAATGTACTTGGCCAGTGAACTCCAGGTCATTGCCAGTCATCACTGATGACTCATCAGTAATGACTACGCCACAGAACTTTCCCGATTCACTCGTCACAATTTCCGATGTAGCTCCACTGCACTTTCAAAAATAGACGTTCTAATTACGGCCAGCGCAAGCCTAATAATGAGCTTACTTTGATGCCATGGAGCTCTAATGACATTGCGAAATCGCGTCTATATTACTTCGACCCTCGCCCGCAGGTCTACGTTCCTACAAGCTTGGTACGACGGGAACGAAGTTACGAGTATATGTTATCCTCACGTAGAGCTCATAAACGCCTACACGCATGGTATTAGTATGCGTGATAGCCGTACTTGAGAAGCACTCAGTACGACAAGATCGTTGCACATCTCGTCTGCCACTGCCCCGATTAAGCCAACGGCGAAGACAATGAGCGGTGTGCAACAACCCGATTTCCCAACGTGGGCATGTATCATGTATGCACCTACACTCCTAAGATGCACATAAAAAGGATCTACAGTCCCCCCCACATCTATCTATCTATCTATCTATCTATCTATCTATCTATCTATCTATCTATCTATCTATCTATCTATCTCTATCTATCTATCTATCTATCTATCATCTAATCTATCTATCTATCTATCTATCTATCTATCTATCTATCTATATCTATCTATCTATCTATCTATCTATCTATCTATCTATCTATCTATCTATCTATCTATCTATCTATCTATCTATCTATCTATCTATCTATCTAATAACGGTAAACTTGTGTTTTTGTGTGACAGAATGTACTTGCAGGCCGCCACGCCTTTCAACTTTCCTAATTTCATCAACATTTTATTCTGTTTAACGGACTCGCTGTTTGGTACAAATCTGTTTGTAACATTGGTTTATCTTGTAACCTTAGCATGCCGTGGCCCGTAAGGCCTCAGTGCATAGGCAAGGTTCACCGCATCAGCGTGAACACGGTAGCGCGTGCCGCACTGTCCTATCATCGACCCCTGCCTACACCAACGCTTATCCGCCACGGTGGTCTAGTGGTTATGGTGCTCGACTGCTGACCCGCAGGTCGCGGGAACGAAACCCGGCCGCGGCGGCCGCATTTTCAATGGAGGCGAAAATGCTAGAGGCCCGTGTACTTAGATTTAGGTCCACGTTAAAGAACCCCAGGTGGTCGAAATTTCCGGAGCCCACCACTACGGCCTCTCTCATACCGTGGTTTTGGGACGTTAAACCCCAACAGTTATTATTATACCAACGCTAGGCTCGGCACATGCGCAGTGCTTTAGAGGCAAGACTATTTTACCATCGCGCGCATCGCGACATCTGAGCGCACCTTCGCCGTAGGAGCTCACCAATAATGTGATGCGCGCGATAAAAATAACCATGCCGCGAAGGAAATGCGCGTGTGCCGAGCCTCGCATAGGTGTAGGTTAGGGGTCGCTTATAGTACCGTGTGACACACACTCCTGTGTTCACGCTAAGCGTATTCACGACTGTATACGTCAATGAAGCATTAAGTGAAGTTTATTGCAGTAATGGGTTAAGACAGGCAGAAAGGTAGACAACAAAAAGGGGAGGGGGCGGTGGCAGCCAATATAGATAGCAAGAGTGTAAATACACAAACAAAAGTAGGGAGTATCAGAGTCTTTCAGCGAGGCCGGTTGACTGTAAAAACTTCAGTAGCTGCTTCGTCGCTTTCTAATGGGGGTATCCAGGGGCGACAGCCAGAGATTTTTTTCCGGGGGAGGAGGGGTTTCAACCTCACTTTACGCATGTTTGTGCTTGCGTTTATAGCACGCATGCGTGTATATATATAAAAATGAAAATTTTCGGGAAGGGGGCGGGGGTCTGAACCCCCCGGCACCTCCTTCCTCTTTTGCTTAACGCATCGGAATGGCTGACATGCTGCCTGTGACCGTTTTGGCAGCGAAAGAACCAACGAACGCTTCCTGGTGATTGTTTTCACTACAGCTCCCTGAGACAACGTTAGCACACCTCGACGACCAGCCGTTAAAGAGGGAGAAAATAAGAAAGAAATCAATTCCGTTTATTATAAAAAGAATTGTTAGCATAATGAAGCATAATTGTTGAGGCGAGGAAATTAGGTAGCACTTGTTGCAACGTCGAATAAACTCCGCAGAAAACAAGGGTGTCAGCCGGCATATCTGTAGCTGTGGCACAGATTGTTGTACTGTACTCCGAGTCATTGAATTTGTGATGTCCTCTGTTAAAAATACGTTGGGCAATGATGTAGTTCCGTGAAGAAAAAAAAGCCGGCAGATCCCACGCATTGTGGGAATCGATGTAATGCGAAGCAGCCAGCAAAGAGCTGCATACATCGTCTTGTATGTCATTGAGGAAAATGCGTGTCATGGTTTTCATGTTAACTCCTATTATTTATGTTCGTCACACAGTCACATCGCGCAAGACCAATTCCGGGGTAGATCAAGCTAGCGAAACAGCCACCAGCGCGCCATGAGCGTGGCACGTAAGTCATGCTGTACATGACATGCGTGTCATGATTTTCATGATAACTCGTGTTATTTATGTTCGTCACACGGTCACGTCGCAAGATACCAATTTTGGTGTGTATCAATCTAGCGAAACGGCCGCCAGCACCCCATGAGCGTGGCACGTAAGTCATGCTGTGCATGACATGCGTGTCATGATTTTCATGATAACTCGCGTTATTTATGTTCGTCACACGGTCACGTCGTAAGAGACCAATATTGGTGTATATCAAGCTAGCGAAACGGCCGCCAGCGCACCATGAGCGTGGCACGTAAGTCATGCTGTACATGACATGCGTGTCATGATTTTCATGATAACTCGTGTTATTTATGTTCGTCACACGGTCACGTCGTAAGAGACCAATATTGGTGTATATCAAGCTAGCGAAACGGCCGCCAGCGCACCATGAGCGTGGCACGTAAGTCATGCTGTACATGACATGCGTTTCATGATTTTCATAATAACTCGTGTTATTTATGTTCGTCACACGGTCACGTCGCAAGATACCAATTTGGTGTGTATCAATCTAGCGAAACGGCCGCCAGCGCCCCATGAGCGTGGCACGTAAGTCATGCTGTGCATGACATGCGTGTCATGATTTTCATGATAACTCGTGTTATTTATGTTCGTCACACGGTCACGTCGTAAGAGACCAATATTGGTGTATATCAAGCTAGCGAAACAGCCGCCAGCGCACCATGAGCGTGGCACGTAAGTCATGCTGTACATGACATGCGTGTCATGATTTTCATGATAACTCGTGTTATTTATGTTCGTCACACGGTCACGTCGCAAGATACTAATTTTGGTGTGTATCAATCTAGCGAAACGGCCGCCAGCGCCCCATGAGCGTGGCACGTAAGTCATGCTGTGCATGACATGCATGTCATGATTTTCATGATAACTCGTGTTATTTATGTTCGTCACACGGTCACGTCGTAAGAGACCAATATTGGTGTATATCAAGCTAGCGAAACGGCCGCCAGCGCACCATGAGCGTGGCACGTAAGTCATGCTGTGCATGACATGCGTGTCATGATTTTCATGATAACTCGTGTTATTTATGTTCGTCACACGGTCACGTCGTAAGAGACCAATATTGGTGTATATCAAGCTAGCGAAACGGCCGCCAGCGCCCCATGAGCGTGGCACGTAAGTCATGCTGTACATGACATGCGTGTCATGATTTTCATGATAACTCGTGTTATTTATGTTCTTCACACGGTGACGTCGCAAGATACCAATTTCGGTGCATATCAATCTAGCGAAACGGCCGCCAGCGCCCCATGAGCGTGGCACGTAAGTCATGCTGTACATGACATGCGTGTCATGATTTTCATGATAACTCGTGGTATTTATGTTCGTCACACGGTCACGTCGCAAGATACTAATTTGGGTGTATATAAAGCTAGCGAAACGGCCGCCAGCGCACCATGAGCGTGGCACGTAAGTCATGCTGTACATGACATGCGTGTCATGATTTTCATGTTAACTCGTGTTATTTATGTTCGTCACACAGTCACGTCACAAGATTCCAATTTTGGTGTATATCAGCCTAGCGAAACGGCCGCCAGCGCACCATGAGCGTAGCATGTAAATCATGCTGTACATGACATTCGTGTCATGATTTTCATGTTATGACTTGTCATTTATGTTCGTCATACAGTCATGTTACGCCATACCAATTTTGGTGCACATTCGATTAACCAAGCGACCAGGAGAGCACAAAGTCGTAGGCGGCTAGATAGATAGATAGATAGATAGATAGATAGATAGATAGATAGATAGATAGATAGATAGATAGATAGATAGATAGATAGATAGATAGATAGATAGATAGATAGATAGATAGATAGATACGGTCAAAGTCGCAGAAGTTCGCTAAGAAATGCTTCGCATTTAAAAGCCCGCAGGAGAGCTCGAGCAAAGAACCACGTCCGCGGAAACTATTACACCCTCTTATAGGTATCCATGCGGAGCTCTCTGCGCACACAAAGAGATGCACCAACATCTTTAGGAAAGTCGTATAAAACCGCGCAGAACATTTGCTTTCCGATACTCAATGTTCTGACGGCAGTAGAAATGGGGCGCAAAGGAGGACTCGCTGCTGCTGAGGGGGAGGACAGGGGGTCTCCCGGTCTGTCAGAATGCCGAATTAGAAACATGTAAACTAAGAAGGACGAGGTTGCCGATATATTGTTCGCCAGCTATCGCGGCGAATGGGAAATGCCGAGAACCTACAAAAAGAAAATAAACTAGGGCGTGAGCGCGCCTGATCATCGTAGTCGCTTGGACCATATTCGCGTTTTTTCTCCGTAAGCCACATGCTTTTCGGCCCGCATAACCTCTATTAGGTAAATGTCGTCGATTGCCTGTTCAACGCAATGCGGTGCCTACAGTAAATGGCGAGATCGCGAAAGCCAGTCAATAAGGAAAACCTCGTTCGTACGCAAGAGGAATTTCGCAAATGCCGGTCCAGCCTGTTCAAAGTGAGTTTTCTCTTCATATAAAGCAGGCGAATTAAGGCGATCAATTCATAGTACCCGGTCAAATCGTTTGGACGTCAAGGCTGCAGCTATTGCAGTCAAAATACTGCAGATTGTGCAATACCCCTGGAGCATCCTCTTTCTCCTTTTTGCGGCGAAAGCCTCATATGTCTCACGCGAGCGGGACCTTGAACGAAAAGCCAGCGTGAGAGGTGTGAGAGAAATGAAGCAAAAATATCACGTGACCGCGTGAGCTACGCGTTCACTTCGTCTCTGCGGCGTTCGCGTGACCAGAAAAAAAAATAAAAAAGCGGCGTTCGGGCGACTCGGCCTACTGTCGGGTGCGGACCAACGCGGAAAGGGTGCGCTATGGAAGACGCTCAGCCAGGGCAATGTGTGGTAGGCTGAAGAAGTACGCAACGCCAAAGGAAGGTCGAAAAGCACGAAATGAGGAATGTTTCAGTCTTTCATGCATCGGCACTCAGGCTTTCGCCTTTTGTCTTAGCGACAATGAGAGAGGCCCTTGGAATTTTCGTTGTCGTCATCCGCATTATTATTATTGTTGTTGTAGTTGTTTTGTCGTTGTTGTAGTAGTAGTAGTAGCAGTAGTAGTAGTAGTAGTAGTAGTAGTAGTAGTAGTAGTAGTAGTAGTAGTAATAGTAGTAGTAGTAGTAGTAGTAGTAGTAGTTGTTGTTGTTGTTGTTGTTGTTGTTGTTGTTGTTGTTGTTGTTGTTGTGTATTTGTGTGTGATCTACGGACTCGTCTTCATATTGTTAACCTATTCCGGTACATAAGTATGGAAGTACACATTCTTTTTTCATTTTATTGTAGTTTTTGTTCTTGTCGTTTTTCATACCTGTGATTTTGGTATAGCTGGCCGTAGCTGTGGCCGAATTAAGTTTCTCTGTTGCATTTGAAAGAGAAGAAACGGCTTTCTGTATGCAGTGTAGAAGCCTGATAGAGATTCAATGTGCCCTAACTACTGGCGGGATTGCCTCTTAAAAGATAAAATTTAGGTGTGAGAGTGAAAACGTCCGGAACGACAATCGGCTGCGGGAAACGCAAAGCCGGATTTTGGCGCACAAAAAAGGATTAACTTTGTGAAAGATTTCCACGCGACCTAAAGAACGTCGACATCCTTCCTCTAGCATCTGGCGAGTTCATTTTGCTTGAATATATTTGTAACTAATATATAAAAAAACGACAAAAGGGAAAAAGCAAAAACCCGTGAAGAGCATGCACTGGTGTCTAACACGACAACAACAACAACAACAACAACAACAACAACAACAACAACAACAACAAAGAAAGCGCCAAGTTGGAGTACAAACAAACAGAGACCGCATCAAAGACAAACACACACTTGGGTTGGCACTTCCTGCACGGGGGCAGGATTACAGAGACTGCAAGGAGAATAGAAACCATAGTTATGAAAAATGCTGTAGTAATTTTTCGCGGAATAACTGCGCGATCGGGGCTTGACGCTATGGCATCCGGTAGAGCGTTTCATTATTCTGTTGCATGCGCAAAGAATGAAGAATTTAGTGCTGAAGTGGGGCCACCTATATTCGAATGGCCGCCTAAATCGAATGGCTATGATTTAGGCGGCAAGACACTCTGCTAAGCACCTTCGCGATGCGGGATGATAGTAGAAGGAATGCAGGAAACGTGGTATATGATACCACGGGTTGCGAGGTAACCAGCTTACAACCACCGAGCAAGACAGAGCCCCTGGTTGCTCGAATACAGTATACATATAGTACATAATACACGTGAAATAACTACGCGTAATTCGATCACAAAATTTCGTGTTGTGCATTGGGCACGTGACGTGCACAACGTGCCCTGCAGTCCTTACACAACCTGTATGTTCTCACGAAGAGGACGCCTTTGCGCCGCTCTCACCTCATGCGTCACGAAGAGGGGCTTCTCCCAACGACGACATTCGGCAACATACGGTAACCTACTCCTGTTTACGACTGTCTTATCTAACAGTTTGTGCTCGGATTCTTCTGTCAGCTGTGTCGCATTGGTCACTCATCTCAATGAGTCCCCTCCACTTCTAGCTTGCCGTTATGTTTGCATGCCACTGTGATGGGTGTCTCCGAGTATGAGGTCCTTACTCCGAAATTCAAGTTTGCCAAAAAGAGTGATTGGTTCTCGTACGTTGAGAGCCGATACAGTGGCTTGGGCGTTAATAATTTATTCATCCATTTATTAACACAGAGGTCTAGTGAGAAGTGGGCATCTGCCCACCTCGAACCCTGCATGCTAGCTAACATAGGCGAACAACAGGGCTCGGAGGTCAGCCAGTGCCCACGACCCCTTGGAATGAAGATGACGCCAACCAGGGGCGTAGCCAAGGGGGGGGGGGGGGGGGGGGGGGGGGGTCAACCCCCCCTCCCGAAAATTTTCAATTTTGCTTGCGTATATATACACGCACACATACAAACGCCCGCAGGAACATACATAAAGTATGGTTGAACCCCCCCCCCCCCCCCCGAAAAAAAATTTCTGGCTACGCCCCTGACGCCAACCTCAGGCCACAAATTCGCTTGCTCGGTCCAGCAAAGTTTATTCATCGCGTTTTCCGAATCTCACCAGATTTCCCTGCATAGTATTGTTGTGGTTGTTAGATGTAAATATGATATCGTATGTTTTTGTAGGCAATGTTACATAATGACGCAGCGTTTACGGAACACAAGAACAAACGAAGCTTTACAAAGCGGAAATCGCATTCGTCGTAAAAACCAGGAAAGCTTATAAATCAATAATCCGATATAGCTGTCTAGGTGCGCCAGCGTACAAATATCGCAATCAATAAATCTTTATACAAGAGCGATAACAATCATGTACACACCCCATATAACGAGGAAGATGCTGTTGTTGTTGAAGTGCGCATGCAGGACTGCATCGTTGGTGATACACATGGCAACGTTAATGAAATTTGAATAAAACTTGGACCAGTTTAGGCAAGTTTTCACGCAATGTTGAACCACGCGCAGTATACGTCACAGGAAAGTGTGAGTACGTACAATCAATTCACTCTTTTTTTTTTCTTTTTGCTAAAGGCAGACGCCGTGATCTCATTCTAAAGTAGCAGTGTCACTGGCACGGTAAGGAGAAATTCTAATGAATATGAAAGTATTAACAGGTATAACGCACGACACGCGACGCAGGACATAGCTCATATATGTATAAGAGGTTACTGTTCGCTTTCTGTTGGGTGTATACGTTTGGTTCATGACTGTACACTACCGCTAAGGAGCGGATCGCTGCAACTATAGAACTATGAAGGTGCGACCGTATTTAGACGCACTTCCGTCTACAATCGGGCGATTTATTTGTAACAGCATAACGCTACGGTTGCATTTCAATACATCTCGGCAGAAAGGGAGGGCATCCCTTTCGATCCCTCCCTTGCGTGTCCAGGGAATGTAGAGTTCACGTCTTCATTGTTTTTTTTTTTCGCTTTGCCTCTCCTTTCTGTTCAATACAAAGTAAAAGATCATCCTTATATAGAACAAGAGTATCTGGATCGATTTTCTGAGAAATAACGATTCCGTCTTGAAATATTGCTCCTGCACAGATCCGCCTATCTCGTTTCGGCTGAACTCGGTGATCGCCGTTTGCTCCGCACGCTGTGGCCGCCCGAGGCATGGAGCCAAGTACGTGACTTTTGCGAAGGCATCCGATAGCGATTCGCCGCACCGCGTTTGGGCGGATTCCTGTCACAACTGTCATAACAGCGGCGCCGCAACTCTCTGTGACGGACTCCCTAAAAGCCAATGATGCACTTACAGGAGGCCTGCCACTTTTGCCTTTGCGTCCAACATACCTGAAAAGATACGTTTCGTTTATGTTTTTGTTATGGCCACCACGAAAAAATTTTGCAAATACGATTCCTAGGATTTCAGCCTTAAACCGCCACAATTCAAATGCGGTTAAAAAAATTACCAACTTGAATAAAGCTCCAAATCACCGATTTTGGCCCCTCTTTTCGGCTTTTGTACATCGTGCCTAAGAGCGGGACGCCGGCAGCATTATGCTAGCAAGCTCGCCTCAAAATATATGGGGACAATGACCCCATTTCACAAGACTGACTATCCACGCCTACACATGAACATTCTTTTTTTCGTTTCTGTCACCCGTGTACTTCACGGAAGAACCAGCGCAACTTCTCTGCTCCCTTTCTATCGATATCACGGCTAAACACGCCTCGTTTTCGAGCAGTTCCGCTTCCCTCAACCCCCTCGATGTGCCCGCTTCTTTCTTCCAGATTTTCTTTCGCTCCTCCCTCCCATCACCCCCAATATGGAGTGGGGAAGAGTGGGCTTCATTGGCTCTCTTTATTTTAGCACTTAGCAGCGCCCGCTTATGTGGATGCCCTCTACAGTGTTTGTGTACCACACTTTTTCTTTCTTAATCATGCACCAAACATAAACAAAACACAATCTGTCTTTTAACATGAATAATATCTGTTTCCGAAAATGAATAAACACCGATACACAACGACCAATATTTTCTCAAAATAACCACATTTTTTTTATTGTCTCACTGAGATACTTTTTAAATGACGTACGGACATATTCGCCCCTCTCGGAAACTCCCCCCGATGTTGTTGACTAAGAGCGCGATTTTATACGCCTACACAAAAGAGGCAAGTTTCTATGATCGACGCTGCCGGTTAGCACCATCATTCTCCCGTGCGCAGCCAACGTACGAGCATCTTCGAAGAGTGAATGGCATAAGCGACAGACAGACGCCGCCAGCAAACAGTGAATGGTGTCTGCAAAAGAGTGTATAATGGTGCCGTTCACGCATCGGCAAACTAGCCGTGCGTCCTGCGTTGCACGAATGGGAAAAAGTCGTACGAATGAGCCACGCAAACGAGCCAACTTCGCAAAATATGTGTCCGCCAGACGCGACACATAAACGGCCGCATATCATCTGCATTCGCCCGCTAGTCAGGGGTAAGTGGCAAAACAGAATAGCTGCCTGGAGAAAAAAAATACAGACACACACGCTCAGCGCACCTGGCAAGCACGCATTGGAAACAGACTAAGAGATCCGTTTTGGGGTTCTATGCAAATAGCGCCAGCGGTCTCACTGGCGGGGCATGCGTGGCACGCGCGGGCTCGCAAAGAAGTAGCGAAAGCAACCGTTTTCACAGGTATGGCCCAGTTTCCAAGGCATTGTCAGACTTGTGTCTGCCGCAAGCTGACGCATGCGTGGAGTGCTGCATAATAATGACACGCACGCGCGGGAAAGGGCGAATTACACAGAGCGGCAGGGTATCAGACGCGAATTCTTCGCTACGCGAATGGCTTAATTAATTAGAGGAAAGTGGTAGCTTATTTGTATGCAGAGTACCGCACGGATTGCTCTAGTGAAGACCGAAGCGACCGTGAACGCGGGCGCGGCTTATATATACTTTATTTAAGTAAGCGCGCTTTGGCGGTGGATACAACTGGAATCCAATTCGCAAGGTTTTACGTTGGTGCGTGCTGCATGCCGGGAGGGAGGGGGGGGGGGGGGGGGGGGCATATGTGTTTCTTTAGTTCTAGACGATGAACGCGTACGTCGCCAAATATTGATATTAGGCGGTCCGTTATGTCGTATAGACTAGCGATCCCTGGCACAAGCACGTATAAATGCGTTGCTACAGATCCTTTGAGGCACTCGAATACATTACACGCGTCTCAAGCCCGTGAGAGTAGTAAGGAAATCGCAAACGCTTGAACGTTACAACGCTCTAAACTCGACAATGCTTGTGTACACAAAACGCTTTTGCGCTACAGAAGCTTCCACGAGAGCACATGCCGGCCAGTATAATTCAGACACATATTACAAAGGCGACACACCCTATGAGGGCAAACGTGACTTAGAAAGCGCCAGCTTTGTGAATTGTGCTGCTTTTGCTTCCAGGATAGAAGTGCGTCACATAGCCATAAGTGACGCTAAGACTTCAACGGTCACATTTCAATAAATACACAATAGAGTGGGGTAGAGACGCGGAAGCGGCGCGTACGGCTCCGAATGACGCCGATATTGTCTTTTCTTCCATTTTATTTTTCTTTCGGGAAAGATATTAATCACTTCCGAAATTGAGTCCTCTCTTGTTATGAGTTAATTTTTTTTTCAATTCACCCCCAATGCTCTCTTTGGTTTAAAGAGTAGTGTTTCTCGACCGAGTTGTAATTGTGTTTTCAAGCTGCCGCATGGTGCCTACCACAAATATCAATGTGCGCGAGAAACTGCAGATGCGGAAGTTATAGTCAGCGAAGGTGTGTTAGCACAGCTTCGGTTGTCCAGTAAAGATATTTGTTTCTTAAATTCGAACGCTCGTCAAGACGCATCACGTGGCTTCTGGTGATGACGCTTTATAATATTTATAATGCGGAAAACTTTTCAATAAACCAGTTACAAGGGCGCTTTAGTTTGTTGTTGTGTGTGCCTTACTTTGTCCGCGCTTTCGAAAGTGCAACCCTATACCAGACTGCTTGGCTCAATTGTCTGTTGTCTTCATGTAAAGCGCAAAATTTATTACATGATGCACAATGTTAGAAGAGAAAATACTTAGTTGTATGTAACAATAGTTAAGCAGTGTTGCCCTATTACTAGGATACGTAATGAAATTGCGTGCATCCATGGGCTTCTCTATCGGCGCTGTCGAGCAAACAGAGGACTGGCCCCGCCACGGTGGTCTAATGGTTATTGCGCTCGACTGCTAACCCGAAGGTCGCGGGATCGAATCCCGGCCGCGGCGGCTGCATTTTCGATGGAGGCGAAAATGTTTGAGGCTCGTGTACTTAGATTTAGGTGCATGTTAAAGAACTCCAGGTGGTCGAAATTTCCGGAGCCCTCCAACACGGCGTCTCTCATAATCATATCGTGGTTTTGGGACGTTAAACCCCAGGTATTATTATTTAAACAGAGGACTGAACAGCATGGGCACCGAGGCACCTGCGTTGTTCCGGGTTCTGGCTTCTACGGTGGTCACTAATTTTCCTAAATAAAGAATGGTATATTAGCTTTGCCTAATGAGCAAGCGCTGCTACTGGTCTGCGCACTAATAAGTTCAGAGCCGCCGCCACGTAGCTCTTCACATTACCAACCGTTTTTGTTTTGTTTTTTTCCTTCGTAGCCGGCGTCTTTTTTATGCGCGGAACAGCCTGATGTCGCTATAAATTAACTTACGCAATATGGCTCTGGCTCGATAGAACCGGATCATGAATGCGAAACCGTAACAATCAAAAGAAAAAGAATAAGAGTAACGTAACACGCGTCATAGCAAAGCAGCAAGAGACGTAGGCAGAAATTTTTTTTTCGTTATTTTCGTACAGTTTTGTTGAGCAACATGCAACGCGTGCCGCATACGTATTGACTTTGTCGTACCAGTCATCCCTCCATTCACCTCAATTAAATTCTCGCCACGCGAAAAGCCAGCGATTCTCCAACTTTTGTCACCGTTCCAGGCATTCCGAGCCGATATACGTACGGGGCCTTTTGCGGTTTTCCCCGCACAAGCTCAGCTGTCAGCCTAAGTCGCTCTACGGTTGCGACGCCAGCCACGAGTGCGACTTCCTTTTTCCCTTTTCCTCCTACGAGCGAATAATGATGACCGATGAGCGTACGCGGTGTGTGGCCTCCGCGTCGAGCGAACGTCGACAAGGCACAATGCGGAGCTGACTCCCTCCTGTATTCGTGTGGATGTATTTTATAATAATATGCTCGTGCAGTTGTCCGCAGACCTTGTCAGACGACTGAAGTTGCGAAATGCGCCAGGGGTGCATTGTAGTTACACCATGCTTAAGAGTGAAGAAATTATAACAAGTTGCGGCGGTCAGGCACGGCCTGCCCGTCCCGACGTGGGGGCTGCCCGCGACGGCTCGTCCCCCGTAAGGGAGTTTTCCGAGTCGCCCCTCAGGGCCCTATTATAAAGTTCATTGTCTGTCTGTGTTTGGGAGTCAACAGGGCGATAAGCACGGCGCACATACACGACGAGGAATCGAGGAACGCACAGAAGCGAACGTGGAGTTCGTGTTTGCTGCTGCTGCTGCGACGCTAGGGCAAGAACAAGAGTTTTTACTCGTTCTACCGAGCACTATGATCCCGATATCGAAACACGATCGCGATGCATCGTTTATATCGGCTTTTTGAAAAGGACACCGCCGCTGTAACGGACGTAGAGTTTCGCTGCAACGAAATTTCAATCGTTACGAGCAACCCTGCCGATCGGAATTGATTATTTTTTAATATCGGGCGCAGCCAATGAATTGTTTAGCACTGGCGCACGGCTCTCCGAAAAATTTATCGGCGCCGGTCGGCCACGTAGAGGCGAATCATCGAACGAACACCGAAGTGAACGGGTTTGCCCCGGTTGCGCTCGATCCAAGCCAAAGTGCAACAATGTCGTTTCGATATCCCAAGTGTGGCCGTCGAAAACCCGAAGGCTATTCTTTTTTTTCTTTTTACCTCCGTTTAACGAATCATTTTGCGTAGCACTTCGCAGTATCTGCGAGCGTAGTGATGGCCAAGACACTGTAGGTGAGCACTCGCATCACGACCGCCTTGAGATCCGTATCAGCAATACTCCTCTTTCTAGTAGCGTAGCCAGAAATTTTTTTCGGGGGTGCGATTGTATGTGGTTTGTATGTGTGTCTGTATATATACACATACAAAATTGAACAATTCCGGGTGGGGGGGGGGGGTTAGAACCCCCCTCCCCCTGGCGACGCCGGTGCCTCTCGTTAAAGTGTTTTCTCGTTGGCCAGTTTTCGGGAATCCGCCATCCAAGCTGGGAATCATCGTGGTAATTATATATGAACTCGTATTCACAAAACGCTCTTAAGTTATAATGATTTGTAAGAACGAATTTCAGTCAACCACATGCTGGGCACATTATTAGTGAAGGCAGCTGGTTAGCGGAAAACTCTCACGAACGAAAGTCTTTGTGGATTCGGACTGTGATTCCAGCGAGCTTGATCGATAAGAGATGGCAATTACAGGAGAGAAATTCTGTGAATACGCGTGCACCACGGTATGTCTGGGTAAACGTCTTGCGTATGACCGGTTGATTGCCAGTTCTGCTTCGGAGAGAATATGTTACAGAAAAAAAAAAAAGAAGCAACGATGTTATGGTATTCGGTTAAATTTATCAATCTGATCTTAGAGTTCAATCTGCAACATATCGATACACTTTTCGACAACGTAATCAAATTATGAAAGTCCATGCTTTCTGATAGAATCATTCAATGTTGCCGCCCGCTGAAGGTAGAATAATGGTAATTTGCTGCGTTTTTTTCTTTTCGGGTCCCTACTGCAGTATTACGCGTCTCGCTCACACATTAAGCGAGCTGTGCTTCCGCGTTTCGTGCTGAAATTTCGAAATACGATGCGTTCCGAGCATAAAATTTTGCGAGGTGCTACTTCGGTGATGGAAAAAGTTGCCCTGAGCACAAAATTTTCGCAAACTACTGCACGCTAATCACGAAAGATGTTTTCTCGCGAGGCTTCAGTCGTTTTACTCTAGAGTAGCCAAGCTTACTTCCTTGCTTCGGGGCAACCATTTCTCTTCTTCCGCGTTTGTTCGATTCGTTAAATGTAACATATTGCTGGCAACTTAAAATAAACATATTCAGATGTATCCAAGGCGCGAGATACTGTGTTGCGCCAAAACCTCGATCCAAGCATGAGTCCTCATCTCTGGATCAATAAGAAAAATGATGTTCGAAATCGACCATCAGAACTCACTACTAAAAACTCTTGCTTCTCCATACGTTTCTTTCTGCACGCATCCTTCGTGCTTCTTTTCTTTTTTTCTTTCTTTTTTTTTGACATATCGGAATTTTTTTCACCCTTTCTTGCGCAACTTGCTTTCGTTTCACGCGTCGTTCGTTCTTTATAGCGGTCTTTAACGATCATATTTTACGGTTACTTTGCTCATTACTCATACAATCGTTTCTTGTTGTTTTCAATGCAACTTCCATCACTGCTTTCATGATTGACATCATTTCCTTCAGACATGTGCAATCTTCCTTTCATTTCTACGCAGTTGATTTGACCGCCGGATTTCACATAAAAATGCATATAATGCCCCGCAAAGTGAGCTGGTCATCTGAAAGTGTCTTGTGCTTCAACCGTCTTCTTCGTAAAAAATGTCGCCGTTTCACATTTCACAGCCTGTATTTAGGAAGAGGAAGTAACACGCAGGTCCTTCACGTGACGCTTTTGTTTAAAAAAGGAGCTGCGCATCATTCATTTACTCGTACGTGATAGCCCGTCACCATTAAAAAAAAACATGACCGCACGAATATACATAGTCATTTTCGCTATGTACACTCCCAACGTGTGTCGTCTTTTCCGTGCCTTCACGCATGCCTTTATGAATCGTTCGGACGGCACCGCCTCACGAACTATTTTATCAACGCGGCTCAGTTGTATCAAGATAAGAATGCGTACTTCATTAATGACACACATTGTCATGGCTCTGTCATGCTCTCTGAAATAAATATGCCAGAACAAGACATAGTATCAGTTGCTGACTGTTTCACACGTGAACAAGACTCGCAAAACAGGCTGTATGCAATTCTTGTAGTTTCTAACATAAAACCATCTCGTCCAACAACACGAAAGTTTGCGCCCGTTGGTTCGAATAGCGACGCAAGCTGAAGCGTTGCCAAAGCTTTCGAAGCATACGCAAAACGCACAGCACGAAACTGTGCGTAACTTACAACTATGGCATCCATCCGGAAAACACGCAACAGCTCCACCACTAGCTTTGCTGGTGACTTTGAATCTCGTTAATGTTACAGAACAGCACGCTTACTGGTTTAGTGCGTACTCACTGGCAGACTTCAAATATTTATAATGCGAAAACGCAGAAGCAATAAGCTCTTGCACGAAGAATCCATAAGTTTTCGTGCGCGCACTCCTGTCTTCAAACATCTTGTTTTCCTCCGAACAACAACGCGATGTCACAAATCGTACCCTGTGCTGTCACTATAAAAAAAAAAAACAGCTTTAATAATGAACATTACTGGCGCATTACCGTTTTAGCTCACTTCTGATGCTTCGCAAAGTTTAAAAGATTTTCAATATGTTTACAGGACAGAACAACCTACAGTTTTCCGAGATAACGTTTGCAGGATATTTTTGACGTTGCGCCCAGTTAAGCATGCTTCATCTACTTTTATGTGCCATTCTGAAGCCACCGTGCACAAGTGCTCTATTTGTTCTTTGTCATGATCTGCGAGCACTGATACTTGTTTTTCTTTTTTTTTTAGCTGACGCGCAACACGCCCGAACAACTCAGCGCGAGACTCTTGTCAACAAATCCGGCTCCCCTGCATGCGGCTGTTACGAAAAAAAGTTCCTTTTCGTAGAAGCCACATTTTCTCGGGGAGCGCGCCGGCACGCGCACAAAACGCTTTCCCGCCAAAATAGAACTAATCTCGCGCGTCGGGAAAAACCATGACAGACCCCCATCGCCCAGCCCTCTCTCTCTCTCTCCCATCAACTTTCAAACTTGGGGCATTCATTTCGAAAACCTGACGGCGACAGCCCCGAACGGAAGCCCCACCTGCTCTCTCTTGGAGGTAAGTTGCGAGGCTGTTGGGCCGGCACGTCGTCTACGCCCGGCGCGGTCGTGCTGTCAGAGACGGCATGCCCGGTAGCGGAAGGACGGAAGCAGGCCCTCTGTATCCGGCGCCGGAGGAACCGCGCGGCGCCGCAGGTTGCTTGTTCACCGCCGGAGGAAGTTCATCAAGTGGCATCCAGCGGCGGTGAGCGGCGGGTCGGGCCCGGCGCCCGACTCCCGAGGTGGCGCCATCTCGGCTGCGGCTGATACAACTACGGCCTTCGCCGTGCACGCCGCCGCCAAGGGATCACAGCGCGCGCGCTCCCGAAAGCGGCTTCGATTCCACGGCCCGCCGCTGTGGCCTCTTTACGGCATCCGACGCGGGCCTTGGGGCCTCGTGGCGCCAGACAGAGCGGCGCGAAACTTTTGGGGGGAGGGGGGGGGGGGGTCGAGACGGGCCGCACGAAGTGCCGGCTCGTAATTTTTTGCGACGCTGCTGCAACGCGCCGGACGGGCAGAACAAGACCGGCGCGCTGCATGCCGACGAATGGAAAGAGGTGTCGTTGTCTTTCCACTGTTTCAACGAAGCCCTCACTCCCTTTTAGATGGTATTCGAAGAAAAGCGGTGTCGACATGTGACGGAAAGCGGTAGCATGGTCTTATCCGGCTGCCACACGTTGACGCCGTTTACACGCCTAATGATGTATGATACAAGCATGTGTCATTTAGATTTCACTCCAGTGCATAAAGCAGGGGTCTCAAACACGCAGCCCGCCTACACCTCGCTAGCGGTCCGGCGGCCCGCACATGATTCTCTTCGTCCCATTTTTTTTTTATTTTTCTTCTTAATAAGTACGTTCATGAGCTACACAGACATGACTCGCTTCAAGCATTTTTTTTTTTTTCGCGAGACACCTCATGTTGTCACAACGTCTTGACACAGCACCGTGGAACAAAAACCGTATTTCTGAATTGGCGTCCAGATTTTAGTCTTTCTGGAGATCGGTATCTATGTTTCTCAAAACCTGAAGTCAGATCTACAGAAATGACCTATATATGAAAAATGGGAAAGGCCTTCTTTCCAATGGCAACGTCAGCTGATATTTCGTGCACACCCCGCCCCCTGTACCCTCCCCCCGCTCTAACCTTCTCAATGTCCCGGCCCTTACGGACTAAATTTCGTGACTACGGACCGCTAGCTGAGGTGAGTCTGAGACCCCTGGTATAAAGAAGGGCCTTTTCCCTTGCCATTCGAGTCAAAAGCACCTTATAAAACAGCGCCATAAATGGCACTGTGATAAGGAGGGGACTCAGTGACAGCATTCCAACGGTAACTTGCACACTGTCTGCCCCAATGGAATTTTAAAAAGAAATGTCTCACTTGCAACGCATATTGAAATGTGATCACGAGAGAGCGTAGAGAGGAAAGGCAGGTAGGTTAACCATACGCACGTGTGGTTTGCATTCCTGCGCTGTAGGAACGGAATGTGCGGATGAAACGAAAAAAAAAAAGAAAAAAAAAGGTGAGAGAAAGTGCACAGGTTGAACGCGCACGTGAAGCGCAGTATATATGTACACATATGAATGGTCGCACAGACCTGTAAACTTGAAATATCTGCCGTAATGCTGTGAGTGCTTTCCGTGCCAGCAATACGTGCCACCATGATTCAAAGATATTATTCACAAAAAAAAGAATAAAAAAGCAGGCCGGGGTGCATGTAGCCCCACCCTGCTCAATACCGCCGGACATTTTCAATAAAGTTTCTATACTCACTCTCTCGAGTCCAGCTGGTTTAATGCTTTCTAGGTCTACACTCGTTGGCATACCGAGCACAAATGCAGAAAAAGCATTCAATAGTCTGTCCGCTTCCGAAAGATTCGCACGCACGCACATGCTTGTAATCATTTCCAACGAGAAATCGGTAAGCCTGCGTCGCATCACAGAAGGTATCTTGATGTGGAAGTCGCAGCTTTAAAGATGGATTCAAAGTATGAAGACGACACTTAGAGAGTTTCGGATCAAACTAATTTATGTGCGTCATAGCTATGGCTAATATATTAAATTATGTTATATAGCGTCGATACAGCATAATGCGGACCGGACCTTTTAGGACGGCGAAGTGTTATAGGAGGAGGAGATAGAAAAATAGGGAACCTATCCAGTGCATCGACCGGCTACCCAGAGGCGGGGAAGAAAGGATGCAAGGGGAATAAAAGGTTTATGATTATGAGAGCAAGACACTAGCAAAATGGAAAATTCGGCAGATCCCGGGTACCGTGGGAATCGACGTTATGCGAAGCATGCGCAGGAAGGTAACTGTGTCGCAATTTTGCACGTACCTTACAGTCACAGTTGCAATCGTTAGAGTTGCGTTACAGTTGTTAGCTTATACTTATCCGTTATGAAGGGGAACGCAAGCACGCTTCACGATTCCGTGTGCATGTGTGGAAGGGGTTCATGGCGGTTCTTGAATAAGATCATCATAACTGTGATCAGTGAGCACCAGCACCTGGACAGGACTTGTTATGGATCCGTTCGTGATCGCTGCTACGAAATGTGTAAGTGTAGTAAAGTGCGAGGTATAGTAGATCTGCTGGAATCCGCGGATGACTTTTACGAAGAAATGATCCATGATGCCTCCTGTCCTGGACGTGGCACCTGGTCTTGTGATGCCCTGTCCACATCCAAGCCATCTTTCATGCCGTCTAAAAACCAGGCGTTGTTGGGCTTTGATAAATCAATGCTGAAGTCACCGCTAATTGTGAAGGACATGGTCCTCTCGGCAGAGTTAATGTAGGACGCATTGACTCCGGTTATTGCGTAATCTACGTGGTCGACGCTGCGGACCACGTGGACGAGTGGATGGTAGCTTAGTGTCTTCTAGGGGTGCTCTGTCTTCAGGTCCCTAACTTTCCTTGCGTCGGCCGCTGTGGCGTAGTGGTTACGGTGCTCGGCTGCTGACCCGAAGGTCGTGGGTTCGATCCCAGCCGCGGCGGTCGTATTTCGATGGAGACGAAATGCCAGAGGCCCGTGCACTGTGCGATGTCAGTGCACGTTAAAGAATACCAGATGGTCAAAATTTCTGGAGCCCTGCACTACGGCGTGTCTTATAATCGTATCGTGGTTTTTGGACGTAAAACCCCAACAGTGACTCTCACTTTCCTTCTGTGTCAATGTGTATGTTCGCGGTTACTGCGTTCATTGAGACTCAGCTATCACCTGTGGCACATACCCGCATAACATGAACACTGGTATGCGGGTATGTGCCACACGTGACTGAGGAAAAGAGTTTCGTGACGTACGCGACAGGTATTTTGCGCTATTCATGTCATCACCAGTGAATCGTGTTCGTCCTACACTCATCCTATACCATGCAAATTTTGGTATGTTACAACCTATGGAGACGATCGGGAGAGCGCCCAGACGTAGGCAGCTAGATAGATAGATAGATAGATAGATAGATAGATAGATAGATAGATAGATAGATAGATACGTAGATAGAAACGCCCAAAGTGCCTGAGGTTCGCTAAGAAATGCTTCGCATTTAACAAAAAGAAAGAAATTCGTACATCTTAAAGCCTGTCATCAACTCTACCTGTCTTCACGACGCGAAGCAAAGCGTTCAACGGCCGCTGGGTTGAGGATGCTTGTCGAGCGGAACGAAGGGCGACTGTCATGTTTGCCTTAAGCAGTTGAAAGTTCTTTCCTGGTCGCACTGAAACGAGAACATTGAGAAACGAGAGCACTGCCCATTCTTAACAGCCGTAATTGTCGCATGTAAGGATGCTGGTCATTCCTTTGCGAAATGAACTAGCGTGCGTGAAGGCTACGTCAAAGAGGCGGCACAGAAGCGTTTCCCCTAGTCCATAGCAGGGGCGTAACCAGAATATTTTTTCGGGGGGGGGGGCGAGGGGGGGGGGGGGGGGGTGGCACTTCCTTCATCTGAAGTGGGGGCCGGGCAGGCAGATGTGGTAGAGTGTCATTTTGTGATCTGTATGCTATGGCAAAAAAAAAAAAAACTTTCGTGGGTTGGGGAGGGGGGGGGGTACGGGCCCGGTGTGCCCCCCCTTCTCCTGGCTACGCCACTGGTCCATGGAGAAGTTCTATTTTCCTTGTTTTCATATTTGACACAGATAGTGTACCATTTTGAGCAGACGTAAAAATACTCAATACATATGTAATTTCATTTTCATTTGTGTTTACAATTTTTTTTTCAGTAAAACAGTATTTCATTCGTCATCCGCGCATATACAGGTCCTTTACATATGTATGTTGATTTCCCTATATTCGATTACGTTAAACTGCAGGCATAACTCTGTGATTAAATATGTCCGTCTTTCAGGGGGACGGACATATTCACATAACTTACAACCTGTCATGGGAACATGATGGCGAACTCCTATCTGTATGTAACCCTACTCCAGGGTACCTTTTTTTTTCCTCGCGCTGTCTTAGCAAAAATTATTTCGGTACACCACACATGTTCGTCCTCAGCTATAGGCATGCATCATCGGTTTGTAGACCCACATCAATCGATATTAATTGGCGCAATCGAAGAAGTACAAATCAATCTGTCAGTTTTATACCAGCAAATTGCCGCTCTGTTGCGGGCGTAACGAAAATGAAAGCGGCTCTTAATTAACACTCCATTTCTAACAGTTCGCCGGAAGCAAGCTCGCATTTGCATTTCCATAAAATGTATGTACATAGTTTCGCGACTGATACACAGCATCTGTAATTACACGACCCTCATGTTTTTCAATAGATGCCTTGGTATCATTTGGTTGGCGCGATAATGACGACAAGTTCACAAATTAAAAGAGCATCTACTTGCTACCTGTTCAAGGTGGGTCATGGCAGCATAGGTAACGGTGTCAGGGTCTGATACGATAAGCTCTTAAGATACCTCCAGGGCGCCCACTTCTTTCATGGCAAAAGGCGCGTCTAATCCTGGTACTCAGGTCTTAAGAACGACACTTACGACATCGCTAGCAGTGAAAAGCTCGCCAGTGATTCTCGCGCGAAAATATTTCGCCGCACGAAACTCAGTTACGCCAAGGTGAGAAGATGAAGCTTTAAGGATGGTGTCGTTGTCGTGGGATTGAACGAATACCACGCGCTCTCCTTTAAATAGATGGCAACGGCTTGCGAATATCCGGTGATACACAGTATGACTCCTATCACTGAGCCTCTAGTTCGGGTATGTGGCGCTGAATTTTCTCACGAATGTGTGTGCGTGTCTCGGGCCATAAATTGATGTAGTGCGTCTACAACGCCGTTCCCCGGGCTTTTGCGCGAAGTCTCGCCAGTTCAATGTCGAAGTTTGGTTTGGTGACAGTGATAATTAGCAATAGATTGTTTTCAGCGCCAGTCAGTTGTTTGTGAGACCGGGGTTTCTAACATATAGTTGTTTCATCACAACCAAATATTTCACAAACAAGTCACTCGGCGCTGTCCGCTGTGTGACCGATGTATCCTGTACTGTCTACTCTAATTTCATTGTCAACGCACGCCAACCTTACGTGTGGTTGCCCACGAAACAGTTAACATCATTAGAACAGTTCGTCAGAAAGGGAGCAGGTGCACACGCGGAAGCGAGCATTTAATATATGCAGCCGAGCGGCCAACGACAGAAAGTTCAACGAAAGTATTTGCCAATTCAATCCACATTAGCCACGAGTAGTGATCACTATCAGCCCTGTAATACAAGTTGATATCACAAATATCCGCAGGTGTGCAGCCAATCATACAGCAAAGCTACTATAAATGCCTCATGAAAAACGGTTTGTGTACAGCAGGGAAAGAAACTCTGCATAAGTTTTCAAGTCTGTCGTTCACCGTTCGCTTCCTTAGTGGGTACTATGTCTAATTCGTGTCTACGTGGTTTGCTCGTAATGAAAGAATTTGAAAGGAAAAGTACGTGAAGGGGGTCTTTTCGGAGCGAAATTTGCAGGAAAGCGAAATCACAGCCACTATTCGAAAGAACGCTTGTCTTGCTGAAATGCAAGTTAAATTGGCTTCGCCAGTATATACTTTCTTGATCGAAATTCGCAATTTCACCGAAAGCATGAAAGAACGCATCGCTTGATTCACACGAAAAAAATTGAAGGACACTTTGTAAATTCCAAAGTGTGGCGAAAGTCTGTGGCCATTCGACTGACTATGTCATGGTATCGGGGGAATCCACATTCTTGGGGAGCTTCTCCGAACCGCTCGCCGTGAAATCATCACTGGGCCGCTTGGGAGCCATCCGAATAACTCGACTGCTGCAACGAGACGTCTGACGAAGGAGCGTTGCCGCGCGCCCCGCTGTGCCATCACGTGATTGCTGAGAGAGTGTGAGGGGGCACGGACGGACGCCGCCGCTGGACGCCGCCACCGCGTTGCGCAACAGTTGTGCAACGCGCGTTGGAAGAAGCAACGCGCAACTGTTGCTATGCGCCGCTTTGCCATCACGTGATTCCTGAGAGAGTGTGAGGGGGGAGAGGCCACAGCCGGCACCGTTCCAGGGCACGGACGGACGACGGACGCTGCGAGTATGAGACATTAAAGGCTTTTGACTTAAAAACAGGCGCAGCACAGGCGCATGTCGCTGCATATGAACCGAAGCACGTTGCCACTGCTCATTTAAACTACTTCAGTCGGAAAGCACATGTTCCTGTGCAAGATTTTAGAGCGATCTCTGTAATCACAGTATTGTTAATGAATTATCTATAGCGGAATAGCTCTTATTTTTTCTTAAATCACCCTAGAATATGAAGTTTGGCGGCAATTCCGAGCTCATAGTTGTCGGCAAGCTACTTTGCCAGACACTGCTAAACGCGGCGTGCATCCTAAACTCGTCGTACGTCAGCATTATTCGTGATGCCTCAGACAACTTCCACAGCACGCTCACGCTCTTCAAAGAAACAAAACATTTAGGTAAACAAACGTCGCTCGGTCCACAGAGTACCTCACCCCCTTTGCTCTCGAAGGCAGGAAGCGCAGGCACCTGAGTGCGTCCTTTGTGGACGGCCCACTCTTCGAGCTTCTTACAACGGAAAGGTGTTTCGTTGTCGCAAACCAGGTTTATGTTCATAAATACGTTTTACTCCAGCCACGTAACAACGGGGTTTATGTCTCCTTTGCCGTGCTCAGTTGCGACTTGCAATTGTGCGCCTCTCTCTGTGCCCGGGAAACTTTGCGCACTCGCTTTTATTGTTGTTCGACGAGGATGAACGACTTTGAATGGCACCGCGGAAAAAGCGGGCTCCCTCTACCACTTCTTCGCGGTGCTTTATTCGGGTGACACGAAAAGAGCGTTTCAAGGTAGCTCACTTTATCGGTCTCTTTAACGTACAACGACGTTTTATCTTCCCGTATACCTTTTTGTCGAAAGCCCGCGTCAGAGTCTTCAAATTTCCCTCTCATGATACTGCCGGACAAATAATTCAGCGTTGTGTTCTGGGTACTAAAACTTTCCCATCTGCGCTCATGATGTCTTCCGTGGACTTACCATAAGTTGTGCCCTCTTATACTTCCCTGCTTATGCGGTTATGCGACATGGAGTCGAATTTATTTATTTATTTATTTATTTATTTATTTATTTATTTATTTATTTATTTATTTATTTATTTATTATAAAATAGGGATCCGAGACTGATCAACTGTTGCTGTTGTTAACTGTTTAATCTCGACATTCGATCTTCTTCGTCTTCCCTTGTCGCTACTGCTCCTCTTCGTCTTCTGTTCGGGACAATACATCCTCCGAGTCTCTTATCGCCATCCCTCCGCGGATGGTATGGCACTAGGTTACTCACAGTTGTCACTTCTGTCTTGCCGGATGGTCCTTCGAAATGCACAGACTTCGGTATACCTTGTTGTTTCATCGTTTTGAAGACGATATAAGGACCTGTAAAAGCATTCTTCGAATGATCAAGACCTTTCCGCACTAGTACCATGTCTCCGGGTTGTATAATGGGCATGCGAGTTGCATGGCGCAAGTCGTAGTATTTCTTCATTGAACTTTTATATTCGTTGGTTTCCTCGATCGTCTTCTTGCGTTCAGGAATATGAATCTTCCCTACTATGTCAAGTTCGTAATCTGCTGGTAGCCACGTCGTCTTCTGAAAAGCAGCAAACTGAGGGCTACAGCCAAGTCCAGCCGTGTGAGATTGGTTGTGATGCCTCACCGCTGCCTCAAGGGCACACTTCCATCCTCCACGGAAGTCATCGTATATGGAAATAAAAGTCTTCAAGTCACGAATGAGGCGTTCCGCGAGAGCATTTCCTTCGGGGTGGTACGGTGTAGCGAATCTTAAGGTGATACCTTTTTCCTCTGCCCACCGTCGTAGCCTCTCACTGCGGAATGCAGGTCCATTATCAGAAACAATTACCTTAGTGTGCCTAAATGCCTGTCTTTCCATTATTGAAATGACACTGTTCGCATCTTCCGGGTTTTGCCGCAGCCATACGTGTGCACTGGTCAACAGCCACTAGAAAGGACTGAGTTCGGCGTACACCCTCCCCTTTCTTTTTGAGCTCAGCAAAACCTAGGTGGACAACTTCGAATGGCACATCTGAATATGAAGGAATCACCATCTGGTTTCCTTTGGGGCGGAACTTCGCTTTCATCGTCTGGCATTGGTGACAGGTTCTTACGTAATTTTCTACATCGGCCTTCATGTTCTTCCAAGCAAAACGTTTCTGAATTTTCCAGTATGTCCGCCAAAAGCCGTCATGTCCACCTGAGTGTGGGCTGTCGTGATAGAGCCTCAATATTTTTTATATGCAGCTTTGAGGCACAACAAACTTTCCGTTCATCAGTTCTAAATCTTCGGTGCCTTCCCATACACTTGCAACGTGCGCCTCTTGATAGTCATTCGTCTGCGCTATGTGCAATCTTGATAAGGCGTCCGCGTGAGGTAGTTTGTCGCCGGGTCTGTGGCTAACGTCAAACGTGAACTGCTGAATTTCGCTTATCCACCTTGCTACTCTGCCCTTCGGTTGTGTAAGGCTCAGAAGGTACGTCAATGCTTGATTGTCTGTGAAAAGTTTAAACTGACGGCCTTCCAAATAAGTTCTGAAGTACCGCAACGCCAGCACCACTGCTAAGGCCTCATTTTCCGTGGTCGTGTAGTTTACTTCAGCTCTTGAAAAGGTGTAGGAATAATAACCGATGACCTTCAACTGGTGGCTTCGGTCTTGGGTTTGTCTCTTTGGTATAACACTGCTCCTGCTCCGTAATTGGACGCATCGGTGCAGAGCTCGAACGGTTTGGTGAAATCGGGTAATATGAGGATTGGGTCTGAAGATATGGCACGCACCAGTTCTTGATATGCACGTTCGCACTCATCGCTCCACACGAAAGGGACTTCCTTTTGAGTTAGTCTTGTAAGGCACCTGGATATTGCTGCAAAATCTTTGATGAATGCCCTAAAATGTCCGGCTAGCCCTAGGAAGACACGCAGTCAGTGGACATCGCACGGCTTCTGCATCTCCTTGATGCGTTGGACATACTGTTCCTTTGTGGTCTTTGTGGAGCCATCGAGGACTCTGCCAAGAAACACTACTTTTCTCTGGAAGAATTCACCTTTCTTCTTATTTTCACGTGTGAATTGCTCAGTGCCTCTAGTACCTGAGACAAGTGGGAACAATGCTCTTCCTCCGTACGAGAATAAATGATGACATCATCGACATAAACATTGCAGAAGTCTCCTATGAACTCTTTAAGTACAGTGTTCATCATGCGCCTGAATTCTTCCAACCGAATGGCAGGCGGTTGTATTCGTATATGTCAAATGGCGTTATAAATGCCGTGTACCTCTTCGATTCTTCCTGGAGAGGTACCTTCCAGTAACCTTTGCACAAGTCAATTCGGGAGAACCATTTGCAGCCTCCGGTGTCGTTAATGATGTCGTCAACAAAGGGCATAGGGTATGAATATAGCTCTGTTTGGGCGTTGATTTGCCGGTAATCGGTACAGAGTCGCAGTGAACCATCTTCTTTAGGGACAATAGTTATAGGCGACGCAAACGGTGACATCGATGGCCTTATGATTCCAGCGTTTAGCATTTGTTGCAGTTCTTGCTTCAGCCATGTCTTCTTTTCATGGGATATCCTATAGGCTCTTTTTCGCACAATAGCCGTGTCACGAAGTTCGAAAGGTACTTTGGGTACGAAAGCTGCAGGTGGATATGCGTCCAAGCATACAAGCTCCGGAAAAACTGTCCATACATCAAGAGCGCACTTGACAATTCTCATCTGCGTCGGTGTCTGGATAGATGAAACCATGGAATATAGAGCGACTTCATCTTTCCAAGAAATGTTCATTCTTAGCTTCTTCATGTCGGGTCTTGACAGTATAAACGAAAATTCGACATCACGCATGACCGGTGCTTCTATTGTGAAGTCTTCCCCAGCCAAATGTACATTAGCTCTAGTCCATATATGCAGTGTACGAGATGATCCATCATAGCTCTTAACTGTTATCGTTTTACCTTGTCGCATCTCCTCTGGCTTCACCATGATTTCATTGATCGGGCTTACTGAAGCTCCTGTGTCAACTAATGCATTTACTTTTCTTCCATTTATAATCAGTGCAGTTTGTAAAACATTTGACTGAATCAAGTAGACAGCCTCATTTTGGTTACACAGGTGGGGCTGTTTTACACCCACGTTTATTAGTTTTTTCTCTCCTGGGGGTCTCCGTTGCTAGGCCGATAGTATGAAGCAGGAACTCTCACTGAATGAGTCCAGTTATGCTGTGCAGCGTGCCCAGACGTCTCATGGCAAACGTCCTTAAGACACCCCAATAATTCAACAGTCTTGGGCGATCTTATTTGCACTTGCTTTTGACATTCCTTCGTCATACCATGGATGAATAAAGGCACAATAGATGATTCAGGCAGTTTAGGGTCTGCTAACTGCAACAGCCGTCTCTTCTCACAGAAGTAATCAATTAGTGATCCTGAACGTTGCTTGAAAAATATAGCCCTGTCCCACCGGTCGACAGGGTTTTGGTCAAAAGCCGAGATGAAACTTGCTGTCCACTGATCCCAGGAATCGTCCTGATGGTCTAATATTCGGAGCTCGTACCACTTCTTGGCATTGTGAATGAGGAACAACCTCATATTCAGCACTTTGTCTTGTGACGTCGTCCACCTATTCTTCTCACAAGCGTACTCGAAGAACTTTAGCCAAGTAGTTGCTGACGAGGACGCCCCATCGAACATGTCCGGTTTGACTAAATCATTTTTGGGACCGGTGTTAGCGCGTAGTGTCTCCGTTAGCACAGCAAGTAATCGTCCATGTTGCTCAGTCTGTAATACCTGCACTTGCATCATCTGCTCCATAAGCACCGCAATGTGCTGGTTTGTGCCAGTTGAAAACGGCTCGTCACGGGTTAGCTGCCTGAAGTGCTTTTCATAGTCTGACATCTTGATATTGATTTTCCACGTACCTCGGCTGATGAGGTCCGCCTCGCTGACATTCGCCTTGCTTGCGATGAACTGTAGCAGGCTTGGTGACGTCGCTGACTCCTGGAGTTCGACTTGTCGCTCGTCTTCAGCTTTGTAGGAGGTGACGTACGGTTGTCCCGCAGCAGTAGTACCAACTCTTACTTCTATCCACATCCTGTCGGGCTGCACCAAATATAAAATAGGGATCCGAGACTGATCAACTGTTGCTGTTGTTAACTGTTTAATCTCGACGTAGTAGTAGTAGTAGTGTCCTCTACTGCATGGCTCATACCCACTCAGTGGGATTGGCCAAGAAGTTGTCTTACAAAAAAAATTTTTTTAAATATTTTGAGTATTGAATGCTGATGCCAATAAAAAGAATAAATAAATAAATAATAGCAATGAATATACAAAAATAACACGTACGCATCAATGAAAGAGTGCAATAATAGTTTTTTAAACATACAGATCAGACACTTTATACATTGTTCCGAATAGGAATTAAAATAAAAATAAGAAGAAGAAGCACAATAATAATGAAAATAATATCAAAACTTTTTTTTCTGTTATAATAATACTTATACAAGCGGAAATTTAAAGCCGTATTCGTTTTGTTTCTTGGATGTAGCTACACACGGCACCAAACGCATTTCTGTGGCTGAAGCCCAGAGTTGAAGTACCGAAGGTAAGCACATTGTCAATTGTGAATTGCAGCCCCAGGTTAGCGAATGGGATATCAAGAAGTCTTTTTCTGAGTAATCTGTATCTGCGACATGATAAAAAGTAGTGCTTTATTGATTCTATTTCTAAACAAAAGTGACATAGGGGCGGTACCGCCAGACCAGCCCTGTGTGAATATAGATTTAACGGGGGCACACGACATCGTAGTCTAGTTACTAATACTTCCAATTGTCTAGTAGGACACCATTGGATCTTCCACGGAAATTTTAAATGACTAAATTCTGTCCTAGCTCTTATTGATTCTATGGCGTCTGCACGAAGTGAAAATTTTCTATATCTAATCGCAGTTATACTGGCCACTACAGGAAGGACAAGAACAACTGGACCATTCAATGCAGCTCACGCTAGTGAGTCAGCCATTTCATTAAATTCTAATCCAGAGTGGCCAGGCACCCATAATAATTTTAAGAGCTTCAGCTGTGGAGGAATTAGCGTCAGGAACGTCTTTAGGGCAGTTGATTTTGATGAAGCTGTAAGGGACGTGCATACTGACATGGAGTCTGTTATTATTATTGCGCTATGGGCGTTCAAATCTAATTTACGCAGGGCTAGAATAATTGCCAAGAGTTCAGCTTCAAAAATGGGGGTGAAGTACGGTAGTCTTAATGAAAATGACCAACCAAGCGAAGGGGAGTAAATGCCTACTCCTGCCTTTTCGTCTATTACTGAAGCGTCTGTGGCTACTACATTATTTGTTTCCACGTGTGCAAGGTAATCTTGTAGCCGGCTATTTAATACCCTGTATGGTTGAAATTTAGGTTTAGAGGGGAAAATCTCATCATATTCTATCTTTAGATTCTGATTGGACGCATTTGCTGCAGGCACATATCGAATTTTCACGTTTATCCGGTCTAGCTGCTTCTGAACAAAAATAATCTGTGGTGTATGAAAACGTGGCCAATGAGCAAGAAAAAAGGAGTCTTGGTTTTTTATAAAAGCATATTCAGATCGTCTTAACGGATAGCTATAAAATTTTAAAAATGCCTGCACCGTTAGGATGCGGAATCGACAAGGCAATGTTGGCAATCTAGCTTCCTGGTACATAACATTGTCAGCTACAAACCTAGGGAGCCCTAGACATAATCGCAAGGCTTCTCGCTCCAGCAGAATCAAAGGCTTAAGTTTGTAAGCAGGGCCACCTGAGAACAATACACACCCAAATTCTAATATTGGGCGCATGTACATTTTATATATCATCACCATTGTGTCCCTACGTAATCCATATCGTCTGCTGCTCAGTCTGCGTAGTATGCCTAAGGCACTTTGTGCCTTAAATGCAATACTTTCTATGTGAGGAGTCCAGTTTAGCTTGCCATTATAAATTATCCCCAAATATTTAAGCGACTCAACCTGTGGAATGGGCTCTTGTTTATAACATATTGAAATTGAGATGGGGTCTGTTAATGGAAATATTAACAGTGCGCTTTTATTTACATTTAAGGTCATGCAAATTGTCTCTAGCCATATCTCTAGCATATTTATATATGTCTGCAATTTTTGATATAAAGAATGAATGTCACTATCTGCCGCGAAGAATGCAATATCGTCTGCATAAATATATGTTTGCACGTCCTGGCAAGTGGGGATTGAGCTCATTAATATGTTAAATAATACAGGAGAGAAGACTGCTCCTTGGGGGACTCCGCGAGTCTGTTTAAACTTTGACGATGCGCTTCCATCCTTAAAACAATAAAATTCTCTAGCCTTCAAAAATTCCCTCAGCCATGCAATCATATATTGTGGTAGATTGTGGCTCTGTAAGAGGTCCAATAATACTGAATGTTCCACACTGTCATATGCTTTGGCTATATCTAGTGTCACTAGAGCAGCGTGTTGCCTTCTTTTTCGAGCAAGTTGAATGCGGCTTTCTAAATCTACGTGTGCGCACCATATTGAGCACTCTGCTCTAAAACCAATTTGCTTTGGATTTAGTACTACGTTTTCTGCCAGCCAGACTGTAATTCTTTTATGTAACACCCTTTCTATGAGTTTTACCATATTCGATGTAAGAGAAATAGGTCGTATATTTTCTATGTTATAGCCTAATCCTTGTCGTTTTTCTATCGGAATTATTTTAGCTAGTTTCCAATCGTATGGAATCCAGGTGTAATTTAACGAATAATTCACAGTGTTTAGGAGGTCACATGGTGACAATTTGAATAGTATTTTTATCATATTAACTGTAATTCCGTCCGGACCTGGAGCTGACGAGGGCAAATCTTGAATCACCTCAGCCAATTCTTCCAATGTAACTTTGGCAAAATCTGTCATTAACGCTGGTATTTGCAAACTGTACGGCTTAGTTAATGTAAATCGACACTCCAGTCCTCTACCTATAACTTCCAAAGATTTCTTCATTTCCTCTGACGACATAATTTCATAATCTATGTTAGTTGGAGATGGCAGAATTTTACGTAATCTCATAAATCTAAACAGCGCATTTTTATTCTTAGGTTTCGACATGTAATCATAGTGTTTCCTATCATATTCCTCTTTAGCTAAAGAAACTGTGCGTTTAAAATTTGCAGCGTAAAACTTGTAATCAGACCAATTTTGGGGGCACTGGTTATACACAAGTTTTTTCCAAGCTGCCTGTCGTCGTCGGAAATCACGTGCACAGTCTGAATTCCACCAAGGACTATGGGCGGTACTCTTTACAGTTTCGACAACAAATTCTGCCTTTTTGTACGCTCTTTTTATCGATGCACTTAGTCTCATAGCTTTTGTGTCTTCTCGTTCTTCAGAATGGGTGGTCAAAGCAGTTTCTAGATCTTTTTTAAATTTGCTATAATTAATAAATACTCGAGTCTGAGAACATGACGGTGTTATTGTGCAATCTCAAACATCACTCGCAAGTGATCGCTGTTGGTGGCACACTCCGAGGCTGTCCATGATACACTAGTGAGTGACGAACTCACAAAGCTTACATCCAAGGCTTAGCGAGATCGATGACAAATAAACGTAGGCGTTCGAGAATTCAGGCAACGCAGATTGTTATCTGCTGTCCGCTCCCACAATCGTTTACCACACAGATCAGTGCGAAAACCCCAGCACGTATGGTGCGAGTTAAAATCGCCCGCCTCAATTTTATCCTTACAAATAGATGTTACGTCGGCGTCCAAGCATCGAGTTTCTTGCACACCTGTAGGGAAGTACGCATTGACTAACAAGAGGGGCTGGCATCCTGGCAACGTTATTTCCAGAGCAAAAATTTCGCTTTCAGGTGACATATGCTTATATGCAATTTTCGCCTTGAGACTTATTCTATTATTGATAAAAAATGACAGACCTCCGCCTTTCGAAGGGCGATCTAGCCGGAAAGATCTGAATCTATTTAATCGAAAAGGCTGATTCATTGAAAGCCAGGTTTCTTGTAGAGCAATGATATCTGGAGTGAATTTCGATGCCAAATATATCAAATCAGTTACAGCTGAGTGAATGGATCGGCAATTCCAGTGAAGAATTTTAAGTGACCCTATGGTTTCGCTAAGATGGACTCGGCTACTGCCTTGCTTAAGATACTTTCTTTTAGAAAATCGGCTTTAGACAAGGTATCTTTCTGGTACTTTTTAGTCTTTGAGTTAAGTTGATCTTCTTCGTCTTCTCTTGTCGCTACTGCTCCTCTTCGTCTTCTGTTCGGGACAATACATTTATTTATTTATTTATTTATTTATTTATTTATTTATTTATTTATTTATTTATTTATTTATTTATTTATTTATTAGTCGTTTGCTTCTGCAGAAATATAAGAAAATAGAAGCGGAATATAAAGGCCATTCGACCTGACGGCTTCACTACAAGGTCAAAATGGAGTTTAAAGAACATTAACAAAATAAATTCAGCAAAGAGTGATAGTACAAGTACCTGTGAGCAAATGTAAGAAGCAACAGAGAATATATTTATAACATAAAGAGAAGAAAATGTACCGGCCAAATCTACATGTGAGTGTACAGAAGGTGTTTCGCGACGCTTTCCGCGGGAATTAGGTAAGAAATGAAGAACCTAAGTTAGAGATGTAGTATAATTTCCAAATGAAAAACCAGGTTCATAAAACAAAAATGTCTGAACATTTACATGCTTTGCGTGCATGATTTGCATGGATCACGCTTAGGATCGTTTTTTAGGCTGGCGGAGACGCTGAACGTGAACGTTATATCGCTTACCTGTAGAGGCTACGCCGCCATTAATGGTAGGAGCGCTCAAGCAGGGCTGGTTGGTTAGATTTTATAGCAAGTGAGTGAGTCAGAACTTTATTTTGGTCCAAAAGGGGCAGAAGCTGAACGCGACTGGAGGTCCCGCTGATTTTATAGCAAAACGCTTTCGTTGTGGGGGACAATCATTAGATCACGCAGGAAAGACCGAAGAAACAAACCGCAAGCATACCGCAGTTTATTCTTGCGTACTCCTTTTATTGTTACATCATGCAGGGTCACGAGTATACCTTCACCCGTACGCGTGCACAAATTCTTTCTTTTAGCGTGCGCAGTGATCACATAACATGCTTTTTTTCTTCATCGCAGAAGAACGTGTTGCTGGGAAAGTTGGTGTTTGGTAACTGACATAGTGTATCGGTGAAGCACACTTAAAAAAGAAGAAACGCAAGTGTAGAGTAGAGTAGACCCTAGAAGCTGTGGCTCATACCCACACTGGAGGATTGGCCAAGAACCGCCTGTTCCGTCTTCTTTTGTTTTCTTCTTTCGCGAGTGTGCTTGAATGCTGCAATATGTAGTTTTTCTTCATCGCTCAAGATCCTATCGGCTGTAGTCCTTTCCAAAGCTCCAGCAACCTCTCGCTCGATTCGGCGTTTCAAGTGGTTGTGTCTGAGCTTGTCTGTTTCGCTTGCTTTTCTGCAGCGGCATTACATGAACTCGACTCAGTCGCGCCGAGCTGACGCATCTATTATTAAACATGATCGCAAAATTAATGTTCAGACAACACGCCGCATTGCACAAGTGGCGCTGATATTTCGTTCGGAGAACTGAACGTGAGTGCAGCCTCGGAAGCTGAGTTCTCAACCTCGCCAAGCTAAGATCCATTTTTACTGACACCGTACTGCCCGTATACTACAGAAAAGGTTCTGTGTCAACGCAGAAGCGAAGAACGGGCCTTGCGAATATCATCGTAGCAAGCGGAGTCCTCAGGTTAGGGTCCTCCTTTCAAAACGTTTTATTGTCATGGTTAGCTCCTAATAACCAGTCGCTATAAGTTTTGCTGGGCCTCCGAGTGCGCGGATTGGTACTAGCCGATCGTCTCGAGCTTTCCAACTTGCTGCTTTTTCGTGAGTTCCTGTTAGTGCAATACGGCTCCTCGCTTCTCTTACATGTGAGCCGTGTATGCCCAGCTCGAGATGCTTGGCGAAGTGAGGGAGCAGGAGCCCTGGTTCTGATGACTTACACCTACAGTGAGTGTACGCATAATTGAACTTCTAGCTCCACGAAGAAGAGAACTTTTCTCTGCCATTGTCGCAAGACCTCTCGAGCACACTGAAACGTGGATTTCATGGATCACCGACAAGACAGGGTGACAGTAAAAGGCCATGAAAGACAGTTTTCGTTTAGCTCTTCGAACAAAAACACTCCAAACAAAAACCACCGAGTACAGGTCCATTCGTCCTCCGAAGATGTCTGGCGATTGATTTTTCTTTTTTCTTCAGATGCCTGTTCGTAAAATTCTGTCCTTATACTGGTGGAACTTCGCGTTTCGGCAAAATTATTCAGCTCAACGACCTTAGCGAGTGGCAAAAGAAATGCATTTTCTCAAATACTTGTAAAACAAAAGTATCCCACGCATGTTCAGCTCATTTTTTTAAACTTTCTTGATAACGTCCCAGAGACATAGTTTCGAATTCGGGCATGAACGCGTCGATACGCACGACAGCTCTCTAGATGTGGGCTGCCTGTATCGGCACGGAATTCTCCGCAGCGAGATGGAGCAGGTCAGGCGGTATTTCTGATTCCAACTTTCAGCCAAAATTATTACCTGTCATCTACCTTGTAAAGCATCGCGATCATCAGCCCTCTCCTGTTCTCAAGAAAACGACCGCATACTTGATCTTGCTAACAGAAAATACAGCGCATATAATTTCAGATGTGTTTGTGCTGTTGATCAGCGACGTAATCCAAACAAATAATTGTGAAAAAAAGGGTAAATAACGACGTTTCCCATCCAAAAGCAACTAAGCGACTGCGTAAAAGGCCGCAGTGGGCGGTTTTTAATTAATATCGACCACCTGGACTTCTTTAATGTAGTCCGAAATTACTGAAGATCAGCGCTTTTGCATTCCATAATTCCTGTTTTTCATTTTAATAAAGTTTTCTCTGTCGCAATGAAATATGGCCGCTGTACCTGTGAACGCATATCTATTCTTTAAAATAAAAAAAAATTCCTGCATAAAACCTGAACACCTGAACAGATAATGTCAGTTCGCATGCATCTCTAAATTACGCCAACCTTTTAATACAAAGATTCAATATATTCAATGGATTTTTTGGGTTACATTATTTCGTTTCACTTAGCAATTTATCAGTTCTACTGGATATGTGCTCACTCTTGTCCAGCGCTTTAGAATGGTGTATATAGTACAACAGGCGTAGCTGGATTGGAGGGGGGGTGGTATGGGGGGGGAGGGGGGAGGGGGGAAGGGGGATGGTCGAGACTTTTGCAGCTTGTGTGCATATATATGCGGTATACACGTGCGCAGAGAAACATACACACGCGCATACATATAGCTGGGTCGGACCTTCCCGAAAAAAGTCACAGTTTCGCCGCAAGGGCGAAGCAATGAATGCGATAGCAAGAAATTGGAATGTCACACGAAAACGACAACCAGCTCGATACTTGCAGCGCACCGTTGAAGCACAAAGAAGGACGCCCGAGTAGAACGCACAGGTATACACAGGACAAGCGTGAACTCCCAGCTGTCACAGTTGTTACGTCTTTGTGCTTGAGTAACGCGCTGCAAGTGTCGACAATGGAAAATCGGGCGCTCAGATATTTCTTTTTCTTTTAAACTGCGGCGCGTGGAGTTACCACCCTGCGTCTCCTGCCATACGGGGGCGTCTGACGCAAGGTGTGCCCGGTGTACCTTTTTTCTTTTTTTCGTTCCACATCACGAATGGGTACAGAAAGGGGCCACTTTGTCGTGCCCGTCTCAAGAAAATGTAGGAGCGTTGCGTGATAGAAAACACGTTCAACCTCTCCCGAGATATGCGTACCACCAGCGGTAAATGGTGTATATAAATAGCTCGCCGTTATTTCGCCGGCGCACATGGCGCTTGGTTGAGTTATCTAACGCAGCGCGATGGGGAGCGAGGGGTCGCTGGTTCGAATTCCCGGTCGGGTACTTCGGAATTTGTTTTCTTTTGCTTTATTTTTCTTTGTGCCTTTTTTACATATATAC